>NC_139033.1:81254748-81854748 GCF_964662115.1 Mustela nivalis | reverse complement strand
TCCCCAGAAAGGATGGGACACACGAATATATGCCTGTGACTGTGTTAGGTGACAAACTATAGGGGAGTGCTTCAAGTGTCTTTGGCACCGAGGCTCCTAATGCAGGAGAACCTAATATCCAGGAAAAAGAGACTGGTAATAGATTCACTCGAGTCCCTCTCAGACCCAGGCAGGTGGTTGTGTAGACCAGGGTGCAGGGTGCCTGGTCACGGGTCCTTCGTTAACGCTGCCCACAAGGTGTTGCTGGTGCACAAGGGTCTTGACCTGCATCTTAGGCAGAAGGTAAATAGAGAACATTCCTTGGGATCCACCAGCTGAGAAGCCTGAGGTGATGGCCAGGGAGAGCTGCAAAGAGACGCACCTTTCATGGCCACCCAGGAGGAGAAAGAATGTCAGCCTGAAGTCTGTGAGCCGCAGGCCACCTAGAGTGCCCTGTCGGGACTGCCTGGCAGAAGTCACGCTGACCTGGTGACTATCTAATATGTAAGGGCTTCTTAGGCACACTGTTGCTGTAGCTACAGCTGGGAAGAAATAATCGCGTGTGTGCAGGTGTGAGCTTTTTCCCTTCTTTGGGAACCAGTCAGATTGGACTTTGTACCTCCAGTTGACTTTCCCTGCTAGGGCCATAGATCGCAGTTGTGGTCTGCACGTCACAGAGAGACATTTCCTGTGAGACACTGACACTGCTGACCCCCAAGGCCCAGCATGTGCGTGGTAGATGCGGCGGGTCCCCGAATCCCTCCCTCTTGGTGAGTTAACAACAGGCCTGAAAGACACGTGGCCCACGCATCCTCTTTGTAGATGAAGTGCGCACGGGGACCTACAGGCAGCTCTTCCACCCGGAGCAGCTGATCACCGGGAAGGAGGACGCAGCCAATAATTACGCCAGAGGCCACTACACCATCGGCAAGGAGATCGTCGACCTGGTTCTGGACCGGATCCGCAAACTGGTAAGAGGGCGTCCTGTGGATGTTGCCCTGGACGGGAGGGCAGGTGGGGATGGGGACCTCAAGGTCCCTCTGGCCAAACCCCAGGCCAGAATCTTGAGTCCCCGTCTTCCTTCACGGGTGGCTTCGTGCATCCATCATCCATCCATCTTAATGTCCGCCTTACTTTGCTTCTGAGTGTCCCGCGTGTGCGCTGTGGACAATTCGAACGTGTAGCGTCCTGCAGAGGAAAAGAGGAGTGACCGTGGCTCGCTGGAGGTCGGCGGTGTGGCTTCCGCAGGCGCTGACCCGTGGTCTGTGATTTTTCTCAGGCAGATCTGTGCACGGGGCTGCAGGGCTTCCTCATCTTCCACAGTTTCGGGGGCGGCACCGGCTCTGGGTTCGCGTCTCTGCTCATGGAGCGGCTGTCGGTGGACTACGGCAAGAAGTCCAAGCTGGAATTTGCCATTTACCCAGCTCCCCAGGTGTCCACGGCCGTGGTGGAGCCCTACAACTCCATCCTGACCACCCACACGACCCTGGAGCATTCCGACTGTGCCTTCATGGTGGACAACGAAGCCATCTACGACATATGTCGGCGCAACCTGGATATCGAGCGGCCCACGTACACCAACCTCAATCGTCTGATCGGGCAGATCGTGTCCTCCATCACGGCCTCCCTGCGATTCGATGGGGCCCTGAACGTGGACTTGACGGAATTCCAGACCAACCTGGTCCCCTACCCCCGCATCCACTTTCCCCTGGCCACATACGCCCCGGTCATCTCTGCCGAGAAGGCCTACCACGAGCAGCTGTCCGTGGCTGAGATCACCAATGCCTGCTTCGAGCCGGCCAACCAGATGGTCAAGTGTGACCCTCGGCACGGCAAGTACATGGCCTGCTGCATGTTGTACAGGGGGGATGTGGTCCCGAAAGATGTCAACGCAGCCATCGCCACCATCAAGACCAAGCGCACCATCCAATTTGTGGATTGGTGCCCGACTGGATTTAAGGTAGGACTGGGTGATGCAGAGTGGTTTTTACCGTCAGCAGCGGCAGACCCAGCACAGCATGCCCTTTTTGGAGAATACCCCCCTTCCATGGCAGCCAGCCCTTTGGTCATAAATTAGCCGGAGTGATAATATATTCATTGGTTCCTTTTGAACTTCCTTCCTGAGTTATCACACTAGATATATGTGGTGAGAATTTTTCTTAAGAGAATAGGACATTTTTGGAACAATCTCTGTTCCTTTTTTGGGTGACAAATCAGTGTGGGGAAATGTAGTCTGGATTTAGAAATGTAGAAATTTTCAAGGCATTTTGATAATTTATGTGGATATTTGAAATTGGCATTACCATAAACATTGCTGTTGCTAAAATCTACTTCATTTCACAGGCATATAGAAATTAAACCCAATTTAAATGTCCCATGCAGTCTAATTTAAAGAAAAATTTCCATGAATATTTTTTGGGGAAAAATGGCAACATATTTATTTCTCTTTTGGTAGGCTCAGCAATTTTGGCCTGAGTTTGCCTTCCACATAGTTTTTACCAACCTTCCATTTGATACAGGATAGGAAACTTGTCACTTTGAAGCTTTGTCCAATACTTGAATACTAAGCCCTGTCAAGCTTTCTACCTGGAAAAATGGGCTTCTCTCTGCCTTGCTTTTCATGCCATCTCTGCTTGTTCAGAACTCACTGAACCAGTGAGCTTACTGGTGAGCTTACTGCCCTGGGTCCTTTTTTTTTTTTTTTAAGATTTTATTTATTTAACAGAGATCACAAGTAGGCAGAGAGGCAAGCAGAGAGAGAGAGAGCAAAGCAGACTCCCTGCTAAGCAGAGAGCCCAATGTGGGGCTAGATCCCAGGACCCTGTCTGGTTAAAGGCAGAGGCTTTAACTCACTGAGCCACCCAGGCGCCCCTGCACTGTCCTTAACTAGCACTTTCTACTCTGCACTCAGGACTCAGCATGATTGGCAGACCAGCCACCTATCGTAAATAACTTTATGTGAACACAGGCACACCTGTTCTTTGGTGTGTGGTTGAGGCTGCTTTTGTGCTGCAGATAGAATTAGCATTTGTCACCATGACCATGTGGCCTGCCCAGCTTAGGATATGTGCTGTCTTGACATTTATAGACAAAGTTTGCTGAGCCTGGTTCTAACTGACCCTGTGTATCACTGCCCAAAGCTCTGGGATACATTGTCCCCTGGTTTGAAAACTTGGAATGCCTCCCCTTTGGTTCCAGGTCTTGGATATCACCCCCTTTCTACTCAGCACGCATATAGTCCACCTCTGGCTGCAGTGGTGGCAACAGCCCTCGGACTTCTGACAGCATTCCTGTCATCCTGTGATGCACAGGCTCACTCCCTTGATGGGAGATGGGGGGGGGGTGTGATCTCCCCTCGTGATAAATCCATAGCACTCTGACTTGAGTGGAAGAGGTGTCAGCTACAGAAATGAATCCCCATCAGTGGAAGCCTATGGAAAAAATTTTATCTGAAGACTAGAAAGCAGTATCCTTTTTTAGAAGAAACAGTCCTGTTACCTGAGTACCTTACGTGGCTCAAGTGCTAGGACAAAGCCCTTCTGGCAGCTTGGACCTGAGCCAGGCTGGCCGGCTCCAGGACTCCTTTCTTCTCCCCATTGTCCTTGTCCAGAAACCCACAGCCTGCTCAGCTGACTCCTTGCCTGGCATGAGGAAGGCAACACAGGTCTTATTTCCACGAAAGCAGTTACCACTTCTGGGTTGGGCTGAAGCTTCACAGACTGCTTTCTTCCCCTTTTCTCTCACAGGTGGGCATCAACTACCAACCCCCCACTGTCGTCCCCGGGGGTGACCTGGCCAAGGTGCAGCGGGCTGTGTGCATGCTGAGCAACACGACCGCCATTGCCGAGGCCTGGGCCCGCCTGGACCATAAGTTTGACCTCATGTACGCAAAGCGAGCCTTTGTGCACTGGTACGTGGGGGAAGGCATGGAGGAAGGGGAGTTCTCTGAGGCCCGGGAGGACCTGGCAGCTCTAGAGAAAGATTATGAAGAGGTGGGTGTGGATTCCGTGGAAGCAGAGGCCGAAGAAGGGGAAGAATACTGAATGGGAGTGGGGCTCGCAGGAGTTTCCCTGCCCCCGCCCCCGCCCCCTCCTGCCACCCTGCAGCACATCTTGTTCCCAGTTGTTCACAATTAAAGCTTCTGTATGAAACCTCTATTGTGACGCACTGCTGGTACACACTCCTCTGCCTGCAGGGATGGGGGGGCCGGACCCCAAGGCTGGGCCACATGGAAAGCTGTCCTGGCCTGCACTGCAGGAGTGGGGTACTGCCTTGCTCACATCTGTAAGGAGCCACTGCTTATGTAACATGCCCTGAGGGGAAACAGTGTTTCCTAGATTCTAGGAATCTAGAAATTTCCTAGATTCTAGGAAAACTGAGTTCAGTTTTCAGTTGTGCTTGTCATTTTTCAGGCTTCTCTGTTAATGGCACCAGGTAAGAGTTTGGAACTGGAGTTTGAACATTTGAGGTCTATGGGAAGGGGATGTTAACAAAGTCCCTAACACCGTGGGTCACATGTAGGGTGAGAAAATTTTTTTTAATTCACATTTATTTATTTATTTATTTATTTTAAAGATTTTATTTATTTATTTGACAGAGAGAGATCACAAGTAGGCAGAGAGGCAGGCAGAGAGAGAGAGAGAGAGGGAAGCAGGCTCCCCGCCGAGCAGAGAGCCCGATGCGGGACTCGATTCCAGGACCCTGAGATCATGACCGGAGCCGAAAGCAGCGGCTTAACCCACTGAGCCACCCAGGTGCCCCTTTACTTTTATTTTTTTAAGGATTTATTTATTTGTTTGTCAGAGAGGGAGAACGCACATAAGCAGGGGGAGCGGCAGGCAGAGGGAGAAGCAGTGTCCCTGCTTGAGCAGGGAGCCCAATGCAGGATTTGATCCCATGACCGTGGGATGATGACCTGAGCCAAAGGCAGATGCTTAACTGAGTGAGCCATCCAGGCGTCCCTAGGGTGAGGACATTCTGGGTTGCGGGGGAAGGAGTCTTAACTGGATTTTGCTTGGCAACCACAGCTTACAGCTCTAGGTTCATAGCACGGTTCATCCTTGACTGCGTTGTACGGATACCCTGTAGGACAGCCTCCCCCCCTTCATGCTCAGGCCCTAGCTGAGCGCCCTGGAAAGTCTCAGCAAAAGCACTGCCCCTTTCCCTTTAGCAAAACGTGTTGACGGCTGTTTATGAAAGATCTAGGAATACAGTTGACCCTTGAATAACAGGATTGTGCAAGGCCAATTGTATGTTGATTTTCTATAGTACAGCAGTGTAAATGTGTTTCCCTTATGGGTTTTTTTTTGTCTAGCTTCCTTTTATGGTAAGAATACGGTATATAATACAAAGCATTTGTTAATCAACTTTATATTACTGGTAAGGCTTCCTGTTGAGAGTAGACTACTAGTAAATAAGATTTGGGGAGTCAAGTTATATTTGGATTTTTTAACAATGCAGGGGGGTTGGTGCCCCTAACCCTTGTGTTGTTCAAGGGCCAACTGTATAGATATTTTCTCTCCAATTTGAAAATAAGGTACAGGAGGGTGAAATCACTGGTTTAAGTCACTTGCTTAGTTCAGTTATAGCACAGCCAGGCCCACTAGGCAGAACTGATTCTAAATCCTTGTCTTAATATATTCAAAAGATGATAGAAAACAGCTTGGATGGACCCTTGGTTTTTCACAAAGCTTTATTACGAACTAGGGGAAGCCCAGATAGCCTCTGCTAAGAAGGTGGCAGAGGCCAGAGCTGGGGGGTATGAGAAGTCTGCCCGTCTCAGGTGCTGCTCCGTGTGGGGCTCTTGCCCGGCCCGCCCCCCTTGGGCAGCCTGGTGGCACTGGGTTGTCGGGGCATCCTTTGGCTGGATCCTTCCCGGCCACCGCGCTCTGCCAGTGCTGGGCCTCCACTCAGAGCCGCGCTGCCTTTGTTTCTCCCTGAGCAGACACAGAACACAATCATTAGGAACCAGGGCAGACTCTACAGTTGCCACATCGACCACATTTGTGTTCCTGGCACATTACGTCTAGCACATCTCTGTCTGACCTTTCAGCCAGGAACCCTCTGTCAGCCCTGAGCCCTGAGGCTGAGGACTGCCTGGAGATGGCACATCCAAGAGAAATCCTAGGCAGAGTGCAGGAGGCCCTAGAGCACGGGTCCTAGGACAGAAGCAGTGCAAGGGGCAATGGGGAAAGTCCACAAGGCCCATTTCGGGAAGTGAGCTCAGCTGGTTGATCCTGCCCAGGAAAGTGAAGGGACCCGGCCGGCCACCAGTACTCCAGGGGGGTGCTCATCAGCTGGACTGCTGCCTCCGGCCCCCCGGCACTCCTGCTCCAAATCGCCCACAGCTCAACTGCTTGCAGTGATGGTGCAGGAGGCACAACCCTCAAGAATGAAAATTAGGGGGTGCCTGAGTGGCTCAGTGGGTTAAGCCGCTGCCTTCCGCTCAGGTCATGATATCGGGATCCTGGGATTGAGTCCTGCATCAGGCTCTCTGCTCAGCAGGGGGCCTGCTTCCCTTTCTCTCTGCCTGCCTCTCTGCATATTTGTGATCTCTCTCTGTCAAATAAATAAAATCTTTTAAAAACAAAAACAGAAACAAAAAAATATATATTTTTTTTAAAAATGGAAATTAGGGTACGCCTAGGTGGCTCAGTTGGTTAAGCAACTGCCTTTGGCTCAGGTCATGATCCTGGAGTCCCAGGATCGAGTCCCGCATCGGGCTCCCTGCTTGGGAGTCTGCTTCTCCCTCCGACCCTCCCGCTTCTCATACTCTCTCAAATAAATAAAATCTTAAAAAAAAAAAAAAAAAGAGGAATGGAAATTGGACTTTTGGATTTGGGTCTTGGAAGCTCTTTCTCACAGGCGTTTCCTGCCTACCTCAAAGTATTTCGCAAACAGTTGGTGGTCAAGCCGCTTGCACTTGAGCTCAGCTCCCGGATCCTGTGACCGGGTTCCTGCCCCTGCTGAGGGTTGAGTGCTCAAAGGAGACTTGCCCTGACCACAGGTAGTCGCATTCAGATGGAGACCACTGCTGCAGATAGCTCCTGACTTATAATTTACTTACCTTACCCTCTTTCTATGAAGACCGGAAAATCTGCAACCATGCTTGGGCCAGAGCTTTATTTTAAAGGAATGGTTTCCTTGGCCTCAGGGTGTTGACAGCATTCATAAGACTGACAGGACACCAGAGGGGACAAAAGGTGCCCAGAGAGAAGGCTCACCCACTGGGTCACAGTTCCCTCATATCGGGCCTCCATCGGCCAGGGCTCTTCTCCAGTCTGGTGGGGTCCACCCTGCAGACTCTGAACAGGGTATGTGTCCCGTGTTTGACCTCAACCTCAACGTCAGTTAGTAATCTAATAAATAGCCTGCACAGGGGACTTCTAGATTTTTGGAGAAAAGACACCATGAGGTTTCTTAGGGGGCATATTAAGTCATTTCTGTTTCCCTGTCTGTCACGGTGAACAAGGGAGGCCCCTGCATTTGCAGACCCTGGACATCAGACTTGCTTTCCCAGCTCTGTGACACAACTACACTCTCCCCTTCCTACAGAGCATTTCTGAAAAGCTCCTCTCCAGAGAATAGGGTGTCTCTGCTGCCCAGTGGGCTGGAAAGGGTGACAGTGGGGCACATTTGAAATTCTGACAGCTCAGATTTTCCCTTGCTTTGCCACCCTGGGCTTCACACTCAAGTGTTTGCATACAGTTGATTCAACAAAGATGTAATAACAGGTTACCCAGGGCTGAGGGCATGTGGTAGGGTGAAGCCGGGCCAACTCAGCCTGCAAGTGACTCATGGAAAAGACACAAATCAGAGAGCTGTCACCGCACATTTCCCTTTCTCCTGTTACAAATGCTGCTATCTGGTCCCCACTGACTGGTCAAGGGGCAAGGATCCTATCTCTTACGGATGCATGAACCCCACCACCTTGCAGCTCCCAACATGCTGTTGCCCACTCTGAGGCCATGTCCCTCTCCAGGCTGGCTTGGCTGCCATGACTCCTCTGTAACACCGAGCCTAGTTCGGGGTACTTAAGTGTCCCACAAACTCAGCTCGGTGCACTTCTGAAGGACTTGCAAGTACAGTTCACCCCTGACAAATGGCAAGGTGGATCTCAGATGTGGGCCTCAGTCTGAATGTAGCTTTTCTTCAGCACCCCACACACTGGAGCTTCCTCTCCCTCTCAGTATAGTGACCAGGGCCCTTCTGGAAACTCAAGGATGAGAGAAAAGGAGAAAACAGCAAATAAAGCTCATCTTTAACCTTGATGAGGCTCATAATCCCTGGAAATAAGACACCGGTGTAACTTTGAGCCATAAAAGGCATTAAGAGCACTATCTAACAATGAAAGTAGACCATTTATCCAGCTCTGTGCAATTCTTAGAACCTTTGAAAATCACGTGCTCTCAGTGGGGAGACCCATGCAGGCCTGGGGAGGTTGAGGAGAGTGACATTCTGGTCTCAGGAGAACGGTGTACAGGGCCTATTGGTGGTCAGACCTGCTCTGCTAAGCCTGACTCAGCCATGCGCCCCTGGACCCTGCAAGAGACTTTCTGGAGCTGGTCCTATCTGCCCCAGGTCCCTGCATGGGGTAATCAAGGTCAGAGGGAATGGAGGACGGAGCTCAGCCAAAGGTGGGAGGAGTGATATGCTCTCCCAGGCCCAAAACCTGAGCGGCCCCCAGACAGCTGAAGACGACCACTGAAGACAATGACCACTGAAAGTTAAAATGTCTGTCACAACAAAACCCCAAACGCAACCCAAAACGCATAACCTACGGCCAGGGGTCTGACTCATTCCAGTGGACCCACTGTGTCATTCCTTTACCTCTGGTGTGGCCCATGTGATCGTGACTCCCCATCCCCTGCGAGCCCCTTCTGCAGAGCTGGAGGGATCGAGGGGTCACAGAAAGCAGCCTGAATGTGGGCTGCTGTTCCCATCCTGCCTACGATCCCCGGGAGCGGCCTTTCTCCATGGTGCCAGTGCTCCCTTGTGCTCAAATGGGCTAGTGGGGCTGTGAGGCCAAATATTAGTGACCATGAGTGTACACCAGATGCATGGTGTGAGGAAGGAAAAGAACAGGGGGTCAACACAGCACAGCAGGCACCCCAGTATATGCTCAAGGCTGGCTGGCAAGGCTAGTGGCCGGGGTGAGTGAGTGGTCAGGACCATCCCTCACTGCTACCACAGGCAGGTCTGCACCAGGCAGCCAGTCCTGCTGCCCCTTCCAGCCGAGTACACAGGAGGGGCTTGATCTGTGCTTCCAGAACACACACAGACAGAACGCCAAGGACTCGTGTACTGTGGACATGCATACACGCCTCTTCAACACAAGCCTATGCTTCCTTGGGGGAATGACCCCTCCTGCATGTGCACCTGCAGCCCTGATTCAGTGTTTTGGGGAAAGTGTCGCTGTGATTGTCCCTGAGCCATGCTGTCCAGTAGAGATAATAGTACAATAGAGATACAATGTAAGCCACACATGGCATTTTCTGGGAGCCACATTAAAAAGTTAAAATACTAGTAAATTAAGTAAGGTATTTTAATTAGCTCAAAATGGGCAGTGTCATCACTTCAACATGTAATCAGGATAAAAATTATTTGCGAGGTATTCTCTTTTTGTGCCAGCTCTTTGGCATCTGGCCATCTGCTGTGTACTGACCTCACGCTGAGTCTCAGCTGCCCCAGCCCTGGGGGGCCCAGGGCTTCCCTATTGACAATGCAGCTCTGTGTAAAGCTCATGGCTTCTGCACACCAAACTTCATCTTATACCTTCTGGAGGAATATCTTTTTTTAAAGTATAGAGTTTCCCAGGATGCCTGGGTGGCTCAGTTGGTTAAGTGTCTGCCTTTGGCTCAGGTCATAATCTCAGTGTCCTGGGATCAAGCCCCACATCGGGCTCTCTGCTCAGTGGGGAGTCTGCTTCTCTCTCAGCCTCTGTAACCCCCTGACCTCCACTCATGCTCTCTTTCTCTCAAATAAATATATCTTTAAAAATATATATATAGTTTCCCTAAACTTCAACAGAGAAAACTCCATTGCATTTTATTTTTCCTCAGTGACCACACCCCCACCAAGACAAGCATTTATTCCTGTGTGCTCTTGGGGTCTTCTGCTTCTCCATTTTCTGCCTGGTAAAGGCAGAAATGAGTGAGGTGATCAGTGACAGTCCCCACAGGCCACCTGGATGGCCAGGGGACAGGGACCCTGATGACCCGCCGTTCCTGTTGCAGCTTACCAGATCGAACTCCCGAGTGGGGCTCCAGCCCCCCGTCTGCAGCAGCTCCACACCCCGATTCCATGGGAAACCTAAGGCCAGTTCACCCCAACAGCCTCAAACCGCCATCACAATGCTAGGCTACCACAGGCCCCCACCTGATCACTCTGATGACTCTCCTCATTTTCTCCCCCCTATTACCCCGCCCAAGCTCTGTGTGGAGAGATTCTGTGCATGTGGTCTCAGAGCTTTTGGGTCTCTGATGGCCTCGGCCTCTTCGCCACTGTACACTCCTGTCATGGCCTCTCATGTGCCCAGCTCCCCTTCAGTGCCTCCCCACCAAACTCTCTTCCAGGCTGCACTCTCCCCTCACTGTATCTCCCCAGGGCCTCTGTGTCCTCATATTCCGGTTGCCAAATGCCCAACCCAGGAGACCCAAGGCCTAAGCACTTGAGAAAACCTCATGGGGCCCAGCACTCCACGCACACCACTCCTATCCCTGTGCTTGGGGCTTCCTCCCCACCACCCTCGGAACCCCTCGATGCCAGTGCTCCCAATACTAAACCCACAGTACCCCTTGACTCTACCCTCCCCTCTTCTTCCCCCGCAACCCCAAGCTCAGGCCTGCTACCACAGAGGCCTGGGCCTGCACCTCTGGCTGGAACCCTCCCCACTCCCCCCAACTCAAAGGGCTACAGGGAAACAGGACTCTGATTCCGGTTAACACTTGCTGTTCCAGCAAGGCCAGCTACACTGACTTCCTCCTATCTCTGTCACCTTTGATTGGTCCAGCCTTCTCCCTCCCTGGAAAGAAGACTTGGCCATCTCACAGCCCCTGAGTCCTCAGCCCTGAGAGCCAGCTTGGCACCCAGCCACTGGGTGAGCAAGCAGCAACGCCCCCTCAAATGAGGAGGGCTGTCCCCAGTATCTCCCTCCTTCTGTCCACTGATTCTTCAATTCAGCCTTGTAGTCTACCCATGTCTGCCTGGACCTGCCCCTTGGCCCTCCCCCACCTGGCCAGCCTGAGCTCCAGGCGGCATCCGGAACAGCAAGGAGGGTGATGTGCAGAGGGACATGGAGAGGACAGCCAGGGCACCTGTGGGATCTCAGGCCCTCACACACCCCTGGCTCGGGCTCCAGCTTCATCACACGTGGCAATCCCTGGAAGGTTCCCTTGCCTCAGGAAACAGGCAGGAAAGGGCAATCACAGGTTATACTCTAGACTACCTGCCTGGGCGGGTGGTGGCATCTCAGAGGCCAAGGCATTTCTCACACCTAAGGAATTACTCTCTACATGAAAGTAAAGGCTCCTGGTCCTCTGCCTCTTGTCCTCCTCTGGGGTGAGAGTACCTCCACAGAGCATAAGTCTCACCTAGCAGAACTGGCCCCTAGGGAGTGGAGGGCACTGGTCCCATTCTGGAAGTACTGCAGGTTGTCTCTAATAAACTGAGCCATGAAATCGCGTCCCGGCTTCTAAGTTGTGTGGCAGGAATGGCCCATAAGGTCCTGTCCTAGCAGCTCATGGAAGCTGCTTTAACAAGCTCCCCTGATCTGGGGCCACAGCAGTTTCCACAGAAACAAGAAAGAGCACCAACCCCCAGAGATAAACCAATAAACGCAACCTGCGAAAGGAGAGAACAGGCAGCAAGAGAACCGGAGGGAACCGGGGGGCCCTGGAGAGAGAGGCGGGTGCGTGGCAGCTGGGCCGTGGAGCAGAACCGGAGAGGCCGCAGGCCGCGGGGCCGAGGAAAAGGAGGGCCTTGCAGGGGGACTACAGTTCTTGGCAGAGAGAAAGGAGGCCTCTGGAGGTCAGAGAGAGACACAAAGAGAGTAGACAGAGCGTGGATCAGTTAGGAAGCCTGCGCTCCAGTGCCCAGGGCCTCTCAGGACAGGGGGCATGGGTACCCAGGGCCCTGGCACTTCCCCCCCATGGGGGCCCAGCCTGCGCCCAACCCAAACACCAGCCCCTTCTCAGGACATCTGTGAGAGCCTGAGGGCTTCTGGCCAAACATCCAGAGTGTTTCTGAAATTGGGAGCAGATGCAACACACCAAGTGGATGCAGTTGGAGCTCCGCTGTGACTCCCTTGTTAGCAGCATCTGCTTACCCCCCCACACACACGTTGTGACTCTCAAGAGTGAGGAGGCCCCTGACACTTGCGCCCAGTGCCGTGCCCACTCAGGCCTCTGCGCTCCATGTGTCTAGGGCAGCCCAGGGCTGCCAGGCAGACCCCTGTCCTGCGATCTGAGGAAGGAAGCTTAGCTGGCTACATTCCTGAGCAGCACCTGGGCCCCAGTGGGGTGCAAGCAAAGAGGGGGCAGGAAGGCCTCTGCCTGACCCACTCCCTCAGCATTTTTCTGGAGGCTTGTACACACCTTAAGAACAGGAACCCAAACCACCTTGTTCCTGTCTTTGTGGAATGAAAGCACTTCTACCCAAGGAGGTAGGCAGAATCCTAGACGAGTCCTCGCCTGCTTGGGCCACGCTGGACACCCAGCTTACAACAGCCTGATCTGGACCTGCACATGTACACTCTTAAGGGTAGCAACGATGCCAAAGCTGGGGATAGGACACCAAGAGGGGAGCCCTTGGGTGGTCCCTGCTGTCCGGGGAGAAGACCCACAGTAGAACTGGGCCACTCAGGGCCAAGCCCGCATTGCGCCTGGCGCTGCCCACTTCCCTCCCCTGCCACCCACCGCCAGAACCGCAGGGGCAAGGGAGCACCGGGCCCAGCTCTGACCTCGGGTCTCGGGCACGCTCGATGTGGGCAGAGACACAGATGTAGGATCCTGGGCCTCGCCCGCCAGCCTCTGCCTAGCACACATGGATTTGAGCATCTGGAAGACGGCGAGGGGAGCCACATTCAGCTTCAGCAGGTCCACCAAGATCCTGGAGAGAACACAAGGTGGTGGGCAGTGAGCTCCCCTAGCCCGGGGCCTAGGAGGGCCACCTCCCTCAGGACACCGATTCTACTCCGGGCACCCAAAGGGGTCCGAAAAGGGCCAAAGGCCCGGGGCAAAGAGAGGGAGAGCAGGGGCGTCTGGGGGTGGGACGAGCGCACACTCCCGCCCGCGCGCTCACTTGAACACGTCGGGGTCGATGGCACCGCCCGCCGCCTGCGCCAGCTCGTACAATTCCATCTCCTCGGCGCTCAGCACCTTCTTCCGCCGCAGCGCGAGCTTCTGCAGAGCCGCCTCTAGCCCCGGAGGCGCTCCCGGCCCGGGCCCAGCGCCCGCCGCCGCCATGTAGCCGGCCGGCGGAAAGGTGAGCGCTGCGCTTGCAATTGTGTCCCGGCCCCCGCCGCGCCCTCCGCCGCTCCCACAGCGCCCTCTACTGGCCCCCGCCGGCCCTTCCTCTCCCCGCCTTGCTTCAGAGGGCAGGGACCGGTTTGTCTTCTCTCTGCCGTTTGATCTCCATTTACCTGCGGGATGAGAAGGGATACAAGCAGAAAAATGTTCATCTTTAGCCCCGAAAGCTGACCTGTAACCTGCATAGTTTTGATAAGGATCAAATAAGGACTGGCTGCTACATTCTTAAAGGGTCTCATGATTGCCTGTACATCTCAAAGACAGTTAATAGAGAGCTGAAGGATAAGCAACGGAGTAATCTTGGCGAAAGCAGCCTTAGGACTAGAAATTCCAAGAAGACATTTATGATCTATTACTCCCTGAACGGCTCCTATGCCTGGAACACTTAGCATATAACCACCAGCTTCATACAGCAAAAGTAGTTTGTGCCTACAAGTCCTGTCCCTGTGCTACTTGAATGAACTTACTAAGTTGCAACATAGTCTCAAGAATACTTTCCTGACAGCTGCAATCAGTGGTCCCACAATAGGGAGATGTATTAGGCATGGGGGATACTGAGGCGGGCCGCAGAGACACATTTCTGGGCGTTCAGAGTCAGCCTTCATTGGTCATTCTCACTTGGGCAGCAGCACCCAGCGCAGTGTTTGGAAAATAATAGTAGGCGCTCAATAAATGCCTGTCGGAAGGTCAGTCATTGCGGTGTATAATTATTCTGCGCCGGTTCCCCATTAGGGGGCGCGCCTCCCGGACCCTAATAAACAGCTTCTCTTTGCGC
Source organism: Mustela nivalis (assembly GCF_964662115.1). NCBI lineage: Eukaryota > Metazoa > Chordata > Mammalia > Carnivora > Mustelidae > Mustela > Mustela nivalis. Next base: position 81,840,468 of record NC_139033.1, on the reverse strand, counting down.
GCACGCGCGTTCCTTACAGCTCCCACATTCGGAGAACTCAGGGTTAAGGAACACTGCTGCTGCGCACGCGCCTTCGGAGATGTAACCCCCTAAACCCTGCCGACCTTCATTTTGCGCATGCGCCTTTTGCGATAACTGCCCGCAGAGTTGAAGGTGCGTTTCCCGCCTGGGTAGGGTAGGCGTGATGCCAGGCGCAGCTTGATGACGACATTTCGGCGCCGGATAGCCGAATGGCGGTCTCCGTCCCTTAGGCGCGGGATTTTATGGGTCCCACAGGTGAGTGGTGGGAGCCACACGCGGGACGGTCTCATGTCCCGGCGATACCCCGAATCTCCGCCGAAGCCATCTCTGTTCCTACACGAGCCGTAGGCCTCAGGCCGGACGTTGGTGTCTATGCCCCGAGCCTGGTCAGCCGGCCGGCTGGGAAGCCAAGGGCCGGGCTGCGCCCTCATGGCCATCTTCCAGGGCTGCGCCCTCATGCCACCTTCTCGCGCGCCTCGCACACCCCATCCTGGTGGGTGCTCGGGTGACGTTCGTTGAACGGAGTTGGCGGAGGGAGAGATTCGAGTTAAAGTGGAGCTTTGGGCTCAACAACCTATGTGGGAGGAAGAGCCGAGTGTGGATTCTCACCTGACTCTTCTTCCCGGTGTGGGTCGAGCTTCCTGAGCCTCAGTTTCTTCATCTGTAATATGGAGATTCCGAGGCTCACTTCACAGGGCAGTTGTGAGCGGCAAATGGGAGCATATTCTGCTTCTCAGCAGCCAGAGGGAAACAGTGGCAGTAGTGTGATTTTGCTTGGCGTCATTGGTGTTGCCACTCCGAGAAGAAACCTCAAAACAGGATCCGAAGCAGCCACTGAATAAAGTGGCCGTGAAGTGGCGGATGAAAGAACACTTTGTACATGCGGAGAAGAGTATGATGGAGGAGCCTGGCTGTGGCAGGGTTAGAGAACAGGGAGTTAAGAGACAACTGCCCTCTCCCGGAAAGACTCCTTGGTTTGGCGCCTCTGGCCCTCAGTCCTTGAGCTGATGCCATTTCAGGCTGCCACCTCATCATCTCTAGCGCTCTGCCCTTTGCAAACAGGCCAGGATTTTATGCTGCTTTGATTATTTTACTTTGGTCATCTTTATCGCGCTATTCTCTTGGTTCAGGACTAAGGCCTTTTAGGTCTTCCTTAAAACTGAATTTGATAGCCAGTGTCATGAAGAATTGAAAAAAACGAGGAGGTTGTTTCTGTTGCCAAGAGACAGAGATGCACATCTCTCAGTTCCTCCACTGCCTCACAGCTTCCTTGCACCTGGTCTTTCCTCATCCACATGCACTTCCATTTGCCACCTCAGCACACTTACTCATGCTGTGGGCAGAGCTGTACCAGGAAGACCATCATCAGTGGGACTCAGTGGTCTCTGTTTCTGTTCAGTCCATGTCTGGATAGTTTTAGTTTCTGAACTGGGTGGGCAGAGAGATAGGAATCTAGAGAGTTGCTCCTGATTTTCTGATGGCTTGCTCAAAAACTCCCTTGGCTGCGCTTGCTGATCCCTTCCATTCATTCCATTCATTCTCGTGGAGCACAGTGACGTACTTGTCTTCGTGGAACATGTGTTAAGAGGTCCATGTGTTTGAATCTTGACTCTGCCATTTACCAGCTAAGTGAGGGCATGTGATTTACCTCCTTTTTGCTTCCACTTCTTTTTTTTATCCCTATTGATGTGAGGATATATATTTTCGATTCTTCCTTAGCAAACTTAGCAGCTTGAAACTGCATCTGCTTATTATCTCACAATAATACAGTCCAGAAGTCTACACAGGCTCCACTGGGTTCTCTGCTTAGGATATCACAAGATTGAAATGGAGGTGTTGGTTGGCTTTATTCTTACCTAAAAGCCCTCAGAAAGAATCTTTTTCCGAGCTTATTCAAGTTGCTTGCAGAATCTAGTTCCCTCGGGTTGCACAATTAAGGTCCCCGTATCCTTACTGGCCAGCCGCTGGCACTGCTCTGTATCTTGTGGTCCACCCCCTTGAGACTCAGTCTCATCTGTCAAATTCCTTCATAACCCTTACATGAGCATTTGACTGAATACCCAAGGATAGGAATCTTGGAGGGCTGTCTTGAAAATTCTGCCAACCCCAGAGGATTAAATGAGGAAATATATGGCGGGATCCTAGAAGCAGGTGTGGCCCCTAGCAAGTACTGTACAAGCTTCACCAAGGATTTGCCACTGCAGGCTTGGCTCTGAAGCTGGCCATAATGGAATGTGTCAAACTGGCATTTCTTTTTTTGTTTAAGATTTTTATTTATTTATTTGAGAGAGAAAGAGAGCAAGTGTGGGCACAGAGGGAAAGAGAGAAACAGAGTCCCCGCTGAGCAGGGAACCTAAGACAGGGCTCCATCCTAGCTCCCTGGGATCACGCCCCAAGCTGAAGGCAGAGGCTTTAGCCCCCTGAGCCACCCAGGCACCTCTAGACTGGCATTTCTATAAAACCTGGCATTTGGCAGTGCGGAGTGTGTTGAGTTCTACAAATACTCTCCTGGCCCTTGTGAGGCAATGTAACGTTCTGTTGTGCGGCAGACGTTGAGATGTCACCTTTGTTTTTTCACAGTGGTTTCCTAAGACGGCCGTTGTCTGTGGGTCCCAAGAGGTTGCAATGGCGTTTCCTCACCTGCAGCAGCCCAGCTTTCTGCTGGTAAGTACCACCTGCCTCCAGGAACGTCAGCCTGATGGAACGTCAGCCTGATGATAGTTCTATAGCCCAGGGACTTTCAAGTTCTTTCCCCTGACCTGAACTGTCTTCTGGTAGTTCTTTGAGGGGATGCTAAGGAAGCTGGCCTGGGGTTAGAATCCTTAGACTTGACTCTGCCCCCTACTTGGCAGGACATTGGGTTTACTCTACCTCTGAGCCCTGGTTTTCTCACCTACAAGATGAGTTTCTCACCTCCAAGGTAGGTTGATTCAAATGCAGTTTTCATGACTTCCTGGGGCCTGGGAAGGCTCATGTGAAAGGATATACATCAGAATTTTTGCATCTTGTAAATCTTTACATGCTTCACGGGGTATTCTAATAATCCCAGCTGTTATCCTTAGAAAATGGCGTGACTACACTCTCAGCATTAAATATGATGCTGGGAAGTTATGTTTGAGGCAGATAGCCATGGTGAGGATTCCTTATTTCAGTTCCCAGAAGATGCTTTCTGTAAACATTCATTTAGAAGGACATGCTTCCTTAGTGCCCCTTCTAGAGTCAACACTTGCAGTGCTCCTGGCACCCAGTGGGTAGAGGCCAGACATGCAGGGAGTGTTCCCACAGCGCGTGACACAACATCCCAAATCTTTATCTTTGACTGCGACACCATCCTCATTTGGAGATGGCTAAGGCCTTCAATTTCCTTGGGCATAGCCATTTTGGTTCAAATTCTGGCATTTTTTCCTGATCTTCATCCACGCTCCATGATCTTGGATAGATTTCCTTCCTTCTTGTCTTAAATATTTCTTGGCCTGTCCAGTGCCTTCACGATTAGTGTCAGCATTTGGTTGAAACCGTCTGTTGTTTCTAGCCTGCCTTGTTTCTTAAGGTAATGAATTCATTTGGCCCATTATCTACTGACCACCGGATTACCTGGTTAAGAGGGCTTCCGGTCTCTCCCTTGTTTTGTCAGGCATCTTTACTGATGATCACAGTTGTGTCATCACAGGGAAATTTCCAGTTTGTGTGTGTGTACACTCAGGGAGTACTCTGTGGTCTGTGAGTGGTGCCCTACACAGTAAGAGTGCTCTCCTGGCTGTGGGGCTGACCCTAGAACTGAGACCTGGCTCTGGATTGGGTGGAAGTCATTTCTGTCGTGAAATTGTGTAGTACCCTGCTGGAACTGGGGATGCCTGACAGAGGGTGCAGGGAAGAAGCCTGAGAGTTGGCTGTCTAGAGAGCAAAGGACCCCTACCTCTCCCAGTTGCATCCTTTAGGCCACTGACACACATGACCTGACTCACAAGATGTTGGGGAGCCATGCCCATGGTGTGTCTGACTCCTGCCTTTCACTCAGGTTTCTGTTTTGATTTGAGCCAGTTGGCAGAAAAGCTGCCAACTGAATATGCTTATGATTTTTCTGGTTTATTCTGTCTTCTAGGCTAGCCTGAAAGCTGACTCCATAAATAAGCCCTTTGCACAGCGGTGCCAAGACTTGGTTAAAGTCATCGAGGATTTTCCAGCAAAGGTGCAGTTCTGCTAGCATCTCTTTGGGTCATGTCTCATATACTCTTTGAAAAAACATACTTGGGGCCCCTGATTCCCAACTCTGAGCACTGCTCTGCACAGAGGCGTGACCCAGTATTGTGACTGTCACCTTTATGGACACATTTAAACATGTCAACATGTACACCAGGGGTACTAAGCCACAGGTGCTTCTGTCCTGCACAGGACATTTGACAACGTCTAGAGATATTTTTGGTTGTCACACAGGGGAGGGTGTTACTGGAATCTAGTGGACAGAGGCCAGTGATGCTGGTACATTTCCCAAATTGCACAGGACACTCCACCTCAGCAAAGAAGTATCCAGCCCAAAAGATTGAGAAACCCTGGTTTTCACCCTGAAAGTGTGTATTTTATTTAAGTCCTACCTAGAATTACCAAGTAGTAAGTGTAAGCGCAGGAAGCCAGCCTGGTCAAGGATTCTCACCCTGGAAATTTCTAGTTCTTGTGTACACACTCAGTGAAGAAGGTGGACACCTTCTGGGCTGGGCAGGAGGCCTGCATGGCACACAGCCCAGCAGTGGGCACTGGGTTTCAGCAAGCCTACCCAAAGCCTCCCCTGCACACCATTTTAGGAGCTGCACGCCATCTTCCCATGGCTGGTGGAGAGCATTTTTGGCAGCCTGGACGGTGTCCTTCTTGGCTGGAACCTCCGCTGTTTGCAGGGACGCATGAGTCCTGTGGAATACAGCATTGCAATGGAATTTCTAGACCCCGGGTAGGTAGGTTTGTCACCTGAGAGGGGCTGGATGTTTCCTCATGGTGATACCGTTCTTAAAACACTATATTTCTCAAAGTAAGAAGAAAGGTGGTTTACAGCTCATTGCCCTTTTTCTGTTGGTTTAATTTCATGGTCAGTGGCCCAATGATGAAGTTGGTTTATAAGCTTCAGGCCGAAGATTATAAGTTTGACTTTCCTGTCTCCTACCTGCCTGTGAGTAAACTGTGGGACGAGCACCATGCTCAGGGCTCAGGACAGAGCGCCCTGCACAGCGGCTGCAGTGGTGCAGGTGGGGTAGGGCTTGGGGGCTGCGGCTGTGGGCAGGAGAAGACCATGGTGTCTGCTCAGGGTCTGGGGGGCATCATTCCCGACTTTGCTCAAGGAGAAGGCACAATGCGACCCGGTTTGTCCCTGGCTGAGTGGCAGGTAGGGTTGTGTGACAGTTACTCTGTTTTTCTGAGTTTGCAGCCTTCAGGGGCAAATTGAGGGGAGGGGTGACTTTCTTCGTGGGTATGGGAAGCAAAGAAGAGGGGGAACATGAAGCCTTTGACAAGGCTTAGAAACTCACACATCTGCTGCCCTTGCTATTTGAGGGTCTTCCTGAGGATAGCATGAGAAATTCTGAGTGGAGGCCCTCTTACTCCAGCGCTACCGGGAGGACAGCACTGCTCCCCCAGGCAGGGTCCGTGTGCTGGTCGCCCCCACGGCAGCCTTTCCCAGAGGCTGCACCACGTGGGGGTGCCCTGTGGAGCCTGCCCACAAGCCCAATGTCCTGTCTCCGTAGGGCCCCGTGAAGGCATCCATCCAGGAGCGCGTGCTCCCTGACAGCCCTCTGTACCACAACAAGGTCCAGTTCCCCCCGACAGGGGGTCTTGGCCTGCACTTGGCCCTCAGTATCCTTTGTCAGCCCCCCAGGTCTGGGGAGGCCAAGGGGGTTTGGGACACAGTGCTGGGGGTGGCCCGATAACCCTGCCCGTTTGCCTCCTGACGCTGCCATCAGATCCGTTCGAGTACTACATGTTCTTCTTTGCTTTAAGCCTCATCACTCAAAAGGTACAAGAGGGGTGCCCCTGAGCAGCTTTTTCCCAAAGCCCCCGGGGGTGGGGGCTGTGGCCTAGGATTTTCTGTACCTTTCATTTCTTCTCCCTTCTCACCTCATTTCTCCGGCTCCCCCTCTGCATCCTCCTCCAGCCTTTGTTCTTCAGACCATCCTCACTTAGGATGACAGGCCGGTGGGCACACTTGACAGGCAACATAGGGTGACCTGTGCACCCCAGTTGGTGATTGGGGGGGCTTCCTATGGGAAGTGCTTGCTGGGCACGGGGGCAGAGCAGAGGTGCCCAGGAAGCTTGCATGCTGAAAGGACTCTGGGGTCTAGTCAGGCCCCCTGGCCAGGGTGGGAGAGGGACTCATCTCCCAGTGCTGCCCAGGGTGCTTTGGTCTGGCCCCTGGGATGTAGCCTATGTCCAGAGCTTATGTGCAGTGACTTGAGCCCTGAGGCTGCTGGGGTCCGCAGCCAGGGGTGGCACCCAGAGCCACGTACCAACTCAGATTTGCTTTTCCAGCCACTCCCTGGGGCTCTCCACATACGAACTTCAGACTGTGCCTATTTCATCCTCGTGGACCGGTACCTGTCATGGTTCCTGCCCACGGAAGGCAGCGTGCTCCCCCCGCTCTCCTCCAGTCCTGGGGGGCCCAGCCCCTCACCAGCTCCCAGGTAAGGCTCTCTGGCTGCCCTGCCTCTTGGCCTGGGGTGCCCCGTCCCTGCGGCCAGCTTGTAAAGTCTGGCCCTTCTGCAGGGGAATGGCCTGGGCAGCAGGCACTACTCACAGGGACAGTAGTGCCACTCTTTCTTCAGAGTGCCCCAACCCCAACAGCCCTGGCACGGACCAGAGGAGGGCAGGGTGAGGACAACGTCCGTGCCTGGGTTTTCAGTGAGCAGGTCCTGTGGCCCTATGGACAAGGCCTGGCTTTGGTTTCAGAGTGGGCTGTGTTCTCCCCCTAGCAGCCCTCCCTACATGTGGCATCCAAGCCCCACAGGGAAGTGGTGGCAGGGGGTTTGAAGCAGTGTTGCCAGAGCTGATCAGTGGCACTGAGTGGGTGGTGCTGGAGAAAAAGGGCCTATAGGCAGGTTACCACAGAGCTGACATGTGGAGGAATAAGAATAGGAGGAATCTGTCAGACCAGGTCTTGGCCTGAGCCAGAGACCCTGGGGTAAAGAGCCTTTTGTGCCCATCCAAGCAGGCTGGGCTGTGGCTGGACCATGTGCAGGAAGGGCGTGCGCAGCCAGCCTCAGCCTGAGGGGGAACTGAGGCCATGGGCGGCCTGTAGCTAGGAACCAATTGGCTGCCTCTCCCCGGGTGACACTAGTGACCCAGGAGCTGCCCCCTATGCTCTTTACCCTCCTCAGCCTTGCTGGTGGACCTTTTTCCTGGGGAGGTTGGTTCTTTCCTGCCAGCACAGGAATGCCCCCAAGGAAAGGGGATTGAAAAGGGGACATGGGGGTGTGGAAGGGGGAAAGGCTGCCCAGGCATTGTTAATGCTACGGCTGAGAGGGACCCAGGATGGTCAGGTTCACGCCCTCTCAGAGGCAGGCTTCTGGGCCTGGTTTTGTTGGCTTATTCTAATCTAGAATTTCTGACCCAAGACTTGCCGTGAATAACAAAAAACTTCAGTAAGGTCCTTCGCCTACATTTCTGAGTTGTTTTACTCTCTATCTGTATGTGTGTTTTCTGGGTCATTTGAGTAAGTTACAGACATGATGCCTACTATTTTTTAACATTTTGGAATATATTTCCTAAAAGTGAGTGCATTCTTGTACACGGCCATTGCGCTTTTATCCAAATCAGATCAGCATTGCTGCCAGGCCACTATCTCATCCTCAGACCCCAATTGGGCTGCCCTGGCTATCTTTCTAGGGTCTGCTAGCCAGCTGGACTGGGGTGTGCAGAATGCCCTCATCTTGAATTCTCTGGTGTTTTGTAGCGAGTAGGCCTGGCAGCCGTGGAGTCTGTGTGCTGGTGACGTCGTCTTGATCACTGCGTCAGGGGCGTGTTGGCCAGGTTTTCCTCCTGTAAAATTAAGTGGGTACTTTGTGCCAAGTTAATTAGCAAGAGGGATTTGCTGAGCCTGTGTGATTATCAGCAGTGTTAGTGTCCCTTGATTATTGCCGGCCAAATAAGTTATTAATAGGCTGGTTGCCTAAGGGCGATTGTCTGCTTTCATCCCTTTACATTGATCAGGGCACGCTCTGCAGTAGGGAAGTCTTTTCCCGCTCATTGATTGTGTATGTCCATATGGATTTGGGGGCCGTCCTGTGATTCAGCAGGTGGTAGTGGCTTCCATTGCCACCGATGTTCACATTCAGATCGCCACTGGTTGTGCCGGCAGGAGCCCCTAACGAAGGCCTGTTTCTGTATGTCCCTCAGGACGCCAGCCATGCCCTTCGCTTCCTATGGCCTCCACCACACCAGCCTCCTGAAGCGACATGTCTCTCATCAGACGTCTGTGAATGCAGACCCCGCCTCCCATGAGATCTGGAGGTCCGAGACACTACTCCAGGTGAGAATGAGGAGGCTCTTTACATCTTCTGTTTCCAGATAAACTGCCTAGCCACCTTCTATCCACGGGGCAGAGGCCAAACACCGTTCTCAGCTTGAGAGCACCTCTGAATTGTTGGTGTTTTCCTGCTGTGACATGTAGAAATCAGACTAGAGAAAATGTGCCCACCCCTCTAATCTGAATGTCACTGGTAGTGCTTTCTATCCCAGGATTCACTGGCCTTGGAGTTTTGTCTTTCTCATGGTGGTGTGAGTGCTGCTCAGTTTCTAGTGGATCCGCATGAAGGCTTGCCCCACACCACACGTCTCCGACCTGCTCTCACGTTGCTGGAGAGGTTACCTGTGATCACCCTCATTTGGATATGAAGCCCCTGCCCCTGTAGCGTTTTTATAACACTGGCTGGAGAAGGCTTGCAAAGCCTCTCACCTTGGTTGGCCGGCAGCCCCTATCCCTTCTGGGTTGGGGGATCCACATGGAAGGTGGTAGGGCCCCTTGTCTGCCCCTGAGCAGGCTCCAGCCTCTCACGCAGGCTTGGGTTGGCTCCCTCCCAGGGTGCGGTGCTACCCACCTCCCAGGCCAGGCTGTCTCTTGTAGATACACCGTGGAGAGGTTCAGCTGGTTCTGACACTCAACTCTGCAGCAGAGTTGGTAGCCAGGAGCATCACTTACTGGCCTGACAAGTGGATAAGATGGGATTCTGTCCTTCCTGACTTGTACATAATTCCTGGTATGTGGGCTGCTGCACTTTCAGCATTGTCATTGTTGAGACAGCACTAGGAGATCAGATGGCTGGACTCATCGTCCCTGGTCACAGAGGGGTTTTGGTGCTTCAGATGGGTCCCAGCTAATGTGGACTCTGGGGTTTGCCAGCCCATGAGGAGGGCTGGTGGCCAGGACCCAAGCTTATGGGGAAGAAATGCTGAAGGTTTGTTTCCTAGACCAGAACGCTAATGCTTTTTCTTTTTTTAATTGAAGAAAAAATTCCTTTGAATTGCAGTGAAATACACAACATAAAATTTGCTGTTTGAACTATTTCTAAGTATGCTGTTCAGAAGCATTACACATGTTCATATTGTTGTGGAAGTAATCTCCAGAACTTTCTCATGTTGTATAACTGAAACTGTGCCCATTAAACAGAAGTTTCCCATACCCCTCTTCCCAGCCCCTGGCCCCCTCCACTCTGCTTTCTGCATCTACGATTTTGACTACTCTAGAATCTCATGGAAGCAGAACCATACAATATTTAAGCTTTTTATGACTGCCTTGTTTCACGCAGCAGAGTGCCATCAAGGTTCATCCATGTGGTAGCACGTTGCCAAATTTCTTTTCTTTTTAAGGCTCAGTTATGCAGTGTCGTATGGATCTACCACTTTCTCTGTTTCCGTTCATCTCTGGATGGGCACTGGGGTTGCTTGCACATTTTAGCCGTTGTGAATAGTTCTGTTGTGAACACGGGTTTACAGAAATCTCTTAGATACTTTGATTTCAACTCTTTTGGGTCTATACTCTGAAGCGGAACTGCTGGATTGCACGGTAATTCTGCTTAATGCTCGCCGGCTGCTGTGTTGTACGTTCCCACCGGCAGCGCAATGTTCCCACCAAGCGTTGGGCGGCCATGCCTACGCTCATGATGTTCTGGTTTTGATTAGAGGCCCCGCCCCAAGTGAATGTGAGGTGGTATCTCCCGGTGCTTTTGATTTGCACTTCCTTATAGTTGGTGATGTTGAGCGTCTTTTCGTGTCTTTATTGGCCATTTGTATGTCGACTGGTGAAATGTCTGTTCAAGTCCGTTGCCCATTTTTTAATTGAGTGGCTTTCTTTACTTATAGTTGGATTGTAGGAGTTGTCTGTACATTTTGAATATCAATTCCTCCTCACACACACAATTTGTAAATATTTTCCCCCATCCTGTGGGTGGTCTTTTTCACTCTGGATGGTGTCTTCTGTGCGCAAAAATTTTTTAAATTTTCATGAAGTCCGATTTACCTGTTTTCTTCTGTTGACTGTGCTTTTAGAGCCCTAGCTAAGAAATGGTCGCCAAAGCCAATGTCATAAAACCTTCTCCCCACACTTTCTTCTGAGAGTTCTATAGATTTAGATTTTACATGTAGGTTTCTGATCCATTTTGAATTATTTATTGTTTCTGGTGGAAGGTAAGGGTCCAACTTCATTCTTTTGGATGCAGATGACCAGTTTTCCCAGCACTGTTGAAAAAAACTACCCTTTGAATGGTCACAGCATCCTAAATGAAAATCAGTTAACCACCCAGTGCTCTCTTGCAGGTTTTTGTTGAAATGTGGCTTCATCATTATTCCTTGGAGATGTACCAAAAAATGCAGTCCCCTCACGCCAAGGTACGTTGTTGTGCTTTTTCGTCCTGTCTCTGGCCCTGGTGTGCCAGGTCCACCTTGTCCTTAATCTCAGCTAGTTTTCAGGCGCTGGTTTTCAACCACCACCCCTTACTCCAGTGCTGGGCAGTAGGCAGGTTTGGTTCTGTGGTGGGCTCCCCCCATGAGGGCTGGAGGCATGTAATCTCTGGGGTCCTCCTCATGCTACTTCCAGAGCCCCCACCCCGGCAGCCGGAATGGATGAGGTTGTGGTGCTCGTGCTCTGGGGGTAGGAGAGTCAGCGAGTGCCTCTGAGAGTCACAACTAGCTCCATCCGCTCTGCTGTCACGGTGCCTCCTGCTTTCCTGCCGAGGTGGCCCCTTGGCAGACTTCGCTCCCCTTGGTCCCCACACTGCCTCTCCCTCCTCCAGAGCAGCGGCAGGCAGCCCTCTGTGCAGTGGGTGAGATCTGACGCCTTCCTGCATGAGGCCTGGCCTGTTTCCTCCTTCCTTCCCTCCCAGGGCAGCATGCTCATTCGCAGAGGCGTGGAGGCAGCTGTGTCCCCGAAACCTTCCCTGGGTCACCATGCCCAGGGCCAGCTGCCCCCTGGACTTGTCAGGGTAGAACAGCTCTGTCCGTTTAATAAGAGGCGGCAGGGCACTGAGGGTCACACTGCACAAAAAAGCCTGAAACACGCAAACCGGGGCCCTGCTAGGAGCAGCACTGGCCTGTAATCAGGTGTGCAGTCCACGGCTTCTGTGTGCTGCTGGGCTGCCTCTTAGACGTCACTTTTGTCAGTGCCAGACAAAAAAAAACATTCTGTGTGAATGCTTGAGAGGTTCCTTAAGAATTAAGAGTCTGGCCCTAAAATTCATACGGGTGGCCTGTGACCTTCCCTCTGCGAATCCAGCACGGAGCTGGAACTGTTTTCCTGCTGCAGAGTCTCGGCAACCAGCTCTGCTTCCCTGCCCTCCGCTGAGTACCGGTTTGGGGAGCAGCCCCCAACTGCTGCTTTCTTAAAGTGCAGAGTACCTCAGATCTCTGTCCTTGGCACCACATGGAACGGCAGCAAAGCCAGGACTCCCTCTTGGGCCTCTCGCGTCCCTGAGGACCTGCGCTGCCATTCCCGCTTCCAGAGTGGACTTGCATGTTCCTGGCTGGTGCACGGCAGTCGGGGGGTGGGGGCCTCCCCCTTGGGTCCCAAGGGCCTTACTCAGCCCCTGTGCATGTGGCTTGGTCTTGCAGAGGCAGAGGCTGCTTTGCTACGTTGCCCTCCGGGATGCTCATTCTGTCTTCCGAGCTAGCGCAAGCACACTCGCTGTGATTTTTAGCAGATCTGCCAATCACAAAGGTTCTCTAGGCTGTCTTACTTGGGAGGAGCGGTGGGCCGTACCTGCTGGGGCGGGAGGGCCTTCCCCTTCTTCCCCACGTTTTGCTTCCTCTTGGTCAGACCACAGGGCAGGTGAGAGCGGCCCAGAACGGCTGATAGTGGGAGAACAACCGGGAAACCCCCACCAGGTACCTGGAGAGGGTTTGTGGTTTTTTATTGTTTGTTTGGGGTTCTTTGCCTCCTTTTGAGGCTGAACACAAAACCTAAGTAAACCTGGGAAGTGGAAAAAGACAACTGTGGACATCTCCTTCATCCGAGGCTCCTTATCATCTACCCAGGCCTGGGCTGTGCCATGTGGAGTCCTAGCCTTGAGGTCCCTGTTTCCTGACGTTGGAGATGCAGGAAGTGCAGCTCCGAGAGGTCCCTTTGTGCTTCCAGCCCACCTCCTCCCAGGTGACAGGCAGCCTGGGTCCAGAGTGGATTCCCACTCTATAGAGCCTGGGCCTCTGCCCCATCCCAGCTTACTGAGCAGGGCTTCTGGAGAAGCAGATGGTTGCTGAAGTCCACACACTTCTACAGGCCACTGCGGGGCCTGCCCGGTGTTCCTTAGGCTGGGCAGGTCCCCAGCAGGGGAACCATGTGGTCTGATTCCCACCAAGCTGCGGCTGAGCCCAGGGTCTGGCCCAGAGGAAGGCCTTGAAGCGCAGTCCACTCCTTGCTGTGTTCCTTCTTGCCCTTGCTCTGCGTGTCTCTGGCTGCGCCTTTCTCCTAAAGGCCTGGCACCCGCATTCTGGCCTCTCCTATGTATAGGGTGGTTCTCAGTGGAAGGCGTGGCCCTCACCGGGCAGAATGTGTGCCAAGGCCAGCTCTGATCTCTGCTTGGCTGAAGGGGACTGCTTTAGCAGGCTTTGTCATAGCGGGGGTGGGGGCGGACAGCTATGCCAATTCAGCTGTCATCCCCCATGTCCCAGGCTGTCCCAGCCTCGGGTTCCAGCTGCCTCTGGGTGTGTGTGGCCATGGCCAGATTCTTAGGGCTCTGTGAGTCCGGAGTTGGGGAGTCCTGGTAAAGTGGGAGAGATGGGAGTCCCAGAATTTGAACCCGTGAGTGTTTGTGCCACCTTTAACGATTTCTGGGATGTGGGGTGCAGAGGGTATCAGGCCTGGTGGGCTGAGCTTTGCTTGCTTCTGTGCCATACTGGTAATCAGCCCCCACAGAGGCAACCATTCAGTAGGGGCCACAGATTAGATCTTTGACTCCTAGGAACTGACCACATCATGTGTCAATTTGGTAAATTTTTCTCTGGGACAACCCAGGAAAGTCCAATAAATGACATATTTTTCTTCCCTGAGCAGAGGAGTCTCCATTAGGAACGGGCTCCTCAAAAATTTCTTTTTGGAGCCTCGGGAACTTCAGGGCTTTGGTGGCTGGTGGTGTGTCCCAGCAAGCCTCCCAGGATCCTGGCAGTGTGCAGAGTGCACACGCCGCAGCCATGGGAGTCAGGGGTCAGGGAGGGCAGGCCCCTCTGGCAGGAAAGTCAGGTTGACCTCAGGGAGCTAGAAGGACTTTCAGGCCCAGTGACTTGGAGGAGACTGCCCAAGTGTCCTTAAGTCTGTTTATGCTTGGCAGGTGAAGGAGCAGCCCTCTGGCCTGGCTCTGGGCTGCCCACTGGGCAGGACCCCTTTGGGCTGCTGAGGGTGGTGTCCCACTGGCTTGAGGCTGTGGGGCTCTGATTGTGTGGATTGTCACTGATGTGCTTTTGTTTTGTTTTTGTTTTTTGTTTTCTCTCCTTAAACTTCTGGGCTCACTTTTGTTTTTCTCTCCCTACTGTCCCCTCCCCGGCCTCTCCCCTTCTGCCCCTGCCCTGCTCTCCACCCTCCCTGCCTCTTCTCGGCTTCTCTGCTTTGTTGTCTCTCAGCTGGAGGTTCTGCACTACCGACTCAGTGTCTCCAGCGCCCTCCACAGCCCTGCCCAACCCAGCCTCCAGGCCCTTCACGCCTACCAAGTACTGGCTGCTCTCCTATTGTTGCGTTTCACCCCTGCCCTGTGGTGTGAGCCATGGAGCGCATGACAGTGCAGTGGTAAAGCGAGGGGCCGACAGGGGTGACTCAGACCAGTTCTAAACTGAGCCAGGCCCGTGTGTGTTGGGGATCATGGCGAGTGTCCTCTCTAGCCTGCGTTGGCCCTCAGCTTGGCAAACTAGTGCAGGTTTGGGGGTGTGGAGCTGCCAGATCTGCCCACCCAAGCCCCAAGCCAACCGGAGTTTGCAAGCTCTTGGGAGTTGGTGGCTTCTCTGGCCCTGGTTGGAGGGAGTGGAAACAGTGTGGCCTTTGCAGCGGCCCTCCTCACCCACAGTGTGGGCCTGGCGCTCAGGAACTGACGGAGCACAGGGAGGCCCCAGGGCTCATAGTGGCATGGGTTCGGCCAACCCCAAGCCTTTGTGAGCCAAGGTGTGGGGAGGACAAGGGCTCAGCCCCCCAGCCTGGAGAGGCTGTCGATCCCTAAGCACGTTGGCCTCTGGCCTCTTGTGGACTTGGGTGCACTGCCAGAGGTGGGCAGAGTGGACAAGAGCCTCCTGGAGACGGGTCTGCTTTAGGCAGAGATGACCAGTGTGGACAGATTTGAGGTTGGTAGGTGGAATTCAGACCTGCAGGCTGTTTCTGGGCTAATGGAGGCTGGTAGCTCACTGGTTCATGAGATGAAGGCTAGGAATTCTGGGCCGAAAACAGGCGTCTAGATCCATGCTCAAGGCCCGGGGTCTGTCCATTTCCCCTTGGGAGCACGCCATAATATTTAACCTGATGCTTGAGTACAAGATGAGAAATCAGGTTTCCTGGGATGGGGTGATGAGCACACACAGGATCCCCGCCCAGAACCAGCAGCTGCTGGGTGGAAGGAAGAACATGGCCCAGGAGGGCCGGCAGAGGTGGGCCAAGCACTGAAGCGGGTAGCATTCAGGCCTGTGTCGGGGAAGGTCTCACTTGGCTAACAGCAGGATCCCTGGATAAATGTCCATAGAAGGAGGGGCTGCTTAGCTAAAGGCTGGGCCCAGTGAGAAATGCCACGGGCTTTAGGACAATGTCCCTAAAGGACATGCAGCTGGAGGAGGCAACGTACAGCTGTGGCAAGGTTCCTATGGGGAGTTGGCTCTTGACCAGGGGAGGGGAGGTCGGAAGAAAGGTTTGGCTTCCCCCAGCAGGAAGATAGCCCAAGAGGCATCCAGTGCAGTGGTGAGGGCCTGTGCAGAGGAGGAGGGGACGCAGTTCCGGTTCAGTGCAGATGCTCTGTTCTCTGTTACGGAGACAGTGGCAGGGTTGGCAAGGAACCAGGAATGAGAAAGGCAGGGACTCCTGGGGAGGGGGCTCCAGCCTGGCATCGGTGCCTTCCTACTTTCCTCATTAGGAAAGTATCTTACGCTTTTTTCTTCAAATGATGCAAATTCATCACACAAAGATGTAAACGTACAGAGAAGTAGCAGCAGGTCTCCTCCCGAAGCCCTGTAGCTCCCTGTGCGGGCAGACTGAGCTGTGGGCTGTGTTGCCTGGGCTCGTGCAGGCAGATTGTGGCGGGGAGAGCTGAGAGGACAGTGCTGTGAGCAGCGACGGTGGCTGGGTGCCCGGGCTGTGCCCGGAGGCATGGCCTCTGCCAGCCGCAGCATTGCTCAGGATTGGGACTAGGCTTCCGAAAGCTCGTCCATCCAGTCTGTGGTGGCCCTAGGGGCCCTGGGGGTGCTGGGTGTGGGCAGAGGAGCGTGCCTGTCTGAGCTGGGAGCCGGCAGGTGGCGGGGCCCACCGGTGCTGTCGTCTACCAGTCGGAAGACCACCCTGTTCTCCGTCACAGAACAGCCAACAGGCAGCCTGTCCTCTCAGGCCTGAGTCTTAAAGAGTCTACGTGAACTTGGGAATTGGAGCTTCCGCCCACAAGATCAAGAGTGCTCTTGTCTTGGGGGTCATGCTGACCACAGATCCGTCAGCAATAGAAGGGGAAGGGCTGCCCTGCCAAGCCCCCAGCTGGCGGGTCCAGGACAGGGAGTGGATGAAAGGGTGGGGATTGCAGCAGCAGAAGGACCTGGGTAGTGTTTCTGCCTGAAATGGGAAGCCAGGGGCCCCAGGGAGCCGGCGGGAGACCCCTCTAGATCTGATGGGGAGGATGTCAGCCTGCCTTGTCCCTGCTGCTCCTCCTTGGGCTGGCCAGGAAGGGATCCCTGAGGAGGGGGGCGGGCAGAAGTCACCCAAGTCAGCCACGGAGGGTCCAGTAAGGGGTTGGAAGCCCACAGCGAAGCCCTTGACAGGTGTGTTTCCACTCCCCGTGCAGGCTTACTGAGCCACGGGTTATGTCACCTGGGCCTGCGGGTGCCCTGTGCAGGCTATGGTGCTCTCAGCGGGCCGCAGGGCCAGCCAGTAAGGCACAGGGAGGGCCGGGGGGGTGGCCCATGTGTCCCATGGTGGAAGAAACGGTTCTGGCCTGACTCCTGACACCGCGCCCCCCTCAATGTTAGGAGTCATTCACGCCCACCGAGGAGCACGTGCTGGTGGTGCGCCTGCTGCTCAAACACCTGCACGCCTTCTCCAACAGCCTGAAGCCCGAGCAGGTCTCTCCGTCCACCCACTCCCACGCCACCAGCCCCCTGGAGGAGTTCAAACGGTGGGTACGGGCTCTGCGTGGGGCTCCCATACCCCGGCTACCACTGCCTCATCCCTTACGCACGTTGCCCACTGTGACCTGTCCCTAGAGTGTGAGGGACAGCCTGCAAGGCATCTGCAGGGTGGGCCAGGTGGGAAAGCACCTTGGGGTTTTCTCCCCACCCCCATTCGGGTCTCTCTTTTGGGGCCTAACATCTTTGGTCGAAAGAGCCGGACTGCCCAGAGAAAGGCCCCGTCTTGCTGCTGCCCGGTCTTGTCCCTTCCTCCCTGGCGGTGGGCAGAGTAGGAGCTCAACAGTGACAGTGTTCCTCGGAATGCCCAGGAAAGCCAGTGGGCTGGGAACCTCTTCGCTTCCAAGTGGCTCTTTGGTCACTGGAGACTGAGCTCTGTGCTGCGCCATCCCCTTCACCATCTTCTCTGCTCCTCTCCCTCCATCAGAAGGCCTGGGATGGTGGCCCGATTCCTAGGCTGACTGGGGCCAGCAGAGTAGGTGACTTGTATGTGGTGAGCCAAGCAGAGGGGGGTCACGGGAGCCTCACTAGGTCATCCACGTGTGTGCTGTGTGTCCTTGGGACATTACCTAACCTCTCTGAACTTTGGTTTCTTCTGAAAAATGGGGCCAGAAACTGAAGGCCTTACCTCCAGGGGGTGCCCACTGCTTACCCTGGCAGGGCTGGCCCTTGCAAACCAGAGCCACTGGACTCACCTGTGAGGGGCCCCTTCCCCCTCCTCTCCCCTGCAGGGCTGCTGTCCCAAGGTTTGTGCAACAGAAGCTCTACCTCTTCTTGCAGCACTGCTTCGGCCACTGGCCCCTGGATGCATCATTCAGAGCCGTGAGTGTCAGCCCCATCTCTCCACCTTTGCCCTTGCCCTGTGTGTGCTTGGTGACGGAGGTCCCTGTGGGATGGACGCAGGAGGGAGTCAGCTGTTACTGCTAAGGCCTGGTGGGGAGACCTTACAGCGGGGGGTGGGGGGGGTATCACATTCTGGTTGTTTGAATTTCCAAAACCAACCCTCGGGTACAGAAAAGCTCTGTCCTCCCTGGCTCTGACCCCAGGTGTCCGTGCTGGGTGGATTCCCAGCTTCACTGAGCTGCACCTGACCCACTTGGTCGGGGAAACATTCCATGTTACGTTTCTCCGGAAGGCTGACAGGAGGGCTCAGCATCACAGGGGCTGGTGCTAACGTAGTGTTGTGTGTCAGCTATGTGCACATTAAAAAATTGTTCTAACAAAATAATTTAAAAAAATAAAGCTCATGGGAGGGTGTGCGAAGCTCCCTCCTGGGCCCTCTGAGGGTGGTAGGTAGGTGGGAAGAGGCCAACCTGGTGGCCACCCCACCCTCCTCTACCAGGAACCGAAGCCCCACGGTTAGACTCCCTCCTGCTCACCCACGGGGCTGCCTCCCTGGGGCTGGGCTCCAGGCCACCTGAGGATTTGGTCCAAAGCCCCAGACCCACAGCCTACCAGATTGCCGGCTGCGAGGCCCTCAGCACATGAGTGTGTTGCCAGGTTCTGGAGATGTGGCTGAGCTACCTGCAGCCCTGGAGGTACGCACCCGAGAAGCCGGCTCCGAGCAGCGACTGCCAGCCCCGGGCTGTGTCAGAGAGATGGTGAGCCCCGGCCCGCCATGCTCCCAGTGCTGGGGGGACAGGCTGCCCCCTCTTTGACTGGGCCCCAGGATTGCTCTCCCATGGAAACAGCTGGTGGCCCTTCTCCACGCTGTCCCCTTGCTGCTCTCCACTCACATGTGTGTTCACACCCCACGCCGCCGCTTAATCCCCTCCACCCTCTGCGCCCTGCCACAGAGCCCTTGTCTTCTGGGGAAGGGCCTCACCCACCTGGAGGCTGTGGCTGGGGAGAGTCCAGAAGCCCGGGAAGAGCCCGGGTCGGGGAGTACAGTAGCGGTGTAGCCGCTGATGCACCACTGATAAGGGTGGTGTAGCCCCTGATGAACCGCCTCGCTCCCCAGGGCGCCCTTTGTGCAGGAGAACCTGCTTATGTACACCAAGCTCTTTGTGGGCTTCCTGAGCCGTGCCCTCCGCACCGACCTGGTCAGCCCCAAGAACGCGCTCATGGTGTTCCGAGTGGCCAAAGTCTTTGCCCAGCCCAACCTGGCTGAGATGATCCAGAAAGGTAAGCCCTTAGCCGGCAGGAAGCAGCCCTCAGAAAGGGACCCAGAAAGACTGCATGGGCCTCGCCGGCTTGGAGCAGCCCAGCCTCGGTGGTGTGGGGGCTCTGAGTGCACGGTGACGGGGTACAGGTCGGAGGTGGGCAGCACTGTGCCTTCCCTGAGGCCCAGCATGCTAGCTGGGATCTGGGGGGCCGCTGGAGGGAGTGGAGGCAGAGTTCAGGGCATCAGGAAGCAATCTGGGGTTCTGTCACGTCTCAGATGGCTCTGTCGGGCATTAGCTTCTCTGGCTTCCCTTTGTGAATGTCAGCCTTCCCGTGGAGACTGTCGGGCTGCAGGGGCCTCAGGAGGTGGGCCCCTGTCCCTCGGGAACCTCCCTAGGCGCCATGGAAGCTGCAACCAGACTGGCATCATGCTTTCCAGGGGAGCAGTTGTTCCTGGAGCCTGAGCTCGTCATCCCACACCGCCAGCACCGACTCTTCACAGCGCCCCCCTTTACGGGCAGCTTCCTGTCCTCGTGGCCACCGGCTGTCACCGACACCTCCTTCAAGGTGAAGAGCCACGTCTACAGCCTGGAGGGCCAGGACTGCAAGTACACCCCGATGTTTGGGCCCGAGGTCCGGACGCTGGTGAGTTGGGGCTCCCCTGGGTCCCCCAGCTGTCCAGAAGCTGTGGGAGCGGAGGCTGGGGCAGGCAGAAGGTTGGGTATTGCCTGGATGATGCTCTCCTGCCCTTTTTTCCGTCAAGGTCTAATTTTTTTCTGATAATAAAGACAACATTTGTTGGAAAGCTTTCACATTTAGAATGTGCGTGTCTTGGTCTTGAAAACGCCTTGCCCCCTCCTGGCCTGGTCGGGGCTCCCCGAGGGCTGCCTGCCAGCCTCTTGGGGGCTACCTGGGCTGGCTGACCCGCCCCCCACCCTGTGCCCCGCAGGTCCTGCGCCTGGCTCAGCTCATCACGCAGGCCAAGCAGACCGCCAAATCCATCTCTGACCAGTGTGGGGAGAGCACACCCGGCCGCCCCTTCCTGTCGTGGCTGGGCTTCTACTCCACAGATACGAACGGCAGCTACCCAGCCAACGATCTGGACGAGATGGGGCAAGACAGCGTCCGCAAGACGGACGAGTACCTAGAGAAGGCCCTGGAGTACCTGTGCCAGATGTTCCGAGTACGAGCTCTGGGGGCTGTCCCCGCCTGGTGTCTGCTCCTGTGCCCCTACCCCCTGGGGGAGCCCGCGGGAGGCATAGCCTGTACTGTCGATGTCAAGTCTTGGTCCCCTTGTGCTCGCTGTTCGAGGCCCAGGGATGTAGCCCTGTCCGCTTCCTCCCCCCGGGAAGTGAAAGCAGGATGTGGCTCAGCCCCCTCAGAGTGCTCCTCACCCCCCCACCCCCGCTGCCCCAACAGCTCAGTGAGGCCCAGCTCGCCCAGCTCACGCTCGCCCTGGGGACGACGCAAGATGAGAATGGGAAGAAGCAGCTCCCAGACTGCATCGTGGGAGAGGATGGGCTCATCCTTACACCCCTGGGCCGCTACCAGGTAAGGGCCATGTCCCGGACGGCTCCTCCCATCCCCTCTTTGCTTCTGTAATTTCCACATGGGTGTGTCTGTGGCCCTGCCCACTCAGGCCGGGTCTCCCCTGGGTCTCACTTCTCGTCCTGCTTCTAGATCATCAATGGGCTACGGCGGTTCGACATCGAGTACCAGGGGGACTTGGAGCTACAGCCCATCCGGAGCTACGAGATCGCCAGCCTGGTCCGCATGCTCTTCCGGCTGTCATCCGCCATCAACCAGAGGGTGAGTGCCGGGGGCAGGGCCGCCCACGGGGAGAGGCCGGGTGAGTGCGTGGCCCTGCCCGCGCCAACTCCCCCACGTCTCTGTCTGTGCCCCAGTTTGCAGGCCGGATGGCAGCCCTGTGTGCCCGGGCCGACTTCCTTGGCAGCTTTTGCCGCTACCATCTCACAGAGCCCGGGCTGGCAGGCAGGCGCCTGCTGAGCCCTGTGGCGCGGGGGTCTGCAGCCAGCCGGGCCCGGGGTCCGAGGCTCAGCCTGCGCTTCCTGGGCAGCTACCGAACGCTGCTGTCGCTGCTTCTAGCTTTCTTCGTGGCCTCCCTGTTCTGCGTTGGGCCCCTGACCTGTGCCCTGCTCCTCGTGCTGGGCTACCTCCTCTACGCTGTGGCCATGACGCTGCTCACGGAGCGAAGCAAGCTGCACCAACTCTGACCTCAGGCCACACACGGCCCTGGCTAGGCCGGCAGGAGGGACATGTAGCCCCTCGCTTGGTCCTGGAGGTCACCTCCAAGCAACAGGGCGTTTTCCTGCAGCCACGGAGCTGTGCGTAAGAGACGCTAAAACAAGGAAGGTGTGGGCTGGGCCAGGCCAGGCGAGGACGAGCGTGGCATCCTGTTAGTCTCACAGGACAGCCCCGGACCCGGCTGCTCGATCCTCCCTGCTCCCCTCAGCCCCAGGCCCTGCCATGACACAGCACTCGAGGCCTTTCTTTGCTCTGACCCTCCTGGGTTGAGCTGTGTGCTCCCCAGATGGGGCCTTGCCGTCTGTCAGGTTGGCAGGGTGGCGCGAGTCTCCTTTCCCTGGTGACAGCAGGATGGGAGCTCAGCCTCTGATTCCAGAGAAGAATCCCAAACCCTAGCGGCTCCTGAGAAAGCTAAGAGTGTGGTTCTGGTTCTTGACTATAAAGCAAGGTTCTCCCATCACATTTGGCAAAGTGAGGGTCATTCTTCACACCTTCCCGGCAGTTCCAAGGCTGGGCCATCCCATTCCACTTAGTAGGAGGAAAGACCCTCCAGGAGTACAGATGCTTAGTGGGACGGAGCTTCACCTCTGCCTCCCTCCTCGCCCCATGCTATCAAACATGTCTCTTGGTGGTGGCCCAGCCTCACTGCCCAGCCAGGACGGGTGCACATGTCCCAGGGGCAGAGAGGATGCGGCAGGGCCATGGGAGTCGGGCAGCGTCTGGTCTGCAACCAAAGATGGTCACAGGATTACTTGTATCTTCAGTAAAATCAGGTGCAAAGGCCCTAACTTTTTTATGACATTTAAATATTCAGGTACACATTCACGGTCCGCAGTCATCCCCACAGGGACTCGGGCACTTCTATTCATCATATGGGTGACACACCAGAGAAAACATCTGAACAACGATTTTAAACCAAGCCTCTGCTTCTGTTTTTATTTAAATATCAAGTTTTATATTTTGATGTAAATTCAGAATAATGGCATTCTGGGGTCTGTGACCAAAAATCAAAAACCAAGTTTGTAACTGACCATAGATCTGAATAAAACCTCTTTGGGCTCCTAAGTCTTCTGGTGCTGGGGCTCAGGTCCCAGCACAGTCGCCCTTACTGTTCCCTCAGTTGGTTTGGGGATGTCAGTGACCTGGGAAGCGCCACAGTCCCTGCCCAGGGGGACAGCCGGTGGGTTTGTTTACAGCAGCAACAGACCAAGGCAGATGGGAACAGTGAGGTGGCCCTGATGGCAAACAGCAGGCTCCCCGGAGTGCTGACTTCCTGGAGTCGCCCTCAGCCAAAACAGGCCTGAGCTGGTTCAAAGCTGGGAGAATTTTGTCTTCCATTTAGCGTATCAGAGTTGGCCTGGATATGAAAAGCAATCCTGGAATGTGAGTCAAGTTTTCTGTGGCTTCTGGAAGCTCAGAGGATTGTGTATGCCCCCACCAGCCTCGTTTCAGGTGCTTAGCCAGGCGCAAGTGTCCCATGTCCCCTTATCCCTAGATGGGAGAGGCTTTTGTCAGATTGGTGGAAATGAGAGGTCATTCTACAAGTTCAGTGCTAACAGAGGAGTGGCTTTTGTCCCCAGACCTGTTAAGGGATGTGAGCACATAGAGATGATGGTCTGGGGTCCAATGTCACTGGCATTGTCTGACCACAAGGCCTTCGCTGCTTCCCATGACATCCACCCTGCTGCCGGGGATGTGGTGTCCCCATCACCCTCCACTTTTCCATGGCTTCCCTCGTCCACGTTTCTCTTGTGCCTTGTTTCTACCTGAAAACATTCTCCAACACTCTAAAAGCAAAAACGGAACGCTCCACCCATGTATCCGTGAACTCCGAAACAGCCGCCTGCTGTGTGCACCCTGCACAGTGCTGGGCACCCAGAAGGAACAGGGCAGAGCTCCCGCTGGCCCAGGACTTCGTGGTGCAGTCCAGCAGCCATAATGAAGGTCAAGGAGGGGCTGGTTCTGTGGTCAGGACCTGGGAGAGGATGCCCAGAGAGCAGGCAGCGTGAGGTCAGCACGGCCCACGGCGCTCTGTGGTTCCTGCTGCAGGAGCAGAGCCCATGGCTGGGTGGCTGCAGTTCCAGGTGAGGGCAAGGGAGACCTTGCCTTCACAAGGACCCCAAGTTCGTTTGCAAAGAGCTCTCACTGCGCAGTTTGAGAAAAGGCTGTGGGACGAGTAGAGGCAGAGGAGCCCTGGAATCACAGCTGGGGGAACGAACGGGGTCCACCGGGGTAGTGGGGCAGCGGTTCTGTCTGCAGCACACGGAAAGGGTGAATGAAACCTGAGGGCAGAGGCTACAGGGTCTAGATCGGGGGTCAGACATCATGGTTCCTGCTGCCCATTCACTCCTGCCTCCTGGAGCCTCACCTGCTAAATGGCCCCTGCTGTGCCTGCTCACCCCTCCACCCCCACTGCCGCCAGAGGGCCAAACAGAAACCTCAGACCCCATGGCCTGGGCCTGCTGGTGGCATTGGGTGCAGGAAGCACAGCTGTGTGATGCTCTAGAGATTTCACTTGCCCTCCTGCGCCTCTGAAACAAAACCAGCCCCTCTGGACATGGTTCCCAGGAGCCCATGCTGACCCCACTGCCTTTTGACACCAAATCCATCAGAGCCTAAGGCTTCAGCCAGCCCCACCCCTGGCCCCAGGTGCCCTAGGTGGCTGACTCTCATTGCTCAGTGTGAGTGACCCAAGGACAGAAGCTCTGGATCTGGGAGGAATCCAGTACTTGCTCCCTTTGATGTCCAAGAGTAGGTCAGACCCTCTGGATGACCAGGCTTCGGTGATAATACGACGATATCAATAAAAATGAGGGGACTCGTGTAGCTTTCACTTTAAAAATTGAGCTAGCTTTGTCTGCCTCTGAAAACCAGAATTCCTAGCATAATTTTCTCAAACATCTAATGACCAAAATAGATCAAATGATTTCCCAACCTCTCCCTCTTAAGAATTCTGACTTTGTCCCAACTGATATTCCAGCTATGAGAACAGCCAGTGACTTTAATATCCACGTGAGCTGCAACTGCTTTTTTAAAAAGATTTGATTTATTGAGAGAGAAAGCACATATGTACACAAGCAGGGGGAGGGCAGAGGGAAAAGCAGACTCCCTGCTGGGCAGGGAGCCCCACATGGGGCTCAATCCCAGGACCCTGAGATCATGACCTGACTCAGGCACCTAGGCAACCCTGCCTCTTTTTTTTTTTTTTTTTTTTTTTTTTTTTTTAAGATTTATTTTAGAGCGGGAATAGGGGCAGGGAGAGGGAGAGAGTCTCAAGCAGACTCCGCGCTGAGTGTGGAGCCTGACGTGGGGCTCTGTCTCACAACTGTGAGATCATGGCCTGAGCCAAAGCCAAGAGTCAGACACTTAACCTACTGAGCCACCCTGGTACCCCCGTGAGTCACTACTGCCTTAGAGGTCAGAAGGAGGCAAAGAAGCCAGAGAAAGGAGCAAATGCCTTCCAGCCATTGTAAAAGGCTGGCACTTGGGAGAGCTAAGGGCTTCCCGCACTCAGAACAAATGGGCAGTGGGGGAAGGTGAAGGTCAGTCAACTGGACAACTGCTTTCAGTTTCTCTTTTGGGTCATCTCACCATTACACATCTGCAGCCGCCTTTTTTCAGCCAGCTGTGTTCACCTCTCAGAGAGCAAGCCTCTTTAGGGAGAATCGGACCTAGGAGACCTGCCACTTGGCACCCATGCCCCCCGAGTGACAACATGGCATTTCCCGGTGTGCACTCAAAGCACAGGTGAAAAGCTGCCCGAACCTTCCGGAGCGCTGTGGACTTCCCACAGCGGACATGGGCATCTTGTATTCGACAGAACATGACCTGGGAGGCTCTGACTTGGTGCATATGACATCTCTTCGTTTAGGGGTCTGTGTGCCAGGCCACATAGACTTTATGCAGTAAAGTGGGTGAAGAGAGCCTTCTGCCTGGGATGGCTCCAGACAGCCGGGCACTCACTTTCTGCACCCTACCTTTCCGGGTAGGATTACTGCTGTGTTCACCCCACACACCGTGGTGCCCCCGGCTGACATGGACAGTCTGCTCCTCAGGCCAGGTCTCTGAGGGTCTGCTTGGTCCACATCCTCAGCCAGCTGACTCCCTCCCTTCCCGGAAGGCCATCAGTCATCGCTTCCTCTAGGAAACCTTGACTTGCCTCCACCTCCCCTCCTCCTGGGCTGGATGTAGTGCCCTCCTTGGTACTTGGGCAAATGAAAGTGAAGAGGGATTTAGTTACTACTTGCTTGGTGCTGGACACTTCGGAGTGCTGAATAAATACTTCTGAATGAATCTCTGGCTAGCACGTTTGCTCCTTGCAGACGAGTATATTTTAATCATCTTTCTGGCTCCAGCACCACGTGCATACACAGCAGCTGCCCAATAAATAGGTCTCACAAATAATATACCTATTTTTTTGAGAGGGAGGGGGAGGGGTAGAGGCAGAGGAAGAGAGAGACTCTTAAGCAGGTTCCATGCCGAGCATGGAGCTCAATCTCTCAAATCTCAGATCATGACGTGAGCCAAAATCAGAAGTTGGATGTTTCACCAAATGAGCCATCCAGGGGCCCCCAGCAAATATTATATCTATCATATACACATCCAGCCCCTAACACCTCAGGAATCACAATGTAAATGACTTGGATGAATTCATTTCTACATGAGTAGAAAAGTTGAGAGGGAAGGGGCTCTTCCATCCAAGGCTGAACAGAAATCACTGGGGAAAAACATGATCACTGCACTGAAAGAGACCTGACCAATCATTCAGATCATAGACCCAGATAGAAGACCTAAAATTATAAAGCTGTTAGGAGAAAACAGAGAAGTAAATATTCACATCTTTGTATTAGTCAATAGTATTTTAGTTATGGCACCAAAAGTATAAATGCCAAAAGAAAAAAAATATGTAAATGGATTTTATCAAAATTTAAAATTTTTATACAGACAAAATGACACTTTCAAAGTGAAAAGACAACCTACAGAATGGGAGAAAATATTTCCAAGTCATATATCTGATAAAGTGCTTGTATCTAGAATATGCAAAATGTTCTGGGGCACCTGGGTGGCTCAGTGGGTTGGGCCTCTGCCTCAGGCTCAGGTCATGATCTCAGGGCCCTGGGATCGAGTCCTGCATCAGGCTCTCTGCTCAGCAGGGAACCTGCTTCCTCCTCTCTCTCTGCCTGCCTCTCTGTATACTTGAGATCTCTGTCTGTCAAATACATAAAATCTTTTTTTTTTTATTTAAAAAAGTATATGCAAAAAGTTCTTAGAATTCAATAATAAAAAGGTACACAATCCAAATTTAAAATGGGAAGATAGACGGATGGCCAAAAAGCACAAGAAAAGAACATACTCAGCACCAGTAGTCATCAGGAAAATGCAAACCAAAACCACAATAAGATACTACTTCACAGTCACTAGGATGGCTATAATCAAAAAGACAAGCAATAGTAAGAGTTGGTGACACATGGAGAAGTTGGAACACTCACACGTTGCTGGTGAGATTGTAAAATGGTGCAACATTTTTTGGCAATTCCTCCAAAAGGAAACATGTGGCCCAGCAATTTTGCTCCTAGGTATATAACTTGAGAGAATTGAAAATTACACAATGTTCATAGCAACATTATTCACTGACCTCTCCATCCCGAGCCCAGTGTCTGTTTCATCCTGACAGTAAATGTCACCGCTGTCTGTTGCTCAGCCCAGTGTGAACCGGCCAAGCTGCTCTGAGAGCAACGCCCTAACGAATCAGTGGGTGATTCTCCCTGGAGCCTCTCCTGGCAACCTTCATTCCCCTTGGGGTACATCCTCCACTTGTGCAGAAGTTCTCTCTTGCACCTATTTTGGGTAAGGTTCCCTCTAGCCTCTTTACTCCATAAATGTGACTCGGTCCGCTTTCCCTCTTTTGTGAATTTCTCTGTTTCTAGTGTGCTGACAACACTTTCCCACTTCCCACATTGATGGCTTAGTGAAGTACTGTTAATCCTTGAGCAACACCGGTTTGAAATGTGTAGGTCCATTTACATGCGGATTTTTGAAAAAGATGTTATTTATTTATTTGAGGGAGAGAGAGAGAGAGAGCACAGGTGGGTGGAGGAGAAGAGGGAGAAGCAGAGTCCCCGATGAGAGGAGAGCCCAAGACAGGGCTTGATCCTAGGATCCTGGGATCATGACCTGAGCTGAAAGCACATGCTTAACCACCTGAGTCGCTCAGGAGCCCCGTGGATATTTTTTTTATATAAATACAGTACAGTAAATGTATTTTCTCTTCCTTGTGATTTTTTTAAAATGATTTTATTTATTTATTTGACAGACAGAGATCGCAAGTAGGCAGAGAGGCAGGCAGAGAGAGAGGAGGAAGCAGGCTCCCCACTGAGCAGAGAGCCTGATGCGGGGCTCGATCCCAGGACCCTGGGACCAATGACCTGAGCCGAAAGCAGAGGCTTTACCCCACTGAGCCACCCAGGCGCCCCGTGATTCTTGTTTTTTTTTTTTTTTTTTTGTAAGATTTTATTTTTAAGTTAGCTCTACATCCAACATGGGGCTTGAACTCACAACCCTGCAATCGAGTTGCATGGTAGAGCATACAACTCTTGATCTTGGGGTTGTCAGTTTGAGCCCCATCTTTGCTGTAGAGATTACTTAAAAATAAAATCTAGAGCACCTGGGTGGCTCAGTGGGTTAAAGCCTCTGCCTTCAGCTCAGGTCATAATCTCAGGGTTCTGGGATCGAGCCCCAAATGGGGCTCTTTGCTCGGCGGGGAACTTGCCTCCCTCTCTCTCTCTGCCTACTTCTGATTTCTGTCAAATAAATAAATAAAATCTTTTAAAAATAAAATATTTTGGGGATTCCTGCGGGGGTTGCTCAGATAGGTAATCATCCAGCTCTTGATCTCTGCTCAGGTGGTGATCTCAGGGTTGTGAGTTGGAGCCCTGTGTCTGGCTCTGTGCTGGGTGTGGAGCCTGCTTAAGGTCCCTCCTTTCAAGACTTGTGGGTGGCTCAGTTGGTTAAGTGTCTGCCCTCAGTTCAGGTCACGATCCCAGGGTCCTGGAATCAAGTCCCGAGTCAGGCTCCCTGCTCGGTAGGGAGTGTGCTTCTCCCTCTGTTGCTCTCTTTCTTTCTCCCTGACAATTACTAAATAAAGTCTTTTTTAAGATTTTATTTATTTATTTGACAGAGAAAGATCACAAGTAGGCATAGAAGCAGGCAGAGAGAGAGAGAGGAGGAAGCAGGCTCCCCGCGGAGCAGAGAACCCTATGCGGGACTCAATCCCAGGACCCTGAGATCATGACCCGAGCCGAAGGCAGTGGCTTAATCCACTGAGCCACCCAGGCGCCCCAATAAATAAAGACTTAAAAACAAATTATCTCTTTCTCTCAGGGCGCCTGGGTGGCTCAGTGGGTTAAAGCCTTTGCCTTCGGCTCAGGTCATGATCTCAGGGTCCTGAGATCGAGCCCCGTATTAGGCTCTCTGCTCCGCGGGGAGCCTGCTTCCCCCCTCTCTCTGCCTGCCTCTCTGTCTACTTGTTATCTCTGTCAAATAAAGTAAAAATCTTTAAAAAAAAAAATTCTCTCTCTCGGCAACACCTTTTCCACGGGTTCTGTCCCCATGCTTTAATAAAATCACCTTTTTTGTACCCCCCAAAAAGATTCTCTCTCCCCCTCTCCCTCTGTTCCTTCACAACTTTTTCTCTAGGGAAAAAAAAAAAAAAGAGAGAGGGAGAGAGAGAAAAAAATAGGATATTTGTAGCTAAGTTTTGGGGGTTATATGTGGATTTTGACTGCTCATGGTGTTGGCACGCAGCCTCCCGAACCCTGTGTTGCTCAAAGGTCCACCTTTGTTTTTTCTTCAGTGATTCCAAGATATTTTGATCGACCGGTGGAGCTAATACCGTAATAAACACCATTTAAATTTCCCTTCACGATATAGAAAAAAGTCTGAACTGTTGTGAATCTTTTGGCTCCCCATGTTGACCATCACTTGGAAAGAGTGACCCGTACTGGAAGCGCCTGGGTGGCACCGTCTGACTCTGGGTTTCAGCTTAGGTTGTGATCTCAGGGTCATGAGTTTGAGCCCCACATGGGGCTCAGTGTGGAGTTTGCTTCAAACTCTCTCTCTCTCCATCTCTCCAGCCCCTCCTCACTGTGCTCCACCTCTCTCAAATACATACATCTACCAAAAAAGGGGGGGAGGGGGACACAGCGGTTGATCAAATGGTACCAGAAAAAAAATGTTTTGCCAAAATTAACATGTCCCCCAGGAACTAGCCTGGTGTGCTTTTCTAGACGAGGTTTCTTTGCAACATTTCACTTTAATATTTTCCAGTCTAAAACTGTTTCTTCTATGTCAATACCCTGAGAATATAGGCTCACAATGAAGAGTTTGGGCAGCCGTTTGGCCAAATTTGATGATCTTTTTGAGAGAAAAGGGGAGAAAAATCTCATTTATCTGCTTTAGGCGCACACACACACACACACACACACACACACATGAGCGCGCGCGCGTCTTTTGTTTCATCAAGAATATAGCCCAATCTCTCTCTCTCTCTCTCTCTCTCTCGTTTTTAAAAATACTTTATTTATTTGACAGAGGGAGCGAGAAAGCACAAGCGGGAGTCAGGGATGGGCAGAGGGATAGGGAGAAGCAGGCTCCCCCCACTGAACAAGGAGCCTGATGCAGGGCTCCATCCCTGGACCCTGGGATCATGACCTAAGTGAGCCAAAGGCAGATAATGACTGAGCCACCCAGGAGTCCCTGTAACCCAATCTCTTAAAATGCATGCAGCGTAACAAGTTTGTCCTCTTCCCGTGTGGTACCTAAACATTTTGTCCTGTATTTTTAGCCTAAATGAATGCCTGCAATCTAAGGGACTATGACCAGGGTAACCAGACAAACCACGGTGTTCAGTCGCTCTGAACAAGGCCCAGGGCCATTCTAGTCTCTGATGAGAGAATCTGGCACGCATCTTACATATTCTTTCTCCAACTGTTTTTCTACCTGCATCAGCCCATAGATGAATGGAGATCGGACCGGACATCTCTGTGCGGAGCTGAGTCAGGAAACAGGAGAATGTCCTGCCAGTCGGAGGCCTGTTGCCTCTCATGGGGGAATGTTTTTATAATAGGAGTTATCTGTTTATTTATATAAAAGAATGTCAAATGGGAAAATTGCCACTCTCTTTCCAGCCACATCTTGGGGTTGCAACGGAGGTAGCTTTCTTTCTTTTTTTAAGATTTTTATTTATTGGGGCACCTGGGTGGCTCAGTGGGTTAAAGCCTCTGCCTTTGGCTCAGGTCATGATTCCAGGGTTCTGGGATAGAGCCCCACATCCGGCTCTCTGCTCAACAGGGAGCCTGCTTCCTCCAATCTCTCTCTCTGCCTGACCCTCTGCCTACTTGTGATCTCTGTGTGTCAAATAAATTTTTAAAAATCTTTTTTAAAAAAGATTTTTATTTTTTTAAAAGATTTTTATTTATTTATTTGACAAAGAGAGATCACAAGTAGGCAGAGAGGCAGGCAGAGAGAGAGAGAGAGAGAGAGAAGCAGACTCCCCGCTGAGCAGAGAGCCTGATGCGGGCCTCTATCCCAAGACCCTGAGATCATGACCTGAGCTGAAGGCAGAAGCTTAACTCACTGAGCCAACCAGGCACCCTGGAGGTAGCTTTCTTACCTTTCGTTCCTTTGCATTAATGTAAAAAGTGTTTAGAGTTCTCATGCATCATCTCCCTGCATCCTTGAAATAAATTCTGCCAGACAAGTGTTATTACATTTCCAATTTACTGACAAAACAAGGTGCAGAGAAGTAAGTTAAAAAAAACTCAGCGGCACCTGGGTGGTTCAGTCAGTAAACGTCTGCCTTTGACACAGGTCATGATCCCAGAGTCCTGGGATCAACCCCCACATCAGGCTCCCTGCTCACCCTCTGCCCCTCCCCCCTGCTTTCACATGCTCTCTCTCTCTCACTCTCTCTCTCGCAAAAAAAAAAAAGACAAAGAAAAAAAAAGAAACAAACAAAACAAGAGAACAGCCTTAGGGAAAAAAAACAAAAAACAAGCGAACAAAGAAAAAAAAGAGACAAAAACCACCCCCACAAAAACCAGACTCTTAAATACAAAGAACAAACTGGTGGTCACCAGAGAGGGGGAGGTGGGTGGGGCTGTGGTGAACTAGGTGAAGGGGATTAATAGTACACTTCTGGTGAGGAGCACTGAATAGTGTATAGAACTGTTGAATCACTATGTTGTATGCCTGAAACTAATAGAACACTGTTTCTTAATTATATTGGAATTTTAATTTAAAAAAATTTTTAATTAAAAAAAAAAGTCAAATAGTGCTCTGAGATTATAGGAAAAAAAATAGCAGCCCAGCCTCCTACAAGCAATCCTTTCAACTCTTTAAACTGTTTCTTCTGACATTTATCTCCAGCTTTCTTTTTTATTTTATTTTTTTAAGTAATCTCTACCCCTATCCTGGGGCTCAAACTTGTGACCCTGAGATCAAGAGTTGCATTCTCTGCCAAATGACTCAGCCAAGAGTCCCTATCTCTGTATTTCGAAATAATGTTTTTTCATTTCTTACTTCTTCCTTATTTTAAATATCCTTTACTGACGTCTGAGGGAACATAAGACATCATCATCATCCCCCTTACAAAAATACCCACTCATCTCCCCATCTCTCCCCACTCATCCATGACCCCCTCCTCCACAGTGTGTCATAATTTCTGGTGAAATTAATAACTAGTATTGATATTATTAGGATGATGTAAATACTGTTCACTGATGAGCTATGTAGTGTGATAGTTATATTCCCTTCTTTTTCTTTTTAAAATATTTTATTTATTTATTTGACAGAGAGAGACACAGCGAGAGAGGGAACACAAGCAGGGGGAGTGGGAGAGGGAGAAGCAGTCTTCCCGCTGAGCAGGGAGCCCAATGTGGGGCTCGATCCCAAGACCCTGGGATCATGACCTGAGCCAAAGGCAGAGCCCTAACCCACTAAGCCAACCAGGCACCCCACGTGACAGGAATTTAGTATAGAATTAGGAACTCCCGTGAGCATTGGAAGAGTCTAAGGAGCAGAGGTCACGGGAGCTATGAGTCTTCAAATTCAAAGGAGCTGTGCTAGGGATCTCAGCCTGAAGCATCAAGATTCTTCACAATCTTGGAGAAGCTTCTACCACTCATCTCAGAATTCAGTGACGAAGAGGGTAACGCTCCAGGAAGCCTCTGTGAGTCTCTTTTACCCACACACTTGCCTGTAACTGATTCAACTTCGTCTTCCAAATCACAAACGACTTCCTCTCTGGCCTACTCTATCCCAAAATCATAGAGGAGAGGCACCTGGGTGGCTCACTCGGTTAAGCATCTGACTCTTGGTTTCAGCTCAGGTTGTGTTCTCAGTGTCCTGAGATTGAGTCCCGTGTTGGGCTCCATACTCAGCTCGGAGTCTGCTTGTCCCTCCTTAACTCCTCTCTCATAAATAAATAAGACCTTAAAAAAAACAGTATAGGAAAGGAGATTCTGGAAAATATAGTTCTCAGCCTTAAAAATGAATGGTGATTGTGCTAACAATGAACCCAGCACAGTCTATCCTTTTGTCAGCTTGGTGTCCAAATGACTCCTTTTCCACATCTCACCTCTGAGTAAAGGTACTCAGAAATCACACTGTGTGATTCAGCTCTCCTTCCTACAGTCAAACCCAAACAGGAACCCCAGGGTCCTCTTTATCCATCCCTGAGTGGATGTTGCTTTCTTTTCTGATCCTGCTATCCTTTATTTTTAAAAAGATTTATTTATTTTAGAGAGGGAGGGGCGGGGCTAAGGGAGAGAGCAACTCAAGCAGACTCTGCACTGAGCATGGAGCCCAGGGCAGGGCTTGATTCTACCACCCTGAGACTATGACCTGAGCTGAAACCAAGAGCCAGGTACTTAGCTGACTGTGCCACCCAGGTGCCCCTGATTCTGCTATCCTATGACCTACTAATTTTTTAAAGATCTTATTTATTTTAAATAAGATCTTTATTTTAAAGATCTTATTTATTTATTTGAGAGAGAGCGAGAAGCAACACAAGCAGGGGGAGTAGGAGAGAGAGAAGCAGGCTCCCCGAGAAGCAGGGAGCCCGAGGTGGGGCTCCATCTCAGGACTCCAGGATCATGACCTGAGCCAAAGGCAGATGCTCAAACAACTGAGCCACCCAGGAGCCCCCTTATAACCTGCTATTGAGATATGGAAAAAATTATGACTTACACATTAATACTATCAGGTAACAAGAGAATGCGAGAGGAGAAAAAGAGAAGGAGCAGGTACAAAAGACACAGGACATCTTTAACTACTGGCACGCTTGCTTCTGAGATTGGCCACAGGATGTGACTGCTCTTCTTCTACCACCTATTCTGCCTGTCCCTAGCCGGTCATATTTTGGGGGATGGTGATGGGGTAATATGGTGGGGTGACCTAGATCTTTATTCTTGATGTTTCTGTGCCTTCCTGTTTTAGGTGCTGTGCCTGTTTTAGGTTGTTACAGTTTTCCGTAACTTTTACCACAGACTGTGGGAGTACTAAGTAAGATTACCAAGAGAGTCTCCTGGGTGCCAGGTGTTCTTCCTTGCCCCCACTGTGTAGCAAACCCATCTACCCTTGATCATCAAGACCAGTCACCCCAACCAATAGAGCAACCCTCTTATTTGCTTGACAGAGTCACCAGGTGGCAGTCTCAGCCTCCTGTTCGGTAGGACCAGTGTGTCCCTTCCCATCCCTACGAACCAAGATCTCGCAACCAGCAGAACCCAAAGTCTTGGGGATGGGAAGCCAATACTCTACTGTAGGTCGTTAGATTAGTAACAGTGGAAGGAGCCACCCCGGTTTCTACCCCTTGATTCCTGAAATCTTGGGGTATCTTTGCTATGGGGAAATTTCACTCTACATTAGTCCCTGGTTAGAGCACGTCTTGCATCTCACGGGACATTATGTCAGCTCCACACAGTGACTGCACCCGGCGGGCACCATAACGAGCTCATCCAAATCCGTTCCACCATCCTATCAGGGCAAGCTTGAGAGCAATGGGAAACACAGTAAGACCAGTGACTTCCAAACAGATGCATTGACATCATGCTTTCATGAGTCCGTGGCTACACTTCATTTGCTGCCAAATAAGGTAAAACCAAAAATGAAGGTGTAAGATTGCAAATATAAATAAGAAAGGAGCTAAGAATAATAATAGGACTGTATTGGAATGTGGTTTGGGTGATACAAGTGAGTTAAATCCTCATCTATAAGAACAGGGAGCCAGTGAATGTGGCTCATTTTGATAAATCAAGAAATGATAGCCAAGCACATCATTGAAAGCTATGGAGAAGAAAGAGTGTCCGGATATGCAGGGTTTATGTTTGGGGAGTTGTGAATAGTGGCAGGGAAGACTGAAGCCTTTCTGTAACCGATTTTTTTTTTTAAGATTATTATTTATTTGACAGAGAGAGAGCATAAGCAGGGGAAGCGGCAGACAGAAGGAGAAGCAGTGTCCCCTCTGAGCAGGTAGATGATACGAGGCTCAGTCTTAGGACTCTGGGATCATGACCTGAGCCGAAGGTGGATGTTTAACTGGCTGAGCCTCCCAGGTGCTCTGATTTTTTTTTTTTTTTTTTTTTTTTTAAGTAGACCCATGCCCAATATGGAGCCCAGTGCAGGGCTTGAATGCACAACCTTGAGATCAGCACCTGAGCCAAAATCAAGAATCAGAAGTTTAATCAGATGTTTAGCCACCCAGGTGTCCCACTATAATAATAGATTTTAAAAGATCCTCATTGGGGCACCTGGGTAGCCCAGTGGGAGCCTGCTTCCTCTTCTCTCTCTGCCTGCCTCTCTTCCTGCTTGTGCTCTCTGTCTGTCAAATAAATAAATAAAATCATTAAAAAAATAAATAAAAGAGGGGCGCCTGGGTGGCTCAGTGGGTTAAGCCGCTGCCTTCGGCTCAGGTCATGATCTCAGGGTCCTGGGATCGAGTCCCGCATCGGGCTCTCTGCTCAGCAGGGAGCCTGCTTCCCTCTCTCTCTCTCTGCCTGCCTCTCCATCTACTTGTGATTTCTCTCTGTCAAATAAATAAATAAAATCTTTAAAAAAAACCACCTCTTTAAAAAATAAAATAAATAAAATAAATAAATAAAAGAGCTTCATTATTTCTTAATTTTATTAAAGCAATATGTAAATTTTAAAGGAAAAAAAGAGAAAATGAACATCCATCTGGCTTGCCTGTCTTTTAGGAAAATATGCTTGAAGAAATCATCCATTTTACTCAATAAATCAATGTTTTGTATCCAAACCACCAAAATGCAAAATCCCTCCAATTTGGTCCCAAAGAAATTTGTTTCTGAAGAATGTGCGTATTTTCTTTGCCAGATAAGGAAAACTCTGTTCCACAATGACTTCCTTTTGCCTTCTTAAAAAACTATAATGTTAAAACAGTCAAATGTTTGTGTTGCTTTAATAAGAAGTAAACGTGGGATACCTGGGTGGCTCAGTTGGTTAAGCTGCTGCCTTCGGCTCAGGTCATGATCCCAGAGTCCTGGGGTGGAGTCCCACATTGGGCTCCTTGCTCAGCAGGGAGCCTGCTTCTGTCTGCTGCTCTAGCCTGTTCTCTCTCTCTCTGACAAATAAATAAATAAATAAATAAAATCTTAAAAAAAAAAACAAGAAGTAACCTTTCTCAGGTGCCTGATACCATCTTTTTTTTTTAAATTTAGTTTATTTATTTGAGATGAAGAGAGCAGGAGTGGGGGGAGGGGGAGAAGGAGATGGAAAGGGAGAAGCAGACTCCCCACTGAACCATCCAGGCACCCCCCATTTCTTTTCTAGCTTCTCTTGAACATGATTTCATTCACTTGTTCCTTAATCACTTTATGGGGTTAAGTTTTATGTTCTTATATTGTTTGTCTCTTAATATATAGGAATCCGTGATGCATTCTAGATACTAACTTTTTCTCCTTTATGTATGTTGCAAATATTTTTTCTAAGTCTGTTATTTATTTGTTTTTTTAATTTTGGGCACAGGAAATTTTTATAAAGTCAGAATTATCAGTCTTCTTTGTTATGCTTCCTATCTTATTTAAGAAGATCTTCCCTAACTCAAGGTTAAAAACAATTTTTAAGGGGCACCTGGGTGGCTCAGTGGGTTAAGCCGCTGCCTTCAGCTCAGGTCATGATCTCAGGGTCCTGGGATCGAGTCCCGCATCGGGCTTTCTGCTCAGCAGGGAGCCTGCTTCCCTCTCTCTCTCTGCCTGCCTCTCTGTCTACTGTGATCTCTGTCAAATAAACAAATAAAATCTTAAAAAAAAAACAATTTTTAAAATATTTTATCCATTCTGTATCCCTTTCCCTCTGGAAACCACTGTAACTGTATCTCTCACATTTCATCAAGTTGTATTTTCATTTTCATTTAGTTCAAAATATTTTTTTAAGATTTTATTTATTTATTTGACAGAAAAAGACACAGCGAGAGAGGGAACACAAGCAGGGGGAGTGGGAGAGGGAGAAGCAAGGCTTCCCACTGAGCGGGGGGCCTGAAGCGGGGCTTGATCGCAGGGTCCTGGTATCATGACCCGAGCCAAAGGCAGATGCTTAGCAACTGAGCCACCCAGGCACCCCTAATTCTCATTTTTTTATAAGATTTTATTTATTTATTTGACAGATCGAGATTACAAGTGGGCAGAGAGGCAGGCAGAGAGAGAGAGGAGGAAGCAGGCTCCCTGCTGAGCAGAGAGCCCAATGTGGGGCTTGATCCCAGGACTCTGGGATCATGACCTGAGCAAGGCAGAGGCTTTAACCCACTGAGCCACCCAGGCACCCCCCTAAGCCTCATTTTTATCATCTACTCTGATGGTCTGTGTCTTTCAATTGTAGTTATGGCATTGGTATTTAATATGATTGTTAAATAGTTGCCACCCAGGCACCCCCCTAAGCCTCATTTTTATCATCTACTCTGATGGTCTGTGTCTTTCAATTGTAGTTATGGCATTGGTATTTAATATGATTGTTAAATAGTTGTAATACTATCTACCATATTTGTTACTGTTTTCTGTTCATTGTTCTTTGTTTCTCTTTTCCTCTTCCACTCTTTTCCCATCTTGTCTGGTTTTAACTGGGCCTTTTTTTTTTTTTAAGATTATTTATTTATTTATTAAAGATTTTATTTATTTATTTGACAGAGAGAAATCACAAGTAGATGGAGAGGCAGGCAGAGAGAGAGAGGGAAGCGGGTTCCCTGCTGAGCAGAGAGCCCGATATGGGACTCGATCCCAGGACCCTGAGATCATGACCTGAGGCTTAACCCACTGAGCCACCCAGGCGCCCCTAAGATTATTTATTTTTAAGTACTCTCTCTACACCCAATATGGAACTCAAACTTATAACCCCAAGATCAAGAGTTGCAAGCTCTACCAATTGAGCCAGCCCGGTGTTCCTTTAACTGAGCCTTTTTTTTTTTTTTTTTTTAAGATTTTATTCATTTATTTGACAGACAGAGATCACAAGTAGGCAGAGAGGCAGGCAGAGGGAGAGGGGGAAGCAGGCTTCCTGCTGAGCAGACAGCCCAATGTGGGGGCTCATTTCTAGGACCCTGAGATCATGACCTGAGCCAAAGGCAGAGGCTTAATCCTCTGAGCCACCCAGGTGCCCCTTAACTGAGCCTTTTATTATTCCATTTCTCTCTTCCCTTCACATATCAATTACACTTTTTATTTAAAACTATTTTAAGTGGTTGCCCTTGATTATACATTTACAGTGAATCCAAGTTCTCTTTAGAATAACACCTACCACTTCATGGTAGTGCAAAACTTTAGAACATTTCCAATTTCACCCTCTCATCTCTGATAACATTGCTGTCATTCATTTCACTTATTAATAAGCTATAATTACCAAATGCATGGCTGCTATGATTAAACAACCTGGGTTATCTGTTAGATTAATTAAGAATATGAAAAAGAAGGGGCACCTGGCTGGCTCAGTTGGTGGAACATATGACTCTTGAACTTGGGGTTGTGACTTTGAGCCCCACCTCAGGTGTGGAGCCAACTTAGTAAAGTAAAAACTAGGGGCACCTGGGTGGCTCAGTTGGTTGAGTGGCTGCCTTTGGCTCAGGTCGTGATCCCAGGGTCCTGGGATGGAGCCCCACATCCGCCTCCTTTCTCAGCAGGGAGCCTGCTTCTCCCTCTGCCACTCTGTCTGCCTGTGCGCTCGCTCTCTCTCTCTCTGAGAAATAAATAAAATCTTAAAAAAAAAAAAAGAATATGAAAACAAAAAAATTTTTTTACCTTACTTATTCCTTCTTTAAAGCTCTTCTTTTCTTTATTTAGATCAGAGTTTCTGACCTATGTCATTTTTCTCCTTTGTGAAGAATTTCTTCTAACATTTCTTGCAAAGCAAAGCTACTGGCAATGAAGTTCCTCAATTTTTGTTTGTTTGAGAAAGTCTTTACTATTTCTCCTTCACTTTTGAAGGTACGTGTAGCTAGATACAGTACTCTAGGTTTGTGGCATTTTTCTTTCCACATGAACTATCTTCTTTTGCTCTCTCACCGTTTGCATGGTTTCTGAGGAGAAGTCCAATGTAATTCTGTCTTTGCTTCTTTATAGGTAAGGGTTTGTTTGTTTGGGTGTTTGATTTCTCCTCCAGTTTCTTTCAAGATTTTCTCCATCTTTAATTTTCTTTAGTTGGAATATGATATGCCTAGGAGTTTAGAGGTTTTATGTGTTTATTCTGCCTAGTGTTCCCCGAAACCCCCAGATCTGTGATTTTCTTTCATTAATTTTTTGAAATTATCAGTCATTATTGTTTTAAGTATTTCTTTTGTACCTTTCTCTCTTCACCTTTTGGTATTCCCAGTATGCCTATGCAACACCTTTCATAATAGTCACAAAATTTGTGGATGTTCTGTTCTCTTCTCTTCATTCATCCTTCTATTTACACTTCAGTTTTAGAAGTTTCTCTTGACAAGTCTTCAAGTTAATTGATTCTTTCCTCTGCCATGTCCAGGTCTACTGCTGAGCCCATCAAAGGTATTCTTCACTTCTGTCATAGTGTTTTTGATTTCTCACATTTCCTTTCCCTTCTGAGAGTTTGCATCTCTCTGCTTATGTCACCTATCTGTTCTTACATGTTGGCCACTTTGTCCATCAAAGCCATTAGCACATTCATTATAGCTTTTAAAATTCCCAATCTGAGAATTCCAACATCTCTGACAGAGCCAAGTCTAGCTCTGATGTTTGTTGTCTCTTCAAACTGTGTTTTTTGTCTTTAATTAATGCCTTGTAATTTTTTGGTTGAAAGTTGGGCCTGATGCATCATGTGGAGGAAACTGAGGTAAAGAGACCTTTAGTGTGAAATTTCGTATTTACCTTGCTAGGGTTTAGTCCATATTCATTGTTTGCCATAGCCATAAGTGTCAGAGGCAAAATATTCCTCAGGTGCCTTCAATCTGTCTTGGTATCTTTGGGTTTTCCTAGAAACTTCTTTTTAAATTAGGTCTGAGGTGGGCAATTCTTTCACTTGTATCCCATTCTTATCCAGGAGCCCCACTGATGTGGTGGAAAGGTGTGGAGAAAGGGAAGGCTAGATGGAGGCTAGAGAGGTATCTCATTCTCTCCAGGTCCGGTTTGGCATTAAGGGCCATCCTACTTTCTTTTGAGGGCATTCTTGTGAAGGTTAAACTCACAAAGGTGGGAGCATCCTTTAAGATTGGACCCCCCACCTTGTAATTTTTTAAATTTTCAAACTTGTCCACACTGAGCCACACCAGCAATACATCAATTACAGTTTGGATCTTCCTTCTCTAGTAGTGGTTCCTATGGAGGGTTCTGCTCCAGAAAGCTGAAATTCTGTTTCTGCCTGCCTGCCTCTCCAATTTTGGGGCAAAACTTGTCCTATGATCTTAGTTCTCTGAAGGATCTAAGAAGACTTGTTGTTTTTCAGCTGGCTGATTTCCAGTGCCAGGCCAGGAAACTAGAAGTCCAGATACATTTGTATCCGGACTGCCCCCCCCACACCCCCACAATACTTACTTTTTATTTTTATTTTTAAAAAGATTCATTTATTTGAGAGAGAGACAGTTAGAGAGAGCATGAGAGGGGAGAAGGTCAGAGGGAGAAGCAGACTTCCTGCAGAGCCAGGAGCCCAATGTGGGACTGGAGCCTGGGATTCTGGGATCATGACTTGAGCTGAAGGCAGTGGCTTAACCAACTCAGCCACCCAGGCGCCCTTCCCCCCATACTTACTGTATCAATTGTTTAAAATCTTTCCATGATCAATCACTACAGCCATCTTTTTTTTTCTGTAGATTTTAATAATATTTAGTATAAAGTACTTTCTTATAAATTTATTATCTAGAATTATGTGCAGATCTATTTCTGTTGACTGCATCTGAATTTTTTTTTAATTTTTTCTCTTGACTCAGTCACATTTGTCTGTTTCTTGGCATGTTCAGTATTTATTATTTATACAGGCATCATGGATGATATGGCGCAGAGATTCTGGGTTCTGTTGTAATTCTCTGAAGAATGTTGAGTTTTGTTCTTCAGGTGGTTGAATTACGGAACATCATCCCAAACTTGTGGAGGCTGGGCTTTAAGTTTCACGAGGGCAGATATATTTTGATTTTGCCCTTAGTTCTAGGGCAGATCTCATCTCTAGAACGTAGTTTTCATTCCCAAGGTGTGGCCCTTTGGGGGTTTAGAAGGAAAACTGAGGCCTTTACCAAGCTCCTCTGTCAGACTTCAAACTCGTCCATGGAACTGATAGCAAGTGAATCTCTCCTCAGCTTTTGGCCTTCCAGCTCTTTGTCTTTCCCTGGAGTCCCTGGAATTGTTGCCCACAGGTGGGCAGTTGAGGCCAGCCACATATCTGAAGTTTACAGCTTCCAGCTCCTCACCCACAGAGGCTCCAAACTTCCCAGCGTTGCCCCCTGGGTTTCCAGCAGCGTCCATCTTCTGCCTCTTCAGCCATTGGACCTGTGGCTTCCTGTTTGAGGTCTGGGAGAGAGAACCCTCAGGGAAAAGCAGCTCTTCTTCTTCTTCTTCAAGATTTTATTCATTTATTTGACAGAGAGAGACACAGCGAGAGAGAGAACACAAGCAGAGGGAGTAGGAGAGGGAGAAGCAGGTTTCCCGTTGAGCAGGGAGCCGGATGCAGGGCTGATCCCGGGATCAGGCTGGGCGCGCAGGCTGGGCACAGCGAGGCGCAGAAGCGCGTCCTGGACACCCGGGCCATGACCCAAGCCGAAGGCAGACGCCTAATGACTGAGCCACCCAGGCGCCCCCAAAGCAGCTTTTCTTTCAAGAGCTGCTGCCTCCGTCTAGTTTCTGTCTGCTTGTTGTTCTTCTCCAGTGCTTTCAGGCAGTGGTTTCATATATTTTGTCCACATTTCATAAAGCAGAGCGTTTTGTAATTACTGGAAGTAGAAACTCAATCTGTAATCCGTAGCATCCATTCAGAAAGTGAACTACTAAGACAAGCTACAAAATTTAGACCTACCCTCAAGGCGGATACCTTTTAAGTCAGATTATTAGGGCTGAGGCGGAAGTTGACGTGAGCCCCGCCCCCACAAACAGCTCCGCCCCTCGCACGCCCCGCCCCTCGCTCACGCCCGTTTCCATGGCGACGCGGCGCCAAGCTGTGGCAGCCCAGCAACCGAGTGGGCGTGCAGCAGCGGCTACATGAGCGCCGGGGTGGCGGCGGCCGGGCAGCGGCCCCCCAGCTCGGGGATCCCGGGCTCTCGGGGCGCGTCGCGCCCGCGCCCCCGCCAGCCCGCGGTCGTCCAGCACTCCGGACAGCACGGCGCGCAGGCTGGGCACAGCGAGGCGCAGAAGCGGGTCCTGGACCTGGAGAAGAGCCTGCAGTTCCTGCAGCAGCAGCACTCTGAGACGCTGGTCAAGCTCCACGAGGAGATCGAGTACCTCAAGCGCGAGAACAAGGGTGAGTCCGAGCGGCGGGGCCGCGGCTGGGGCGCCCACCGCCGCTGGGGCCCGAGGGGGACTCAGACCTGCTGCCCGCGGGTGCCTCCAGCACGGAAACACGCGTGGACTCTAGAACACGTAGGGTTTTAAGGAGGACAGACACAGGGCAGCAAGTCAAACCCCGGGTCCTGCCATGCGGGGCTTGGACTCCCTTCCCCCGCCATCGGCCCCAAACCAGGGTGGTCTTGGGGGTCGGAGTGCGTCAGGGCCATCTAGCCATCTGGCAGGGCAGCCTGTCCGTGGCATTTCCCACAGTAAGCCCGGTGGCAGTCTCGTCTCTAGGAATCAGGCCCAACTATTTAAAAAAAAAAAAACTTTTTGTGGAAGTAAAAAGTGCGAGCATACAGCTCAATGATTTTCACAACCTAAATGCCCCCAAATCAAGGGCCTATATGTCCGGCACCATCCAGCTCTCCCGCCTACCCGAGTGTCCTCAGGGCAAGGCCTTCCTAACTTGGCCTTGCTTGTGGCTCCTCACCCCCATGGGCCAGGCCTGAAGCGGAACCTGTCTTTTACTCTGCTTCCCTCTCTCTCCTCCCTTATGTTTTAGCTGGAGCTCTTCCCCCCAAGCACCTAGTCCTACCTCAGTTTCTCCCCACCCTTCTCCTGCTGTCCACTTGAAGTGCTAAGTATGAGATCAAGGGTTCCCCATTATGTCAGGACTCCACCTCCCCTTGACATGAG
This sequence comes from Mustela nivalis, assembly GCF_964662115.1. Taxonomy (NCBI): domain Eukaryota; kingdom Metazoa; phylum Chordata; class Mammalia; order Carnivora; family Mustelidae; genus Mustela; species Mustela nivalis. The sequence continues at coordinate 81,797,584 of NC_139033.1, read as the reverse complement.
GAGTTTTGAGTCAAGGTCATGTGTGAAGTCTCTCAGGGGTTCAGCAGGAGGGGAGCACCCGGGACAAGGCAGACCTCTTCTCTCAAACTGGCAGCAGCTTCAGAAATGACGGAAGCATGTGTTTGCTTTCAGATCTCCATTACAAGCTAATAATGAGTCAGAAGCCAAAGAAAGGTAAGAATGAGGCCCTCGGGTGGCTGATGGGAAGTTACTGATGTCTGGAATAGCCCCTGGGTTGCTTGTGTTCACCCAGCTAGCTGCACTGGCCTATCCCAGTGAGGAGGGGTCCTGGGGGACCTGGAGAGACGCCACTGCCCCCAGCCATGGTTTGGGCGACTGCACTGAAGCACAGAGGTGGGGCTCTCGGGGATCCCAAGGCCTAAGGTCTGGGCAGCAGGGAAACAGGCAGAGCAGCTGCCCTCCCTAGCGTTGCTGCTCTGATGGATTCTGACTTGGATTCTGGCTATGGTAGGCCCCAGGCTCCCTCTGCAAAACTGGCAAGCACTGGGCAGCCCCAGCCCTGGGCCTCTGGCTCGTCACTTCCTAGCACAGAAGGCTCTGTACTAGGAAGGCACAGTCCTTTCAGAGAGCCTCCCTGCCCATCTCCACAGTGACCAAGAGGGCTGGGTGAAGGCAGTGGAGATGGAGAGACCCACAGCCACTTACCCAATGCCCTTCCTCATCCTGATAGTAGCCCATTCACTTTGCATGTCCCCCAGCCCAGCCTGCTCTCCCCACTTACCTTTGGGGCCCGGTCTGGGTGGTGCTAGCCTGGAGCCCCAGTCTTGGGAGGTGTCCAGGGCTCCTTTTCTAGGGGACACAGAGAATGGTGTGGTGGTGAGCCCTCCCCCGACAGGGAGGAGCAGCTCCGGTGAGCTGTCCTCGGCAAGTGGCAGGGCCTGTTGGTGGTCCCAGTGCGGAGATGCCAGGGGTACCCAGTGGGACCTCAGAAGAGGTCATCCTCCTTCAGGGCTTCTTTGGGCCTAAGCCCACTGCTTTCTGGATGGCCCTTCAAGAAATCGCCTTTCCCCCAGCCTTGGCTCTGCCTCACCAGAGTTGGGGAGGGCCCTGTGTGAGCACACAGGCGGGCACAGGCCGCGGGCCCCTCACCCATGGAGAGGAGCGGGGACGGAAGCATCTGGGGACACTAGGATGGAAGTGGCATTCCTGCCATCTCCAACTGACCCTATGCCTTCTCCCACAGGTAGCATTTCCAGTTCCAGCTTTCATTCCATCAAGTCCGTCTCAAATTCGACGTCAGGTGAGCACGCCAGCACCCTCTGTGAGCTCAGGGTCGGGGAGGGACACATGCCTCATGGGGACCCTGGGCCCAATGGCCAATGTGGGGCATTGAAAGCCCCATGGGCTTGGCTACAAAGGGAGTGAACACCAACATGGGGCACAAGGCCCTACGGCAGATGCCCCCCGACATACGGAAAGAGGAGCCTCTGTGCCTCACTAAGTGGTCTTCCAGGGAGGGGTGGCACACAGGTGGCCTGGCAGAAGCCCTGCTCATTAGGACCCCCCACCAAGCAGGCAGGAAGCAGAGGCGGGGGGGTGGGGAGAGGCAGCTGCGCCTGGAGTTCTGGGCTTGTGGCGTCATTTGCAGAGTTAGGGGCTGATAGCTTCTTCTTCCCACTCTGCCTTCCTCAGGCCAGGCGTCCTTGCAAAGGAGCAGCCCTTGCCCCTCCTCTGCGGGCCCCAGGCAGGCAGTAGGCATTGTCCTTGGAAAGGACACTGGCGCAGGCTGGGTCCCAGACCTCCCACTCAGTGTTATTTTGCCCAGAATGGGGCATTGCCTCAGAGTCGGGGAACAGCTGTGGGGCCACCCCCAGCCCTGGCCTTCCCTGATTTCATGGAGCCAGCTTTTCACAGAACCTCAGACCCTTGGGTTTGGATCTCCCAGCAGCCCCCCGATGGGGGCTCTGTTACCATCTCTTGGTGGAAACTGAGGCAAACTCCATGGGCATACACAGCTGATCCTGGGTGACTCAGGCGCGGGTTCTCGATGCCCACAGTGACCGCCTTGGCTGCTGTCAACTCTCAAGGCAAGGCCCGGACCCAGCTCAGCTTCTCCAAGAGGCAAGACTCGAAAGCTGATGTTCCCCAGAAGATGGACCTGGAAGAAGAGACCCCAGTTGCTGCCCTGTTCCACAACAGCAAGCTGGACAAAGCCCCAGGGATGCAGGGGCCGGCCAAGTAAGGGCTCGCCCAGACCCCGTGGGCCCAGCGCTCCATTTACCAAGCTCACACTCTGCCACCAGCCAGCTGCTCAGCCCTTCCAAATGGGCCAGTCTGCCGGTGAGCGCAGACTTGCTCCAGGCTTGCCCATCCAGTGGGCACTGCCTTCCCCCTTTCCCCAGGGGGTCTGCAGGGTCTCTATGCTGACTCAAGCCCACACAAGGATGCCAACAGCAGCCTCCAAAACCGTTTTCTCACAGAAATGGAACAAAGTGATTTGGCCTTTAAATTACCCTGCTATTCACCAAGTCGGGGAATAAGTAAGTCAGGTTCCTGGGCTCACCCCGGGAAGTGTGCTCAGCTCTGTGTGGCGCAGAGCTGGCAGGCCAGAGCAAGCCCAGGCTGACACTTGAGTTTCTGGGACTGCCCTGGAAAGCAGCAAGGAACCTGGACCTTTTTTTTTTTTTTTTTTTAAAGACTTTATTTGACAGATCACAAGTAGGCAGAGAGGCAGGCAGACAGAAGAGAGGAGGAAGCAGGCTCCCCGATGAGCAGAGAGCCTGATGCGGGGCTCGATTTCAGGACCCGGGGATCATGACCTGAGCCGAAGGCAGAGGCTTTAACCCACTGAGCCACCCAGGCGCCCCAGGAACCTGGACTTGGCATCCAAAAACAGAGACCCCATTGTCCCCTGGGTAGGGCAACCAGCAGGCTTCCGCTTCTCAGCAGTCCTTAGATTCTCTCAACCAGGCTCACAGGTGTGGGGGTCAGGACTGAGGGTGGCCCCGCAGCTTGAACCACCTTGAAATGTCAGGGCACCTTGAGAGAGGAGAAAGGGATGGACCCAGGTCCCAGCTGGCACCGGAGCCCCCCACCTGGTGCCGGGAGCACCCTAGTCAGCAGAAGGGACCCAGTCCCTGAGGAGGCTGTGTGGACACCCCTCCTCCCCACACCATTCTCAGGCTGGAGCAGGAGCTGCCCAGAAGAGAGGTGGGGGGTGGTTAGACCAAGCCTGGCAGGCTAGCTCCAGGCTGCTGCAGTGACTGTTCCAGAGAGGAAGAAGGGGAGACCTCCAGTGCAGTGGCGAGCTCCACGGCAGGCAACCAGCACAAGGGCAAGCAGCCCCCTGCGATGAGCCTGCCTCCATACCTGCGCAAGCCCACCACGATTCAGCAATGTGAGGTTATCATCCGCCAGCTGTGGAACGCCAACCTCCTGCAGGCCCAAGAGGTGAGGCTCGGGACCCCGATCTGCCCCCCGCCACCTCTGCAGAGCCTGCCCACTGCCCCTCTTCTCCCTGCCTTCCAGTTGCAACACCTCAAGGCCCTCCTGGAAGAGAATCAGAGACCCAAGGCTGCCCCTGAGGAGCCTGGGCCCAGCTCTCCCAAGTGAGTAAGAGCCTCACAGCCCTCACCCCGCCCCACCCTACCCCAGCAAGGTCTTCTCCTCTGGGGCTCACTGCTGACTCCTCCCTCACCAGGGACCAGGAGGCCCTTCACCCAGGAGCCATGCAGCTCCCCAAGGTCCCCACCAAGGGCGTACCCAAGAAATGGTGAGTTGCACTGGCAGGGGGAGGTTGAGGTGGCCTCCAAACCCCGTATGGGGTGCAGAAGAGATTGGGACCCAGATGGCTCTGTGTTTTGCCTGGGGCCGCATTGGGCTGGGCTTCTGCTCCCAGGGGCTCTGCAGTGCCCGCCCTCTGCCCGAACAGCCTGATTCTGAGCCCGATGCCCATGGCGGAGCGCTCCATCCTGCCGGCGCTTAAGCAGACCCTGAAGAGCAACTTCGCCGAGCGGCAGAAGAGGCTGCAGGTGGTGCAGAGCCGGCGGCTGCACCGCTCGGTGCTCTGAGGCCAGCGGCGCCCATCTGCGCCTGCACAGCAGCTCTCGGCCAGGCCCGTGACCAACCCCCCGGCTGGAGATCCTCACCCTCTCTAGATAGCACTTCCAGACAATTCTCATACATTTAGGCCAACTGAAATTCCAGATAAACGAAACTCGTGGCAGATAAAGTACTTGGTCTCAGAACTGGGAAACTTTATTTTCTTGCTCAGTATTTTGCTATTCTGCGTTTACACGAAAACATGTTATGAAAGAAGTATTACCCTACCCTGCTGAAGACTGGAAATAAAGCTCGTTTTTCCACTTGTGCGTCTCATCCCTCACTGCTGTTTGGGCATCACTGCCCTGCTCTGTGCCCCTAGCTCTGCTCCCTGCAGTAGGAGGGGCCTGCCAGGGGTGCCTGGGACTCTGGGCTCATCCAGGGCGGGCAAGTGTGCAGGGAACGGGTTCCTGGCCCCGCGCACAGGGTGAGACGCCTTCTTCCCCAATGGTCCCGGCCAGCTTCCAGGCTGACAAACACTGCTGATGCGCCATCCCGCCGGGCCTGCCCTCCAACACGGAGGGCCACGGCACCTCGGGAGTGGCCCTCTCCGGGGCTCTGGGGCCTCACCCGGTGATACTCCGGCCCCAAGGGCCCCCACAACCACAGCTTCCTTTGGCTCATGGGTGCAGTCAGTGTTGTGTCCACCTGCCCCTGGCAGGGTTGTGCTCCAGGCCCATTTCCTCAGCACTCATCTCTACCTCGTCTTGCTTCTGGCAGCAGGAACTCAGCCAGAAACCTGGGTGAGGTTACGGCCCTGACACTCAAAAAAGGGGGAACTAAGATCTGGATCTCCATGGCCATCCCCAAGGTAAGGAACTGGGCTCAGCCCTGACAATGTTCCTCGCTGGACAGTAGTACCCAGACTTTCAGAGGGGAGGGGACACAGTGACAAATTCATGACAAACACAGGAATAATAAATTTATTATAAGAACCACAGATGACATGGTAGTGCACATAGAAAAGGGGGACCCTCTCAACACCAGAGGGCTGGCGGGCTGATGCCCTGTCAGGGAGCCTTCTTCACTCTCAGGAATGGCTCTGAGCCCTGACCCCAGAGTGGGCACGGTGCCAGGGACAGGATCCACCCAGGTGCCCCTGCTCCCCAGGCTCTCCCACAGTGCTGAGCAGACCCCCATGGCTTGAAGGGAGAATGCCATGAGGTATGAGGCCCAGGCGACCGCAGGGGATCTGCAACCGCCTGCAGGCCAACCTTCCCTCTGAGACTTGGCCAGCACCCTGGGATCCAGGAGCTTCCCTGTGGCTTGCCCCACATGCCCACGGTGGCAGGGTCTGAACCTAAAACTGTGACCAGAGACTTCTGTGTGCATTTTCAGGGTTTCCTATGCTCCCCATGTTCCCTTACAGGAACAGGACGTGTTTCTGGTGCACACACACAAGAGGCTCTAACAAGACCCTGAGTTCTCCCCCGTGCTGAGGAAGGACACAGGCCTTGGAGAGGCCGAGGGGACAGCAGCCCAGAGATGAGCACACAGGGCTGGTGGCATGTCTGACTCCCTGGGGGACGTCCCAACCCCATCACTGATGCAGCCAGCCCCACAGCCACCTGCCCTCGTCATGTACAAGTGTGGGAGGATGTCTGGCAAGTCCCCAAGGCAGAAGATAAAAGCAGGAAAGCTAATCTAAGCCCAGGCTCTCTAAGGGAGCCAACACCTAGAAATGTCCGACATGAGGTGCATGCCCTCTGTGGCCCTGACGAGGCCGCTGACTCTCCCTGCGGTCCCCAGCGGCTGGGTGGCTAGGCGGCTGAGAGGCAGGCCTGGTGGATGCTCTGTGCCCAGGTGTTGAGCAGGGCCGTGACTGAGTGCTTGTCGGGGAGCTGCAGCAGCCTCGAGGTCATACACCGGTGCACCGACTGCAGGAAGGGGTTGGCATCTGCAACAGAGCAGTGGGCCATGAGCGGTGCCGGGCCTGATGCTGGGCCACGCAGCAACTCTCTGTGAATGGGCTACCCCATAGACACAGGTTGTCGTCTGGGGCATTCCACCCAGCCAACGTGAGCAGGGGTGCCATCTCCCTCACACAGTGGGGTAGCTGATGGGCTCCCCTCCCAGGCCCACGCATCAGTGGAGAACTACAGTGTAGACAGGTCTGGAGCCCAGGACCCCCACTCAGGGGCAGTCTTGGGATCCCAGCCCCCCACACTAGCTCTGAGCTGCAAGGGCACTGGTCCCCATCAACAGAGCTCTCTCTGGGCCTTTGGTCTGAAGCCATGTCACCCAGATGGGTCCCCACGAACCCTAGCTCCTTCTATGCTCCCCTATCGGCCTTGCAGAGGCCCCCAGGGGTGGATGGGCCTGCTCACTCCTCACCACTACACATGGCTGCCCTGCAGGCAGACAGAACACCATAGAGACAGAGACCCCTTTCTCTCCAAGTGATTTCTGGGCAACCCACTCCTGTCCACAAAGGGGCAGAGAAAGGGGAGGAGTGGGTTCCACTGTGGGAGCCCGGAGGAAACCCAGTTGCCTGGAGCCAACCCCATCCCACCAGGGCCCCGAGAGAGCAGCCACAAGGCCTCACCACGGCTGTCCTCGCGGCTCACCCACCGTACTGCCACTGCCGGTCGATCCACAGTGGGCTCTGGGCAGGGTAGTCAGCAGGGACACTGAGCTCCAGTGGCGGCACACTCGGGAGATCCTTGTCATCTGCAACACATGCAGCTGTGCCTGTGACCCGGCCCAAGGCCTCAACCTGCCCTGCCTCACAGCCCTGCTCCGAAAAGGGCTCTTCGAATCCCAAAAGGCTTGCTGCAAAGTCTGGAGGTCACTCTGACCCCCAGGCTTCCACATTTCCCTAGGGCCTCAGGCTTGGTACCTGGAAGGCAGGGAGGGGGCCTTCCCAGCAGGGGTAAGAGGTGAGAGTGTGGGGGCTCCAGGCTCAGCCATCAGGGCACATCCTAGGCCAGGTATGTGGGAGGATCCAGAAGGATGTGGGGCTGGGGGGCCTCGGGGCACGGTGTGTGTGTGCCTATCTGTAGGAGGCACAGTGCGAGTCCCGACTCCCGATGGGGCAGGTGGGCCTGGGCTGGGCCTACTCTGGAGCCAGGGGCAGGGGCAGAACCCTGGGGCTGGAGTTTAGGACTCAGTCTCCCACAGCACCAGCCCCGCCTCCCCAGTACGCACCCAACTTGCATATCAGGTGGACGGTGCCATTGTTACTGCAGTGAGAAGGATCCAAATTCACCAAGAACTTAGGATCTAATCTGGCCACTTCCCCCTGGAGCACGTTGGGGATGCTCTGCCGCTCATCGTCTTCAAACCTACGCTTCCGGGTGCACACAACCGGGGCTCTGGAAGAGGCAGCTATGGTCACCACACGGGGCTAGGCTGTGGCCCACGACCCACAGCCCATGGCCCACTGCCTAGCGCGAGCCTGAGCCCTGTGCTACACGTACGTGATGGGTGGGCCGTGGATGGCTGTCATCGCCGGCACGAAGGTGCGGTACAGGGAATGGTTGAAGACGGGTGAGCGGATATTGGCCAGGACGGCATCAAGGAGCGGCTGGCACAGGTATTGCTGTTTGGTTGGCGGCACCGGAGGCGGCGGGGGTGTGGGCTGGGACAGGACAGTGGGGTCAGCAGCCCACTCTTGGGAAGCTTTCTAGACCCTGAGGTCCTCAACCTCACAGCCAGACTTTTACAGCTTCCCCATCACCTCTGCCCCCAAGAGATAAAAAGTTATCTTAGATGCACTCGCCTGCCTTCTGTGGCTTTGACTTTCCCCTGAGGCCCCTCCCCCTAGGGCTTGGCCTCGTGCTGGGCAGGGACAAGTGGAAATGAGACAGTGGAGATGAGACAGTGGAGATGAGCGTACACAAAAGTCTGTGAACCTGGCGGATGGAGGGAACACCCACAGGACCACAGCCGGAGGGTGACCTCTCCCATGTTCGCACACATGCTCTCCTTACCCAAGGCCGACCTGACCTGGAAGAAGACTCCTGGGCGAGGTCCCCAGGCTGAGTGGCATGCCCCTCTACCCACTCCTGACTTTGAACACTTCTCCCCACTTGTGCGGTGAGTCCCAGTCTCCTCAGAGATGCCTGTGGCCCTCTGAACACCACCAGGCCATGGTGTCCCACTCACCACTGCCATGTCATTCTTGAGCTTCTCCAGGGCAATCTCACACTTCTGCAGTGTTTTCAGGGGGCACCTGTGGGGAGAAGGGATGTGGCTGACCCTCCATGCTTGACAATGGCGCGCTGGTGGCTCTCGGGTGCTGATTCTAGCCACCGCCCGCCCGCCTGGCTTCTTCTGGTGTGAACAGAGCCCAGCAAAAGCCTCCACAGGAGCCCCAGCCATTGACCAACTGTTCCTAGACGCAAAGTGTAAGGACAGATTGTCTTGTCCCCAGGAGTGGCCCCATCCTGGTTGGCAGAACAGGGCATAAATGTAATGGGTCAGTGGGGAGGGACAGAGGCTGGTCCCCTGCCCCCCAGCCGTAGAATTCCAATGAGGATCAATCCAAGAGGGCTTGGAGGGTGGTCCAGATCCAAGTGGCCTAGTTCTGCTGTTTCCAGCATTTTGTCTAGTAAATGGAAAAGAGAAGCCCTTCTAGAAGGGAGCAAAGACTAAGCTGAGGCAGGGAGAGGGACAAATCCAAAGGCCAGTCCACATGCACAGTCCTGTACTGCAGACCAAGCTCTGGTGCTCACAACGGCCCTGGCACTGACCAGCATGGTCGTGTGTGCTGAGAAGCTAGTGCCCCACTGCCTTACAAGTGCTTCTCAAGGGGTCGCCTTGTTTCCTTTTCCCAGCCAAGCTGAGTGAGCCACAGCCGCCCCTTTTTGCAGATGGGCTAACTGATATGAAGTCACTTGCCAAAGGCCACTGGTAAGTCAGGGGCACCGCAAAGGTAGGGGGCCAGGGGCTTGGAGCCCCAGCAGACACACGTATAAGTGGAGCCCTAAGGCCCCTTCTCTATAAACTCCACATCACCACTAAATGCTCATTCAAGGCTGGGCCAACCATGCAGCCAGACGTGGGCAGAGCGCCATCCTTCCTCCAGGAGCCTGGAGGCAAAGCTCACCGCTTAGACGGGTCTGTCAGGATGTCCAGAAGGCTCTTCATCTTACTCAGGTCCTTTTTTCTGTCTGGGACAGAGAGGGGCCACTAAGACACGTGCCTGGAGTATCCCCCCGCCATCCCCAAACATGCTGTGCCCCAGCGCCGGCCGCACCTTCATTCTTGTCAATCTTGTTGATCATGCGGCGCAGGGGCTCGATGTACTTGGATAGCTGCTTCAGCTTGTCGAGGTACTGCTGCTCCTCGGCCTGGCTAGAGCCAGCTGGGCTCATGACTGAGCTGGGATTCACTGGAGGATATGACGTGGTAAGCGCAGCTCCCACCCACAAGCCCGGGCTCTGCAAACCCTCCAGGTGGGGATCTAGAGCTCACCCACCCTGTTATAAGCGGAGGCCTCCAGATGGTGAGGGGCGAATCTCGGCCCCTTGATCTGCAGGTCTGTGTGTGGGTTACACAATGGGTTCTGGGCCTCGGATCACACCCACCCCCGACCCGACTTACCGGGGGTGTTTAAAGGTCCCGGGGAGGGGACGCTGAAGTTCTGCGGGGTGCGGGCCGTCACTGGACTCTGGGAGGGCTGTGGTGAGGGGCTCGGCAGGAAGCTACTAGGGGAAGGGGCAGGGCCAGAGCTGCAGCAAAACAAAAGCAGATGCACCTGTGAGCTGGGGCACAAGGTGGGGCCCGCCCTGGGAGCCAGGTGGGGAGGGCCACCCCCTGCCAGGCCTACCTGACGTTGGAGTTGGGCTGCGAGCTGGGCTGGCCAGGCTGCGGGGATGGCTGGGGAGGAGGGGGCATCGACTGTGGGGTCTGCACCTGCTGGCCCGGTGACGGCGAGGACAGCATGGTGAGGCTGTTCTGGCTGACCTGGAAGTGGAGGGGGCTCAGCCTGTTCGCCTGCCACACGTTCTCACTCCTGCTGTGCCCTCACTCCCACGCCCATCCCCGTGTCACAGACCCCATCTGCACACAGAAGCCCCCTCACCCTCTCAGCCTCACCCAAATACCCCTTCTTCCAAGACACCCTGCGCCATGAATACCAACACGGGCACAGGGCCCCACCTCGAGGATCCACACACACAAGTCCATGATGATGAGCAGCTGGCACAAAGGCCCGGCTGGGCAGCTCCTGCTCCTTGGCAGGGAGACCATGAGGTCCACAGGCTTCTGCGCTGGAATAGGACATCCCCATATTTCTGTTTGACAGGTGGGGGAGCCAGAGAAGGCCTATGGCCTTGGATGGTGCTGTCTGGCCTTCCCGGCCTGTGTTGCTCTCCTCTAGGTGCCAGTGAGGACGCCGCCCTGCGACAGATGGGACCAGCTTCCCACATGCTTCCGTGAGCTCCCCCCAGCTCTCAGGGCACAGTGGAAGCCTCTCTCATGTTTAATGGGAGCAAAGTGGCCCCTGTGTCAGCCCCTGCCAGCACGTGTGGCCTGAGGACCCTCAGTCTGGTGGCTGAGCAGCCTGCCTTGACTGGCAGAGCGAGCAGACCTGCCTCGCCCAGGACATGATGACGGTGGCGTTAAGGGCCCGGCAAGAACCAGCCCAAAGTTCCCTGCTAGTTTCAGGGCTTCCCAGGGTCAGCGGAGGGGGCTTCTCCCACACCCTAGTCAAGCTCCTACATGCTGAGCCCCCCTCAGAGCCTGCTTCCTGGAGCCTAATCCATAACCCCCCCAACTTTTGGACTGTCCAGTTCTGCAGACCAAGCCCAGTGCTTGTCTCAGGGCACTCTAGACCCTCGTGCCATCTGGGGCCGGGGGTTTGTGCCTCCCTCCCACACACTCATCTGCCATGGGGGCGGGGGCAGGAACATGCAAGGCCAGGCCTCCGGCTGCTAGGCCCGGTTGTTCTACCAAGTGAAGCAACAGGTCCCAGGTGATTCACAGTGATGCCAGCGAGGGCAGAAACAGTGCCTGGGGCAGCTAAATTGAACTGAGTGCAGCAGGCTTCTCCTAGGCAGGGCTTGCCTTCAGTGCTGGGCTACGCGGAGTCCCAGGGCAGGCAGCATGCCCCCGGCACTGGACAAGAGGCTCCAGAATCCACCCAAGGACCAACAAACTCCCAGGACTAGGAAGGTGAACAGGCCATCTCAGAAGAGCCCATGCCAAGAAGCAGATGGTGCCAAGGAGGGAGAACTACAGGCCTGGGGCCTCCACACCCTGGGCTCAGCCTGCGAGGCCTGGGAACTCCCCTGGAGTGGTTTCCTACAAAGGCCCCGCTGTCACCTCCCCTTTCCCTCTCCCCAACCTGCTGCCACACACCACCTTGTGCCTCTGAAACTGCCTCTTGATGTGCCCTCTTCCTGCCTCACCTACCTGCATCTGCCCCAGGGAAGAGCCCCAGCCTTATTAGCTTCTGTTCCAGCAGATGTCCCTTCTAGAAGGTGTTCAGCTCCTGTCTGTAGTGTAAAGCTGGTACTTCTCTCAAGGGAAATGAGGCATGTGAGGGCACCATGACCAGTACAAAGCCACTCAAGGGGAAGGCCACTGCACAGTTCACTTCCCACCTAAATGTCTAAAGCTGTATCTTAAAAGGCACCCTCAGCACTGTGACCACAGGAAACAGGGCACTTTCCCCACACCCTCTGCTGGGTTCCATGGAGCACACATGGCTCCCCTGGGCATTAGAGTCTGCAAGAAACAGGCAAGAGCAGCCTTCCCCGGACCTGGGCACAAGCTCAATGCTTTTGCTTCCTCCTACGAGCCTGTATCTTACATCTAGCCATAGGCTACCCCAGGCCACTCTCCAGGCCACCACAGGAAACCCCTAGGCTTTCGACATCCAATCCAGATCTCTTTACATCTGACAGTGCCTCTGGAAAAACGCCTGATTCTATTGGCAGCACACACATTCCCCTTCCCAGGCCTTCAGGATCCCCTCACCAGTCAGCACAGGGCTCATAGGCTTCCCAGATCCTGAGATGCCACAGACACACGCAGGAGGAGGAATCACAACCTGAAGGCCTCTGTCACGAAAAAATGGCCAACCAAAGTGGCTAAGGAGACAGAGACCCCCCAGGCTTCAGATTTATGTTCCGTTTGGCTGATGCTGGGGGAGAGAGGAGCGAGACGGCTGGGCCCCTCCAGCGATGTATGAAGCCCCCCAGAGGGGGCACCACTGCCCTAGCTCCGAATCTTCCCTCCCCACACATGTTCTGCCAGAGGCACAGGCTTGGCGGTCACAACGGCTAGCACATGCCATGTGACACTAATGTACCCGCTCACTGTCACCTACATATCACAGAGGGGAAATGGGAATTAAGAGAGAAGGGACATGCTCAAGGTCACACGGCTAGCAGAGTTCAGGCATCTCAGCACCATCTACTCTCCCAAGGAGCAAGGACAAGTGTCTGGGAAGAGACCCTGCACAACTGCCTGAAGGCAGGAGTGGGGGAAGGCAAGTTTCAAGCAGAGGGGACACAGCCGAAGCACAGGGGAGTGGAGGGGCCAGGATGCTGGGCAGCAGGGCAGCAGGCCTCATCTGGGGAGCATGTGCAATGAAGATACCTCAGGGGACGCTGGTGGCACCATACCCTGTAGCCATCTCGGGACAACCCATGCCCACCAGACATCCCTGGAACATTCCCGACCTCTTCGACTCTGTACGTGATGCATCCCCAGAGCAAAGAGGAATATGGACCCCACCGTGGCACCACCTGCTCACACTGCCAGGGACCCCACATCACCCCTGCACCTCTGGACCCTCACGCAGGGCACTGCATCCAGCACGTGTCTAGCACAGAATCCTGCTCTGTCATGGGCGTCGGGGTCATGAAGTGTTCCCCCAGTCTGAAGACACAGCCATGGGACATGCTGCAGGGCCGGAGGCAGAGAGTGTCTGAGAGCCCCCTCTCCTGAAGGGCTGACAGAACAGGCCTTCTAGTTCGCCTGATCTCCTGACCCCGGTTTGTTGTCACAAGGAAGGAATCAGGCAGACAGGTGCTGCAGGCACTGAAGCACCTCACTCCAGGGCCTGGAGCAGCCGGCTGCCGAAGGCTCCGCTGGGGTACCCATAGGACGGCAGCGGCAGCCCTGACCTGTAAGGAAGCATCTTCAGAATAAGCATGCTCTTCGCAGAAGGGACGCGATCAGCAAGACACAGACACGAGAGCAGCTGCATGCCGATTCTGGACCCAGGTCTGTGGCCAGCCAAATGACCACAGTGTGCCTGTGCTGGCGCAGGGGTGGAGGGAGGCAGGGTATGGGGGGCACGTTTGACCCTCGAAGCCAGGACCCCACCAAGAGGCCAGGGTGGGAAAAAGGAAGTTGTGGAGCCTGGGCCAAGGATTTAATGGAGCGTCTGGGCCCCTTTTACAGGGAGTGGTGGCTTCTCTGGCCTGAAGCACTGCCGGGGGCCCAGTGGCGGACATTTACCTCCACTGAGGCGGGTTACAACAGGGAGTTCTCCTAAATGCGTGACCTGTGACCCACTGCAGTGAGGACGAACAAGTCCACAGACAGAAGTAATTCAAGGCCTGGCATGTACCACATACTCACCATGCTAGGGACATATTCTTATGGAAATCAGTGCCGCGTGTTGACGCCAAGGTCATCCCCCCATACCCAACAACCCAACCTCAGTATACCCAATGGATACCGAGCCAGAGGCTGCAGGAGAGGAAAACAAGCAGCTCAAGGTCACAGAGCTGAGAATCAAAGGGACCAGGACAGGAACACTCACTAGTGACAGGTGCGCAGGTAACGGGGCGGCAGTGCCTGAGGCAGCAAGGGATGGAGCCCCGAGCAAGGGGTCGTGTGGAGGACCCCAGGCAGCCTTAGGTCATGAGGAACTGCGCCCGGGCTCCGCGCTGCCCAGCCCTCTGTGCCACCTCAGTTAGACCCACCGCCCTGCCACACAAACTCACTCCTCCAGTGAGCTCTGTCAGAAGGCCTTTTGACCAGCACGTTCCAGCCACTTCTGCCTCACATCGTGCAGTGACTACCAAAAGGGAGGCCAGTGCCTCCAGTCAGTGAGAAACTGCTATTGGCACATCTGGGGCAACTCTTTAGGGTCAGGAGGCAGGAAGGGTTACAAGAGACCACGCTGCCGAATGGCAATGCCTCGGCCTCAGGAAGGTCCCTGCCCCTGTCTCAGTGGCGGTGGTGGCGTGGCGCAGGGCCTGAGGCCGGCAGCCCATAATCACCCTGCCCGGACAGCCCAGCTTCTGGGTGGCAACAGTGGTGCCTGCACATGGGCCATCAGGGAAGGGCAGGCCCATCTGCTAGGGTTACAGGTGCGGCTGCCTGACAGGAGGAACCGCACCTTACAGTAGTGGCAACTCTGGGGTGTGCACAGCAAACCCACTAGAATGGGAAGCCCATCAGACTAGGGAACCTTCTTACCACTTTATTCTCCAAGTCCTAGAAAAGGGCCTGGTCCACGGAATGCACATGACAACAATTTGTTAAATGACTATGCCAAGGAAGAATTCCAGATGACGTACGGTAATGGGAGAGCCAGGAATTCAGCTCTCTGAAAAAGTGTGATGCACACAGAAGACTCTGGATACCCAGAAAGGAGCGCATGTAGTAAATTCTACACTCCACCCAGTAAACTGTAGAACAGGCATAGTGCCCGAGAACTTTCCACCACAACAGACGGACTTGTTCTATAATCTGTGCTGTCCACTACAGGAACCACTGGACCCTTGACATGTAACTGAATTTCTTTCTTTCTTTCTTCTCTTTTTTTTTTTTTTAAGACTTTTATTTATTTGATAGAGAGATCACAAGTAGGCAGAGAGGCAGGCCGGCAGGGGGGCGGAGTGGGGGGGAGCAGGCTCCCTGCTGAGCAGAGAGCCCGATGCAGGGCTCGATCCCAGGACCTGGGAACATGACCTGAGCCGAAGGCAGAGGCTTAACCCACTGAGCCACCCAGGTGCCCTTGAATTTCAACTTAAGAAACTGAATTTTTAGTTTTTTTAAATCTTAACTAATTTAAAAGTGAATACCTATGTATGGCTGATGATTATACAGTATCAACAGCACAGCTCAAGAAAGCCAGCCTCTCGGGTGCCTGGGTGGCTCAATGGGTTAAGCCTCTGCCTTCGGCTCAGGTCATGATATCAGGGTCCTGGGATTGAGTCTCGCATTGGGCTCTCTGCTCAGCAGGGAGCTTGCTTCCCTTCCTCTCTCTCTGTCTGCCTCTCTGTCTACTTGTGATCTCTCTCTGTCAAATAAATAAAATCTTAAAAAAAAAAAAAAGAAAGAAATAAAGTCAGCCTCTCTGCTTACCTTAGGTTTCATTTACCACGAAAAAGACCCCACCATAACTATCTAAAACACTAAACTTTAAAAACTTTTTTTTAAAGTAAACTCTACCCCCCATGTAGGACTTGAACTCATGATCCTGAGATCAAGAGTCAAATTCTCCAACCGAGCCAGCCAGGCAACCCTAAAACATTAAATTTCTTCAAAAGAAAGTTAGCTCCCATGTTCTCCAGCAAGTGAAAATACCAAAACTATCCAAAACACTGAAATGAAAATAAACCCAGGTATTCACTCCTGCACCACGTAAGCCAAACCCAGCTCACCTGAGGTTGGTAAGTCACTCTGAAAATCACGGTGAAGGAAGTCAGCTGTAATCACAACAGGCCTCACGAAGGTGCTCAGAAGACCCTGAGCTTCCTGGGGGGCCCTGGTGCTGCCCCAGAAACACCTGTGCTGAGGGCTATCTGCCTAAAGGGGTGGAGCTTGACTGCATGGTAGGAGGGGGCTGGTGGGCAGGAACTGGGCTCTTACATGCATCCCACCTCAGGCCAAAGCTGTGGAGATCATCTTGAGATCAGAGGGAAAACAGTGATCCCACCAAGAAAAACAATGTGTGGGCAAGTGGAGAGGGGTGTGCAGCCTCTGAGACAGGGAGCGCCCAAGGGTGAGGGGTCTCTGGGGCTCAGAGCAGCTTGGCCTAGATGTCCCCGCTCACAACACTGAGGCCTATGCACACATCCAGAGCCCACCGGAGCCTCCAAGAATGCTGCTCTCTGTGCTGTTGGTTTACACTCAACAAACCTCTGATCGGGGTGCCTGGGTGGCTCGGTGGGTAAAAGCCTCTGCCTTCAGCTCGGGTCATGGTCCCAGGGTCCTGGATCAAGCCCCGCATCGGGTTCCCTGCTCGGGGGTGGGGGGGGGAGCCTGCTTCCCCCTCTCTTTCTGCCTGCCTCTCTGCCTACTTGTGATTTCTGACTGTCAAATAAATGGGTAAAATCTTAAAAGCAAAAAAAACCAAACAACAAAAAAAACCCTCTGATCTGCTGACGAGCCCACAGAACCCTCAGGGCCCAATCTCATGGGCCATGGTGGTGGTTCTGGGAGACTAGGCTCTGGCGCCAGACTCAGAAAGAGAGCCCTCCACTAAAGTCACTATGAGAAGTCGACCACCATTAAAACAGAAGAGTCCACAGAAGCCAGCTTGCAGCACCTCTCCTTTTCAGGAGTCAAAATGGCTGATCAAAATGCCTTTGAGGGCCTGAACTCAAACCACCCTCCTCTCCTCAGGCCTCTGGGCAGCTTTCAGAGAACTGGTTTCCTTCTGTGAGGACAGTCACAGTGGGGTTGGCAAGGGAAGCCTGGCACTCTGTACCTCCCAGGTGCACCTCTCAAAGGATGCAGCAAGTCAGGTCTGTCCTAAGCATACAAGATGACTGCAGACTCCAGAACTCCAGCGTGCTCTGGAAACACTCTCCTCATCCACATATACTTCTAGAAGCATATGGGTACCGAGTCAGGCTGAGCACAGCTGTGAGTCTGGGCCTGGCTTGTGCTAATGGGAACCCGGTGGTCGCCCATGGCCTTGGCACCCTAGTTCTGGGCTCAGAGTCGGAGAATGGAGCCTGCACCTGGGCCCTAGAGAGCAGGGTCTACATGCACTCACAAGCGTTAGGATGAAACCAACTAAAACAGCAGGGCTGGGTGCAGAAAGGAAGCAGATCTAAGAAAAACCCCAACCAAAACCTCTGTCACGGGAGGTTTGTAAGCTGGTCCCTGAGACCACGGCGGCCTGGATGGCCACTCAGTCCCTATGGCAGGTAAGCCAGGGACAGCGCTCTGACTCAGGACAAAGGCCTGCTCCTCCAAGAAGCCTCTGGCATCACATGCATGTTCCACACTCACACCCACGGGTCACAACGAAGCAGCCACTGGGGGTGACACAAGCAGCAGCAGATGCCAACCTGCTGGGCTGGGGAGTGGATGCCCCTCCAGCCACACCACAAAGAACCTGCCAGAGTGGGAAGCCAGGAAACCACTGTCCCGGTGTCTGCCAAAACTTGGGCCCAGTCCCATGGAGCCCACCAGCCTGTGAGACACAAAGTGGGACACTGGCGGGGTGTGCAAGCACTCACAGGGTACTCAGGGAAACAGGCATATCTTCCCCTGGAGGGCCTACGGCCTGCTGAGAGTGGGGCCGAAAGCAAGGGGCCTTGGGACTGGCTCTCTAGTGGTCAGCTGGGGCAGCAGGGAACACTGTCCGTTTACCAGTACTGCACTCACAGGAGCCTACCGGCAACTCAGCAGCGCCCCCTCCAGAGGAAGAAAGGCCTTGAGAAATCAGTCAGGTGGGATGAGAGAGGTGGAAACTTTTTCCAGGAAAAAATTGAAGTAATAAGGAATGAAAAGCTTAAATCTAATTTGCCACTGACTGCTTTTCTCGTAACTTGAGAACTCCTGAGAGGGAAAGTTCGTTTTTTTTTTTTTTTTAAACCACAAATCCTAATGGAAAAGACATCGGTAGTGTTTACCGGATCACATGAGCCCCACAGCCAACAACCAGCAACTCCTTGCATTCTCACAAGCATCAATGTTCACTACTCCCAACACACCTCTACTCAGAAAGGAATTCACACTCCACCGTGCAGGCTTGAGGCTCGCTCCCCTGCAGGACACGGGGCAACAGGGCCTAGGAAGAGGAGAGCGAGGTCCAAGTAGTGCACCAAGGCATGGTGCGAGATCACCGTGCAGCAGCCAGGTTACCTGCACACGTCAGGGAAGTGTGCTTTGAGGACAATTCTTTGTAACTTGAGAATTGTAGCTAAATTTCCATATACTAACAGAATAGAAGGTTAAGAGACAAAAGCCTCAGTATTTTTAGAAACGGAGACACATTGTGTTCTGGATATATCTACAGTCACAGATAAAGTTTAGGGGAGAAAAGGAAGTTAGTGCATTTCTTGTCATATTCTAGTACATCCCACTCTGGGTGATGATGACATCATCTTTCATTTACACAAGTAATGTCAGATAAAACAGAGCCTGGGCTCAGGGCTCACCAATTTTCCTGGGACACCAGAATACTAACCTTCATCCCAGGCTGAGAGCCCTAGTTACCTGTCAGACTCGGCACTGGCGAGTGTGAAGGGGCGCCTCTCTTTTGCTCTGCCTGGAAAGACCAGGCACGGAGGGCTGCGTGCTCAGGGCCCGGGCCCCAGCACTTCTCTCACAGAACCACCAGAACCTGGCTATGCATCAGGACATTATCAGTTAAACAGCAAAAAACTGGAAATCATTTCAGGGTCCAAGAACAAGACTCTAAGTAAGGACATAAAAATACATTCATAGGTGATCAGTGTAAAGTAACACTGACTGAGGGTATTTAATTATAGGAGAGGGGCTCCAGGCTGACTCAGTCAGCAGAGCACATGACTCTTGTCTCCGGGTTGTGAGTTCAAGCCCCATGTTGGGCATGGAGCCTACTTAAAAAAAAAAAAAAAGTTTACAGAATTGTTTACTTCTGCAGTGATGAGAACAGGAAAGAAGCCATTATAAAATCCTATGTACAGCCCATTATGACCTCAATGATGTAAGAGAACTAGAAAGGAAAAAAACCAAACTGTCCTGTGCTACAATATTTCTCTGTATGTCCCTCAGCTTTCTATCTTCTACAGTCACTATTTTTTAAGTTTTTGGGTCAGGGGGCACCTGGATGGCTCAGTTGGTTAGGAGTCTGACTCGTGGTTTTGACTCAGGTCATGATCTCAGGGTTGTGAGATCAAGCTCCACATCAGGCTCTACACAGGGTGTGAAGCCTGCTTGGGATGTTCTTTCTCCCTCTCCGTCTGGCTCCTCCCCCATGCTAGTGTGTGCATGCTCTCTCTCTAAATAAATAAATAAAATCTTAAAAAAAAAAAAAAAAGGTTTTTTGGGTCGGGGTGCCTGGCTCAGTCAGTAGAGTGTACAACTCTTGATCTCCGGGTTGTGAGTTCAAGCCTCACATTTGATGTGCAGCCTACTTAAAAAAAATAAAATAAACAAATAAAATCAAGTATTTGCATCAGAGTATCTGCAGCCTTGTCTTGTCCACTGTGCCAACCCAGACTGCAAAGGAAGACTGTGAATTCAAAGATGCCTCCAGGGAAGGTCTGTCACACCCCAGGAACCCTGCTGCTACTAGAATAACACAGCAAGGCAGGCCCGAACCCTGAGACAGACCAGCCACAGAGGCCCTCAGGGTGCGGCCACTGGGCTGAGAGGAGCAGCAGAAGGGCACACTGTGCATGGCTGGGCTTCAAGAATGCTCCCTCTGCCACGAGCACCTGGGAATCCCACCATACAGCCACAAAGCACAGGGAAGAGCCTCTCGCCTGCTCCCTAAGGCTGATCTATGACACCTGAGAGGCAGACATCACTCCTGAAAAACCTCAAGGCGCATGCCTCATAAAAGCAAACCCTCCCACAAACATTCAAGTAATGACCCCCTCATCCTCCCCAGCTATCAGAGTCCCACCATCTTCCCAGTGTCCCCACTGAAAAAAAAGAATCCGGGGCCCACCTTAGTTCTGCCTTAACAGAACTCCACTGAGTGGGGAAGGTTACACATCAAGGTTACTCTAGAGGTGACTGAGCCCGCAGTCAAGCTCTCATGCTGACTGAGCTGGGTCCTCCAACAGAAGGAGAGCAGGGTAACCGCCAGGAAGAACAGCCCTAAACACGGGCTCAGTGTGGGGTCCTTAGGTCACAGACCACATCTGCTTTAGGGCTTAGCTACATGCAAACACGTCAGGTCCCTCTGCTGGCCCACGTCCCTTCAGGCAGCTTCCCATGGACTGGATCGATGTGGCCAGGACCAGACAGGACCAATTTTGAGCCACCTCCATCATAAGATGTCATCAGACACTAACAGAACACACAGTATCCCAGAAGCGCTCAACATGCGCTGTTACCGGCCACGGAGCTGGGCTGACCCACAGGTAGTGTGCAGGGCTGGGGACAGCCTAGCTTGGGGCAGAACCTGGACATGTGGCACGGCACCTAGCAGGTCTGTTCTGTCTAAAGCCAACACTCTCTCTTGAGGCAGTGTTCCCACTGCCAGGTGGAGACAGAAAGAACCAAGATCCCAGACTAGGCATCTCCCCTCCTTGGCACCAGCAGGCGGAGGTTGTGGGGGGTGGGGTCTGTGGAAAAATCACGAGGCCCGATCTGCAAGCCCAAACACCAACAAGGATCTGGCCTCTGCTAGGAAAGGCCAGGCAAGGCCTACTCTGCCTCCTTGACATCCAATACACAGAGGGTGGGCACGGAGGGCCTCAGCTATGCCTCTCAGCACAGGGGGCCAGCTCTGGCAGCCAGCTGGGCGAGGAGCTGCAGCACAAGCCTGTGCCATCCACTGGCACCGGGTACCATCTTGGGGGTGCTCTTCCGTTTCCAGAGCACCACTGTACACCGACTGCTGGCCCTGTGCGCCGAGCTGAGGCGAAGCTGAGACCACAGAGCTATCCTCTCCAACACATGTTCTCAGAGAAGGAGGGAAGGGGGAAGCTGGATGGTGTCTGAAGAGAGGTGGTGGGGCTGGCCACCTTGAGGACACTGGCTCCCAGACCGCCCCTGATGCAACCAGGCCCCTCATGGAAGGGTGCCCAACATCCAGCTCCACACATAGATGGACAGGCACCTGCCAGCAACTACGGAAGCCCTTGGCTGCAAAGGCCCTCACCTGCACTCCAGAGCCCACGATCTGGGAGGCCTGCGCTGTTGGTACCGCTGTCTGCTGCTGCACCTGGGGCTGCACCTGCTGCACCTGGGGCTGCACCTGCGGCTGCTGCACCACCATAGGAGTTCGCACCTGAAGGAGGAAGGGAGAATACGATCTGGACACTACCTCTGCGGGAGCTCTGAATCTCGAAGCTTCTGAGAAGGGACAGGGTCATCCTGATTACGCTGTCTCTGATGTCACCCTGCTGGCCTTACCCCTATCTCATTAGAAATGTGCCAATTCAGCCTGGCTCTGAGCCGGGCCCCACCTCCCCTGACTATGATGAGCAGCATGACCCTCCCACTGGGGTGTCACCATACAGCCACCACCACTACCATCTACTGCTGCAAGCAAAGCGATGGCTCTCAAGGCCAAGTGCAAAGCCCAGCCTACTCGACCTCTGGGCCAACCATGTGGACGGTCTGTGAGAGCCCCACTTAAAGCCCCTAATCCTCAAATGAAACCAGGGCTGGTCCCCAGGTAACACGTGTGACTATACCTTGCTCCTCACGACCCTTCCCAGCCTTCCAGCCTGGCCCTCTGGGTCTCCCATCTGCCCACCACTCAATTCAAAGCATGGCCCATTCTCACTCCACTCAATAAGTCAAAACCAGCAAAGTCTACGAAAACCAAGGAAATGAGCTGAAAAAATAGTTCCCCAACTTGATGCCAATATTGTGTCCTCTGTATAAATGTCACTGACTGCATTTGCTTTTGTACAGAGATACGTAACAAGACTGACAATAACACTATTTTCTATTAACACGTTTCCTCAAAAATGTGCAAATGACAGGGATCTTTGCTCATAACGTAATTCTTATTTAGCAAACCACTGTGATGCTCACCGAGGCTGCATACCCTCCCTCACAGCAAGAACATGTGTACTGCTGTCCACCTGATCACCAAGTCTTAAAATGCCATGCCTGGCTACTGCCAACACTAGACAGACTGCTTGGAAGAACACGGCTGCCCAGCAGCAGGGGTGCCTCCGTGCAGGGTCCAGTAGCTCCTGGAATGCACATTCCCTTGCCAAGCTGGTTGCTGAGGCTGGCATGGGGAAGAGCCTCCTATGGCCCAGTGCTTGAAGAGGTCATGAAGGCTCTAGCCATGGAGCCCCAGAAAGAGCTGCCAGCCACATGCTGCACCAGGAGAAGGGCTGCGGCCCACCACAAGCCACGGTACTCACGAGTTTCAGCTGTGGCTGGGCATACAGCATCTGTCCAGGGAGGGCCGGAGCCTGGGACACCAGAGGCTGGGTCTGTGACTGCGGTGGGAGCTGCGATGGCTGGTTCTGAGCAACAGGTGGCTGCTGGGGCTGCGGCGGCGGCTGGTGGTGCTGCGGGTGGTGCATGGGCTGCAGCTGCTGGGGCAGGGCCTGGGAGGGGGGAGGCTGGGGCTGCTGCATCGGCGGCTGCTGGAGCGGTGGCTGGGCCTGCAAAGCTTGCTGTTGCTGCTGCTGCTGCTGCTGCAGCTGCAGCTGTGCCATCCGCTGTAGCTGCTGCTGCTGCTGTATCTATGGGCAGAAGGAGCCAGACTCAGTCACCCCACCAGCCTCTGGGCTCCGTGTCAGCCTCGGCCAGGGGAGCCTGCCTGGGATGCCCTCGCTGGACTCCGGAAACACGCTAAAGTGTGCCCACGTCCTGGTCACCGGACACTGGCCGCACCGGAGTCTGAGAATGGAGGTGCAAGGGAAGGATCCAGAGGATTTTAGAAGTAACCCATGGAAGCTGGGGGTAAACGCTTGGGTGGCTGCAGACCTCTGAGGCCTCCCCAGGGATGCCTGTCTGGTCACTAGAGTGGGCAACAGTATGAGCCTTGGGAAGATAGCCAACGTCTGCTTTCCAGGATGATGAGAACAGTGGGACTGAGGACTACAATCAGCTCTGGGGGATGGGGCCTCTGAGACCCAGGAGGGTGGCCACTGGGAAACAGAGGCAGTATGCCAAGGCCAGGAGACGGTGGGCAAGGGGAGAGCTCCCCTCAGGTCTTCCCTCCCTCAACCAAGAGCAGACCTGACAATGGATGCTTTAATACATCTAGATGCTGCCTGCCAACCTCGGGAGGAAGAAAACAGTTTCTAATAAGCAGAGCTTCTAAGTGACACGCAGGAGAGATGAGGTCTGGTTCGAGCTGTGTCCAGACACCAAAACACTCAGAGACAAAACAGGAGGCATGCGAGTACTCAACGACAACATGCTCACAGGACGGCTCAGGCATTCCTGCACCTTGGGGTGCTCTTCTCACTTCTTGCTTCGGTTAACTCCTACAGGAACCACTGGCACCCAGAAGCCTCCAAGGATCCAGTGCCCCCCACCCCGGCACACAGTAGGCCCGCGGCCAGACACCAGGCCTGACAGAGAGGCCCTCCTTGTGCCATCCTAGCGCCCTCCTGACAAGTTAAGGCCTCTCTCTCTTCCTCACCCCTGGCTCCGCGGGAAACCCCCAGCAGAGGAAGCCCGGGTGCCGGGCATCAGGAGGAGCTGTGGTCGCCTCCAGGCCCCTGCACCCAGCGCTGTGGCTGGTGCGTGTCCAGGGCTCTAGGACCACAAGGTGGGGGGTGGAGGGGGAGGGAGGCTGAGCACGGGAGCCGGGGCACCTAGTACCTGCTGCTGGTTTTGATGATGCAATTTAATCAGGTGTTGCTGCTGCTGCTGCTGCTGCTGGAGCTGCTGCTGCTGCTGCTGCACCACGGCCTGGAACTGCTGCTGCATGGCATTCTGCTGGGCCTGGAACTGCTGCTGTTGCTGCTGCTGCTGCTGTTGCTGCTGCTGCTGCAGCGCCACCTGCTGCTGCTGGAACTGCTGCTGCTGCTGCTGCAGCGCCACCTGCTGGAGCTGCAGCTGGGCTGGAGGCAGAGCGGAGAGTCAGGCGGGGCGCGCGCCCGGGGAGGGCGGGCACACGGCCCCCGGGGGTGGGGGGGGCCCACAGGCGTGCGAGCCCGATGATCCGCTCGGGAGAGACCGCCCAAGGCGCGGGGGGCAGCGTCTGCGTTGATTATGGGCCTTATTATTCTGAATTTCACTCCGACTGACAGGAGAAAAGGGCCAACGAAGCCTTTCAAACGGCCAAGAGGCCCAGTGTCTGGCAACCACTGAGCTACTTTCTGTCTCTATGGAGTTGCCTGCTCTGGACATTTCTTATCAATGGAATCTCACGGTATGTGTGCGGTCTTTGTGACTCGCTTCCTTTGTTGAGAGTAATATTTACAAAGTTCACCAGGGTTGCACAAAATATTTACAAGGTCCACCAGGGTTGCACAGGAGTTTCATTTCTCTTTATTGCCTAATAGTATTCCACAATATGGATACATTTCATTTATCCACCCATCAGTTGATGGGTATCTGGACTGTTTCCACCATTTGGTGGTTATGCATCATACTGATATGAAAAAACATTTACAAGATTTTCTGTGGTGCAGTTTCTTTTGGGGTGATGAAAATGTTCTAAAATTGATTGTGGTGTTTAAATCTTGCACAACTCTGTGAATATGCTTAAAAATCACAACTTGGGGCGCCTGGGTGGCTGTCAGTTAAGCATCTGCCTCTGGTTCAGACCATGATCCCAGGGTACTGGGATTGAGCCCCACGTGGGATTCCCTGCTCCGCGGGGAGCCTGCTTCTCCTTCTCCCTCTGCCTGCCACTCCCCCAGCTTGTGTGCTTGCATACTTGCTCTCTCTCAAATAAATAAAATCTTTAAAAAAAAAAAATCACTGAATGTTGCACTTTAAATGCGTGAGCCACAAGAATGTGAATTACAGTTCAATAAACTTGTTATTTAAAATAAAGAAAAAGGGGTGCCTGGGTGGCTCAGTGGGTTAAAGCCTCTGCCTTCAGCTCAGGTCATGATCTCTGGGTCCTGGGATGGAGCCCTGCATCAGCCTCTCTGCTCAGCAGGGAGACTGCTTCCCTTCCTCTCTCTGCCTGCCTTTCTCTCTGCCTACTTGTGATCGCTGTCTGTCAAATAAATAAATAAAAATCTTTAAATTAAAAAAAAAAAATAACTACTCCAGAGAGATCCTTTGTACATTTCATCCAGTTTCCCTGAAAGTACCATTTTAAAAAATTGTAACATCACCACACAATCAGAATGTATGCTCATTTGTGTGGGTGTGTATATGAAGCTCTATAGTTTCCTCACCTGGGCAGATTCAGCCATATAGGAGTCAAGATAGTGAACAGTTCCAACACCACAGGGATTCCCCCAGCATCATCCAGTGTTACCCCCTTGGGCACCCCAGGCAACCACTAAGTTGTCCTCTAACATTTTGTCACTTCAAAAATATGTGAGTGGCAGCTCTAGAAGATGACCAGCTTTTTCATTTAGCATGATTCCCTGAAGATCATCCAGGAATTAATGAGTATCAGTAGCTCTTCTTTCCTTTTCACTGCCAAGTTGTATTCCATGGTACGGGTATCTCTCTTCAATCATTCATGCCATAAAGGACATTTGGAAGTGATCGCAGATTCAGGCTATCATAAGGCTGCCATGAACATTCATGTACAGGTTTTTGTGGGAATGTAAGTTTTCACGCCTCTGGGATAGACGCCCAAGAGCACGACTGCAGAGGTGTATGTTTAATTTTTAAAGAAGTTGAACCATTTACATTCCAACCAGCAATGTATGAGTGATCCAGTTTCTTCTCATGCTTGCCAGCATTTGGGAGTGTTATTTTGGCCATTCTGCTGGTGTATGAATTTTTAAATTTATCTCTTCCTTACAGACTTTTTTTAAAAAAAAATTTATTTATTTGACAAAGAGATACAGTGAGAGAGGGAACACATCCAGGGGGAGTGAGAGAGGGAGAAGCAGGACTCCCACCGAGCAGGCAGCCTGATGCAGGGCTTGAGCCCAGGACCTTGGAATCACGACCCGAGCCAAATCACGATGCCTCACCACTGAGTCACCCAGGCGCCCCCCGAAGACTTCTTTTTGACAGAGAGGATATGCTGTGTGTATCGCAGAGCTACTCAGAGCATTGAGACTTGCTTTGTGGTTTACTCTTGCAAGTATATCTGTTCCATCCACATGCCTAGATGACGATGCTGTTGCAATTTTTGCTAAATGCATGCTGTCTGCTTAACTATCTATAACTGAGAGGAGGAGCTGCCCAATACACCTTCCATCTTAAAATCTTTCGTATCTTAAATTCTAGGTGGATTTCTTCTAAAGATAATACAGTGGTACTGTTGTCTTTCATTTATACCCAATCTCACACTTCCTATCCTGTATCAGGAAGATTCTGTCCACTCACATATACTGCGATTGCTGGTATTTCTCAACTTAGCTTGTATGTCTTCCCTTTTCTAAGCTTCTTTCCCTCCATTTTTTTGTTTTCCAGCTTTACTGAGGTATAACTGACAAATTTTTTCCTCCTTTTCTGACCATATATATATATATATATAGAGAGAGAGAGAGAGATTTTATTTTTAAGTAATCTGTACTGCCACACAGAGCTCAAACCCATAACCTTGAGATTAAGAGTTATACACTCCACCAACAACCAGCTGGGTGCCCTCTGGATTATATTTTTGTTGGATGGTTGAGCTGAATTCTGCATGTCATTTGGATTTTTTATTTTTTCTTACTCCATTTTTTCCTATCCGTTTAGGATTTATAAACTATTTCTATTGCTTTGGCAGTTACTTTTTCCTATTTTTAAAACAATTATTTTTTCAATTCCATCATGCATATTTAACTTACCAAAGTATAAAATATACCCATATTTTAACATCTTTCCCAAATACAAGAACCTCAGAACACTGTTTTTTAAAGTAGGTTCCACATGCACATGACAGACCTGGTGTCCAACCTTGGATACACTTCCTGACTTCCACTTAGTTTGGACCCTGTATATCTTCTTACACCCCCAAGCACACATACATTAAGAGGCAGAAAATTGGGGCACCTGGGTGGCCCAGTCTGTTAAGTGTCTGCCCTCAGCTCAGGTCATGCATGAACTCAAGGTCCTGGGATCGAGCTCTGCATTGGGCTCCCTGCTCTTAGCGGGGAGCCTGCTTCTTCCTCCCCGTCTCTGCCCCCACTCATGCTCTTCCTCCTCAAATAAATAAATAAAATATTTAAAAAAATAAATTGAGGGGCGCCTGGGTGGCTCAGTGGGTTAATCCTCTGCCTTCTGCTCAGGTCCTGATCCCAGGGTCCTGGAATCAAGCCCCACATCAGGCTCTCTGCTCAGCAGGAAGCCTGCTTCCCTATCTCTCTCTGCCTGCCTCTCTGCCTACTTGTGACCTCTCTCTGTGTCAAATAAATAAATAAAATCTTTAAAAAATAAAAAAATAAATTGGGGTGACTGCATGGCTCAGTCAGTTGGCGGTCTGCCTTCGGCTCAGGTCACAATCCCAGGGTCTGGGGAATCGAGTCCCACATTGGGCTCCCTGCTCTAGAAGCCTGCCTCTCCCTCTGCCTCTCCCCCTGCTTGTGCTCTCTCTCTCTGTCAAATAAATAAATAAAATCCTTTAATAAATAAGAAAAAATTTAAAATAATAAAAATAAATAAATAATTTAAAAAATTTTTGTGCATGGGGCGCCTGGGTGGCTCAGTGGGTTAAGCCGCTGCCTTCGGCTCAGGTCATGATCTCAGGGTCCTGGGATCGAGTCCCGCATCGGGCTCTCTGCTCAGCAGGGAGCCTGCTTCCTCCTCTCTCTCTCTGCCTGCCTCTCTGCCTACTTGTAATCTCTCTGTCAAATAAATAAATAAAATCTTTAAAAAAAAAATTTTTTTGTGCAGCAGCACAAAATAATGGCTGGGGTACAGCCTCTGACCCAGACCACCTGCATTCAAATCCCAGCTCTGTCACTGATCTGTGCCTCAGTCTCCTCAGCTATGGAAAAAGAGATGATAATTTACGTACCTACACACACTAAGAATTAGAAACCTGTTACAGATAAAGCACTCAAAATAGCGCCTGGGATGCAGCACATCCATGTAGTTAGCTGGGAGCACTATTATCTCATAGAGGTAATTTTTGTTTAGAAACCACCAAGGAGTCTCAACCCTGTGCCAACCAACAATTTGGGCTAGACAATTCTCTGTTGTGGGAGGCCATCCTGTGCACTTAAGAGGTTCAGGAGCATCTCTGACCTCTACTTTAGATGCCAGGAGCACCCCCACAGCTGTGACATCCAAAATGTCTCCGAACATCAACAAATATCTCCCAGCGTACAAAACAGGCGAGAATCGCTGGTTTAGATTCATACACGCTTGCTACCTTACACAAAAACCATTTTTTCTCCCATTTTTACACCTGGCATCACAGGAAGGACTTTCTGAGAGGGAAGAGGAAATGGTGAGCAAATAAAAAACCTTATGAGTGAAGGTCTCTCGGGCTTTGTTCATCAAAAATGTCTGCTTCCCTAGTCCTTTTGAGTTTTGCTGGCACACAACTGTGGTTGGCAGCTCTATCCCCAGGGCTCTAACAACCTCCTGCTCTCTTCTTGACACCATTACCAAGTCCACTGAGTCTACTTCTTGCTCCTTTCTAGCAACTGGCTATTTCTAAGCTATTCCTCTGGCCTTTGGTGTTCTGTGGTTTCCCCAAAACAGGTTAAGGCATGCATGCCTTATTTATCCTACACAGGCCCATGGTGCTTTTCCAGCCACCATCTCCTCACATGCTGGTGTGCTTCTGTCTTCTCCATTTGGTCCTTCTATTAGTTGCTAGAACCTGATTTTATCCTCTGCATTTCTTTTGGGGGGGGGAGGGTTGCTGAGAATGGGGCTCGACTTTTTGACCCTGAGATTATGACCTGAGCCAGCCAGATGCACCTTATCCTCTGCATCTCCTACCCTCCTATTTTTCCATGTCCCCTTCTCTGGGCTCCATTTCAGATAATTTCTTCCAATGTTACCTCCAGTTCATAAATTCTTACTTCAGTTGTATCTCATCTGTTGTTCATTCATCTCTACTTTCTAGTTTCAATAATTTTTATTTCTCCTTTCTACAAGCTCTATCTGGTTCCTTCTCAAAGCTCCTTGGTCACTCCACCAGGCATCACAGTGCCTGTTCATTTGGAAGTCCATCCTTTATTTATTTAATCAGGCTAAACCCATACCTAACAATGGTTATGTGTATGGTCTCTGGGCTTCTCCACATCTGTTTATTGTTTCCATTCCTCCTCATGATGTCTCTGCTTTCTTTCAGGTCTCCTGGTCTTTGATTGTATGCTCACTGCTTGATCTTAATCTGCAATGCCCACAGGCCTAAACTGGGGGCACTGTCCTCCAATGTGCCCTTGCTTCTGGGGGAGCTAGCGATGCCAAAGGCCCCAGCACCAATCCCACTAGAGAGAGGAATGAAAAATGCCAGACTTACTTTTTCCCAATCTTGCAGCGGGCCAATGCATAGCAGGCAAACCCCCCTACCTTCTGCTGGCCCAACAATCCAAAATGCAGTTAGGATCTAATTGTCTAGAAGGAGGATGGTTGCTCAGCATCCAGTCTGTCAAACAGCCAGAAATAGGCCTTATTTTCAAAGTTGGTTTTACAGGCACATGATATAAAAGTCACTGAGGAACAGAAATGTAGAGTGACAAATAAGTCTCCCTTCTAATGCTGTAGCCAAGCCCCCAGCCTCACCTATAGCAGTGGTTTCCATGACTGATCCAGGTCACCTGGAGACTATCACAGCGTGCCCTGGACTATCCTTTTAGAATCTCAGCAAAACCTCTGACCCAGGCCCTCCCCTGACGCTTTCTCAATCACACAGTGGCATATGGAGAAACTGTCGGAAGGGAGTAACAAATGCCCATAGGGACATGACACCTATTTCGGGCAGGCAAGAGGTCCAAGGCAGAGAGGAAGCGACTCTGAAAGGCAGCAGTGGGACATGGAAGTAGAGAACCCACATCCACCTACACAGAAGACCAGGTCCCTCAGAAGCTGAAAACAGGATGTGGGCCAAGATTAGATTGGGGAGGGTGTGGGCAAGATGCCCAAGCTCTGCCATGGCACTGACGCAGTCTTTGGAGGGAGATCACAAGGCAAATAACAGTAGCATTCTAAACTCATACACTTTAAAACTATTTTTCATTATAAAATCTAAGTCTGTGATAAAAAAAAAGACAGTTCAACCAGAGCATAACATAAAAGAAGAGCCAAAACCGGTACTTCTCCTGGGCACCCTTCCATGAGCCACCCCCGCCTGTGTGTTGGGTACGCTACTAGAGAAGAGGGGACATGAGAGCTGGAGATGAACACTCAACCAAAGAGATGAGTGTCAGATGGCAAGACGTCAGTAAGGAGAAGAGAATGATGATCCGAGAAGGGAGGCTTCCAGTGTAGGAGTGGATGGGAATGAGGTTGCACATGACCTCTGTGAAGAGCAAAGTGACACTCCCACCGGGAATGCCAACAAAGAACGGGGGTGTTCAGGTCAGGCAGCCTGGGCTCCCCCCACAAGCTCTAGCAGGCAAAGCAGACACAGAGACACTGCCCTCTTCAGAGGGTTACTATGACCGATGCGTCAGAAAAATACATCAAAACGTCACAACCTGTATGTGAATCATGGTCACAGCAGCTTTATTTGTAACAGCTCAAACCTGGAAACAACCCAACATCCTTCAAGGGTAAATGGATAAGGAAACTGTGGTATACCCCCGACCATGGAATATATTTCAACAATGAACAGGGAATGATTTACTGATGCAACTTGGAGAACCTCAAAGGCATGACACTGAGCGAAAAAAAAGTCAGTCTCCAAATGTCAAACATCGTGTGATTCCATTGATATAACATTTGTGAAGTCACATAATTAGAGCGATGGGGAATAGATCAGCAGTTGCCAGGGCTCGAAATTGGAGGGAAGGTGGGATTATTTTATTTTATTTTTTTTTAAGATTTTATTTATTTATTTGACAGAGAGAGATCACAAGTAGGCAGAGAGGCAGGCAGAGAGAGAGGAGGAAGCAGGCTCCCTGCTGAGCAGAGAGCCCGATGCGGGACTCGATCCCAGGATCCTGAGATCATGACCTGAGCCGAAGGCAGCGGCTTAACCCACTGAGCCACCCAGGTGCCCGAGGGTGGGATTATTAAGAGAGAACACAACAGCTTGCTACCAGGGATGGAACAGTTCTGCATGCTGACTGTGGTGGTGATGCCACACATGATAAAATCTCACAGAACTATATGCACGTCAGCTCGCACGCAAGAAAGCATGTAAAAACCAGCAACATCTGAAAAAAGGCCACCTGAGTTGGCAGCATCATCGCAACGTTCATTTCTCAGTTGTGACAATGGGTTACTAAGAGGTTAGTGTTGGGGAAGTTGAGCAAAGGAGCACTCTCTATGCCGTTCTGCAACTTCCTGTGACTCTTAAACTATTTCAAAAAATACATACATAAAAATAAATACAAAGGGGAGAAAAGTACCAAAGCACTTCGCAGTACTGAAGTACAATCCGAGCACTGAATGGCCGTTTATGAAAATCAAAGAGCCAATAAGGCAGGCCCGGGAATGAAGAGGGAAGGGAGACCTGCGCCACATAACTCACTTCCAGCTGGGGTAGCTGGATGGAGGGGCCAAGGCACTGGGTCCTGCAAAGCAGCACAAGGAGGGCATGGCACCGCCTTCAGGGAAGGGAAGCCTGGCCAACGGGCAAGGGCAGCACTGGAGGAATGGCTCCTGAGACGGGGGCCTTCTGGGCACTGTGGGGTGCTGACAGCACTGCTTTGTGGGTGACAACAGCCTGAGACATGACTGTGACTATTTCAGCTGCAAAACACAGCCCCTTGGATGGAATCCCAGACTATTCCAACCTCCTCTGAGGCCTCCACTCCTGCTCAGGGGTAGGAGGAGGGCCTCGATGTTACTTAACCCTCTGACAGCCTGAAGAAGGTTTGGAACTTTTTCTCTCCATACACAGCAAAGATAAAAAGAGCTACCTGGGACTTACTTCAAGCTTGTCTCAATACCATCCTAAGCAAAGGAATAAAATGCACATCACCTGCAAACAAACTGTCAGGCTCTGTGCAAAGCACGGTACTCACTCTGTGGCGCTGCTGTAGATACAACAGCCATGCCGTGGGGGGCCATCCCTGAGGGGCCGGGGGGTGGCTGCCCTGAGAGGGGCATCGGCTGCCCCATGGTGCCAAGACCACCCATCCCGCCCAGTGACTGTCCTGGGCCCCGCGAAGGCATGCCGATTCCAGCTGCTCCTGCAGCGGGCCCACCAGTCAGGCTCTGCAGCGCATTCATAGGGTCTGTGGGAACACAAGGGCACAGCATCTCAGCCATACTCAGCATCTCAGTTCAGTGCCTGCTGAACCGTGATGCTCCGAAGACTATCAGGCCTCACAGAGCACACATTTCCCCCCACCTCCAGGCACGACTCCCTCAAAGCCCTGAGCGGTAAAAGGCCGTTGTCCCAGGAGCCTCTGGGCCCACAGTTGCCCATCACACCCCAGGAGCCCAAATGCCAACATGAATGTCTTTGCTCCTGGATCGTGAGCCTTCCTGGGCAGGGAACGCATCTCAAACCATAGCCTGGCCTGTGCCAGGTTCTAATGCTGAGGGACAAATAAGCCCGTGAAGGCATGTAACAGCCCCCACCCATCCTGACTGAACACACCTCCTGCTGGGGAAGACACAGCTGGTAACCCCAGGCACAACAAAGGACAGCAGGTCCCTCTTCATGGTAAGAAAAACCCTGTGGGCCAGAGAACTGAAGGGGCACAGACAGATGTTCTTTCAGGGAAGTTACAAGCCTCCTTGCACTCCAGCCGCCCACATCTGGTAAGTCTGTGCAGGACCCCACTAAGGAGTTCTCAGGACACTACACTGAAACAAGCTAAGGTGTGCAGGAGGGATGGGGGAAGGGTCCACAGAGTGCCACGAGATGAGGCACAGTGATGCTTGCCAGGAAGCAGTGGACTCCACTCACCAAGCGATGCTATGACCTGGAACAAGGAGCCCAAGACTCTTGACAAAACAATGTCAAGTCATGGTAAATGCTTCCTACAAAAAGGTATGGCCCAGCCAGTGTAGAGTGCCCTGTGCACAACCAGGTGCCAAAGGAACCTACACTTCAAGGCCAAGAACACAGACAGTTTCCTGGTCGTGTGCTCTTTATCCCACCCAGCCCTGCCTGGCTGACAATCCCTGCACATGCCCGGGAGAGCCCAGCAGAGACATGGGGGTCCACACACAAAGGCTGCCAGCTCGGCTGAGGCCAGCCTGGACACCCGGCATTTATAGCTGGGCTGCCTGTGGTAAGAGAAACAGTGTGCCAGACTGGCTCTCTTCCTCACAGAGCAGAGCTCAGCTGGCCATTGTGGATTCAAAAAACCCCTTTGCTGGCAGTCTAATCAGCAAGACCATGGCTGAATCAACACAGTTCCTGTGTGATAGTCTTGAAGTTAAAAAAAAAAAAAGTAATTCTTAACTTAAAAATAAACTTTGTAACTTGAGGAAGTGATCTCACAGCTACTCTCTAAAAAAATACTATTACAGATTATTATAGTGAACACACCATGATAATTCTCCTCCAGGGAGCTCAAAATTTTGGATAACGTCTCCATGATTGTAATTTTTTAAATCATCTTTTTGCCAGACAAAAACAGTATTTGAGTGACATGGGATGGGGAGGTCTTCTCTGACTGCAGCAGGCCAGGAAGAGGAAGTTTGGAGGGTTGGGCGTGGCTCACAGTTCTCACCGCCAGCCAGAGCTCTTCTTTGTGTGCACTTTATCCTCTAAAAACGGCTTAACCCAGGCACATGCAGCATCCATAATCACATTCTTGCCACCCCAAGCCCAAGGTTGGGATACAACTTTAATTCAAACAGGAAAAACTCTTACCACTGACTGAAGCTTGAGATTTTTTGTTATCTGTATTTAAGAAAACAAAAACAAAACACAGAGTAAACAAAGTTTTACATAACCACATATTTCCTGGGTAAGTCAGCTTTGTAGGCATTTGCCTAGAGGTCATTTGCCAAAACTAAACACAAGGTAAAAGATATCTTGAGTGTGTATGCGTGCACGCATGCGTGTCCACTCCTGGCAGAGCTGACACTCAAGGGGGTATGAGGGAAGAGGGTACAGAACCACCCAAGGTCAACCCAGAGCCCTGGAAAACTGCCCCCCCCCCCCAGGCAGAAGCCTGCTGTGAGCCTACTCTGGCTCTCCTTCCTGGGTGCAGGCTCTCAGTGGGGCCCTGAGCAACAAACACAAGAGCTACAGGGATCCATGATGGGTCCAGAATGGTGTCGAGACTTCCACAACACCTTTCTGAGCCTGCCCTGATGAGGCAGCATCCCTACTTTCTCCATGAGGAAAGTGAGTCGGTCCAAGGCTGGCCAGAAGCCGGAGCTACAGCTGCCCCTAGACACCTGGGGGGCAAGCACTGCAACAGGGCCTTCCTCCCCAGACTGGCGATGAGCTGTAGCTGGTGAGTGGGCAGGGGTCATTCCTGGCCCCCAGGGCTGTGCGCTACTATGCCAGAGCCGCCTCCCAAACAGACCAGGACAGCCCAGCCCCAACAAGTAGAGCCCCTTGGCAGGACCAGCCAAAGCATCTCATCCAGGCTGCTCATTTCCCAGGCTTCTAGTTCTAATAATTTGTTCTAAACACCATAGGGCCTTACCAAACACGCCAAGAAAGTAGAATCAAGCAAAGTTCACCTGGCTGGCCACTCTCATAAAAAACCAGTATGGGAAGAAGCAAAACCTATGGGTCACACAGGGACTCTGGGGTTTGCAACGTCACCTCTTGTCTGAAATTATTGACTTAAGCTGTTGCCACCTCTACAAGCATGGGTAGAAACCACTGGACATGCCAAGTGCGTATTCCACAGATAGGCGGTGTCCACAGCACCCCCCACCCACCGCCTGCAGTCAGAGAACTGCAGGCAGGCAGGCAGGAGGCGCTGTTGGCTGAAACCTCAACGGGCCCCGTCAACCTGGTTTCCCTTAGAGACTGTGACCACCCATCCAGGAATACTCCGAGATCTCCATGCTTACGTTTTAACACACAAAAGACCACCATGACCCCTGAGCCTAGTCTGCAAGGACATGTACTTCTCAAGAGCCACTGCTGCTGCCAGGCTGGGCTCACAGCACCCCAGCGATGCCAGTAGGACCCTGTGAATCAGAGGGGGTGGAATGCAGCAGGCGCCAGAGGCAAGACTCAGGAAGTTTCAGCCTGACAGGTCAGACCCCCACGGGTCAATAAAACCAACTCCTAGGGAAGGAAGTTTCTTTTCCAGGGTAAACCTGGCTTATTTAAGAACTGCCTAGAGACAAAGCAACAGTATTTTAAAAAAGGAGATGTTCATGGACAAGCAAAAATAGCAGTCCAGACCACTTGGAGGGTAGCATTTCAATTTTGCCAAAATCAGCATTTTTGAGGTTGAGGCTCTGAGTAGATGGGAAATAGAATCAAATGCAAAGCAATGTCGTACTTCCCAGAAAGCAGGAGCTTTTTAAACAGATATTCTGCCACAGGCACTGTGGCCAAGAAAGCCCCCACTGTCCCAAGAAAGGGCCAGCCCCTCCTGGCCATCAAAACGACCCAGAAATGTAAATTTTTACTTACGAATGTCACGAAAATGGATAATGAGCCTGGCCACGAGAGAAAGGTATTCATCCTAAAAGTAAAAACAGGAAGCAATTTAATCCCAGATGAAGAAGTGAAGCCCTGCGATGCCCCTTCCCATCCCCCTCTGCACGGCAGTGTCACCAAGCACAGGGTTCTTCCTGAAAGGCTGCCGGCCAGCCTGGCTCGGCCTCCTCTGGAATCCATCTCTCAGAGAAGAGCCGTCAGTGCTCAGCTACAGCAGGCCAACAAAAAGCACAAAGCAACAAAAAGCCAAGAGTATCGGATACCGAGAGGCATCAAATTGCTGCTCCTTCCAGCCTGGGGAAAACGTTCAACCAAGAGGGCCTCCAGCCAGCTCAGGCACCCCTCCTTTCACAGAGGAGATGAGGGGCCAGCCTGAGGTCACAAGGCACATCAGCAGTAGGCATGGGCGGGCCGCTTTTGTCTTTGCACTATTTGTATCCAAGTACTTTCGCTTTTAATACCCAGCCGGCCTGTTGCTCTCTCACTGCTGACGTGCCTGCATGCAAATCTGGATGTGCGCCCCTGGCTGAGCTTTTCCGAGATATGCGTGAATCTGAATTTACTGCACAGGCAAGGAAGAGGACACAGGGCCATCCAAGGGTGGCAGGTAAAAGCCACTGGCGAGGGCCCTCTTCTTCCAGCTGCTGGGTTTCTGGAACTGCACCGCAGGACCTGCCTTCTACCGCTTGTCCTCTCTGTAACCAAGGACACCCGCTCCCAGGGGTTTTGGGGAGATCACCACTGTGAGTCTGTCCTGTGGCCAACGAAGTAAGGCATGTGTGAGTTAAAATCTTATTTCAGAGAAGCTGCACCGTCCTTCCCCCCCCCGCTTGAAAAGCCCATCCTTCCAGCAAGGCATCCCTGCACAGGCAAAGCCTTTGCTCTCTGCCCTGCTCCCACAACCCTCCTTCCTAAGTCACTGCAACACCGAGAGAGAGTCTACTCGGCAGCAGACTGAGGGACGACACCCCCCACAACCCAGGATCAAACCGTGCCACCTGCAGTGTTACTACCCCGGGGACACAGGCCAGCACAGACAGTAAACCTACTGGGTTTACTTTTCCTTCAGGAAAAGTGGTCTCAGGTGAATACAAAAATATAAGCACACCTTGTAAATCTTCATTACTCCTCATCTACCTCCAAACTTCACCCCACCACTCTATTTTGGCCAGGGGAATCAGCAGACCCAAACATGAGGGGAGGGGAAGGCAAAGCCGGGATGCTAAGCACATGCAAAGGGGGTAGGTATAGGAAGAGGGACAGTGAGCCTCTGCTGGAGTAAAGGGACACTTAGCAGGTATGTCAACACTCCCAACATCCAACTGCCCACCCCCAATTTCTAATAGGAAAGACAATGGGCTAGGGGTGAAGGAAGCTTCCTGGAGTTGGGGTTCCAGCTTGTGAGTCACCTGCTGAGGCTGGTCCTTAAAGGACAGCGGTGTGATGAGCGAGGAGCAAGAAAGGTGGGAGGCCTGAAGGAAATTCAGGAAATGAGGTGGCCAAGTACAAGGGAATGAGGATTGGGTGACTGGCAGGTCAATTTCTGCTGTCTTGTTAAGGCCACAGGCCATCAGTTACACTGGGTATACCTGCGCAGTGTAGAGTTTTCTATACCTCCACAAAAGATAAAATGAGGAAACAGGTTGAAAAGCAACCAGATACTTTCATGCAGACACAAGATACAGTAAAAATGGAGCTTTGGAACATGTCCCCAAGGCCTTTACTACAGAACCAGGATGGGGTGCTCAGAGCCCCACTCTAGTCTGAGCCCAGACCTGGAGGGTCAGCATGGTCTGTTCCCAGCTGGGGCCAACCGCTGCCAGATGGGGAGAGTGGAAGCTCTAGGGACCAGAACAAGCCAGCATGATGAGGTCTGGGGGTAGGGGGGTGGAGGGAGGGATGTGACCAGCGACAGGAGACATGGGCACAGGAAGCAGTTAGTCCCAAGGCCTCCAAGAGGTTTTCTTACAGGTTAAATGAATCTCCAAGATTCCTGCAGAGGCCAGGCCACCCAGGAACCATTGGGAGCTGAGTGCTGCATATCTGCACCAGTGTTCCTCCTCGGAAGGCCCCAGAGTTCAAGACTGCCCCTCTCATGTCCCCCAGAGCGGGCTGCTTGACTTCCCTGGCCCCTAACTGAGAAGTCCTGATTGAGTTGCCCCCACATGAGAATTCCCAGGGTCTGCTACCCTCTTTTGCTCCAAGGCAACCCACCTCTCTGGGACTGCCCCATCCCTTACCTTCAGTCAGTCTTGACCATCTCCCCCACTTAACATCAAAAATCTGTGTCACAGCTACAACACGAGGATGGGTGTCACCAGATCAAGGTAGTAACAGTCAACACTCTGGCACTTGACACGGTGCTGGGCACAGCTCTAAACCTTTACATGTATCAATGCATTCAATTCTTCCAACCACCTACTGAGGCAGATGCAAATGAGAAGACAGAAACATGTGGGGAAAAGCTTTATAGTTTAAACCCTTGCCTAACCTGTGCAAGACTAGCATGAAGGCCCAACAACAAGAGTGAAGGATGCCTCTCCACATGGATGTGGAGAGAGGAGCAGGAGCAGGGACACACACACAGGATCCATAGAAAATTCTAGGCACCACACACTACACGCTGTACACTACCTTTTGTCTAAGACATGGGGAATCTGAATATATATATGCGCTTGTATCTGCAAAACAAAGTTGGAAGGGAAAATCGGAGATAAACAGTTACCCCCAGAGGTATCAGGGATGGGGCTGAAAATGAGATTTCACACTTTGTTATATGGTTTTCACATTGGAAGCATGTACATTTTTTTAATCAAACAACACAGAACTAAATCAAAAGAAAAAAAATTCCTAAAAATTCAAAATAAACTGAAATGTATGAGCTAACTATCAAGTTGGTATCAGAATCACAGAGGGAAAAGAACCCTTGTCAGTGACCATTTTAAAAAATAGAAAAGCAAACAAAACAAAACTGGATGTTCTTAGTGGAAGGGATACACTTTACTGACTAACAGAGCTGCAAAGAAATCCTTCATTCCACATTTTGTTATTATTTGTTACCAGTATTAGTGGTAATATTAGTCCGTTCATTTCAAAAGTATTTTATGTTTTTAAGTTTATCTACTGTTTTTAGTAATCTCTACAACCATTGTGGGACTCGAACTCACAACCCCGAGATCAAGAGCTGCATGCTCCTCTGACTGAGGTCAGCCAGGCATTCCCCAAAAGTATTTTAGAGTAGAGCAAGTAATTATGCTAATGATATTAGAAGCAAAGATATTCACATTAAGAGAAAAGATACACATTTAAAACGAAAGTAAAACCCTATAAAAGTTAAATTGGAACAGGAAATATCAGTGTGAAATTACGGGGTTTTTGAAGTTGTTGCTTGTTGCCACCAAAACGTATTACTTCTTAGCTCTGTTCACAATTAGGTGCAGAAGCCATTAGCACCAGTGCCCACACCGCATGCTCAAAATACCATTTCACCCTCATAAAGGAACCAGGGCTCCATAGAGAACGGCCCATTCCGGGACCAAGACGCAAGTAAGCTGCAAAAGATGAAAGGAGTCATGATAAGGGGCCCTAAGGGGGACAGGGGGTGCTTGGGGGCTGCCCCTGGGTGAGGAAAGGACCATAGAAGCATCGAAATGAACCAATGCAATGGACTGAAACACACATGATGGAAAGCCCCCAGGCTCATAATACTCACAGAACAGAACCCAAGCTCTTCTGATCACCCCTGGGGGTAACCAAGGGTAGCAAGTCCTTGGGCACCAAAGGGACAATGGACAGGGAAAGCATTCCTGGTCATCCAGAAGAGGCTGTTTCAAGCAACCAAGGAGTCTTGGTTGATGAAAGAAAACCCTTCTTTGCAGAAAAATTCCTTCTAATAAAAGTGTAAGGAAACCCAGAAAATTACTCAGAAAAATGACCATTTTGCGACACCCAATTAAATGGTGGTACCATCAGATGACAAGTGTATGGGGGAACTTTTTAGGAGAAGAGTCAGGCTGTCACTCTGAACTCCCGGCAAACTGTGGTGTTGCGGCAAACTATGAACACAGAGCCCCACCTCAGACATATTCTTGTTCATGACACCACGGCAACCCTGGGCTCTTCCCATCTAACACCTAGTTCTCAAGAATTAAGGGGTAGAAAAGAGGAAGTCAGGCAACAGGGGGCACTGTTGGTAGAAACATGCATGCCAAAGACTCTGCTACCTGGGATTCACAGGGAACTGAGGAACCTGGCAGAGAAAGCCCCACATCATCTTTGAGAACACATGTGTATCATCAAAACCAGAACGCTGGTGGAAAGATGTTACAGGTGTTTCTGGGGAGGGCTCAGAGGAAATGAGGAACATGTCACTGGAAACTGAAGCAGAGAGAAGCTTCATTATCTAGTGGCAGAAGTTTGGCTGAATTGTATCCTAGTTGTGTGGAAGGCAAAAACTGACCTTGAAAGCAATGAATCTGGAGAGCTGGGGGAGTAGACTTCCACGAAAAATGTTGTAGGTATGGCCTAGCTTCTTGATGCTCAGAGTAAAATGTGAGACCAGACAGAGAGACTGAGAGAAGAACTAGTAAGCAAAAAGGAACCTGGACTTGATGGGTTTGGAAAACTCCTAGACTATCTTAATTGGGGGGGGGGGGCAAAAAATCAAGCTAAACTGAGGAGATTCACTGTTATGAAGATGTGCTCCTGGAGAAAAGGCCAAGGTGTGGCCGGACATAAATTTTATTAGTGCCAAAAAGAGTAGACACAGAATTCACAAACCCCTCAATTGGGAATCATCTCACAGAAGCCAAAGGCAGGGATGAAATCACACAGAAAAGATCGGTGGAGAAACCCCTTGTCTAATGGCATGGATCCCATCACATGCATGGGAGACCCACAAAGGCTTGTGAGTATTACACCAGCAGAAACACTGACAGATTGGCCTGAAAAGGAGAGAGACTGGTTAAAATCAAAGAAGGGTGTCAGATTCCCAAAATGCTATAGGCAGGAAAAAGGCTGATAAAATGACTCTGCAAACATGCATTACTCCTCAAGAAAAGGAAAGATGACTACAAGGGCAGAGCTTCAGGCCCAGAGGCCAAAGCCGTAAGTCCAGACACTAGAGTCTCCAAAGTCTGGTAATTAGTTATAGCAGCTATAGGAAACTAATACATTGTCCCTAAAGATTTGCCTATTCTGGGCATTTTACACAAATGCAATCATGTTGCATAATATGGACCATTATGACTATTTTATTACACTCAGTATGATGTTTTCAAGATTCATCCATGTTATAGCATGTATTAGTATTTTACTCCTTTATATGGCCAAATCATTTTACTCATTATATGGCCATACATTCCATTGTATGGATATACCTCCTTCTGTTTATCCATTCATCAGCTCATAAACATTTAGGTTATTTCCACTTTTTGACTATTATGAATGATGCTATAAGTATCTGTGGGCCAGTTTATGTGGACGTCTGGTAGCTGTTCAATTTTTTGAGGAATCATCAGTTTTCCACAGCGTCTATACCATTTTACATTCCTTGCAGCAACATAGGAGGTTCCAAGGTCTTCAGGCATCATGAGTGTGAAGTGGTGTCTCACTGTGGTTTTGACTGGCATTTCCCTAATGACTGGTGATGCTGAGCAGCTTTTCATGTACTTCTTGGCCATTTGTATGTCTTCTTTGAAGATATCTGATAGAGTCCTTCATGCTATTTTTTGAATTACACTTTTTGTTGTTATTGTTGAGTTGGAGTACTTCTTTATATATGCTGATACCAGTTCCTTAACAGATAAATGATCTGCAAATATTTTCTCCCATTCCATGGTTTGTCTTTTCACTCTCTTGATGATGTCCTTTGATGCACAATAGTCTTTAATTTTTTTAAAGTTTTTAATTTTGATGGGTCAAACTAACCTAGGTTTTCTTTTGCTGTTTGTTCTTTTGGTGTCGTATGTCAGAAATTGTTGCCCAATCCAAGGTCACCGAAGATTTATGCCTACAACTTTTTCTAAGAGCTTTATAGTTTTACCTCTTCAGCTTAGGCCTTCCATCCATTCTGAGTTAATTTTTGTATATGGTGTGAAGATGGGATCCAACCTCAGTATTTTATATATGGTAATCCAGTTTTCCCAGCACCATTTGTTGTAAAGACTGTTTTTCCCCACTGAACTCTTTCAGTACCCATGTTAAAAAAAATCTATTAACCATACACACAAAGATTTATTTGTAGATTCTCAATTCTACTCCACTGATTTGTATGTACATCCTTATGCTAGTTTGACATGGTTTTGATTACTGTAGCTTTGCAGGACATTTAAAAATTCACAAGTAGGAGTCTTCAGACTATTTTCTTTTCTAAGATTGTTTTGAGTATTCTGGGTCCCTTGAATTTCCTTAGGATCAGTTTGTTAGTTTCTACAAAGTCTGTTTGAAAGTTTTCCTCACATGTTGAAAAATGTATCAAATCCTAGAGCAGGTACTCCAAAGCCGGTGTTTTTGGCAACCAAAGGCCTTCATTAAGTATTGGATTGGAAGTCATATATTTTAACATTTTATTCTTATATATTCTGAAGTATTTTATTTTTTTATTTTTTTTTTTAAAGATTTTTTTTTTTTTTAAAGATTTTATTTATTTATTTGACAGAGAGAAATTACAAGTACACTGAGAGGCAGGCAGAGAGAGAGAGAGAGAAGGAAGCAGGCTCCCTGCTGAGCAGAGAGCCCGATGTGGGACTTGATCCCAGGACCCTGAGATCATGACCGGAGCCGAAGGCAGCGGCTTAACCCACTGAGCCACCCAGGCGCCCCTATTCTGAAGTATTTTAGACATACAAAAAATGAGTAATAAAACAAATGCCTGTGGTCTCCTTACCCAGCTTACATTTATAAAAATAAGACAGAGGGGCAACTGTCTGGCTGTTGGTAGAACATGTGACTCCTGATCTCAGGATCATGAGTTCAAGCCACACACTGGGCATGCAGGCTACTTAAAATTGAAAAGAGAAAAAAAAAAAAAAGGAACAACAAAAACCCAAAACAAAAAATAAATAAAAATAAAAATAACAGGGGAAAAAAAGCAAGTAAACAAGCTAGCTAGCTCCCCATGCTACCAGTGACATGCCCTACGTCTGTTTCTTCACCAGTAAACAGGAGAAAATGTCACAAGGGCTAGTCAAAGTGTGTACTTCTCTCAGCCTCAATACATGCTTCAGCAAACACAGCTGGTGAAAACCAAGCAATGAACAGACAGTGAACTGCAGAAAGAGTATGTTTACTATAGATGATGCAGGAGTCCTGACTGTCACACATTTAGACAGAACGGAGGGAAGGAGCAATGCCTACTGGACCTTCCTCATGAACCAGCTACACCAAGCCAGGCTTTCCTACCAGATCTTAGCAACTGTTAAGAAAATGGTAGTCCTGAGGCACTGGCTACCTCAGTTGGTGGAGTGACTCTTGACCTCAGGGTCGTAAGCTCAGGCGTACTTTAAAAGAAAAGGAAAGAAAATGCCAGTTTTTTCATGTGTTCACATTTTTTAGTGCACACAGTTGTGCTTTTCTCTGCCTGAATTCTTGGGTGGTCCAATAGCTGCTCTTGATTAAACAGGGATACTAGAAGGTATGTTCAAATTCAGTCAAAGCCAGACTCCAGACTTGTGAGGTCCCTTAAAAAGGACGAAGGAAGGAAAACACCTCCTTTCATCAGATATACATCCTCTTCTTCCCTTGCCGGACGCACGGCTGTGCCTGATCCTATTTCCCACCCTGTGCTTGTCCTTATTTATTCCAGGGGCTGATATTCAGCTCAGGCCCTCCTCTTTGATAGATCCTAAGGTGGCTTCCTACATCCGATGCTCACCTCCCTGGTTCCCATGTTTCACTCTGGTTTCCCAAGTCGGGGTTTAGTTCTATACCGGTCCTTTCCACACTGTAAACCAGTAATGGTTTACTCTGGCATAACACTATATTAAATGCAAAAGAGCAGATGAGTGTTTAACTTACAGGCTTAAGGTAAAAACAATCAAGTAATGAGCAAATGTTCAGAAATGTACCCAGCTT
This sequence comes from Mustela nivalis, assembly GCF_964662115.1. Taxonomy (NCBI): domain Eukaryota; kingdom Metazoa; phylum Chordata; class Mammalia; order Carnivora; family Mustelidae; genus Mustela; species Mustela nivalis. The sequence goes on along the minus strand of NC_139033.1, from coordinate 81,753,867 downwards.
TAGTAAGCATCACTACACACTACCATTGTGGGCACCGCCACAGAGCTTCCGGGACCTCTGACTGTGCTCTCATCTAGGGGATGCCACATCTTCCCGAAACCTTCAGAGGCTGGTTCAAGTTTTTGTGGAGATGTCACTCTCACAACAACCCACCATTCCCAGGCACAATTATTTTTGCTTCCATCAGCCTCCCTTAGGCAGGGAGTAGTCCCATCTGTAGGAATTAAAGGTGTTAAGGAATTAAAGTGGCTGTTTGGGTATCTTTTGCTTTGAGAGACGAGAGGGAGTAAAGGAAGTGGTTGAGTGTGGTGACACCAGACCATCTGGGTTCCATTCCCGGCTCTAGCTCCACCCAGATCTGTGACCTCCTGGTTAAGTTAACTAGTCTTTGTACGCCAGAGCCTCCTTCTCTGAAATTGGGGACAGTGGTACCATATTTGCTTCACAGAGCTGATGTGGGATCACATGAGCTCACACATGAAGCATACTGAACAGGGCCTTGGGGTATACACTAGGTAGCCTGAGGTATCCATTAGCACCCCAGTTTCCTTCAGGGTGGACACCTCTGGACCTGCCAGCTTGCCAGGATTCCCCAGGAAGGTCAGCCCCTTCCCTGCGGCCTCTTACACTTCCCAGCCCTTCCCAGAATCCAGAAACAGAGAAATTACTCTTCCCTGTCCTTCTCCCTGCTCAACGGTCCCACCTCTTCAATTCTTTCACAGTTGTTCTGATGAGTCTCAGATGGGAAGGGCAGGCCAACAAGAGTGCCTGGGCTGCCGTCCGACCAGTCCTCACAGAAGGGCCTCACTGCACTGACTGGCACCCAGCTCTATGAGGAGCCTAAGCAGCGGTAAAAAGCTAGGCAACAGACAATCAGACAGTGCTAGTGCCCAAGCAGTAGGTCTGTCTCTGTTTAAAAAAAAAAAAAGACAGGAAATTTCCAACACCTGTTAAAAATACTTCTCTTCCAAATAGTTGGGGCCTCTCTTTGGAGTAAGGGATTTAGAACCAGCTTGATCAAAGGAAATGGGACTGCCATCATTAAGGTTCAGAGTGTGGGCTACAGCAAGGCAAAGCCTGAGATGATTAGGGAGCTGTTGTGCTGCTCGATGTTCTCTTTGGGATGGAAGGCACCCCAGATGATAGGACAGGGTCTATGATAGCCAATCTTCAAGAGGGCCACCAACAATCACTGGCCTCTCTGTATAAACACCCCACAGCTCACATCAAAAGAAAGAGGTGAAGGGCACCTGGCTTAGTTGGGGGCATGTGTGACTCTTGATCTCAGGGCAGTACGGCAGGATCTCTACATCCAGTCCCACACTGGATGTAGAGATTGCTTAAAAATAAAATCTTAAAAAAAAAAAAAAGGTGGCAATTCCCACTGCCCTTAGGACCTGCTGTATCAGAGTTATGGTCTAGGACTTCTGAGGACTGGTAGCTTCTGCTCCCTCCTCTTCAGAAGCCAGCTGCCAGATAGTAATAAGGAAGTGCACACTTTACTGCTGGAGACACCACATGGAGGCCACGGCTGGGAAAACTGATGTGCAGATACAGGAGGGAAGCCTTTACCGACCTTCCAGGTCAGCCAGGCCGCCTGCTGAATATAGCTGCATGGGAGCTCGCACCGAGACGAGCAGAAGGGTCAGCCAGGCGACTCCCATTGCCCCAGCTGCTGACCCACAGAATCAGGAGAAATAATTTATTGCTTCATGTCATTAAGTTTTAGGGTAGTTCCTTGTCAAACAATAGATAACATGCAGAACCAACAAGTTTTGCATTTCAAAAGTTGAAATAAGCCCTCATCAAAGTCCTTTCAATTCTAAGCAAATACAAACAAAACCAGTCATAACATCCCATCCCCCCCCCCCACATATTTGCAAATTCATTACCTAATAGGAGACTTATATCCAAAAAGCGTTAAAAACCCTTCTGGCCAATTAAAAAAAAAAAAAGGCTCAATTTTAAAATGGGCAAAGGATCTGAATAAACATTTCTCCAAAGAAAATATTTAAGTGACCAGCAAATACATGGAGACACTCAATATCATTAGTCACCAGGGAAATGCAAAGCAAAACCATAATTTTTGTGAAATACTACTTCACACTCACTTTGATGGCTAAAATAAAAAAGACAAACAATAACAAATATTGGTAAGGACATGGAGAAACTGGAATCTCATATCCTGTTTGTGGGAACGTAAAATGATACAGCTGCTTTCAAAACAGTATGGCAGTGTTCTGTTACCATAGGATTCAACAACTCCACTCCTAGGTATCTACCCAAGAGAAATGAAAATGTTAGGGCCAGAGGAAAGCTTCTACACATGTTGTTGGTTTTGTTTTGCTTTTTAAAAAAAAATTTTTTTTACGTAATCTCTATGCCCAGCGTGGCGCTCAAACTCACAACCCTGAGATCAAGAGTCACATGCTGCTATGATTGAGCCAGCCAGGTGCCCCTTGCACACAAATGTTCACAGCAGCATTGTTTTTATTTATTTATTTACTTAGTTATTTGAGAGAGAGAGTGTGTGTGTGTGTATGAGCGGGGGAGGGGCAGAGGGAGAAGGAGAACCAGACTCCTTGCTGAGCAGGGAGCCCAACATGGGACTAGATCCCATCCAAGGACCCTGGGATCATGACCTGAGCTGAAGGCAAACATTTAACCCAGAGCCACCCAGGCACCCTCACAGCAGCATTACTGATAACAGCCAAAAAGCGGAAGCAACCCAAATGACCATCAACTGATGAACAGATAAGTAAGACAGTATATCCGTACAACAGAATATTATTCAGCAATAAAATGGAATAAACTATATGCAACAAAACGGTCCATGGATGAAACTTGAAAATACTATCCCAAGTGAAAGAAGCCAGTCACATTTTCTGTATGGCTGCATTTATATGAAAAGTTCAGAAAAGGCAAATCCATAGCAACAGAAATCAGGAAGTGGTGGCCTACGGACGGGAAAATGGGGAGTGGGCGGTTTGTGCAGTATATGAAATAGGTCTCAATAAAGTTATTAAAACAAAGGAAGATGTTTATCATATATACCCAGAGTGCAGACCCCCCACGCCTCAGTGCTCAGAGCTCTTTCTTATACTTCCATGTGGTCACAAACACACACTTGTGTGCTCTAACCTCTAAGACCAGATCATGCAGGCGGTTTCTCTTCTGGAAACTGCTTTCTCCAGCAATTTGGTGACTCTGTTATTTCCATTTTGAAAAATGTCCACCTCCTCTAAACACTCAGACCATGCCCTAATTTCCTGTATTGACCTCTATGTCTTGACAGTTGGTTTATCCAAACCAGTATCCCCTCAAGGGCCATAAATAGGATCTGCTTTGAATTCCTGACACGCAAGGATGTCCTAGAACTCCCAACACCACACTCAGGCACATAGTGCTTAGGGCAGACCCAGTGCAGCCAGAGCCTGCACTGTCAGGATGTGTTAGGGAGGCAGGACGGGTGCCGTGAAGAGGAAAAGTCCCAGGCATCAGCCACACACCCCCTTGCACAGGCTGGGTTACTCTACACAAGCCGCTGGCTTCCTTGTGCCCATTCTGCTCCACTTCTACTAAAACAGCTCTGCCCTAGGGAGAACACTCCAATGAAAGGAGGTGCTCATGTGAAGCCCATGGCACCCGGCCCAGGATGAGAGCTCACAAGGCGGAAATCCTTCCCCATTACTCCACCTGTGACACTCCTAGGCTCAAGGCCTCAACACCCACAAGCATCGCCTTTAGCACTTAACAAAACACGAGAGGAACACCTTTGGGCCCACGTGTCAGGACCCTGTGGGCCTTTAGTGAGGATCCCGCGGGGAGCACTCTTATTCAGAGGAGCAGCTGGGACCTCCATGAGCATCCTACAAGATTCCTGGGAGCTGACCATGAATGGAGGGTGTTGGCAACAGTGTTGTGGTCAAGGCTGGGCCTGCATCCTGCATGTCCCCCAGAGTACCCTCCCTATAACTATACCATGGGCTCATGGGAAGACCCACAGCATGCTGCAATAAAGCCCACAGTGCCAAGGTCAGTCAATGAGTGGCCATCCCTCCCTCACTCTGCAGGGAGAGAGCTTCCAGAGCCTGCCTTGCACCCTCCCCTTCCTGAGCCCCTGAGCTTTCTACCCGGGGCTCCACCCACCAGGGCCTTACCCGGGTCTTGGCCTTCAGGAACACATGGCTCTCCATATCCTTGCTGGATTTACTGTGGGCCACACCAGCTTTTCTCATGGCATCCTCACTGTAATACAGAATAAAAAGAGATGTTCACACATACCTGTTAGTCTGCTCCTGTAGGGTTCCTGGCCAACAGGCCCTGCTCAGCAGCTGCCCCTGGGGGGGAAGAGACGCTGTCCCCCAGCATAGCAGCCTTGCTAAGGTCCGGGAGAGGCATATAATTGAGCATTTATTGCTCAGCAGAGCAATAAAAGGTGGGCTGAGCAAGGTAAGGGGGAAGAGCTATGAGAAAGAAGAAACAAGAAAGGCAGATACCACAAAGCAAAGCAGTTACCCCGGCAGGAAGGATGAGAGGAGCTAGGCCCTAGGAGTTGCTCACAACCAGAACAAAATCAGGTGTACACAGATAGCTGAGCAGCCAGCACCTTCTATTTCCTACCCTCTGAGTGCCTTGGGTGTCCCCACTACCACCCAAGGCTGGCATTAAGAACAGTGGGACACCAGCTCCAGTCTCCTCCTCTGTAAAAGTAGGGGCCATGCAATGTCAACTCATAGTCCCCTCCCAAGCCAAAGGTCCTTTTTTTTCTTTTTTTTCCCCCAAAGATTTTACTTATTTATTTGTCACGGGGTGGGGGAGAGAGAATGTGCACACAAGCAGGGGGAGTGGAAGGCAGAGGGAGAAGCAGGCTCCCTGCTAAGCAGGGAGACCCATTTCAGGACTGGATCCCAGGATCATGTCCTGAGCCAAACGCAAATGCTTAAACAACTGAGTCCTCCAGGCGCCCCATAGTAAAGGTCCGTATGTGGGACGTGCAGGTTCTCCAAGTGGGACCAAGGAGATAAACCTCACAAATCTGGAAAGGACTTAAAAACACATCGCCATGGGACGCCTGGGTGGCTCAGTTGGTTGAGCAGCTGCCTTCGGCTCAGGTCATGATCCCAGCGTCCTGGGATCGAGTCCCACATCGGGCTCCTTGCTCTGCAGGGAGCCTGCTTCTCCCTCTGACTCTGCCTTCCACTCTGTCTGCCTGTGCTCACTTTCGCTCGCGCTCTCTCTCTGACAAATAAATAAAAAAAAAAAAAAAAAAAAAAAAAACACATCGCCAACAGGCACGTGGGTGACTCAGTCAGTTACAGCCTGACCCTTGATTTTGGCTTGGGTCATGGCCTCAGGGTTTTGAGGTCCGGCTCCACCCTCTGTGCAGAGTATGCTTGAGATGCTCTCCCTCTCCCCCAGCTCCTCCCCCACTCATGTTTTAAATAAATAAATAAATAAATAAATAAATAAATAAAATCTTAAAGACCAAAAAAACACACATTTGCCAAAACCTGTCCAATCAGAGACAGAAGGCTATCATGCTGTCTGCAGCTGATGCTCTGCTAGGATGCAGCCACGCACAGCAGCTGAGCTTGAGCTCCCTGGGAATGGCAGCACACACCCTGCCGAACACACACAAAGATAAGAACATGTGTGCATCTGTTAGAAAGGAAGGGGCATGTCAGGCTTGGGTCTCGGGGCCTGGCCCATCTGCAGCCTCCCTTCTTTGTAGAGCTGGGCGTGCTGACGAACAAATGAACCAACGAGCATGTCAGGGCTCTGTTGCCTCACCCCAAGAGGATCAGACAAGCCCAGTCCAGCTGGCGCTAGACAGCCTTCGGACTATTCTAACAAACCAACAAGCAAACCAACCAACCAACCAACCCACCAAACCCAGGATACTCATCAGTGTGCACATGGGGATGCTTGCATGGTTATGTTTGTGATCCTTAAAGAAAGGATCACTTGGACAAATCTGTATTAATATGTAAAGAAACATAAAAAGACCCTGCCCCACCACACTGCTGGATAACTCATTAAACACATGAGTGCATAGTCTCTACCCCGTCTGCTTCCTCAAGCTGCAGAGAGGCAAAGCAGCAGCAAGTTCCTGTTGGCGAGGCAGCCAAGATGCAGCAGACACACGCACGAGGGGCAATGTGATCAGGGCCACAAGAGCAGAGCAAAAGGAACAATGCAGGAGGACAATGTGGAATCCAACCCGTGGGGATGCGAGGCAGCCAGGCTCAGAGGACCTAGCCAGCGTTAAGGCAAGCGTCCACATACAGAGATCGAGAGTCATCACTTGGTCAGGCTCTAAGTCACGGAGCATCTCCGACAAGAGAAGTGACAGAGCAAACCCGCTTTCAGAAGGGCGCCTCACCTGTGTCTCCCAGGGCCATACCTGTTCCCTTCCCCACCTTCCCAGAGCAGTGGGAGGCAAACCCTGCCCCAGAGGCTTGCCAGGGCTGAGGGCCACAGAGCTACAGACCAATGGAGGAGAAAGCAGCAGACACAGCCAAGAGGGCACCTGCTAGCCCGTGGGACATGCTGAAGGCTGGCTGAGGACAAGTGGAGAGGCCATGGGTAGAAGGTGGAGCCAGGACCCAGGTGTGAACACAAAAAGGGAGAGAACGGGGCTGAGGGCTCTGAGACAGTACTCAGTTATGCAGACGGGCTCTGTGCCCAAGACGAGCAATCCCCCATGGCTTAGGCAGGCTCCCGGCTGGCTAAATGTCATCCTTACTGAGCTGCTGGCTGGGCACTTTTATGGAGTCCTTAGACTCACAAGCCCCACACAAACTCTGTGAACCCTGACTGCAGTAAAGACACCTGGCACAGTCCCCAGAGACAAGACACAAACACCAGCTTAAGAGCTTTGAGGCCCTAAGGCACAGATGCCAGGGGGTGTGCTGGAGAAGGAGCCCTTTCCCATCCAGGTCTACAGAGAGCAGGGGCACTGGTTATTACATGACTGAAAGAGCCCGAGGAACATTGTCAGGACAGGAGGCCAGAAGAGGGCCGATCCTGACGAGGCAGAATACACACTTGAGCAAGTGGAAACAGACCTGGGTTAAATGTCTTCGAAGGGGCTACACAGCTATGGGGCCAAGGAGGAAGGCTGCTCCTAGGCCAGGCACCAGGACTTTGCGAGACAGCACTGTGCTCATTTCCCACACATGTCCCTTCTACTGCTGCACACAATGCCTGCCCAAAGAGGCCCTGCATGTTTGTTTGCTGAAGAATGAACAGGCACTCTGAGTACTGTTTTTAGTTCTGCAAACCATATTTTACAAAATGTTTTTGCTCCTGTTTCTAGTCTACAGGTAATGCTCCACGAAACAGAAGATGAGGCAAAAATGAAACCAGACAGCTCTGCTCCCTGTGACCATTCCCACATCTTCCCCCAAGGAGGCCCTGTCCTTTTCCTTTTCAGCTAACTCAGCATCTTGTCAGAGGCTCCCATCCATTATGTGGTTCTAAATGCACACAGAAGAGCTTCCTGCATCAGTGCTTAGGGGTGGTGTCCCTCCCTCCTTCCACACCAAGGACCAACATGCCTACTGCATGAGCCTGTCGTGGGTCCCAGCCCCACATTTAGGGCAGGCCCCAGACAGATGCAGGACCAGCCGCTCTCCCCACTCTGCTCTGTCCCCAGGATGCCTACAGGAAGAGCTGGATCTTGATGGCCATCCCTCAGCCTCAGAAAACAAACCCCTTCCAGCAACCGACACTAAACAAATGCAAACTAGCACACGAAAAGACAGCCCTAAAGACAGAGTGGTGGTCACAGCCTCAGAGAAACAGCTTAGAAGAACCAGCAAGTCCTAGTGAGCTCTGCCCACACAAGCAAGCCTGAGATCAGTGCCAGGAATACAAGGGCCTGCCAAGTCAGGGGAGATCAGGGAGCAAAACCAGGGTCAGCTCACAAGGGTGGACCCTAACTGGGGCTATCCTGACACATCCTACCAATACCAAGTCCATTGTCCCCAAACCTGAGGCTGCCAGGAAGGCGCCAGCACCATAACAGAGGGCCTGTCTGCTGGCCTCTGCCTGGACGTGCCCGACCCTCTGCTAAGATGGATGAAGGACTGACACTGGCTCAAAGTAAGTGGCCCCTTGCTTCAAGCCGGGCTCCCCAACTCCCCAGCTCCAGCTTCTTCCTGGTCACCACGGCTACACCGGTCTGCCTGGTCAGGGTTCAACTGGTGTCTGGTTTAGACCTGAGTCTCGGAGGGAGGACCTGACCCATCCCACAGGCCCTGTCGGAGGAGGTCCACAAACTGCCCACACTGGAAACCTGGGAAGCCCCTCTTCACTTCCCAATTCTGACTTCTGTTCCTTGAAGTTCAAACCCTCACCCCATCTCTCACTGTACCTGTGGTGGTCCTTCCTCATGGGCCTCTGTCTCCACCCTCCACCACCTCCGCCAGTGCCCTAAGCCACAGGACAGTGAGAGTGGGAAGTGGCCCAGGCTATGTCCCTGCCTGCCTAAAGGGCCTTGCTCCTTACCAGCAATGCAGACAGCCATGAAGCCCACTCCCTCCCCCTTCCAGGGTCCTGCTGCTAAGCATGCTGATACCCAACCACTGCACCAGCCTGTTAGGCCCTCTAATCATGCTCCTACCCAGGAACCCAACTTTCTGCCTCACAGTAACCTTGTGGTCACCCTGGCCACACCTGCGGCACCTCCTGCAGGAATTGCTGGCTCAGTGTCGGTCGGCCCTGCCATCCCACGAACATCTTGAGAGCAGGGACTGGTATGCAACAGCAGTAATCAGCACCAGACAAATAACTGGTTATATTTAACACAAGGGGTGGTAATGCCATGCATTTTGATGTGCAGAACCAAGAATCAGCGTGACAGGTAGAGGGGAAACCGGGACTCAAACGAGTCCGTCCAGGCAGCAGAGGCCAGGGTGATGGGAAAGGTATGTGCTGGAGTGGGCCAAGTGCTGGGCACTGGATCTGCAGGAAGCAGACAGAGGAAGAAGGGCCTGGGCTCCAGAATCACACAGACCTCACACAGACCAAGACTCAAATTCCGACCTGGCCACTCGCCAGCTCTGGGTCTTGGGAGAGGCACTCCACCCCCCACACACATGTTCCTCATAAAGGAGCTCTCTGGAAGGGCTGTGGCCAGGATGAAGGGAGGTGCACAGGAGAGGCCAGGGTGTGAGGCCAAGCCTAGCCTGGGTCCAGGCTGCAGCACTCCTGTCCAGTATCTGGCCTGCTCTCCTGCCTCACCTCTACCCTATCCCCTGATTGGGAACCTCAATTCAACACCTGGAGTTGGTTCCCAGTCTTTGTAATCTGAATCTGGGCAGCATAAAGCCAAAGAACTAGCAAACTGTGTGTTCCAGGAAGGCATGCATGGGTGTAAGCTCCAAGTCCACTAATGCTCCAGCCTGCCCCTCACCACTCCACCCCCCAGCTGGTGACTCTGATAAGTAGGGTTGGTCTGAGGATTATAGTAGTTAACGACGTCAGGCACTTGGCACATAGGAAGCAGTAGGGTGCGTTACAGAAATCAGAGCACAGTCTGCCTAACTGCGCAGTAAGACTGCATCCCAAAATACCTCCAACGTTCAATGACGCTGGTGTCGCCCCCTTCCTAGCAGATGACAGCAGCAAGTGCAGGCGGCTCCCTCAGGCAGAGCTGCTGTCCCCCTGAAGCTGAGCCACGTGGAAGCATGCCTTCAAGGTGCCCAGCCACCAAAACACTTCTCAGAAAGGGCCTGTGCACAGGTATGCTGATGGGAAGTATCCAGCGGCCTTCCCTGCCCTCCAGCTGCCGGACCCTCCCTTTGCGCTCCACCTCCCTTTGTGCTCCACTCCATAGGGCCGGGGTTCACACCCAGGGGCCTTCCCACCTCTCCCGACTGCACTCTTCTCAACACCGCCCCTTCTCCAGGTTCAACCTCCTTTTCCATTGCTGAACATGTGCTTGCATTCACAGGAGAGCAAGGCCATCTGGTTGGTCTCCTGCTGCAGTCTAAACCAGGAAGGTTCTTTCCTCTCTGCGTCACAGACTCACCCTCCTGCCTTAGGTGGATAGGATGACCACTCATCTGTGTGAGGTTTTTGTTTTGCCCTGAGGGAGCCTCTCCTCTTTTGAGAATCACACATTCATCTACCAGCTGACCTCTCATGGGGCAGGAGTTTTGCCAGCTCTGCCTCACCCCACCCTACAAGAGAAACTTCCAGATGAAGTGGCACCTGGGTGTGCAAAGAGTCTGTTCACCCACCTGGGACAGGACCTCGGAAGCTTGCCTAGGTGACACTTCGCCCAGGGTGTATAAAAGCCCCAATCATAAAAGTACCAGACAAAAACAGGAAAAGAGTTATATAATACCAGGCTGAGGAAGGCTTTCCTGAGCACACTATCAAAAGTAGATACTAGAGAGGAAAAAAGACCTTGCCAAGTTCAAAAAGATTCCTGCCACATTTTTAACCAAACATCTACCAAAGAGATAAGGAGAACGTGCCCTGATACCCCAGGCCCTCAGCAACTCAAGCCCACCCCTGATGTCCTGAGAGACAAGGTCCTTGCTTCCCAATCAGGTGCTCATGGCAGCACCCACCACTCACCCCTGCACCCCATGCCTGTGCAATGGCCCTGTATGTTTCTGAGTAAGCTCTCAGCACTTGTGGCACAGCCTAGGAATACGCCATATCTGGTAAAGCAGAGCTCAGGCCAGCACAAAAGAGAACCGTTCTGCCCTCTCTAAACACCAGCTAGGTCCAAGCATTGCCATGGTTGAGGCCTAGCCCGAAGCTTCTGCTTTCCCCCAGTGCCAAGGAAGCCCGTGAGCCTGCCACCAGGAGAAAGGCCAGGAAGTGAAGACAGACCAGAAGGAAAGCAAATCACTACACTGGCCCTGAGCAGGAAACACAGCTTTGACTTAAATTAAGCTAGCCTAAGCCACAGTCTAAATAAATATGTTCCCTACAATAATTTCATTTAAAAATAAATTTAAATGAGATAGGAACCTCCAGTTTGGCATAAGGAACTGAACCTGCACGTCTTATTTTGATGCAACTCAAAACCTCACTAAAATTACAGAAAAGGGAAGATTTTGGGTTTTTCTTTAACACAAACTCACAAAGCCAGGAAGGACTTGGAGTGATGGCTCCAACAACAGCATTTCAGAATCTGGAATGCTGATGGTCCAGTGGTGATAGGGCAAGCCAACCAAGAAAGCACAGTCCTAAGTAAGTGACAGTAAGGAGGGCTGAGAGCCAATCTAGTGATAGCCCTAGATCATCGCAAGGCTCGAGCGTGCCAGGCACTCAGGGACCAAGGGTAAACGGAAAGATTCCTGGGTGAAAGCCTTCCCCCGGCATCCCCTCCTCCACTTCACACTGCTGGGTAACTATTTCCACACCAGCAGACACCAGAGATTTATTCTCTGGAAAAGCATAAAATGGAGAATCATTCGACTTAGAGGGGCTCAACCCACCCAGCTGAGAAGGCACAGGAGGCTAACGAAAGAAGCAGACTATGTGGCCACTGAGTGTCTAGACCCACACTAACTCCTGAGGGCCACCCTCCTGCCCTTCTGTCCACCTGTGGCCTCTTCCAGTGTGGCACCCAAGCCTCCACCCTACAGCCCAGTGTCTGGAAGACCATGTTCTGGAGGAAAGACTCAGAAACTGAAGCTATGTGAGCCTCTGGGGAAGCTGGCGGTGGACAAGCCCCTCGTGTTCAGAGTGTCCACCTGTCTTCCCCATGCCCCTCTCTTAGAGTGAGCTGCCAACCAAGGGCTCCCAGACACCCTCTCATGGCAGATGAAGACCCCACATGAAAAAATGCCAAAAAACAATCTTTATTTTCCAGAGAGATAAGACACTGCATCCATTTAACAGGATTCTATAAAACAGAAAGTCAGATTACAAAAATAAAAAGAGAGAAAGGAAAAAAAAAAAAAAAAAGCAAAGAAAGAGTTCTTAGAAGTAAAAGCATGTCAGCGGCAAAAGGCCAGAGATAGCACTAAAGAAATCTCCCAGAGAGTCCAGTAAAAAAAAAAAACAGAGATGGATACAGGAGATAAAGATAAATTAGAAGAAGACTGAGGGGTCAACATTCAGACACAGTGGGCAGAGGAAACACAGGGAGCAGAGGAAACACGGCTCCCTGTGACCTGATTCGCAGGAACTTTCCCTGCAGCACTGGACAGGAGCTCTGGGAGTGAGGCAAGCGATGCCGCAGCTCACTGGGAAAAGCGCTGGGCCTGCTCAGCGGCAGCACCAGAACCAAAAAAGCAGTGGGACACGCTCCTCAATCCTTGATGAAATATTTCCGACCCAGAAGCTCCCATGCACCCAAATGGACATGGTCTCCAGAAACTGAGTTCTTCTTCAAGAAGCTAGTGGCATGGGGCGCCTGGGTGGCTCAGTGGGTTAAGCCATTGCCTTCGGCTCGGGTCATGATCTCAGGGTCCTCAGATCGAGCCCCACATCGGGCTCTTTGCTCAGCGGGGAGCCTGCATCCTCCTCTCTCTCTGCCTGCCTCTCTGCCTGCTTGTGATCTCTCTCTGTCAAATAGATAAATAAAAAAATCTTAAAAAAAAAAAAAAAGAAGAAGAAGCTAGTGGCATGAAGGAGAGAACCAAAATTAAGATACCATGAAATACAGAAAACAAGAAACCTAGCCCCAGAGCTGTGCATCTTGAGAGACTAAGGCAGCCACTGGCCTGTGCCCTGAGAGCTCCAGCAGGGAGGCCCAGGGAAAGAACCAGAGCTGACAGGCAGCCTGGCAGCACTCAGCACAGAGAATAGCTAATACAAGCCTGGAAGGTACAGGAAAAGTCAGCCACAAGTACACAGAAAACTGGGCACATTTTTAAGAAGCCCATTTTATTCTCGAGAAAAGAAACCAACCAACAAACAAAAACCTTGTCACTACTAGCATGCTACAAAGGTCGTCTGTAGAGTAACATTTGGGTAGGCATAAAACATAAGTATTCCTTACAGATTTACCCAGGAGGTAAAATACCGGTAGAACAGGAAGCAGCAGAGATAATGGCTATGTAGAGGGAGCTACAGAAAAGGTCAATACATAATTCATGAAACTCACCAATGTGATGACCCAAGACAGCAGCATGTGCACATTACTCAGAATCACAGGCATAGGCCAGAAGAAAGAGCAGAGTCACAGGGGAGGACTGGGCAAGTGGAGACCCACCACGGTTTCTTGGGTTTTTTTTTTCTTCTTTGCTTTTGAAGATTTTATTTATTTTAGAAAGAGAGAAGAGAGAGAGCAAGCACACGAACTAGGGGAGGGCCAGAGGGAGAGAATCTCAAGTAGACTCTCCACTGGGTACAGAGCCCAACACAGAGCCGATTTCAAGACCCTGAGATCATGACCTAAGCCAAAATCAAGAGCTGGAGGCCTAACCAACTGAGCCACCCAGGTACCCAGGCTTTTTTTTTTTTTTAAACCACTACTTGACTTTTATGTGTCTATATATTACTTTGATAAAATAAGAATTAAAAGTTAAATGACAAAATGCATATAAAAAGTGTGCCATAGAGAAATACTCAGTGAATGCTGTATGTTAACAAAGGCCTCCTAGAGGTGCAGGGCTGGCTCAGTGGGCAGAGGACCATCCACACTTGATCTCAGGGTCAGGAGCCCAAGCCCCATCTGGAGCCTAGAGACTGCTTTAAAAAAAAAGGTCTCCTTCACCTTTCTCTTCTTTTCTTTTCTTTTTTTTTTTTAAGACCACAAGTAGGCAGAGAGGCAGGCAGAGAGAAAGGGGGAAGCAGGCTCCCTGCTGAGCAGAGAGCCCGATGTGGGGGCTCAATCCCAGGACCCTGGGATCATGACCTGAGCTGAAGGCAGAGGCTTTAACCCACTGGGCCACCCGAGTGCCCCTCCTTCACCTTTCTAAACCTTCCAGACTTAGGCAACCTGGAGACAGAATGCTCATACCTCATTGGCAATTCTGACCGCTGGAGCATCCTGAAAAGTCTACCACACATTCCACCACTGTCCCAGTGGGCCCTTGGCCAAAGGACTCTTCGGTGGGTCTTCCCTTCATAGAGTCCTTAGAAAGCTCCAGAGCAGCCTCCGAGTCTCCATTGGTGTCCCCTTCTCTCGGTTCCCCAGCAGCGGTTTACTGCCCCAGCACCCCACGTGCTTTCATCTCAGAGGCAGGAAATGACCAGACACCAATTGTTCAATCCCCAAGAGCAACCAATGTAAACACCTGGCCTCAAAGGGGGTGGGCCTTGTTGACCTCACAGGCAGCCGTGAGCATGTCTGCCAAACCGTATCCCAGACTGCGACTGCTTTCTCGTCTTTGTCAGCACCCTTCTGCATTCTGGTTCTCTGACTTTTTGAAGAAACATAAAGTGTTTTCTAACCAGATAAAAATATGTATTTCAGAATTGAACCAGCCACCTACATGTAGGAAAGAGTATTTTAGTCCTGCAGAAAGAAATTTCTTAATCATACAAACACAAGAGACTGAGAGCACTTTCTTTTCGCATTCCTCTTGGTTTGATCAAGCTCTCCAAATTCTTCTCTTAAGATTTCTCAATCCCCAAAGAACCAGATCAATGCAAGAACTACTAAAGAGAATACCATTGCCCTTAGAAGGGCATGTTGTTATTTGAGCTGGTTCAGAAGATGACACAAGCTTTGTCATTTACTCCAATCTGCTGGTTTGCCCTCCACAGGACCAGGAGCCGAGAGGCCCTAAGATCCCTGTTCAGGTGCTGGCCTCTGGGCTCCAGGGCTGAGACCACACTGGCAACCCCAGTTCCAGCCCCCAGCACATCTCACTCACTACCAGGCAACCATGCAGTGAGGACACTCTCTGCCAGCCCAAGAATTTATTAAAATGCTTATCTCACATGATTTTGTGGTATCTGGTGGAGAGAAAAGCCCTATCTTCTACAAATCTGCACTCAAGGACTGGCAGCTGAAATCATATGGTGTCTGGAATGTGATTGAAAATAGTCCAGGAAGGGGAGGAGAAGGATGGCTGAAACTGGACATATGCTGCTAACTCTCCCAAGTACCTGAGAGATCATTCTTATATTTCCACCTCTGTGAATGTTTGGAAAAGGCCATAATGGAACTTGTTATTAACAAGATAGTAAATAAAATGCTCCTCTCAAGTATGCGGGATGACTGTTCAGAGTAGCCTGAAGGGGGCTTACCTCTAAGAGTGCCCCACTGTGAGGCCGTCGTGGCTGTCACACAGGAAGTGACCATGCACCCTGAGTCCCCCCGTCTGCAGAGTTCTCCCCAGCCTGAAGAAACTTGGTTCTCTGGAGGGCAGCAACCCAATAAAAGTCAAGAAATCTGCTCTCGCAGCAGAGGCCAGTCCAGTCCCTCACTACCGAGATAGAGCCCAACTATGGGTAGAGTCCCATTGGCCAGAAGCCCAGCTGTGACCATGCTGTGCACGAACCAGGGACATAAGCACACAGGTCCCAGCCAGTCACACCCCAGGAAACAAACGCAATCTGTGCTGTGAAAAAGCCAAAACTCAAACTAAACTCGAATCTAACTCCACTTCAAAAATACTGGTATATGCATGTACTTACATATTTAAAATACATACATATCAAGGTACCTATCCACTGAAACAGGACTGGAAGGCAAAAATCAAATTGTAACCAATGGCTATCTCTGGCACAACTACCACCGAAAATATCTTCCTGTTTTGAAATCCTCTACAATGTCATCTGAAAAGCAATTAAATGCTGCATCCATTAGTCCTGAACACAGGGACCGGAACCGACGACAGAGGCAGGCCCAAGCTGCTGGGACTGGCTTCCTGTGCCCACACTGTCTTAACCCAGTCTCTCCACACATCTGCTGTGCCCACCACAGCCGCCACCAGGGCCTTCAGCTCAGCCTCCTCTGCCACCCACACCCACGTCACTCCTGCAGCTGACTGCCCTTGCAGGTTTGCTCCTTGCACCATCCCCGGCTGCTGGCCTCTCTCCTTGGAAGGGCTGACACCCCTACACACTCCACAAACCATCACCTGGTACCCCACCCCTCAGAAGCAGCAAAGGATCACAGTCCATCTCCCTCAGGGTGCATACCTGTGGTTCTCTCCTCCCTTTCTCCTGCATGTACACACACACACACACACAGTCACCAAATTCCAAAGCTGCTTTCTGTACAGGCTCTCTCCCTCCTCAATCACCCTCTCTGTTCCCACTGCCACGGCACCCAGTAGGTCTCAAACTGGAGGGTGCTTTCAAAACCAACAAGGGTGCTTGTTATTAAAGGCAGGTCCCTTGACAATGCCAGATGTTGGCCAGGATGGCTGACAAGAGGAACTCCCCCACATAGTTGGTAGGAATGTAAATGGGTACCTACCACTTGGGAAAACTGTTAGGCGGACTACAGCCATGCTGAATTCAGGCCACACCCCTCAACCCAGCCTCAATGTGCGGCCCAGGGAGTAAGTGCATATACCACCAGAAGACATGACCCCCAAACACCCCTGGCACTGACTTCCCATAACCAACAACTAGCATTAACCCCAATGTCCATCAGGGATAGGAAAGGAAAGGAACCCAGTGGAGTCATGTCCAGACAACACATGGCATAAACAGGAACCACTGAACAGACATGATGCTGAACGCAAGAAGCCAGACACGCTGTGACTCCAATGACAGGACATTTAAGAACACATGTCTCCACGGCCCAGAAGCCAGGAGAGTGGAGCAGAATCTGTACCGGCTGAAGCACAAGGAGGAGCCTGCACAGTTCCAGGCCTGTTCCAGACACAGGCCTGGGCTATTGCTATGGGGCATCTACATGAGTAAACATTCATCTGGTGGCACCATGCTGAAGATGAGTCCTGTGTCATTCACTGAGGTGGGTTTCTTATACTACTTTAATATAAAGAAGCACCAGGCTCCTGGGTGGCTCAGTCAATTAAGCCTTCACCTCTTGATTTCAGCTCAGGTCATGATCTCAGGGTCTTAAGGTCCAGCCTCACATCAGGCTCCAGGCTCAGAGGGGAATCTGCTTCTCTCCCTCTCCCTCTCTTCCTCCGCCCCTCCCTGGCTTGTGCTCTAGCTCATGCACGTGCACGCAGAAACACTCTCT
This sequence comes from Mustela nivalis, assembly GCF_964662115.1. NCBI lineage: Eukaryota > Metazoa > Chordata > Mammalia > Carnivora > Mustelidae > Mustela > Mustela nivalis. Next base: position 81,736,778 of record NC_139033.1, on the reverse strand, counting down.
AAACTAAATAAATAATTAATTAAAAAAAAAAAGTCTCATGTGAGACAACCAGAGCTCCTAAGCCCACTCCATCCCTGGGTTTGGGCTGGAATGGCCTTGTGCCTGAACTATGAGTAAAAAGCACCTGGAGGTGATTCCCTCTGCACTTTCATAAGCGTGAATCCTCCCCAGCCTGAATCAAAGCAGACCCGTAGCTTCTGAAGGGCCCAGGGTTATCCATCATAGACAGCTTCTCAAGGCAAACCTGGCATTCTTTCTACCTTACAATAGGAGCTCTGTCCCACACAGAGTGGCTCCTCAAACACCACCTCTGATGAGGACTGAAGCAAAGTTTTTTCTGGCCTTTTATTTTTTTTAAGATTTTTAATTTATTTATTTGAGAGAGAGCCTGTGCACAAGCAGGAGGAGAGGCAAAGGGAGAGGGAGAAGCAGACTCCCTGCTGAGCAGGGAGCCCTACGGAGGCTGATCTCAGGACCCCGAGATCATGATCTGAGCCCAAGACAGACAGCCGACTGACTGAGCCAGCAGGTGCCCCAGGACTGAAGCAAAGTTAGAAAGGGGTGGGGAGCAGAAAGGAGGACTGTGAGGAGGCACAAGAGCCACCTCTTAACCAACAAGCACCCCTTCCACACCTCCAGACTTCCCTCCCTGGACTGGACGCAAGTGGCTCAGGTCAAAGGCTAACCAGGAGCCGGGTCACTCCTGTTCCCCACACCTCCAGCAGAGTCCCAGGCAGAGAAGCCTGTGTAGCCAAGCGCTAAGAGGAAACAGGGTCCAGACGGAGGAGGGAGCAAGACAGAACTCGGCTGCTATTCGCCAAGTACGAGCACCAAGACGTGTGTGAGAGTACGGGTAAATAAGAGGGATTTAGTACTCTATACCATCCTTATGACTCTGCATGTTTGGAACAGTCGCAAAATAAAAAGCTCAAAGTAAGGATAACGGGGACTTCCAGAGGTCAAACGTCTTCTCCAAGGACTCACTGACCTAAGTAACAGCTACTCAACCTAAAGATACTTAATCCATTTGATCAGCGATCTTTATTAACCCCCACCAGGTTAGCAAGAGAGTCATTGTTAAAGTGGAAGGGATCATCTCCCTCTCAGGGCGGGGTTCAAGATAGTTACACCTGGGCTTCTAGTGTAGCCTCTTTGTTCTCCAGGACTGGGCATTCATTTATTTACCTGTTAAAGAGAACCACCTCATAACCACTGTGGACTCCCTGTCTTCAAATCTTCAAATAAATGTCTCCAATTAAAAAAAAAAAAAGGCTCTGAATGAGAAGTGGTTCAATGTGGAGGAGCACTGATGAGAGAAAGCCCTGGAAGGCCATCAGAAAAGAAGCCAGCACTGTTTTCCACCACCCTACCTGTGATTGTGATGCATCTCTTATCCAAGCCAAGGCACCATGCCAGGAGCTCAACGAGATACAGAAGTGTAAGATCAGGTCCTACACTCAAGGAATTTATAATATTGTTGGCAAGGCAAATAAATAAATAAATAAGAGTGTAAAAACAGCAAAAAACTGCCACGAGCTGAGCCATCAGGGTCCAGGAGAAGATGAGGCCAAGGCCAAACCTCCAATGGGGAAGAGAAAGAACAGGAAAGAGTGAAACCAGAGGGCCTGGCATGGAGGAAGGAGCATCTGGCTGGGGCTCTCATACCAGCATGCAAGGAAGGCCATCTGGAAGGACAGTTTCAGACTGAAAGGAGAATGCTTCCAAGCAGGGGCAAAAAGAAAAGAATCATCTTAGGAAGGCTGTGATGGCACTCAGGGCCCTGTTGAGGGAGGACACCCACCCTGAAGGCAAAGCACATGTGATTTTCCACCTTATGGTAGCTATCTGTGGCCACAGCTAGCTGTGCAAACAGGGCCCACCTCTTCTTCAAGACTTCTGACTACAAAAGGAACGTATGTTTATTGTTAACAAAAATACACATGTACTGAAAGTTACCAAAAAATGAAAATTATTCAGATAACCAGCTAACAGTGTCTATTTAACAAAACTCATTCCAGGGGCACCTGGGTGGCTCAGTTGGTCAAGCGTCTACTTTTGGCTGAGGTCATAATGCCAGGATCCTGGGATCGAACCCCAAGTTGGGCTCCCTGCTCAGCAGGCAGTCTGTTTCTCCCTCTTCCCCTGCACTTCCACCCACTTGTCTGTGCACTCTCTCTCTCAAATAAATACAATCTTCAATTTAAAGAAAAAAACTCAGGGCACCTGGGTGGCTCAGTTGGTTAAGCAACTGCCTTTGGCTCAGGTCACGATCCCGGAGTTCTAGGATCGAGTCCCGCATCCGGCTCCCTGCTCCATGGGGAGTCTGCTTCTCCCTCCGGCCTTCTTCCCTCTCATGTTCTCTCTCACAGTCTCTCTCTCTTAAAAAACAAACAAACAAACAAACAAACACCTCACTCTGGACCATGTGTTCTGCTTGCTAACCTGCTCTTCTCAACACTGACGGGTTATAGAACATCTCCCATGTCATTTTTTTTTAAAGATTTTATTTTTAAGTAATCACTACACCCAAAGTGGGGCTCAAATTTACAACCCTGAGTTCAAGAGTCGCACACTCCACTAACTGAGCCAGCTAGGTGTCCCTCCCATGTCATTTTTTGGTTTTTGGAAGACACTAATTTATTTATTTTAGAGAGAGAGAGAGAGTGCATGCATGAGCAAGGGCAGGGGGAGGGCCAGAGAGAGAGAAACTCAAGCGGACTCCCCACCAAGCAGGGAGCCTGACACGGTGCTCATTCTCAGGACCCTGAGATAATGACCTGGGCCAAAATCAAGAGTCGGAAGCTTAACTGACTGAGCCACCCAGGCACCCCTCTCCCATGTCATTTTTTTTTTTTTAAGATTTTATTTATTTATTGGACAGACAGAGATCACAGGTAGGCAGAGAGGCAGGCAGAAAGAGAGGAGGAAGCAGGCTCCCCGCAGAGCAGAGAGCCAGACGTGGGGCTCGATCCCGGGACCCTGGAATCATGACCCGAGCTGAAGGCAGAGGCTTTAACCCACTGAGCCACCCAGGTGCCCCTCCCATGTCATTTTTAACCGCAGCACTGAACCTGCCCTCTCCAGCTCCCACAACAAATCTAATCGAGCTCCATTGCTGGCTTATGCCCCCTTGTCCCACTCCTGACTTGATGTGAATATGAGCATCCTCACTGCAACAGGCTCTGAACACTCTTCTGAGTGTTGCCTTGGAGGAAATGCCTAAGGAAGTAGACATTTTAAGCTTACTGGAATAAACAGTATTGCCAAATGGCCTTCCAGAAAAATGGCCTCATTTACGTGCCTCCCGCAGCAGCTTGTGAGTCATTTTGCCCGTGTCTTCCCATGGTGTTAAGACTTTCTCCAACTTGGGGGGCCAACTGGCTGGATCAGGCAGAAAAGCATGCAACTCTTGATCTTGGGGTTGTAAGTTCGAGCCCCACATTGTGCGTAGAGATTACTTAAAAATAAGGGGCACCTGGGTGCTGAGCTGGTTGAGTGTCCATCCGACTCTTGCTCTCAGCTCAGGTCTTGATCTCAGAGTCGTGAATTCAAGCCCCACACTGGGCTCCACAAAATGAATGAATAAATAAATAAAATCTTAGGGTGCCTAGCTGGCTCAGTCAAAAGAGCATGGGACTCTTGACCTCAGGGTCATAAGTTTGAGCCCCACGTTGGGTGTAGAGATGACTTAAATTAATAAAACTTATTAAAATAGGGGCACCTGGGTGGCTCAGTGGGTTCAAGTCTCTGCCTTCGGCTCAGATCATGATCCCAGGATCCTGGGATGGAGACTTGCAACAGGCTCGCTGCTCAGGGGGGAGCCTGCTTCCCTGCCCCTCTCTGCCTACCTCTCTGCCTACTTGTGATTGCTGTCTGTCAAATAAATGAAATCTTAAAAAAAAAAAAAAAAACCTTATTAAAAAAAAAGGAAAAAAATTCTTTTTTTAAAAAACGATTTTATTTATTTGGCACAGAGAGAGAGATCACAAGCAGACAGGCAGGCAGAGAGAGAAAGAGGAAGAAGCAGGCTCCCTGCTGAGCAGAGAGCCCATGCGGGATTCAATCCCAGGACCCTGAGATCATGACCTGAGCCGAAGGCAGAGGCCTAACCCACTGAGCCACCCAGGTGCCCAGGAAAAAAAACTCTTAAAAAAAAAAAAAGACTTTCTCCAACTCTGAAGTGAACACCCATTAGGTTAAACCAGTATCACCACAGGGACTGAACAGGCCTCTGGAGCTGCTCGGGAATCCACTTGCCACAGCATTCCTTGCGACGCAGGATTCCCCACAAGGGATTCAGACCGGGGGAAATGAGTGTTCAAACAATTCAAGTGCAAAATGGTAACTCTTCACAGAATGTGTGTGAAGAGGAGGGAGGTGGCGGGTGGCCTCGCGTCCTGGAAAGGTGAGTGGGATGGGACTGCAATGCTGAGCCATGGGAGGGATGGGTCTCTCAGGCGAGGAAACAAACAGGATGCAGAACAGCCAGGGCAAAGAAGAGCTGGGCTTTTCTGAGGATCCACACGCAGCTAGTACAAGGGGCTGCAGACCCTGGAGGAAGGAATCAGGCTCAGAGTGGAACCCACAGGCGGTGGACGGCCACTCAAACATTCCCAGCAAAAACATAATTGGGGGCAGGAGGTGGAGTCCGTGAAGCAAGAATTGATAGCTTGAAGCTGAATGTGGATACATGGGCATGGAGTCTTTAAACTACTCTACTTGGGGGGCACCTGGGTGGCTCAGTGGGTTAAAGCCTCTGCCTTCAGCTCAGATCATGATCCCAGGTTCCTGGGATCAAGCCCTGCATCTGGCTCTCTGCTCAGCGGGGAGCCTGCTTCCTCCTCTCTCTCTGCCAGCTTCTCTGCCTACTTGTGATCTGTCTGTCAAATAAATAAATAAAATCTTAAAAAAAAAAAAAACAACTACTCTACTTGGTTTTAGGATTCAAATTTTCCATTTTGAATTTTTTTAAAATTCATTACATTCCTTAAAAAATGTACCCTCTGGTATGTAATCAACATTATTGCCCTGAGGAATGCTTTAAAGTGACAGTGACAGGGAGATGATTATGTGACCACCAGGGAATGCCCCACACAGAGCCTGGACTAACCACAGCCACCCTGTTACAAGCGGCAGTAAGAGTTGGAAGACTTCCGGTGAGGAATGCTATAACGGCCGCAGGTGTGGTAGGTGGGTGGGGTCTCTTACAAAAGGGAGCTGGTGAGGTCAGGAGGCTCTCTATCGGCTGTGCGGCTATGCGGAAGCCAAAGATCATCGGAGGCTTGCTGGCTGGCTCTTCTGCCACTGTCTGGGTCCCCCTCACCCACACGGAGTTGCTCAAATTGCCAGAAGGATGCCCACTGGCACTTGGCCTGGGTTAATGTCCAGTTGCCATTTCCCTCTACTTCTAAAAGGTACTACCTCTCTTTCTAAAATTAAAAGGCAGTTTGCCTCTCTTGTCCTGCTGGGGTTCAGCATGCATTCATTTCTAACAAGCAGGGTATGACTATAGTAACAGTGACCTCTCCTCTACACCTCAGTTTCTTCATCTTAAAAATGGGAGTAACAAATACATTGAGTGACAGCGCAAATGGGAAGTCAATGAGCTAACACATAACACAGGTCAACGTCTGCGGCGGGGGTTCATGTCAGCTGCTGTCGTTGCTGCTGTGGAGAAAGTTCTGACCCCTGAGCAGATGAGGGCCCACATCCCCTCAGGTCACTGTCACTTCTGGTCAAGAGGCAGTAGGGCCGAGGTTCAGGACTCTAAAGTCAATGGCTCCACAATCACTTCCTGATTGCCATCAGGGGCACTAAGGCTTGAAGGTGGTCAGAGAGATGGGCCCCTGGCCTCAGGGAATGGACGTATAGGGGTGGATTATACACAGAAGGCTGCAAGCCAGCCCAGTTGTTTAATTACCAATCAGGCTATGAAACAAGCAGTGCGGCTCAGGAGTCCGCACTGGAAAACAAGGGCCAGAATCACACTAGCAGGGCACAGGGCCATTGGGAGGCCTGAGTGGAATAAGCCACAGAAAAGGCTCAGCCAAGACTCCCTCACATCTGCTTGGAGGACAGAACATAACCCACACAGGGTACCTGTGTGGCTCAGTCGGTTAAGTGTCTGCTTTGGGCTCAGGTCATGATCCTGGGTCCCAAGATCGATCCCATGTCAGGATCCCTGCTCAGAAGGGAGTCCAAGTCTCCCTCCCCCTCTGCTCCTCCCCCTGCTTGTGCTCTGTCTCTCTCTCAAATAAATAAAATCTTAAAAAAAAAAAAAAAAAAAAAGAACATAACCCACAGGCAGACAGAATCTAGACATGCAAGTTTCAGGCTCCCCTCTGTCCTAAGGCCTCTCCTGGCCCTTGGAAGTTGCTGTTCAGTTACCTGTTCTTTTTCCTTATGGGTTTTTTTGTTGTTGTTGTTTTTTGCTTTGTTTCATTATGTTTCTAGATAAAGGCACTCAGTCTTCTCCTTATAGTCCAGGCAGAGAGCTCGGCATCTCCTAGGTCCCAACCTGGAGCTCACATCTTTGCGGGCTTCACCAGAAGGGGTGGCTAACCTGCCTGCCCTGACTCTGCTCCATGCTTCCTGATCTCCTGGAACTTGGTAGAGTCTTAATCCACACTGCCCTTCCACCCTCCATCCCCCGGATATCCTCCCCCTTGCAATCTGTTCAGCCCAACAGACATTTATTTATTTCAAGTCTATATGTGCAATCTGCTGTACTGAGAGGTGGGAGGCATAAAAGTCTCAAGAATAAGATGGCAGAAACATATAAAAGAATGGGAAGAATGGATTGACGAAGTCCTTTCATTCATTCACTGCTTTCCCACTCTATGTCAGGTGCAGTGCCAGCTACTACAGATACACGCTTGCTCTCCAGGATCCTATAGACCAGACACGTGTTCAACACTAACCCAACAATCCCCCCCAGGAAGGCCCAACGGGGGGCTTCTCCTGCAGTACTGCGGGGAGAATGGATGGTCAATGAAGAGATGGTCTGAACTCACCAACACTGTCACAACTACCCTCCCCACGGCCTCCTTCAAGTGTCATCAAGTCCTCTAACCAGGCTTGGGGGTATCGCCTTCACCTTCCAAGGCTCCTACTCCTACAAGAATTTAAGAAGGAGGTATTTGCTAGGGCTCAGGTGAAGATCTTTTCATCTCTCTCTCTCTCATGCACGCGTGCGCACACACACACATACACACACACACCCCTTCCCTGTGACACCTTCCCATGTGAGCTGGACTCCAGCCATTTCACAGATGACAAAGATGATCCAGAAAGGTTAGGCGTCCTGCCCATGGTCACTTGGCTAACAAGGGGAGAAAATGGGGTTTCCAGAGCTTCACAATGCACGCTGGCACAGGTAAAGAAGACCACTGTAGCACAAGAGGTGGCACACACAGCCCTCAGGAAAAGACTTCCTCTTACACACTTTGACAAGTGTTTCATATGCATGGTGACACGCTTCTGGGACTAGGGTCCTACGAGAAACTACAAGGGGCTGAGATCTAACATATCAGAGGGGGTGACCCACTTTAGTCAAGGTAGTCTGAGAAGGATCTGGAGTATTTGTTATTTAAGCAGACATCTAAAGCAAAGGAAGAGAAACTGGTGATAAATGTAGTGGAGGGAAGTCTACCCATTGTTGAGAACCCTAAATACTTGATGATAACTTGCGTAAAGAAAAGGCAGGGGGGAAGAAAGAACAAACAAACAAACAAATTTGGAACGTTCAAGAAGCCAGGAGCAAACTGGGGGTTTGAGAAGAGGTGGCTAGGCCAGGCCACGGTGAGGGACTGGGAAGGTAGGCCATCTGGAGTCTTGTTCTAATGCTAAGAGAAGCCACCAGCAGGCTTTCAGCAGGGCAGCAGTGAGCGAGGGGGAGGCAGCAGTCCAGGATGGGTCCAGATGAGGGGCAGGTAGAGGAGGGCTAAGAAGGAGGCTATACAGAGTCCCCTCGAGGTCTCTCCTAACCAGCTCCAAATAAAAACTGCTTTTTCTCATGGTAGCCAAGAGGCTAGAGGATTGGGCCTGCAATCCCAAGCACTGTTCTCTCTTGATAGATACTCAAGAGCCAGGTGGAGACAGTGAACCAGCTATCAGATGCTTCTCCTTTTGTTGAAACTCTCCAGTGCTTCACTATGCTTTCTTTACTCCCTTACCTATACAAATTACTTGGGTTCAAAACATTTCCCAAGACCCCACCTTCAAACAACAACATAAATATCAGGGAAGTTAGAATTAAACCTGTGCACAAAACAAATCAAAGCACCAAGAATCAAGACTTTCAAAGTGAACCCTGGAGAGAAAACAGACAAATCTGAGAACTGAGAACACCACATCATGTCAGGCAGACAATCTCTGAAACTGCTTATCCCAGCAGGGGTAGCAGAAGGTCTCCCCAAAGATGTCCATGCCCTAATCCCACGAACCCAGGCACATGCTACATTATATGGCAGAAGGGACTTTTCAGATAGAATAAAAGTTACAGACTTTAAAACAGGAAAATCATCCTGGATTATCTGAGTGGACCCAATCTAACCTGAGTCTTTACTAGAGAATTTTCTTGGCTGATGTCAGAAAGATATAGCCAAAGAACCCACCCTGATGGAGGGGGCCACATAGAAAGTGTGAGACCAAATGCAGGCTGTCTCTAGGAACAAAGACGGGGCACTGGTTGACAAAGAGTTAGTAAGGTACAAAAACACTTCAGTCCTACAACCGCATGGACTGAATTTGGCCAACAACCTGCACAGCCTTGAAAGCAAATTCTACTACAGAGCCTCTAGGAAGAAATGTACACCTAACCAACATCTTGATTTCAGTCCTCTAAGACCCTAAGTAGAAGACTCAGCTGAGTCTACCTAGACCCTGCATCTACAGAAACTTCCAGGTAATAAACCTGTGTTGCTTTAAGCTACTATATTTGTGGTCATTTGTTACGGCAGCAAGAGAAAAACTAATACACAAGCAGCAATCTGGCAAATAAAGGAAAGAATCTAGCTTGCCCCAAAGCAGAGAGAAGCTGAATTATGAAGTATCCAGTCAGTCCTTGACACCCAGAGACTCTTCAATTGCCCTCCTGCCCTCTGAAATCCCCCCTCCCCAATTTCCTCTGATGGCAACTTATTCTTCTGGTTCTTTGGTCTCCCCAAACCCAAAGAAGAATCTTTGCCCTGAAGGCTTTTCTTGTGGAGCCCTGAAATGGGCTATACCTCAAGATTTCATCTATGGAGGCACATGGGTGGGTGTATCAGCTGGTTGGGTATCTGCCTTTGGCTCAGGTCATGATCCCGGGGTCCTGGGATCAAGCTCTGAGTCAAGCTTGCTGCTCAGCTGGGATCCTGCTTCTCCTTCTCCTTCTGCCCCTTTACCTGCTTGTGCTCACTCTCTCACTCTCTCAAATAAATAAATAAAACCTTCAAAAAAAAAAAAAAAAGATTTCATCTATAGACAATTCCAGGGGATCAAACCCCCCTCCGAAAAAACCCAAACGCAATGTTCACTGATTCTGCAATATCTGCAGAATTGTCCCCAGACTATTCCACATCAGTGCCCAGAGCCACCAACTCTACAGTCCCCACGCCTTCCACTGTACTAAGAAGCTTCCCAGCATTCCATCCCACTTCCTTCCTTCCACGCTGCTGCACTCCACCCCCGGCATCTAGTTTAGTCATCAAGGACTCTCTATGCTTGCTCTCCCCTTTCTCTGGAGTGGTCTTCCTCTTTCAGTTTCCACCACTGTCTAGTGCAGGCCTTTATAATCTCTTGCCGACTAGGTCATTCCACAACCATTTTATGGACCAATGCAACAGGCAGTGAACTAGCAGTAGGAACACAGGGATGAAAAATGAAACCCCAAGAGTTCAAAACTCACAATGGCCTAACTGGCCTCTCTCCTGTTCTTGATCCATCTCCAAGGACTCCGGGAATCTTCCCAACTCTGGCATTTCACTACCTCAAAGCAGGCAACATGCCAAATCCTCAGCACAGCACTCCCACCACTAACAAGTCAGCACCTGCTCACCCTCATTCCATTACCATCTCCTGAACCTCCTTTTTCCTCAATCCCCAGAATTCAGCCTATAGCAATGTCCTCCAGTGCAATGAGAGCTCAAACTTCCCTACTACTCAGCTTGGAATGATGGCCTCTCACACTCCTACTTGTCTTTTTAAGGCTCAACCTATTAGCCACCTACTACTCCAGAAGGCTCCTTCTGCCCTGCTCAAGAAAACTGTCAGTTTTTTCTTGGAGAAAGACTATACTGTAACTGCTTCTTTATGGTAGTGCGGTTCCTGAGGGCAGAGACTCTCTCAAAATTGGTGGCTAGCGCTCAGTAAAAGACTGCTAAATGAAACAAGCAGTGGGTGGCGAGGAGCTGGAGTTCCACGAGGTGAAGCTTAGAGCGCACCGGCACCCCCTGCATTGAGGGGTTCAGCAGCTTAAACTGCGGGGAAGAGGTATTAACACCAGCTTTTCACTCCCTCCTCCCAACGGACGGTCGCTTCCTGACAGCCTCTTCCTGCCACCCTTCGCAAAATCCACACTGGGGCTGGACTGGGGGGCGGGGGAGGCAGGATACCCGTTGATTCTCCATCCCCCACCGCCCACAGTTCCAAGTACCTAGCCTACCAACCTCATCTTCCATCCATCCCCCTGCAATCTCTTTTTCTCACTCTGATGCGCTTTTCCCAAAGACGAATCACAAAACATCCACATCTGCTAAAGCCGCCACGGGCTGCCCCTTTCCTTTTTCGAATTCAGTGTGATTCAAAGCAGGGGAAAGTCTGCAACCAAAGCACACAAATGACGAATGAGAACGCTCAGGACGATGACTCATAAGCCAGGGTTCGCTGGTTTGCAGAGTTCGGCCCCGGGAAAGCTAACGAACAGTCTGTATCAGCCAGGAACGGAAGGGACAGCCAAGGGCTCAGCGGCGCCCTGGGACTCACAAGAGTCCCGGGAGCCTTCGGCCTCTCGGCGCCCCCAGGCCCTAGTGGGTCCGATCGCCCTAGGTCTCCCGCGGGTCCGACCCCGGCCTCGCCCTCCGCGCGCGGAAGGGCTGAGGGGGGAAGGTCCAGAGATTTTGCCCTCTAGCCCGGCCCCTACTTACATTTGACTGACCAACTTCTGCCGGAAGGCGGCGCTCCGCCAGTCGGTCTCCTGGCCCGAAACGTCCATGCCGGTCGCTCCGCTCCGCCCGCGTCCCGTTCTGCCGCCGCCGCCGCCTCTACCGCAGCGCCAGGCCCAAACCCGGAAGCCGTCGGAGGCTCCGCCGCCGCGCCGGAAGCCGAGCAGGAATTGTGGGAAATGGCGTCCTGCGCACTGGCCCGTGGGATATGGAGTTTCCGGGCCCCACGAGGAGACTTTTCGGTAGCCCCCTAGGGAGTATCCCGAGCCCTGGCCCTTCTCCCAGCGCTCATGCCGCGGGGGATGGGGACTCGGGGCTGACCAGAACGGGTGTGGGAGAGCCATGGCTTCGTAGTATTCCTGATACTGCCCATAGTAGGCCCACGCTGGCCACCCGAATTTCGTGTGACCCTATTGTGTGCTAGCCTTACCAACTCCATGAGATCTGCACCCTTCGGCCAAGCTGCTAGCAATCTTCAGCGGATGCCATGGAGAGATTGTTTATATATTAACTATTTCTCAGCACCTACTGTGGGCCAAGTACTGTGCCAACATGATCCAGGCTCCGCTTTCCCGCCACTACCTTACAGCGTCACATCCAAAACGTGACCAGATAGACTTTTTTCACTGCTTCTCTCCACTAGACTTTTGGAATCTCATATCCCACTGTATTTTGTAGGGTGTGGTGATATAAGAAGCCTAAGCCACATTTATTAAATTCCGGACATGGGCAGTCTTGCTTGGCCCAAAAGCCATGTCCTGTTTGAACAAAGTCCAGGTCCTCAATGGAGGCCAGACGGCACACAAACTTGTTGGATGGAGGCAAGTGAGCTGGAGGTGGGATGCAAAGGGGTAGGGGAGCCTGAGGATAATTTTAGGAGGATAAGAGTTCTGCTGGATGGAATCTATGTGGCCTTGTCTGGTTTGGGGTGAGGGGTAGGTGGCAAAAATCCTAAGCACCAATGGTACACAAGTGCCATGTAGGCAATCGCCAACATGGGCTCAGAGAGTGTGAACTGACATCTACTGATGCCTGTAAATGCCAAGCCCAGGGTAGGCTGTGAACACCCAGTGGCTCAGTATCCCAGACAGGAGCTTGGGGTGGGGCGGGTTGGAGTACAGGGAGAGAGAATGTGAGCAGGTTTCCCAGAGGGGCCCCTCTTGCCCACAGCGTTTCAGGTCTTGTATTGCTAGAAGAGCTTTTCACATCTTCAAACTTTTCTGTTCAAGCTCCTAAAAATAATTTTTAAAAACTCTGTATTTTGGATGATCCACTTGTTCTGGTTTCCATGGGACTCTCTGGGTTTTAGCTCTGGAAGTCCTGCATCCCTGCAATCCCCTGGAATCCCAGGCCAACTGACATGATTGATCACCCTATCTATATCCCTCTTGCATGTTAAAAAAAAAAAAAAAAACCTGAGATATAATTCACCTTTTTACAGTAAACAATTTACTGTTTGTTACTTAGTATTATTAATATATTCATAAGATTGTACAACCATAACCACTCTCTTGCACATTTTTAACTTTTTTTTTTAAAGTGGGCTGCACACCCAACATACAGCTTGAACTCATGACCATGAGAACAAGAGTCACATGGTCCACCGACTGAGCCAGCTTGCCTATTTTTAGGTTGACATCTAAATACTTTTCTAAGTACCTTTCCAATGCTGTGACTATAGTGTATCCTATATTGTATATCGGCTTCAGATGCATTTTATTATTTAGATCCTTGGCCCTACACATTCTGCTCATCAATTTAGGAAAATATTGGTCCCACAACCTCATCGGCAAAACCAGTCCTCGTTGTCACACCCTCGGGCAAATGAGATTCCCTGAGGCTCTGGAAGAAAAAGGTGGACTTTGTATCATGTCCAACCCACTGAGCATGTGAATAGAGTCCCCAGGACATCTCTTCCCCATCTGCACTCTGGTTTTGGAAAGCTGATAGAGCCATAAACACACAGATTCATAGACAGACAGAGGCCAGGAGATTGACTGTCAAGAATTTGTCATTGCGATAAAATTAAGGGATATCCCTTTGATATTTGCTCCAGAGCTCTATCTCTACTTGTCCCTTTGTTTTTGGCCCAGAAGTGGTGACTCCCAGGGCAAAGGTCTTCAGTTAGAATCTGGATGGGTGACGAGGGAAGGAGAGGATGTAGAGATAGCCACAGACCTCCTAACCTCCCGGAAACAAGAAGTCCAACGGGGTGGGTCCTGAAATGGATCTGCACTCTCTCAAACCCTGCAGACCCTCTGGGACCCCCAGTGTGAAAGTGGGTAGGTTTAGACCCTGAGGGAGAATGATGAAGGATGCTGAAGCTATGCCCAAGCTTGACCCGTATCCCATATCACTTGAGGATGGTTAAGTTTCTGCCCTCCTGGTTCCTGCACAGTACCTTGTCATTGCTGGATCCTGTCACTAGTCACACTTTGTGAATACCATCCTGAGCTCTGCAGGAGTTGGGAGCTGGGAGCTGGAAGCTTCTGAGGCAGATGAAACTTCCTTCCCTCTAGGGAGCCTTGCACATGCTCTTTAAGCCTCTGTCTCCCTTCAGTTGTACTTGAAGTCCCCTCCAATTCCCCTCCTTGCTTTGGTACTCACTCCAGGCATGGTGCTTACCTGCCCATCTTTCCACCCTAGCACCTGCCCAATGTAACCCTTCTACTGTGTTTAGCCTAGAGTGTGCAATTGTTTCTGAGTGTGGATGGAGGCAGAGGGGATGCTGCATGGGCAGCAGCAGTGATTATTTCTTCTAAAAGCAATACATGGGGGTGACTGGGTGGCTCAGATTGTTAAGCATCTGCCCTGGGCTCAGGTCGTGAACCCAGCATCCTGGAATCGAGCCCCACATCAGGTTTCTGGCTCAGCAGGGAGTCTGCTTCTCCCTCTTCCTCTGCTTCTCCCCCTGCTCATGTGCACACGCTCTCTCTCTCTCTCTCTCTCTGTATCTCTCTGTCTCAAATAAATAAATAAAATCCTTAAAAAGTTTAAAAGTAATACATGGAAACTTGAGAAAGGACAAACATTATAAATCCCATCATTCAGAGACATCCATTGTTTATATTTTAATAAATTATCCTTTTCTCCTTACTCCCCTTAGTTTAAAAAATACAAGTTATGGTGTAGATGCCATTTGATCCTGTACTGTAAACCTAACATCATAGCATAAGCATATCCCCAAGTACTGAGAACCCGTTAGCAATGGGAATTTTAATTATAATTTAGATTATAAAACCATGGACAAATCTATATAGGACCAATTGCAACCTGTGTAAAATACAATTTAAAAAAAATTATTTATTAAGAGAGATGGAGAGAGCCCAAGCAGGGTATGGAGGCAGAGGCAGAAGGAGAGAGAGAGAATCTTAAGTAGACTCTATGCTGGGTGCAGAGTCTGACTTGATTTCAAGACCCTGAGATCATAACCTGAGCCAAAAATCGAGGGTCAGACACTTAACCAACTGAGCTACCGAGGGGCCCCTAAAATACACTTTTAATAAAAGTATTATATACTGATCTATGAAATCTGTCTTATCTTATGCATTCCCTTGTTCTTAGACATTTATATTCTGAATGTTTGATTTCTTGTTACAGATAAGGTGTAACAAACATGTTTGTGCACAGATTTCTGCTAGTGTTGCAGAAGATTTCTTCAGCCTAGGCATTAGACATGGGTCCTGGGTCCTGGGTCCCAGGGACATACTTTTGAAAGCTCAGACATTTGATAGAATTCCACCCATTATACAGATTAAAGGGTTTTTCCTTAATAGGTAGAATTGGCTCACCTAACCACCAGTTAGGCAGCTGATTCTTGGTTTCACCTCAGGTCATGATCTCAGGGTTGTGAGATGGAGCCCAACAACTAGCTCAGTGCTCAGTGCAGTTGGCTTGTCCCTCTCCCTATGCTGCTCCTCTCAACTCCCAAGCACACACACACGTGCTCTCTCTCTTTCTCTCAAATAAATAAGTAAAATATATTTTTTTAAGATTTTATTTATTTATTTGACAGAGAGAAATCACAAGTAGATGGAGAGGCAGGCAGAGAGAGAGAGGGAAGCAGGCTCCCTGCCGAGCAGAGAGCCCGATGCGGGACTCGATCCCAGGACCCTGAGATCATGACCTGAGCCGAAGGCAGCGGCTTAATCCACTGAGCCACCCAGGCGCCCCAAGTAAAATATTTTTTTAAATGGGTATAATCAGGGGTGCCTGGGTGGCTCAGTGGGTTGGGCCTCCGCCTTTGGCTCAGGTCATGATCCCGGTGTCCGGGGATAGAGCCCCGCATCAGGCTCTGCTCAGCGGAGAGCCTGCTTCCGCCTTCTTTCGGCCTGTCTCCCTGCCTACTTCTGAGTTCTCTCTCTGTGTGTCAAATGGATAAATAAAATCTTTTTTGAAAAAAAAAAAAAAGAGTATGGGGCGCTTGGGTGGCTCAGTGGGTTAAAGCCTCTGCCTTCGGCTCGGGTCATGATCCTAGGTCCTGGGATCGAGCCCCACATCCAGCTACTTGCTCAGTGGGGAGCCAGCTTCTCCCTCTGCCTGCCACTCCCCCTGCCTGTGCGCATGCGCGCGCTCTCTCTCTCTCTCTCTCTCTCTCTCTCTTAAGACCCTGAGATCATAACCTGAGCCAATCAAATAAATAAATAAAATCTTTAAAAAATAAAATAAAAATAGGTATAATCATAGCTTTCATGCAGATACTAACTCACTGGTTAGAAAGCTGGAAACAGGGTGCCTGGGTAGTGCAATTTGTTAAGTGTCTGACTCTTGGTTTTGGCTCAGGTTGTGATCTCAGGGCTCTAACCTCAGGGTCATGAGATCAAATCCCATTTCGGGCTCCATGCTCTGCAGAGTCTGCTTGAGATTCTCTCTCCCTCTCCCTTTGCTTTTCCTGCTCATGCTCTCTCTCTCCCACTCAAATAAATAAATAAAGCTTAAAAGCAAGCAAGCAGGCTGGTAAGATCTTACCAGCTTTTAGTATTGGGGAATATTATAATGAATATGTAAATGAGACAAAACTGGCCTCTCCTACAGTGGGGGAGGGAAATCAGTTCAATCTCCCTCCAGCATGATTTGCATGTCTACAGACAAGAATTATTTTGCATTGCTATTATCTACATTGTAAATCAGCGAGGGCAAGGAAAGACTGGAATCTGATAGATGAGAAGAGTGTATTCTAATCAATGCATAGTACCCCCTTGAAGTATGAAATTTTCCTTAAGGGCCCATCTCATCATTTTTTACAATTTTTTACCTTTTTTCTAAGAAGGGAGTACCTTACATACCCACCAGCGATAATCACATTATAGACTACATAACTCAGTCTGGATGAATCTACAGATCAAAGGAATTGGTTTCTTCAACAAGAAGGAAAATACGAGATGGAAGGGAACCCAGCGATTGAAAGAGACTTTCAAGGTATCCCAACTGTATGCAGTGTGAGGTCCTTGTTTGGATCTTGATTCAAATAAACTTTAAAGCAACAACAACAAAACAAAAACTAGAACAAAAGCTAAGGGGTACCTGGGTGGCTCAGTTGGTTAAGCATCCGACTCTTTTTTTTAAATTAACATATAATGTATTATTAGCCCAGGGTACAGGTCTGTGAATCGTCAGGCTTACACACTGCACAGCACTCACCATAGCACATACCCTCCCCAAAGTCCATAACCCAACCACCCTCTCCCTAGCCCTCTCCCCATGGCATCCCTCAGTTTGTTTCTTAAGATTAAGGGTCCTTTATAGTTTGTCTCCCTCCCGATCCCATCTTGTTTCATTTTTTCCTTCCCTACCCCCTAAAACCCCCACATTGCCTCTCAAATTCCTCGTATCAGGAGATCATATGATAATTGTCTTTCACTGATTGACTTATTTCGCTCAGCATAATACCCTCTAAGTTCCATCCACATCATTACAAATGGCAAGATTTCATTTCTTTTGATGGCTGCATAGTATTCCATTGTACATATATACCACGTCTTCTTTATCCATCCGTTGATGGACATCTAGGTTCTTTCCATAGTTTGGCTATTGTGGGCATTTAAGCATCCAACTCTTGATCTCAGCTCAGGTCTTGATCTCAGGGTTGTGAGTTAAAGCCCCATGTTGGGCTAGATGCTGGGTGTGGAACCTACTTAAAAAAATATATTAGATATTAAAAAACAAACACCCAAAGAAGCAACAAAGAAGGACATGTGTAGGATAATTGGGAAACATGATCACTTGACTACTTGGTGATATTAAGAAATTATTGTTGATTATGTGTGTATGAGAATGGAATTGAGGAGGTCAAAGGCAGGATGTTTATTCAGTGCACCCTTGAACAACTCAGGGGGCAGAGGTGCCAACTCCTACACTATTGAAAATCCACATATAATTTTTGAGTAACTACTGAAAGCCTAGGGTGGACTGGGGCTCTTACCAATAAAGCAATCAGTCAATAAACATATTTTGCATGTTATACTTATTATATACATTATTTTTATAACAAAGTAGGCTAGGGAAAAGAAAATGTTATTAAGAAAATTGTAGGGGCACCTGGCTGGCTCGGCTGTTAAGCATGTGCTTTCAGCTCATGTCCTGATAGCAGGGTCCTAGGATGGAGCCCCACATTGGTCTTCCTGCTCTGCAGGAGATTGGGCTTTAAATAAATAAATAAATAAAATCATTGGGGGAAAAATAAAATAAAATCATTGGGGCTTTATTTTCTATCTTATGTAGAAAATAAATAAGTGTTAATAGCTACTGCCAGTTGTTTTAGGGTATTAGTTATCTAATGATGTTGCATAGCAAATGACTCCACAGCCAAGCAGCTTAAAAAGACACTAATCAACATTTGTTATCTTTCACTGTTTTTTATGGGTCAGGAATTCAGCAGAGGTTTAGCCAGATCTTGGCTCAATGTCTCTCAAGGTTCCAGGCAGATTGGGACTTCAGAAGACTATGGCCTAGCTAAGACTGAAGGGTCTGCCTCCCATGCAGCTCATGCCTGGCTGGCAAGTCCGTTCTGGCCTGGTCTCAGTTCCATGGAGGTCTCTCCTTAGGGCTGCTTCTGTGACATGGTGGCTCACTTCCTACAGACTGAGCAAGACAGAAGCTGCAACACCGTTTATGACCTGGCCTTCAAAAGCACAGGCTTTTTCTTCTGCCACATTCTATTCCTTAGAAGGCCCAGTCACTAAGCCCTACTCTGTAGGGAGCCTGCTTCTCTTTCTGCTTGTTCATTCCCTCTCTCACTGTGACTGCCTTGGTCAAATAAATAAATAAAATCTTTAACAACAACAACAACAAAAATAAATCTATTAAATCAGTTCAGGGAGCACCCCCCCACCTTTGGAATCTAGTCAAGTTCTTCAGCCCGCAGCTCTGATAACCCCGTTAGGACAGTTTAGCAAGAATCCCCCTTCTCTGATGTCTAGTGTTAGTAATCTTACATCTGCTGACCACCTCAGTTGCTCTTTAGCTATAAATCCCCAGCTGTCTTTGTTGTATTCAGGGTTAAGCCCGATCTCTCACCCTACTGACATACCCCTGTTACAATAGGCTTCCTGAATGGTCTTCCTTCCTGTTTTAACAGGTCTCAGAATGAGTTTTTCTTTAACAAGGTATGAAAATGTGGTGTATTATTTGCATTTCCAGATGATTAATGAGATTGAACTTGACTTCCTTTGTTTATATCCACTGGGACTTCCTTTTCTGTGAGTTTCTAATAAGTATCTTTTACCAGATATTTAACCATCGACTAATTATCAATTTTTAGAAGTGATCATGATCTTAGGTTCCTAGAATCCAGACCCCATCAGGCTTCAGTAGGAAGTCTTCTCTCTCTCCCTCTGCCCTTCCTCCCTGCTTGTGCTGGATAATAATATTTTGTCTGTGATATATGTTGTAAAAATATTCACTGATTTTTTTTTTACTTTCACTGATGTTGATGATTCTCTTAGGATTAAATATTTTGTATATTCTTTTCTGAGTATTATCCATTCATGTCCATTTCTACTTATCTGTTGGAATCCTAGTATCTTTTTTTTTTTTAAAGATTTTATTTATTTATTTGACAGAGAGAGATCACAAGGAGGCAGAGAGGCAGGCAGAGAGAGAGAGGAGGAAGCAGGCTCCCTGATGAGCAGAGAGCCCAATGCGGGACTTGATCCCAGGACCCTGAGATCATGACCCGAGCCGAAGGCAGCGGCTCAACCCACTGAGCCACCCAGGCGCCCCGGAATCCTAGTATCTTTTTAATTGTTTTGTATGAATTTTTATTTTATTTTTTTAAAGATTTTATTTATTTATTTATTTGACAGAGATTACAAGTAGACAGAGAGGCAGGCAGAGAGGAAGGGAAGCAGGCTCCCTGCTGAGCAGAAAGCCCGATGTGGGGCTTGATCCCAGTTACCCTGGAATTACGACCTGAGCCAAACACAGAGGCTTTAACCCACTGAGCCACCCAGGTGCCCCTTTTAAAAAGATTTTTATTTTTTTACTTGACAGAGAGAGAGAGGGAGACAACAAGAGCAGGAACACAAGCAGGGGGAAAGGGAGAGGGAGAAGCAGGCTTCCTACTGGGCAAGGAGCCCAATGTGGGGCTCAATTCCAGGACCCTAGGATCATGACCTGAGCCAAAGGCAGATGCTCAATGACTTAGCCACCCAGGTGCCCCTGTATGAATTTTTTTTTTAATTTTATTTATTTATTTGTGAGAGAGAGAGAGAGAGAGCACAAGCAGGGAGGAAGGGCAGAGGGAGAGAGAGACTTCCTACTGATCAGAGAAGCCTGATGGGGTCTGGATTCTAGGAACCCAAGATCACAACCTGAGCCAAAGGCAGACGCTTAACGGACTGAGCCACCCAGGAACCCCTTGTACGAATTTTTTTATATACTATTTGCCACTTGCTCTCAAGTTTGTTGCAAACGTTTCCTCCACTGTTTTTTGTTTAAGATGTCTGTGATCAGATTGTGTAGCAGGCAAGTGAGTTTGGCTTTTCTTTTGAAATATCTTCCATTGGGTCGAAGCTTGGAAGGTCTTCCATTATCTCTATCAGTTCTTTAACCAGTCTCTTAGGTTCTTATTTCTCTCCAATTCCCTCCACTTTTATTTACTTAGAACCTATTGTGTTTGGCTCTGTTTTAGGTTCTGGGAATATAGCCATAAAGGAGCAGGCAGAAGTTTGTACGCTCAGGGGAAACAGGATCTCCTAGAAAGCAAACACTTCTTGGGAGGCCACCAGAAGACCCTGCACACCAAAGCTTTTGGGGCCTCCTCTTTTCTTGTCACTCCCCTCCTCTAGAATTTTCCAGTGGGAATGCTTCTGACTTACTCTGGGTATATTTTGAGATGCTGGTTCCTCTATCTCTGAAGACAGGGGAAATGTCCTGTCCTCTCAGTCCTGGCCAGCACCCCACCTTGCCCCTGGCCTTCTCCCCTTCACCCCTGCAGCTCCTTTCTCCACCCTGAAGGTGCTCTTTCTGCTCTCTTCTCTCAAGCTGTGGTCCCATCTGTCTTCATCTCAGACTCCAGACCCACCCTGGCAGTCTTCCTGTCCTTCCCTGATTTCATACCTCAGTCACCGCAGGCTGGCTTCTGGAACTCCAAAGGATTCCGGTGAACATACTGCCTCTCACTTCTGGGGCCACCCTCACACTTAGCCCCATTAGACCTTTGAAATTATTCCTCCCATCTCCTCTATGGGTTCCTGCTCTCTGGGTGTCCCCTGGAACACCAATGCGACTTGTGCTCTGTCCTCTACTCACTCTCCTTTTCCTCATACTTGCTCTGGTTCAGTGCATCACCTCCGGCTGAAGTGTATAATATGTCCATGACTTTACCTCTGGACATCTGCAGTCTCTTTACCCTGCCTGGGGTCAAAGTGAGCCTTGTCTCCCCCTAGACCTGCTCTTCCTCCAATCTCCTTGTCAGGGGAGAGCCTCATTGTTCCCCACCATCTCTTGGGGTCACTCTTCCTCACCCATCACTCACGTGTAGTGGGGAACTTGTCTCTTTCCCAGGTTTCCAACCCGTACCTCCCTGTCTCCTCTCCATGCCCACATGAGGCTACAGCTTCACTTTTGGCCCCATATTCAGCCCTCTCCCCCCTCTAGTCCAGTCTGTAACCCACCTTGGCATCTGCCAGGCCTGGCAGAAGGCTGACCTTAGGGCTACCTCCACCTGTACCTCCAAAGGTAGGGTCTGCTTTCCAGTGCTCACTTCAGACTCCGAAATTTCTGGTGGCCTCCAGACTACTCATTTTGTAGGATCTTATCTCCACGCCTTTGCTGACACTTCCCTTCCTGGAATGCGTTTCTCATTCCCCAAAAGTTCTCATCTGTTATGTAGCTGGGGGGGAGGGTACCTCCTCCAGAGTCTTCCCAGAAGCCCATTCCCATTGGGAACCCCTGGTCCTGGAGTCTGGTCCAATTCTCCTGGCCCTCCCCTGGACCTAGGGCAGCTCTCTGGGATCAGCCAGGACAGTGCTTCTGTTTCGTTTACTTTCTTCCTCATTCCCATATACCTTTTTTTAACCATGAGCTATTCCTAGCCACACTCTTCCCCCATAGTTCCCCCACACTCCACAATGACTCTTATAAACAGCAGTGTAGGACCCCGCGACTTCATCTATCAGGAAGTTCTACTGGCTGGAACCTCTGGCTGGACATGGCAATTACAAATGAGCCTCGGAGGACAAGATCCTCTTGCAGGTGAGGCGTAGAAAATGAATACTCAGCCCTTTGGGATGGGAATTGGATTTACTTCAGAACCTCAGCCACCCCTTCACACGGGCAGTTTCTCTCTTCTCCCCAACATCCAGCAGAGGGCAGGCTATCGGCAGAAGCACCGTGAGCTAATAGGACCGCGAGGAAAGGAGGGAATGAGTTACAGGGAATGAATAAGGGGATGAGTAAGAGAGGTAATGAGGAAAGGAATAAAGGAATAAAGAGGGGTTGGATGGAAGGAATGAGTGAGGGAGGGAATGAATAAGTGAGGAGAGAGAAAACGAGAGAGGGACGGAAGAACTGGATTTACAGGGCGCGACCCTTCCCAAAAGGCACTGCTTCATTTATTCACTCATTCATTCGTTCAGCCCCGCCAGGTGCCGGGAGCTATGCCAGGTGCAGAGACTCAAGGTCAACCAGGCGGCTGGAGCTCTTCTTGGCTGAGCAGAGACCAGAAGCTCCGCCGCGGAAGAGAAGCTTCGGGCCGCGCCCCTCCTCCTGCCAGAGTTTAACACCCCTCCCCCAGCCCTCCAGCGAGGCGCCCCCCGGCCTCCGTCTACACCCGCCTGGCGCCTGCGCGACGCGGCCACGTGACTCGCTGAGGCCCCGCCCCGCGGCCGCCCGCCCGCCCCGCCCCCGCCTCCGGCGAGTGCGGCCTCAGCTTGCGGCGGCACCAGGTGAGCTGCCAGGCGCGGGCCGGGCGGGCCGGGTGGCAGCGAGTGCGGGTGGTGGGCGGCGGGCGGCGGGCGGCAACAGAGCCCCGGCGAGCAGCCCTGAGGGCGCGGGGACGCAGGGGCGGGCGCGGGCCAGAGACGCAGGAGTGGCGGCCTGAGGCGAGCCCGCGGCCTGACGTGGCGGGGGCGCGGCGGGCGGGACCCCCGGGCGCGGCTGGGCGGGGAGCTGGCGCAAGCAGAGATACCGGACCTCCGCGCGGCTGCAGGGCCCGCCAGCCTCCTAGCTCTTGGGCTGCCTGTCGCCCGGGGCGGGGCTGAGCGCGGCCTTCCCACCCGCGACCCTCGTTTCTGCGCGCGGGCGGGTCCTGCAACAGGCGGGTGGGGCGGGTCGGACTGCCACCACCTGGTGTGACCTTGGACCTCGGCCTGCGAGCCTCAGTTTCCTCAGCAGCTCTCCGGGGCCGGGTTTTCGGGGAGCCCGCCGGCTGCAGCCGAGGGAGTCCAACCTCGCCAGCTCGCGCGGTTTCCAAAGAGAAGCCGGAGATAGCGCTGTCATTGCAAAATCTCCGGGTCCCGGAGCGTCCGCCGCGGGTTCCGACTACTTCCAGTCTTGGCGCGGGCCGGAGTCGCGGGGTCGCCATCGCCTTATGCCTGGGGTCCTTTTCGCCCCGGGCCTGAGCCGCGGGTTTGGCGCGCCGAGATGCCCCAATTCAGCTTTCTGGAAGACTCATTCCAGAGCGCATCCGAGTTGGCACTCCTATGATGGCTCCCCATTCTGGAAATTAGTACCTACTCCCTCCCCTCCTCTTCCCAACTGTCCCTTTTCCCTTTGTTGCAGACCTTCGTGCTGCCAAGGATTGGGGTTCGTTGAAGGCAGACAATGTTTTGGGGCGCTTCAGAGGACTGAGGGGGTGCCTGCTCAGTAAATGGTGTTGAGTTGGAAATTCTTCAAAAGTACTTTTGACTCTCATCCATGAGTTAATAAAAAAAAATCATTTTACGTCCTTAAGTTTGTACTTACTTGGGACATAAAGCTTCCTTCCTGCTCCCCTCAAAAGCTTTGAAGAGCACAGAACGGAGGGGCCTTGCTTGTGATGAGTAGAATCAGAAATGTTATGGAGCTGGAGGGAACTAAATCCAGGGAAAGACTTGATGATAGAGTAATCCCTGTGAAACAAATAGGAGAAAGAAAGTGCTGCCAAATGAACTCCCCAGAACATTCATGGGAAAGGAATCACAAAAGGAGTGTTGCATTTAACTTAATTTATTTTTTGAAATTTTGTTAATTACACAAACATAGTTGCACTGTGAATGCTGTTTTTCATCTAAGTCAACAAAGACTAAAAAGAAATGCGATTGAGCTAGATAGTGGTTGGAACCAGCTTCTCCATACTTGGCTGGTGGAAGAATAATTACTATAACCTCTATGGAGGGCAATTTGGCAGTATGCATTCAAATGACAAGCATTAAAATTGGCATGATCTTGCAGTTATGTATCCAGCTAATTTTTCTCAGATAACTGCTGCATATGTGGCGTATCTAAATGATTTTCAGTGTAACTGTTCGCAAAAGCAAATAGTTGGAGGAAACCCAGATGTCTCTGAAAAGGATTGTTTAAGTAACGTGGTTATCCGTACAATGGACTGTGGGAGGGATATTAAGTTTTCATATGCAAAAGTTAATGAAGGGGGGGAATGGTGTAGATTTACAGATTTGTCTTTGAAACTGTAGATGCCCCCTACCAGGGGAGATAGAATATAGTTTTCTTCTGGGAGAGGATCTGTTTAGGGCATAAGTGGGAGGAAAATTTAAGTTTCATAACATACCTTTCTGTGCCTTTTGAATTTGAATGTGAACATATTAAATAAGTTTGAGAATTTAGTTTTTAAAAAATTTATGCTGGCAGAAAAGTTATCATCTCTCCCAATCAGATCTTAATGTTTTGTCTTCTTTGTTTTTTTGTTTGTTTTAAGGAAATAAAACATTCCCTTTTTCCTTCCTGGAGAAAATCATGATCCTGAATTCCTTTAATGTGCCTATGCTATGTTCTACTGTAACACCTATCTATAAGCAAAACTGGACAATATTTTGTTGTGTAATTTCAAACTTTTTGTATTATACATATTTTGCAGTGTGCTTTTTTCCCCCTTTGCAAGCCTTTGAGATTTTTCCATGTTGATGACTATAGTTTGAGTTCTAGTTTGCCCCCCCCTTTTTAAATTTTACTTATTTATTTGACAGAGGGACACAGTGAGAGAGGGAACATAAGCAAGGGGAGTGGGAGAGGGAGAAGCAGACTTCCCACTGAGCAGGGAGCCTAATGTGGGGCTCAGTCCCAGGACTATGGGACTATAACCTGAGCTGAAGGCACATGCTTAACGACTGAGCCACTCAGGCGCCCCTAGGTTGCCCATTTTTAGCTGTTGTCTAGTATTCTGTTGGCTCACTGTGTTGCGGCATACATTCCTCTGAGGATGGACATTTTGGTCGTGGCCAATGCTTGTTTTATGAAGGAGGCTCTGATGCATGGTCTTGAATGTGTTGCATTCTGAGCTATGCTTTGTCAGAGCAGGGAATTGCTTCGTTTTCTTCACACCATCCTTAGCACCTAGCTTAATTAGTTCCTTAAATTGTGCTTGGTAAATGTGGTTTGTTTGCCCAAGGGGGCAGCCTTCTCCTAATGCATTCTGTACTCTATAGTAAGTGTAGCTGCCATGGATCCCTTCCCAAAGGGGCAGAAGCGCTGATGTGGGATGGGGACCCACCAAGGATTGATGTCTGTTGGAGCAGTCAGTCCCCACTGCCACCCTTAGAGAAGGAGGCTTTCTTGACTTCCTGGTGGTGGTGGTAATGAGGAGGAAGCTTAGACTTGGAGATAATGAGTTATGTGCTCACAGTCACGTGGTTACAAGTGGTACAAACAGCCATGGAGTTTTGCAATGTGGGTGAGATAAAGCTCTAGCTGGTGGGTAGAGAGACCAGCTTCGGTGATGGAGCATGCCTGTTGTGTTCTTGATACAGTGACAGAGGGAGAAGTGATCGAACTAGACCTTGACCAATATGGTATTGTAAAGAGTCGGGTCTAAGAGGGAGTCTTGATGGTGTTCAGAGGATGACCCAACGGTGTCCCTTTTGGTCTAAGGGCTAGTGACAAGGTACAAGGGAAAGGATCATTTTGAGCCAGATCGTGGGGGAGACCTAAGCAGAAGGCAGTAAGGAGCCAGCTCTTAAGCCAGGTGGTATACATACTGGGCATTTGGGGACCCCCTGCAACCTGAGCAGGTGAGCTGGGGAGGATGGAGCAGGAGGAAGGAAACCAGTTGGGAGTGTCATTGCTGTGGTCTGACCCAGAGTGGTGGCTGCGGAAGAATACGTGGATGGGCATCTGAGATAGGAGAGATGGAATCAGAACGAGGGGGTCTGATAGACACAGGTATAAAAAGGAAAAGAGATCTTTGAAACCATGAGATTTCTGATGTGGAAATCATGGCTGTACGGAGTAAGAAAGCTAGACCAGTGGGGAGGGGTGCTGGCTGGATTAGGCATCGAGCTGGAGGTGCATTTGGGAATATAGGGTAGATTCTTGGGAAAGAGGGGTGGGCTGAGGCAGAGTGTGTTGCCCAAAGGGATCAGAAAAGAGAGCATTGCCATGGGGCAGAGTTTCGAGTCAAGAGAGATGGTTAATGGGGACTACCCCTTGGCCCTTGCTGTCTGTGTGTGAGGCAGTTCAGGGTGCGGAAGAAGCAGTGGTTATGGTGGGTGAAGGTCCCAAATCCAGGAGGTACACTGAGGAATGGAGCATGTTGGATGGGAAGCGGCAGAGAGTCCAAAGCAATCAGGTGTGCTCCTAAGCTGTAGTAGTGAGGACAGAGCCCTCTTCTTTTTGGCTAGGTTTTTTGTTTTGTTTTGTTTTGTTTTGTTTTTCATTTGTTTAAGTAGGCTCTGTGCCCAGCGTGGAGCCCAGTGCGGGGCTTGAACTCTCCACCCTGAGATCAAGACCTGAGCTGAGATCAAGAGTCAGATGCTTAACCAGCTGAGCCACCCAGGCGCCCCAGTTTGGCAAGTTATATAGTAGAATCTATTTTTCTTTCTCTCCCCTCCCTCTTCTCTTTTTTCTTTTTTAATTTTAAGTAGGCGCCGCACCTAACATGGGGCTTGAACCCACAACCTTGAGATAAAGACTCCTGTGCTCTACTGACTGCCTTAACCAGGTGCCCCTTCATTTTTTTCTCTTAAAGATAGAGTACAGGGAATTGGAGAAGAAACTAATTTGGGGCAGGGCATAGTGGCATGGCCTAAGTGGTGAAGGCAGATGTTGACAGACAGTGTGGCAGGTAACTCCTGGGCTCCCGCTTGCTAGCTGGATGGCAGTGCTGCGGCTAGAGTGCTTAGCTTAGCCCCAGAGTGCAGTGCAGGACTGGCTGCCCTCTGAGTTAGAATGCACTGCCAAAGTGTGTTTGAGGTAGGTTTATTTTACTGATTGGGTTTCTGAGGCTTCGACTCAAATCATTGTGCATGTTTTGAACATACTCAATTATTACAAAGTAACCTTGAACCAAAAACATGCTGCATATGATCTTGAATGCACCAGCTCTAGTTGAAATTACTGTGCTTGACTCTCAGAATCTTGGTAAAAGAAGACAGGTCCTGGACCCTCCCCTGGGTTTCCTGGCCAACACTCAGGTCTGTTGTCATTTTTATGCATCCATTCCTATGTGAGGGAACCCAGTTTTGTTCTCCCTCTCTCTTTTATTTTTTATTTTATTTTTTTAAGATTTTATTTATGTTACTTATTTGACAGAGAGAGAGAGAGAGTGCACAAGCAGGGGGAGTGGCAGAGCTCCCCACTAAGCAGGGAGTCCTGGGATCATGACCTGAGCTGAAGACAGATGCTTAATCGACTGAGCTCCCCAGGCACCCCTCTTTTTTTTTTTTTTTTTAAGATTTTATTTGTTTATTTGAGAGAGAGAGATCACGAGCAGTGGGGAGGGTAGAGGGAGAGAGACGCAGACTGCCCACCAAGCAGGGAGCCCAATGCGGGACTCAATCTGTGGATGCTGGGATCATGACCTGAGCCGAAGGCAGATGATTAACCGACTGAACCACCCAGATGCCCTTTTCTCTCCCTTTTTTAAACATAAACTCTGCTTCCAGTTTGGGGCTCGAACTCACAACCCAGAGATTAAGAGCCGCGTGCTCTACAGACTGAGTCAGCCAGGTGCCCCGGTTTTATCCTTTTTCAATGGGAGAGAGGAAGAGCTCTTGAGAACCTGGTCTGTGCTGCTGCTTTATATTCATTGTTCACCAATTTTAGATTTCCCCAACAGGTGGGGTGCTTTTATTTCCCTTTTATCATTTGAGGAACCTGAGACTCAGGTTGGTCATGTGGTGAGTCCATGGTAGGGCTGGGGCCCCCACTGAAGTCAGTCTGTCTCTGGAACCCCTCAGAATCTTGAAGGGACACAGGACTTCAGGAAGGAGGCTCCAAGTTTGGAGAAGTGGGTGGGGAGAGGGAGTTCGTGGGTTTAAGACCACAGGGGAAGCACTGGTGAGCTGGTGGAGGGAGCAGAAGTGCCATCAGCAGCAGGTGCCACTAGGCCAGCCTCTGCACTGTGTGGTGTTGCTTCCCTGGCTTATTCCCTGTCCCCTCTGTCTTGCCAGCTGACAGCCGCAGCGGTGAGGTCTGGTGTGGTGGTCAGGATGGCAGAAGAGCAGGAGTTCACTCAGCTGTGCAAGTTGCCTGTGCAGCCCTCACACCCGCATTGTGTCAACAACACCTACCGGAGTGCACAGCACTCTCAGGCCTTGCTCCGGGGGCTGCTGGCTCTCCGGGACAGTGGCATCCTCTTTGATGTTGTCCTGGTGGTGGAGGGGAGACACATTGAGGCCCATCGAATCCTCCTGGCTGCATCCTGTGATTACTTCAGGTGAGTTACATGCACATGTTCTCACAAGTAAAGTAACACAGGCAATCCTGGCTTCACTAGGAGTTTGTGTTGGCACCCGCAGTGACCAGGTGGGAAGAACCAGTCAGAAGCTGCCAAGTCCCTTGCTCTGCCCGAGCTCCTCCTACTGCTTGTCGTAGTGACTCACCAACACTGAGTGGGACAGAGGGGTCTTTGAATCTGTTTTTCTTTTTACTTTTTTATTTTTATTTTTTTTTTTTTAAAGATTTTATTTATTTATTTGAAAGACGGAGATCACAAGTAGGCAGAGAGGCAGGCAGAGAGAGAGAGAGAGGGAAGCAGGCTTCCTGCAGAGCAGGGAGCCCGATGCGGGGCTCGATCCCAGGACCCTGAGATCATGACCCGAGCCAAAGGCAGCAGCCCAAACCACTGAGCCACCCAGGCGCCCCTCTTTTTACTTTTTTAAAAGATTTTATTTATTTGAGAGAGAGAGAGTGAACGAGAGAGCAGAGCACAAGCCAAGAGAGAGACAAAGGGAGAGGCAGGAGTAGACTCCCCGCTGAGCAGGGAGCCTGGATCTGGGCTGGATCCTAGGACGCTGGGATTATGACCTGAACCCAAGGCAGATGCTTAACTGACTGAGCCACCGAGGTGCCCTCGAATCTGGTTTTCTTTCAGCTCTCCTGGGACCTGTTCTCTCTTTTCCTTTTTTTTTTTAAGTTTGTTTACTTTTAAGTAGTCTCTAGCCAGCATGGGTGGGGCTGGAAATCACAACCCTGAGATCAACAGTGGCATGCTCTTCCCAGCCAGCTAGGCTCCCCTCTTTTTTCCTATTTTTTTTTTAAAGATTTATTTATTTATTTGACAGACAGAGATCACAAATAGGCAGAGAGGCAGGCAGAGAGAAAGAGGGAGCAGGCTCCCCGCTGAGTGGAGAGTCTGATGTGGGGCTCGATCCCGGGACCCTGAGACCATGACCTGAGCCTAAGGCAGAGGCTTTAACCCACTGCGCCACCCAGGCGCCCCCTTTTTTCCTGTTTTTTTAAGAGACAACATGCTTGACTTGACTTGTCCTGTTGCATTTTATAAAATGAATTTTCTGTATCTTGGTATAAAATAGATTTTGTTTCTATTTACTCTGGTTTCCCCAACATTTCATTTTGAGAAATTTCAGATCTGTGGAAAGTTGGAGGAATAATATTACGAACACCTGAATACCAGTTGTTAACATTTTACCATATTTGCTTTCTCTTTACACACAAAGACACATACACACCTTTTTAAAGATACTGGCACTTTATGCCTTAGTGTTTCATTCCCCCCGCCCCCCAGTGGTGTTCTTACAATGCTAACTAAAAGCCCACATGAACCCTGGTCATCAGGCTTCTGGTCCTGTGGGTGCTGAGGCCTAGGACAAGTGGTCAAGTTGTGTGTATACATTGTCCACACAACCATATGGTATATGAAGTTGTGCCTTTTGTGCCCCTTCCCTGGCCATCTACCTTCTCACCCACACCTTCTCATCTTTGTTGTTGTTGTTGTTAAGATTATATCTATGAATTTATTTGAGAGAGAGTGAGCATGCTCATGCATGAGCTGGAGGGTGAGGGCAGAAGGAGAAGCAGACTCCCCGCTGAGTGCAGAACCCCGCTTGGCCCAATCCCAGGACCCTGAGATCATGACCCTAGCAGAAGTCAGATGTTCAACCGACTGAGCCACCCAGGTGTCCCACACCTTTTCATATTGAGGGCCTAAGCCTCTGACCTTCCTCCTCCCCCACTCCTTGCCCCCGCCCAGCCATGGATTCTTGGTCCCTTGGAGTTTCTGTGGCCTTCTTCATGACCCCATCCCAGCCATTGGCACATTGATTAGAATTAGTGCCACTGCCCTCATTGTACCCTGGTGAAAGGAGGCTCAGGAATGAGCCCCAGCCGAGGCCACCTGATTCCCATTCCAGCCTATTGTTTCATTGTTTCAACTTCAAGTATTGGTTATAGTCCTTAGGAGTTTTTTGTTTTGTTTTGCTTGTATGTTTTTATTTTTTTTTATTTTTATATTTTTTTAAAGATTTTTATTTATTTGTTTGAGAGAGAGACAGTGAGAGAGAGCATGAGCGAGGAGAAGATCAGAGGGAGAAGCAGACTCCCCATGGAGCTGGGAGCCTGATGTGGGACTCGATCCCCGGACTCTGGGATCATGACCTGGGCCGAAGGCAGTCATCCAACCAACTGAGCCACCCAGGCGTCCCTTGCTTGTATGTTTTTGTTTTAAAGATTTTATTTGAGAGCTAGAGGGAGTGGGGAGTGAGACTGGGAGGGGAGGGGCAAAGGGGGAAGGAGAGAGAGAGAATCTGAAGCAGACTCTGTGCTCAATGTAGAGCCTGATGTGGGGCTCAATCCCACAACTGCAAGATCATGACCTGAGCCAAAAGCAAGAGTCAGGTGATTAACCTAAAGCCACCCAGGTGCCTCTGTTTTTTGTTTGTTTGTTTTTAAAATAATCTCTGTTCCCATTGTGAGGCTTGAATTCATAACCCTGAGATCAGGAGTCGCACACTCTACTAACTGAGCCAGTCAGACCCCCAAGTTCTCATTTTTTGATTTTAGGAACTATCAAGTATTTTTTTTTAAAGATTTTATTTATTTATTTGACAGAGATCACAAGTAGGCAGAGAGGGGGAAGCAGGCTCCCTGCTGAGCAGAGAGCCTGATGTGGGGCTCAATCCCAGAACCCTGGGATCATGACCCGAGCCAAAGGCAGAGGCTTTAACCAGCTGAGCCCCCCAGGTGCCCCGTGAAGTTTTGTTTTTTTTTTTAACAAGATTTTATTTATTTATTTGACAGAGAGCACAAGTAAGCAGAGTGACAGGCAGAGGGAGAGAGAGAAGCAGGCTCTCTGCTGAGCAGAGAGCCTCATGCAGGACTCGATCCCTGGACTCTAGAATCATGACCTGAGCCAAAGGCAGCCGCCTAACCAACTGAGCCACCCAGTTGCCTCTCAAGTGAAATATTTTTTCATGGTAAAAGTACCTCCTGTTCTCCAGAAGGAGGTATAGAGAGCATGACCTGTGGTGACCAAGGGCAGACATGGCCAGGCTTTCTTGCTTCTACTTTTGCTGTTACTCTGTAATGCTCTCTGCCTTTCCTGTGCCACAGTGTTGTCTTCTGGGCCCAGCTGAGGTACTTCTTCCTCCGGGAAGCTTTCTGTAGTTGTCCTGCACCCTCTCCCAGCCTCTGGCTCTCAGGGTTGGCTCCTCCCTGCAGGAGGCTGCTGACCTGTTGGGGATGGAGAGCTGCATAGCCCTGGATCGCCCTTGTCTTGGGAGGTACCCCCTGCAGGAATCCTCCTTTGGTGTGTACTCTGTGCTAGGCTTAGGGATTGACTAAACTGTGCATCTTGGGTTTTTTGGTTTTTTTGTTTTTTAAAAAAGATTTTATTTATTTATTTGACAGATTACAAGTAGGCAGAGAGAGGGGCAGATGTAGGCTCTCCGCTGAGCAGATAACCCGATGTGGGGCTCCATCCCAGGACCTTGGGATCATGATCTGAGCCAAAGGCAGAGGCTTTAACCCACTGAGCCACCCGGCGCCCTGGGTCTTGCTTTTTTCACATGTAGTAATAACTATCCACTGTGCTAATCTTCTGGCTCTCATGACCCTCTCGTGCTTTGCCCTATCTACTTCTGCTGTGCTGGTTCCTGTGCTCCCTGCCTCTGTGTGTCAGGGGGCATAAGTGTTCTGTCCTATATGTGGTCTCTCTGGGTCATAGACCTCTCCTTCGTTTCCGTACTGTGAATTATAAGGTAGTCAACTATAATTGATACTTTGATTTTGAAAATTTGGATAAAATTGATATTTTGTAGAAAATATATATTGATAGAACTTCACCCCTGAAAAAGAGTTATATTCTCCACAAAAACATGAAGCCTAGACATGTCCTGGAGTCATATCCTTTTATGAACAGACTCTAATGTCATTTAAGCTTTCAGAGCAGAGAAAGAGAAAGGGTCTCCAAAAAAAATTTTTTTTAAAGATTTTATTTATTTGACAGATAGCACAAGCAGGGGGAGGGGCAAGGAGCCTGATGCGGGGCTCGATGACAGGACCCTGGGATCATGACCTGAGCTGAAGGCAGACCCTTAACTGACTGAGCCACCCAGGCGTCCCTAAAATACATTTTTTTTTTAAGATTTTATTTATTTATCAGAGAAAGAGAGGGCAAGAGAGCAAGCACAGGCAGACAGAATGGCAGGCAGAGGCAGAGGGAGAAGCAGGCTCCCTGCCGAGCAAGGAGCCCGATGTGGGACTCGATCCCAGGACGCTGGGATCATGACCTGAGCTGAAGGCAGCTGCTTAACCAACTGAGCCACCCAGGCGTCCCTAAAATACTTTTTGAAGTATACTTTTTGAATTGGTGAAGAAAAGTTGAAAGCACCTCTTTCCCCTTGCCCTCCCATGTCACCTCCCCACTTACTCCCTCACCATGGTAACTCTTTCAAAGTTACTCTTCATCCCTATACTGTTTCTCTTTGTAAACACTAGTCCAGAATTCTGAAACCCCCAAAGCTCTGAAATTTGAAAGTTGTTTTGTTTTGTTTTTTTGTTCCACTATGTTGCTAAAACTTTGTAAGTGTATTCAGGGGGTCCCCTAGAGCTGTTTTTGTTAGTTGGTAGCTGTCCATTCCTTACTTTTGTGGGGGATGGGGAACTCTGGGTTTGGCCACATTGCCATATTTTCACCAGTTTTTGTTTTTGTTTTTTTAATTTTGGTACCAATCTGTTAAACAACAAAGCCTGCCCTAAACTGATATGAGACTCATTTTATTTTTATCCTACTTAGTATATGTCTTTTACATTTTGCTTTGGAAATACTAATGAGTTTGGATGGGAGATACAGACCCAGACCCTGCAGGGGTGTGACATCCTATGTGGCATGGGTGCTGTGTCTCTCCAGTTGAAACCTTTTGAATTCTGAAACATACTTGGCCCCCATTAGGGTACTCACTGGAGTTGAGTTGCGGTTTCCTAGCAGCAGAGGCAGCCCTCCTTGCAGAGTGTTTTGTGCTCTTCATGCCCTCCACCTACTTTGTTGGTGCCCTGCTGTGATCTTAAACACATGATAAGATTTAGCATCTTATATCTGTTTTTTAGTGTACAGCTGAGTAGTGAAGTGTAATCATGCTGGTGCGGAAGGGGTCTCCGTGCTGTTTACCACAGTAGCTGTCACCATTTTACATTCCCACCAGCAGTGCACAAGGGTTCCATTATCTCTGTAGTCTCAGCAACACGTATCATTTTCAGGGTTTTTTTGGTAGTCGCCATCCTAATGGTTATGAGGTATGGACTACTTCTTCTTTTTTTAAAAATTTAATTTAATTTAATTTTTTATTAATTTTAAAAGATTTTATTTATTTGACAGAGAGAGAGAGAGATCACAAGTAGGCAGAGAGGCAGGCAGAGATAGAGGGGGAAGCAGGCTCCCTGCTGAGCAGAGAACCCGATGTGGGGCTCCATCCCAGGACCTTGAGACCATGACCTGAGCAGAAGGCAGAGGCTTAACCCACTGAGCCACCCAGGCGCCACCCCCCCCCTTTTTTTTTTTAAAGATTTATGTATTTTAGAGAGAGTGTGCAGGTGCATGGGGATGGGGGGGGAGGGAGAATCTCAAGCAGACTCCATGCTGAGCCCAGAGCCTGACATGGGGCTAGATCTCAGGACCCTGAGATCACAACCTGAGATGAAACAAAGAGTTTCAGCTCTTGGCGTGCTTGGGGTTCCTGGGTGGCTCAGTCATTAAGTGTCTGCCTTCGGCTCAGGTCATGATCCCAGACTCCTGGGTTTGATCTCCACATTGGGCTCTCTGCTCTGCTAACCTGCTTCTCTCCCTCTGCCTGCTGCTTTCCCTGCTGTGCTCTGTCAAATAAATGAATAAAATCGTTTAAAAAAAAAAAGGAGTTTGTTGCTTAATTGCGCCACTCAGGCACCAGGCATCCATTTTTGGTTAAAACAGCAAAAACAAAAGGGGTGGATATATATTTTATTATTCTTTCAACATTTTTTTCCCTCCCTAACTCTTATTTTGAAAGCTGTCAGGGACGCCTGGGTGGCTCAGTTGGTTGAGCGTCTGCCTTTGGCTCGGGTCATGATCTCAGGGTCCTAGGATTGAGTCCTGCATCAGGCTCTCTGCTCAGCGGGGAGTGGTGAGCCAAGGGGCAACTCTGTTTCTTGAGAGGGCCAGTGGTGAGCATGCTTCTTCCTTTCCCTGCCCTTTTGCTCTTGCTCTTTCTATCTCTCTCTCTCTGTCAAATAAATAAATAAAATCGTAAAAAAAAAAAAAAAAAAAAGGCAGCCCTATAGAAGAGCTGAAAGATCCGTACAGTGACAGTGAATAGCCTGTGCCCTTCACCTAGATTCATCAGTTAGCATTTTGCATATTTGCTTCAGGTTAAGTTGGGGATATAACAGTTTATCTGGAAATACTTCATTGCACTTCCAAGAATAAGAGCTTTCTCTACTTTATCTGTAAGAATATTGTAAATCTCAGAACATTTATAGTCATTCCATAATTTTATCTGATACTGAGTCCATATTCACATTTCCTTAATTGTCCCCAAAATATATTTTGTCTCCTTCCTTCTTACCCTCTTCTTTTTTTTTTTTTTTTTTAAAGATTTTATTTATTTGACAGAGAGAGATCACAAGTAGGCAGAGAGGCAGGCAGAGAGAGAGAGGAGGAAGCAGGCTCCCTGCTGAGGGCTGAGCAGAGAGCCCGATGCGGGACTCGATCCCAGGACTCTGAGATCATGACCTGAGCCGAAGGCAGCGGCTTAACCCACTGAGCCACCCAGGCGCCCCCCCTTCTTACCCTCTTCATTCAGGATCCAGTCAAGGTCCACATATTGCAAGGACAGCCCAGAGAGTCAGTGTACCACAGAGCACAGGAGAGCACCCTGAGGGGGTGCATGTGGAATAAAATGTGTAGGAATAAATGTGACATGCCAGGGCCAGCTCTGTGAGCAGGTGACCTCCAAGATCTCCACAGAGACACAGAGGCTGGCTTGTGAGATAGAAGAACCCATCGTGTCCATCACAGAGATGCTAGCTCTCTCTGCATCAGTCTGTATGTGTAATGCATTCCTCTTAAAAATACCAAGAGACTTTATGGGGGGGATGGGAGGATGGCACAAACTGATTCTAAAGTCCAGATTTTCAAAAGCAAGCAATGGCCAGGAAGTTACTGAGAAGCTAATAAAAGGAGACTCGCCCTACCCTACGGTCACTCATGTTATGGAGCTGCAGTAATCCAGACTGCTTCTGGTGGCCGCAGAGATGTGGGAACATTACTGGGGAAGTAGTGACTTTGAACACAGACACAGGCCTGCCAGAAACTTGGTGTGTGGCAAAGAGGGCATCCCAACTAGGGGAAGGAGATGATGGGGTGGCCCTCTCAAGAAACAGTGTTGCCCCTTGGCTGTCCTGTTGTACCAAAATAAACTTCAGGTGGAACAGTTTGTTGTTGTTGCCAAATGATCCTTTATTGAAATATTTTCCTTTGTAGTTCTTAAGTAGCTGGGCATTCCACTACATACAGCACTGTTGACGTCACCTATGATGCCATGAGGGTAGCAGCCATCAGCATTGCAAGCCACAGCAGGATCACTTTAATGGTTTCAGAGAGTGAGTTCTCTGGCTAACGTGTTGATACCCTCATCAAAAGTGACAGTTCCACTGTGCTTTATGTGCTTCTGCTTCTTTCTTTCTCTTGGGAGGTTCCTTGAGGGTTTTGATAATCAGGGCAGAGGCAAAAGGTACCATTTCAATCTAGGCCTGTCTGTTCTATGTTTGTTTTAAATTTTAAGTAGGTTCCAACCCCAACCTGGGCTCAAACTGACAACTCTTGAGATCAAGACTTGGGTGCTTAACCAGCGGAGCCATCCAGGTAGTCTGCGGCCTGTCTGCTCTAAAGGATCAGTTTCACTGTAATCCTCAAACCCTTCCCATTACTGGTTGCCTTGGTGATGTCATCACTAACTTTTTTTTTTTTTTTTTTAAATCACGAACCTTTTTTGGATACAGTCCCAGGGGGCCAGTCTTGGGGGCCAGGGCAGACATGGCACCGACTTCCCCACCAGTGCACCTCACATGTAAGACTTTGATCTCATTGAGGTCAGACTTGGTGCATGGCAAAATGCATCATAAAATCAAAAGATCTGAGGTAGAAAAAAAAGTTCTACTCATTCGAAAATGGGCAGATTTCATCAAATTGACAAGATAGAGACTAATAGAAATTGGACAAAGAACCTGGACTGTTGAAAAAAGAATATAGATGGGTGCCTGGGTGGCTCAGTGGTTTAAGGCTCTGCCTTCGGCTCAGGTCCTGATCTCAGGGTCCTGGGATCTAGCCCCATGTTGGGCTCTCTGCTCCGTGGGGAGTCTGCTTCCCCCTTTCTCTCTGCCTGCCTCTATGCCTACTTGTGATCTCTGTCTATCAAATAAATAAAGTCTTTTTTTTTTTTAAGATTTTTTGTTTTTTTAGAGATTATATGTCTTTATTTATTTGTCAGCGAGAGAGAGAGAGAGAGAGAGAGCGCGCACAGGCAGGCAGAGTGGCAGCAGAGGCAGAGGGAGAAGCAGGCTCCCTGCTGAGCAAGGAGCCCAATATGGGACTCGATCCCAGGACACTGGGATCATGACCTGAGCCGAAGGCAGCTGCTTAACCAACTGAGCCACCCAGGCGTCCCAATAAACAAAATCTTTAAAAAAAGAGGGAGAGAGAATATAGAAATGGCACTTTAAAGGGTGCCTGGCCGGCTCATTTAGATCTCAGCTGAATCTCGGGGTCATGAGATTGAGGCGCACGTCGGGCTCTGCACTGAGTATGGAGCCTGCTTAGGCTTCTCCCTCTCTCTCTCTAAGGAAAAAAAAAAGTAACCTGGGTATATTGCGCTGTAGGTTAAATCAACCATGGTAGCCCTTTACATAAAGAAGAGCGGTGCTGTGTATACCATTAAGGAGCCATTTCCAAGATGCATTGTTAAATTATAATGTAACGTATAGAGTACATGGACTGCCTTTGGGTGCGGTGCTGCCCTGGGAAGGGCAACTGATGGCCTAGAGCAGAGCAGAGGAGGAGGGCAAGAGGAAAACTTTCACCCTGCTCTGTATTTTAAGTCTTGTACTGCTATATACGTTACCTAGTTGAAAAATAAATGTAAAAATAACTACTCTTCCCTCTTTGTGTGGTTGTCATGTTCAGCCCTGCTGCCTCCCCTGATCACCCGGCTCTTTTGCCCTGAACAGCTTATTAACTGGCTCCCCAGGATGCCTCAGAGGCATCTCACTGATGGTGACTCCGACCTCACTCTGACCCCTTTCCTCCCAAGTCCCTGTCAGCCCAGCTAACCCAGCCAAAGGGCCCTGGTTCCTCCAGTGCTCTTCTAGATTCAGTCCTTCAACATGTTCTCCCTGCCACCGGGCCCTCCCCAGGCCTGCAGGAACCCTTTTGCCTGAAGTCTGCTCACACCACCGTCCTAGGTAAAATTCGCCGACAGAGCTTCATTATGCTTGGATTTCAATCCTGACTCAGTCTTGACTTGGGGGAACAGGATCTGGCCCTGACTCACCTGCTCACTTCCTCCTTGCGCTGGCCTGGCTGCCTGTGTACTGAGCTCATCCCTGCCCCAGGACTTGAGCTGCTGTCTCCTCCGCCTGGAATGCCATCCACTGGCTGGTGAGGTGCCATCCAGCCCTGTCTCAGCCTATCCCTGCTCCTCCTCACTCTCTCCCTGTTCCCCCTCTCTCAGCCAGGTGCTCCTAGATCATACACCCTCTTGTGCTTCTTCCTAGCATTTCCGCACTCAGAAATCCCTTGTTCTTTACTTGCTGTCCTCCCTAGCATCAAATTCCTTGTAAGTGGGAGTCTTAACCACTTTACTTAACAGTTAATCCTTTGACTCTAAATGGTACTGGCATTTAGTTAGGTGCTCAGTATATTTTGAATGGATTGACTTTTATGACTTGTTTCCCATTTATTCATTCATCCATTCATTCATGACGTGTTCTGGGCTGCAGCGTGTAATCCAGGAAGTGTATTGTGGATGCAGCAGAAAGCAAGCCAGATGCTGTCCCTGGCTCCAGGAGTCTCAGGTGCCACACCCTGCAGCACGTGAAATGCGGACAGTGATTTCTAGTATGGCTGTCCAAACTTGATCAGGAGCTGGTGGGCACCTTCCGTGGTAAGACTCAGTGCTCAGAGCAAACCACTGTTCTGTTGCACATCACTGCTGGGTCAGTCTGCCTCCTGCTCCCCCTTGCTCTCTGCAGGCTGGGCTGGTAACCTAATTGATACTGATTTGCTCATTATGGGGCTTGAACACATGACCCTGAGATGAGACCTGAGCTGAGATCAAGAGATGGACACAGACTGAGCCACCCAGACGCTGCTATGATTGATACAGATTGATATGACAGCACTTTTTCATGTTTTTACTTTGCAGAGGGATGTTTGCTGGGGGATTGAAGGAGATGGAGCAGGAAGAGGTGCTGATCCACGGCGTGTCCTACAATGCCATGTGCCAAATCCTGCATTTCATTTATACCTCTGAGCTGGAGCTCAGCCTGAGCAATGTCCAGGAGACGCTGGTCGCCGCCTGCCAGCTGCAGGTGAGGCTGCCCTCGCTCCAGCAAAGCAGACCCAGGTGTATCCCCAGGTGTCTGCCGGACAGTGGCGTGAGGGGGATCAGCAGGTGAGGGTATCAGGCAGCAAAGGAGACTGCAGGTAGGGCAGAGGCTCGAGGGTGGTACACAGCTCAGCCAGCCCTAGGCACCAAACCATAGCTGCTCCAAACACCTCCAGGCCCAGGCTCCTTTGCCCTCTGCCCTTCTGCTGGTTCCTTTCCTTCTGCCTGTAAACATGTAGGCCAACCCTGAGGCAGGTGTGTGATGTCCCGTGTGTCCTGGTGTCAGATGAAGCCGAGCTGCCCCCACAGTTGCCCAGGCCTTTGCTGCTCATCCACCCCACTTGGCTTGCCAGTCTCTTTGAAACTACTTTTCATTTTTGTCATTGAATTTTGAATACTTGTTTTCCTACAGAACTCAGAAAGTTTTCTGAGGCTTTGACAGCGTGACTTACGTTTTGGAAGGCTGTATGACCTCGGTGGCGTTGGTGCAGTCACGCAAGGGCTGGGCCTGCACGTGCCTTTGCTTTCAAGAGCCGTTGTCAGATGGTCTCATCTGGCTGAAGAGACGTTTCATCTTACATTTGTTGAAAGTGAAAGTGAAATGCTATGCTGAATTCATTATCCTGACCTTTTTTCAGGTCAGAACACGTTTGGGGCCATCAGCAAAAACTCAAGTTGGGAAAGCCAAGCTGTTCAGGGGTGTCTGGAGCCCTCACACTGCGGCAGGGCCCCAGCAGTTCCCTGCGCCGTCTCTCTCAGATCGGGGGTGGGGGGCACTTGGCCTCTGCTTGCTGGGCTGGTTTGACCCTGGCTTGCCATATGCAATGAGTAGATGGACTTGAGCCAGTGTTCCTGAGCACGTTAGCACTTCCGAGGCCATTGTGGGGGCAGCACGGGATGTAGAGCCTCTGCTTTACCTCGAGCAGCTCAGCTTTTGGGGATTTTATTTTTAACATAGTGGGCTTTTATGCAGTGTGTTTAAAGCAAGTCCTACTTGGTATAACAGTTCCAAGTCCATAGGCCCACCATGGTCATGTTTGTTCATGTAGCCAGTGACCACGTGCTCCCCTTGTACTGTCCCTGGCCCTAGCTCAGGATCACACTGTTCCTGGTGTCCCCAGAGACCTGGATCTGAATCCCGGCAAGACTGTCACCACAGGATAACCCCCAGAAAGGGCTCCTTCCAGGCCTCTCATGGGGCTCCTGCACTGGGTAGACCTGGAGTGATTCCTCTGTAAGCTTCCCTAGCAGAGGACACCCCCTGTTGTGACAGTGAGGATGGGAAAGAGAGGGTGACATGGCCCCTGGGTTCTTCAGAAGTTGCTTCTCATGCCCACTGAGGGCTCTTTGCTCACACTTCCTCCCTAGAACCTGGTCAGTGTCCTGGCCCGTGACAGATCAGAAGTAGTTTTTTAGGAAGAAGAGGCAAAGCAGAAGTGCCAGGCAAGAGAGAAAATGGGTAGTCAAGTGATGACTTCGAGGACCTAACAGAGCCCTACGGGGACATTCCATCTGGGGCAGACACATGCCTGGCACTTCACAGGTTTCCATTCAGCTCTTGGCTAATGACCTGGAAAGCACGGAGTGTTTTTGAAATGAGAAAATATATAAAGATAAGATTTTACACGTTTATTGTTAAGCTTCACATACCAGCAGAATTACTTTATGTGTACTGGTTAATTTGTTGATGATGAGTGAAGTATTCCCATTTTTAGAGCAATTTCAAAATCCTCTTTTCCTAAACAACTTAGCAGTGCCTGGGCAGCTTTCCCCAGAGCCCTCCTCTCTATCTCCTTCACCCGGCCATGCTCTGATTGTCTCAGCACAGGCTGGCCTCTAAGCCTGTGGCTCACTTCTCAGCTGCCACCTCAGCACTGTTCTGTCTTGCCCTCCTTTCAACCCACCAGTTCTGCATGACTGGAAAAGGACAGGTTTCGGCCACCCGGGGCCCCTGTGCTAGCCAGAGTCATGCAGGTCTCTCCCCAGGCAGGATGGCTTCTAGTCTTTCAAGAACTTAGTGGGGTTCCCAGGAAGGGTGCTGGGTGAGCATCTGAAATGCCCTGCTGGCAGTTCCTAGCTCCTGGGGGGTTCAGGGCCCTGCTACTGGGGTAGGGGGTGGCTCCCTGGGGCTGCAGCTTGGGCTAAGCCCACAGTTGTTGGTGGGGGGTGGGGGAGAAGAGAGCTGAATGACTTGTAGACAGCCTGGGTTCCCAGATGCCTTCCAGAGCAGGGGTGGCTGATGTGGTGGCCACTGAGCTGCCTCTTGATTCTCTGGAGATTCACTACTTTTGATTTGAAAGGGTCCGCTCTGTACCAGATAGTTCCTGGGTACAGTCTCATTTTCAATTTATTCCTCTCCACTTATAGAGGAGGAAACCGAGGCTCAGAGCAGTTAAGAACGTGCCACAGATCTCTTCCAAGCCTGGATTTAGACCCAGTCAGTCTGCAGTGAGCCCCAGTCGCCTCTAGAGCTGGGGGAGAACAGCAGCGCCACGCCTCCACTTCAGGAAAGGTTGGGGGCAGTGGTGGGGGGGCCAGCTGTAGCCATTGGCTGTTACCCTCTGTCTCCCTCACCCAGACACTGTTCCCAGCCCAGGCTCGAACGGGGCTTGTTCTCTTCACAGATCCCAGAGATCATCCATTTCTGCTGTGATTTCCTCATGTCCTGGGTAGACGAAGAGAACATCCTTGATGTCTACCGGCTGGCGGAGCTGTTTGACTTGAGCCGTCTGACTGAGCAGCTGGACACCTACATCCTCAAAAACTTTGTGGCCTTCTCTCGGACTGACAAGTACCGCCAGCTTCCCCTGGAGAAGGTCTACTCCCTCCTCAGCAGCAACCGCCTGGAGGTCTCCTGCGAGACTGAGGTGTATGAGGGCGCCCTGCTCTACCATTACACCCTGGAGCAGGTGCAGGCCGACCAGATCTCACTGCACGAGCCCCCCAAGCTCCTGGAGACAGTGCGCTTTCCCCTGATGGAAGCTGAGGTCCTCCAGCGGCTGCACGACAAGCTGGACCCCAGCCCGCTGAGGGACACGGTGGCCAGCGCGCTCATGTACCACCGCAACGAGAGCCTGCAGCCCAGCCTGCAGGGCCCTCAGACAGAGCTGCGCTCGGACTTCCAGTGCGTCGTGGGTTTCGGGGGCATTCACTCCACGCCATCCACTGTCCTCAGCGACCAGGCCAAGTACCTGAACCCCCTGCTGGGAGAGTGGAAGCACTTCACCGCCTCCCTGGCCCCCCGCATGTCCAACCAGGGCATCGCGGTGCTCAACAACTTTGTGTACCTGATCGGAGGGGACAACAATGTCCAGGGCTTCCGCGCCGAGTCCCGGTGCTGGAGGTAGGCGAGGGTGCTCGGCTGAGGTATGGTCTGTGGGTGATGCTGTCATATGTGAGTTACAGGCTCTGAGGGCTCAGAGGCTGCTTGTGGGGGGGTTCTGCGAGGGCTGAGGCACTAGCCTTATAAATTAGTCTGTGGCTTGCTACGATGCACCACCTTATAAAGTCCAGGTTAATTTGGAGAGTTTGGCCGCGATGAGGCAAGGAAGAAGGCACCAGGCGTGCATGTTTTCACTCTTGTCTTCTCAAAGCCACTCATTGTGGGTCACACACCCAGCTGTCTTGTGGGGGAGAGGCTAGGTTGTGAATGACTATGCATTTGGACCCGCTGGACAGGGCTCGGCCTCAGAAGGAGGGGACTGAGTTGCCAGGAGCACTGGGCAGGGCAGCTGCTCCTTCTGTCTTGCCCTCTCCAGCTTTGACATATCTCGTCCCAGGTTCCCTTTGCCCATCAGCTGTGCTCCGCTCTCTTAACCACAGCCCCTGGTGGAGAGTGGCTTCCTGTCCTCCCTCCCTCTTTTGTAGTATAGAGTCCTCAGCCCAGGGAACCGAAAAAGCCAACAGGCATCAGTGAGCCTCATGTGAGATTTCATTACCCCTGCCTGCCCTGGCAGTGGTGTTGGTGGGCTCGGGGTCCCCCGAGGTCTTCCAAGCAGGCAGTTTTCCAAGAGCAGAAGGTGTGATGTACTATGTATGTTTTTTCTGTGTTAGGTCTTTATACACAGTTCATGGTTCATAGCATCCAAAACCCTTGGAATTTCCTAAGAGGAGAGCACTGATTCTGTCTTTTGCTGTTAAGAGAGTTATTGTGAGAATGGCACTTCCAAGTGCCTTCCCTAGG
This sequence comes from Mustela nivalis, assembly GCF_964662115.1. Taxonomy (NCBI): domain Eukaryota; kingdom Metazoa; phylum Chordata; class Mammalia; order Carnivora; family Mustelidae; genus Mustela; species Mustela nivalis. The sequence goes on along the minus strand of NC_139033.1, from coordinate 81,693,483 downwards.
AACTACACTCCGCATTTTAGCATCGAGCGGCCAGAACTTTGAACTTTTTTTGTGACTCTGGAAGCCCCTGAGTGTGAGGGGTTGCTGGTCCCCAGGAGAACCAATCCTGCCCCTTAGAAAGTTGGAATTTTAGTCACGCCCTCTGACATTGGGGAGAGGAGAATGGCCTGTTGTTGAATCAGTTGTCAATGGGCAGTGATTTAATCAAGTGTGCCTATGTAGCAAAGTCTTCATAAAAAAACAAAAAGAGAGGGTTGGGAGAGCTTCAGGGTTGGTGACCACCCAGTCTGGAGGTGCTGGGAGAGTGACACACCGTCCTGGAGGGGGCGTGGAAGCTCCCTACTCTTTCCCCAGACTTTGCTCTTTGTATCTCTTTCTGTTTGGCCGTTCTGATTTATATCTTTTTATAATAAATGTAATCTGGTAAGTGTAATGTTTCTCTGAGTTCTATGAACTGCTCTGGCAGATTAATGAAACCCAAGGAAGGGGGTTTTGAGAATCTCTGATTTATGGCCAGTTGGCCAGAGGTACAACCTGGTGCTTGTGATTGGCATTGTGGGCTGGAGGGGGTCACTGGAACCTCCCATTGGTAGCCGGTAGGTCAGAAGCGTAGATAACAGGCTGGGCTTATGACTACTGTCTGAAATGGGGACGCTGGGGAAGGGTGGTACCAGCCTATGGAGTGAGCCATCGTACTGTGGGATCTGATGCTAGGAGTGAGCCATCGTACTGTGGGATCTGATGCTACCTCCGGGTAGATAGCGTTGGGATTGAGTTGAATTGTAGGACGCTTAGTTGGCATCCAGAGGATTGCTTATCGGTGTAGAGAAAATGTCATGCTCCCTGCCCCAACACACACATTGGAATTGAGTGCAGGAACCCAAAAGAGGGGGTTTTGTGGACTGTCCTGGTCTGTAGGATGCTTCTGGCTCTGTCAGTCTATTGAGCTGTAGGTAGGATGCTTCCGGCTCTGTTACTCTATTGAGCTATCCACTTTTGGGGGCAGAACAGAGGAATCAGGGTAGATCCCCACAGCCTCAGCTACCATTAGATATCCACGGCCCCTCCACTGTACTTTGGTTTGATTGTGTGGGATTTGATATGTGTGGGAAGTCTCCATCTTTTGCAAGCTGAAAGAAAGCTGGTAAGAAAGAGAGAGTGCTAGCTGCTTCCATGGCTATGAGTTAGGTACTGACCAAGTTCACATTCATGTTTCCTTCTTTGGGGGTGGGGGTGGGATCTGGCCCGTCCTTGTCTCTTGGAAGTGAGCATGAGGTGACTTTGAGGGGAGAGCTCCAGCCCCTTCTGCTTTCTGGGCTCCAGGAAGCAATCACCTCTTTTAAACTGAAGAGCCCAAAGCTTGGCAGCTCAACTGCAGTTAAACACAGGACAGACTGAGTTCAGAAAGGAGGAAACAATATGTTCATTTTCTCCCTAACCAAATACCCTCCACAGTGGGTGTGGCAGCACCAGGTCAGCCTTCCCTTGAAAAGCCTCAAAGCTGCTTTTTTAGGGGCCTGTTTCCGCGTTGGGAAGGCCAAGGCCAGACCTCCCTGCTGAGAGCAGCCCACAGACCTGCAAAACAGACCTCTCCAGGGTGTTGTGGTCACCAGTCCTTATCATACAGTGGGGTGGTTGTGTGCCCACAGGGTGGCTGTGGGGCTTTCCCACAGTGGGGGCTGCTGCCTGCCCTTGGTCTGCCCTTTTACTGACTTGCTATCAGTTTCACTCAAGACCGGTGTAAATTTCCCAAGCCAAACTCTGGAAAATGCTAGTATCGGCAGCAATGTTTGATAACCACTGCCTCAAACTCCAGTGACAAGTTTGGGTCATTGTGGCAGGTGGGGTGGGTGAGACCTGCCTGGCAGGGGAGGCACTCTGAAGGGGTTGGGGTGCCATGTCTGCACCCCTGGGCGGTGGGCAGGACCCTGGGGTCTGTCACCTCTACAGGGTGGGAGTTCCATCAGTCTCCTCGTAGACTTCTAAAACTGCCAGATGGATCTTAATTGGAATGGTCTAAGAGTTTGGTTCTCTCCTTTCTCCCATTCCTTAGTTTATGAGCCTTAGATCTACAGACTCTCAGAATACAAGAAGACAAAATTTGCAATTAGGGTTTTCACTTGGGGTGCTAGAGACTTCTCAGGTTATGTCAGAGCATTGGTATCCAGAACCTGCATGTAAGAAGTCAGCTGTCTTGGAGCAAATTGTATTGTACTCCCCCCTACTTTTCAAAGTCTACGTTACTCCACTTTGCTCTTGTGAAAGACCTACATTAGTGCCTGTTTTCACTAACCAGTAGAATTCCAAGGAGGATTTTTGCTTTTACAAAAAGATTAAAAGCGAAGATAGTGTTCGGCATTGGTTTTGCAGCAAGCCTGTACAGAGGCAACATGCACCCTTGAGTGAGAGTGGGACCTCCAGACGCCTTCCCTGGAAACTACAGTCAGCATCTCAGCATCAAGTGGCCAGCACTTTGAACTCTGTGAGCATCTGTGCTTTGTCTCTGTTTCTTTTGTGCCTCCATTAGCAAGCAGTGACCTAAGGTATCAGAAAGGCCCTAAGAACGGTTATTTTTTGGGTCTGGAAACACTCTCATTTTTTCCCCACATGAATTAATTGTATTTGCTTTGTTTTATGCCATTTCAGCTTTTGAAAGGTTTCCAAGGAACACCCTGCTTTCAGATGGGGGGACCTGTGCTGACTGTCCACCTCACCCATGGTCTGTTGGACCCTTCTTAGAATAGAAACTTGTTTTCTCCCTTAGGCATTTCTGTGGCTATTCATATTTCAAAATATATTTTTAAAATTTCCTTGATTATAATGGATATAGGCATGGGGATGCTTAAGTTGTGGAAACACAGAAGAAAAATGGTCTGCCCAATTTAACAAAGACCTCAGAGCATTTCTTTTTGACTCTAGCTTGCACTTCTGAGTTTGCAGTAGGGTGATCCAAAATCTGCCTTAAAGTGACTAAAACTGTTTATATCTTTATATAGCTCCTTTTTATTAGAAAAAACATTACTTGAGGATTTATTCCAATGAAGTAGAAAATCCAATAAAATGGGAAATGTGGAATATAGGACACAGTGGAGAGATAAGAAGTGAGCACAACTGCGGTTGCATCTGAATTATTGATGTATAGTGTGTGTATGTGTAGTATGTTTTGTGTGTGTGTGTGTCTGAAACCACAGATCCATATGAATGCATCCAAGGAAGCTGTGAGGGCAGGAGACCAGAAGGAAGCAAGCGGAAGCATCTGTGGGTCTTATCTCACTCTGGTGGAAGATGCTGACTTGCAGTTGACCAGAAATAGGGGTGGGGGAGACATGTACATGAATGAGTTTCGTGTACAGGAAAGGCAGTGGGAAGCGCCCATCCCAGTCACTTGGCAGGGCCTCCGTGAGTGCTGAGCCCCTGGAATGGCCTTGCTGCCTGTCTCCAGCTAGACCTTGGACTGGCTCGCCCCGGGCCCTTCTTGGTCTCTCCATGAGAGAGCTCTGCCCTCCCAGCCCCTGCTATCCAGGGATCCAGTGGATCATGACTTCTGGGTAGATCACCCTCTCTGTACCTCTACAGTTGAAAGAAGCGTGCTTGTCTGGAGTTTCCCTTCGGGCTCCCTGCACTGAGCACCATGCCTGATCCACATTGGGTGGCCAGCGATGACTGAATGATTGCACTGTTGGTAATTTTTGTTTAAGTCATCGAGCAGACAGTGCGCTGTCTGCCCCGAGCTACAATGAGGACTAGGAATACAGACTTGAACCAGTCCTTTACGAACTCCCTTTCGGTGTGACAAGGACCCTTTTCGTATGCATTGTCCTTTCTGAGTCCTTGTGATAGCTTTCATAGGCAGGCGGCACCCTCCCCTCACCAGGCGCAGAAACTGGGTGAATGCTGGAGCGGGGAGAACTGATGCCTGCACGCACCCAGCTGGACCGGGGCAGACCAGCTCCCAAACCTGGGTCTCTGTGACCCGTGCGCATGTGCTTTCTCTCCTGTTCGCCCCAGCTGCTGAGGCGTCCTGTTTCCTGCCATTCCTGGCTGGCAGGGAGGAGCTGGCTGAAATGCGCAGGCAGGCAGGAGGAGCCGCAGAGCACATCTCACTCGTGCTTTGAGGCAAAGGTTGAAATCTGTCTGTCCACCAACTGTATATGGCACCAACCAAAACTGTTCCTTCTCTAATGAGCCCCTTGAAGTTCAGCTCATCCCCTTGGAGTTGGTCTTTCTGTGGAGAAGCAAAAACCACTTATCTGAAAGCAGCTATAATTATGCACGAGCTCTTGAGGAAGGGGACTGCAGAAGCAGGCACTCAGAACTGGTACCAGAGTGGACGACCAGGGGAAAAGGGCCAGACTCTGTTTGGTGGGGAAAGTGGACTCTGGGGCTCGGGCCCACAGGGTCCTGGTCACTTAAAGGCTCTATAATCCTCCGTATTCACCCAAATAGCATACCTGCCTGCATGTCCTGCAAAGTGCCAGGCCTGCGGCATGGAGTGGGGCAGGGCTGAGTGCCGGCAAGGCAGGTGTGTAGATTGGCCTGTGAAGGGCCTCAGCTACTAGGCTGGGTGAGGATTTTGGTATGAGTGGGGGCTTGCTGGTGAGTGTGGGATCGGGTGAGCAGAGGGAGCACGGGCTTCCGTTGGGACTGGTGAACAGCCAGCTGGAGAGGGCTAGGAGGCCTTTGCTGTGTGGGTCCAGCATGCCAGAGGATGAAGTGAGGGGTGATGTGGGTCTCCCAGGAAGGCTGTGATTGCCTGGGCTGAGTATGCAAATGAAGGCCTTCAAAGGCCCATGAAGGGCAGAGGACTCTCAGAGCTGTGGGAAGGGGTAGTTGCACAAAGGAGCTCGTGATGAAGCTGCTGCTTGGGGATATGACTTTTTGCAAAGGATGATGAAGGAAGAAGATGGGCTCCTGGCCATGCCTTCCAGGCTCTGTGCTAGAGACACACCCATGTTCAGGCATGTAGTGGCCTGCTGGTGTGGTTGTAGATGGGCATGTGCTGGTGTGTTGGGGCAGTTGGGGGGTGGCGGGTTCAGGGTACAGTGGTGGAACAGAAGGTGTGGGCCTGCTGGGCAAACTTTCTGGCCTATCAGTGATGCACTGCCCTCGTGTTCCCTCAAAAGGTATGACCCAAGGCACAACCGCTGGTTCCAGATCCAGTCGCTGCAGCAGGAACATGCCGACCTGTGTGTGTGTGTGGTGGGCAGGTACATCTATGCAGTGGCGGGCCGCGACTACCATAATGATCTGAGTGCTGTGGAGCGTTACGATCCCGCCACCAACTCCTGGGCTTACGTGGCTCCGCTCAAGAGGGAGGTAAGGAAACCCCTCCCAGAGGGGCCTTTTCCTGCCCTCTTTCCTTCTAGGGTGTGCAGAGAAAGTGGATGGCCAAGCTGGGGAACCAGAACTAGTGGGTACCCCCAAAGACTCTGCATTGTGATTGGGGCAGGGGACTCCTGGAGTTCAGCCAGCCTCCTGGGGAGAACCTCCCCAAGTACACACCAGATCCCGTTCCTGGTATTTCATCCCCATCTTGGTCTCGCCACCTTGATCCCAGGAGGCTGCTTTATTTTTTCTTTTCTTAAAAATTTTATTTGAGGGCTCTTGGGTGGCTCAGTGGTAAATAAGCCTCTGCCTTTGGCTCAGGTCATGATCTCAGGGTCCTGGGATCAAGCCCTGCATCAGGTTCTCTGCTCAGAGGGGAGCCTGCTTCCTCCTCTCACCCTCTCTGTCTGCCTCTCTGTCTACTTGTGATCTCTGTCAAATAAATAAATAAAATCTTTAAAAAAAATAAAGATTTTATTTGAGAGAGAGTCTGAAGCAGACTCCCTGATCGTGGAGCCCGACATGGGGCTGGATCCTATGACTGCGAGATCAGGACTGAGCTGACACCAAGAGCTGGAGGTTCAACTGACTGAGCCACCCAGGCGCCCCCCGACCCCCCGAGGAAGCTACTTTAATCCTGCAGTTCAAATGTCGACGAAAATCTTGTCTGTCCCTTGTCTGTCCCTTCCCCTTGTCTGTCCCTCAGCATAGTTGAGCTGGTCTGAAGTGTGTTCAAAGATGTTAGACAGGAGGGACACTGTGATAGAGGAGGGCATGGGAGTCTCTGACTTCAAGGGCTTCCTGAAGGGTGGGGCCTTTGAAAAGGCCAAAACACCACTTTAGAAGTTGTATTTCACATTTCTTTGCTTGTTGTTAAAGATCATGTGTATCCAGGGGTATCCCTGGGCACTCTAGAAGCAGAGGATGGCATGAGGATACACATGTGGGGCTGTTGTCCAGGCTCTGCCACAATATCTCCTGCCTTTTTTTTTTCTTTTAAAGAGTTTATTTATTTGACAGACAGTGATCACAGGTAGGCAGAGAGGCAGGCGGGGGGAGGGGGGTGGGGGGAGGTTTCCGCTGAGCAGAGAGCCCGATGCAGGGCTCAATCCCAGTATCCCGGGATCATGACCTGAGCCGAAGGCAGAGGCTTTAACCCACTGAGCCACCCAGGAGCCCCGATCTCCTACCTTTCTGAACCTCTTTCCATACCTCCTCTTATCTCTGTCCCTTCTCCAATCCCCCCAAGGCTGTAGTCTTTTACCTCAGGGGGCTGAGGTCTCCCTGATGGGTCCAGCTCTTCTCCATGGCCGGCAAGGGCTCCGAGGCTGGGGGTTTCCTCCAAGGCAGGGAAAGCTGGCCTGCTCCTTGCTCCTCCACTTTCCTGGGGAAGGAAGTGCCTCTAGTGGGGTACTCCCTCCCCTCATTCTGGAGGAAGGAAGAGATTTTGCATGGGAAAGATCAGGGGGTCCTTGAGACCTGATGGACCCCTGAATTCTCTTCCCTAAAGGAATGAGTAGGAATGGAGGCTGTTGGGCTCCAGGGGCTCTTTGTCTGGAAACTGCAGTTCTCCCATGTGGCCACAGAGGGGCAGCCTCGGCGTTCAACCGGGTTCTCCCCTGTCAATGTTACTTCTTTCTTACCATTCATTTGTTCAGCTACTATTTATTAAGCACCTACCATATACCAATCCCTGGGGATCCAGTGGTGTTAAAAGATGAGAAAAGTACCCCTCCAGACCATGGTGTTCACAGCCTAATAGAGAGACCACTCTTTTTTTTTTTTTTTTTTAAAGATTTTATTTATTTATCTGACAGAAAAAGACACGGCAAGAGAGAGAACACAAACAGGGGCAGCAGTAGAGGGAGAGGGAGAAGCAGATTCCCCACTGAGCAGGGAGCCAGACACAGGGCTTGGTCCCAGGACTCCGGGATCACGACCTGGGCCAAAGGCAGATGCTTAATGACTGAGCCACCCAGGTGCCCCAGAGAGACCACTCTTAACCACTAAACAAATCAGTAAAGTAATTGCTAATTGTGCTAAGTGTGGTGAAGGAAATCAAGAGGCTTAAGCTCAGCATTGTCCTGAGAGGGGGCTCTGGCAGGACTAATCTGAAAAGACTTTGGGGGGGCCATCTGAAGAGATGTTGACTAGACGAAGGTCTAATGAAAGCAGCTGCTGGGAGAGGGAAGGAGTTCCCAGGTCAGGAGGGGACATTCCCAATCTGAGAAAGAGGGATGGATGGCATGAGGAGGCATTGTGAAGAGACAAGGATGGAGAAGAGCAGCTCCTGAGCCACTGGGCGTTCCAGGTGGGGGCGACAGTGGCTTGTCTTAGGGTAGAGGTTGTGGGGAAGGAGAGAGCTGGGCAGGTTCAAGGCATAGTTTGGAGGTAAACTGACCAGACTTGCTGATGGATCAGATGTTAGAGAATGAAAGGGGAGAGATCATGGAAGACGCCCAGGCTCCAGGTTTGAGCACATGGGTGGATGGCTAAGCTGCCGACCAAGAGGACAGATGGGTTTGGGAATGAAAAAGAAAAGGAAGGGTTCCCTATAGATCATGATAAATATTCCAGTGGGAAATGTCAGTTTGACATTAAAAGTCAAGCTCAGGGGAGTGGTCAGCCAGGAGATAGAAATGTGACCGGACATGATGGTATGCTGGCCATGGGAGCAGTTGTGATCAGCTCAGAGGAACAGGGACGAGAAGAGGGTTGTGTGTGGGGGGGGGACATCCAGGGAGGCAAACCTGCCAGAGAACAGGGAGGTTTTCTCTTGTGAGCAGAGGGGGCCCACGGGTCCTGGAGAAGGGAGGTGTGTAGCCCATGTTGCTGTCCTAGAACCCACAGTCAGACATAGCAAATGACTGAGGGAAAAGTCTGTCACAACCCTCGTCTGTTTGTCACATTCTCTTACCTATTTCTTAGGGACACATGTAATGCTGAGTCCCACCAGTGTGGCATTGCTGACATGCCCCCAACAGACTATGAGTGGGGTGCTGCCTTCCTGTGGTCCAAGGGAGAAAAGTGGGACCTCTGCAGGGAACTCTTCTCACTTAAAAACCTCCCCAGAGAACTCACACTTCTGGGAAGATAGAGTAGATGTATTCCTCCTAATTCTTGCTAAGTACAACTCAAAACGCTGGACATACACATTAAAAAAAAAACAAAAAACCAAAACCCTTAAGCTTCAGAATGGTTGAGAGAAGGCAGTCTAGCTAGGGGTCTCAGGAACTGAGAAACAACACCATACAGTTATGTGTTCCCTGGATTTCCTTTTTGCCTCCTATATCTCAGACTTAAAAGTGAAGAAGTTCATAGGCAGTAGCACCAATGGGAAGCAAACTTCAGTGAATGTATAAAAACTGAAATCCTCACTGTGGTCTCTCACATGGACTCACACTGGCTTGTGCTCTCTCTCTCTCACTCTCTCTCAAATAAATCTTTATTTGACAAAGAGACTGCAAGAGAGGGAACACAAGCAGGGGGAGCGGGAGAGGGAGAAGCAGGCTTCCCGCAGAGCAGAGAGCCTGATGCAGGGCTTGATCCCAGGACTCTGGGATCATGGGATCATGACCTGAGCCTAAGGCTCCATGACCTAAGGCAGACACTTAAAAACTGAGCCACTCAGGCGCCCCTAAATAAAATTTAAAATTTTTTTTAAATTTAAAAAATATAAAGGAATAAAGTGGGAAGAATCAGTCTACCTGATTTCAAGACTTATCTGCATGGCTGCAGTAGTCACGACTGTGGTGTTGGCAGAGGGTTAGGCATGGATCAGTGCAGCAGCAAGGAGAACCCGCACAGATAGGCCCACCTGATTTTTGACAAAGGTGCAAAAGCAAATGAATGGAGAAAGGATAACTTTTCAACAAATTATATGAGAGCAGTTGGAATCTGTAAGCAAAGAAGATGAACATTGACCAAGTCTCATACTTCATAAAAAATTAAAGTGGCTTATGGGCTTAGGTGTAAAATGTACATCTATATAGTACTTAGGGGGAAAAAAAGAAGAAAATATTTGGCATCTAGTACTGGGCAACAAGTACTTAGATTTGACCCCCAAAGCATGAGTCATAAGAAGAAAAATCGATAAATGGGACTTGTCAGGGCGCCTGGGTGGTTCAGTGGATTAAGCCGCTGCCTTCAGCTCGGGTCGTGATCTCAGGGTCCTGCGATCAAGTCCCGCATAGGGCTCTCTGCTCAGCAGGAAGCCTGCTTCTCTCTCTCTCTCTCTGCCTACTTGTGATCTCTCTCTAATAAATAAATAAAATCTTTAAGAAAAAAAAAAAGTGGGACTTGTCATCAGAACTCTGGAGGGGGGATGTCAGATGGCAAATAAGCACATGAGAAGATGTTCGATGTCATTAGCCATTAGAGAAGCCCAAATGAGACCCACAGTGAGAAGCCCACCTGTCAGAATGACTAAAATAAAAACTAGTGGCACAGCCGGTGCTGGCGGGACCGCAAAGCTGATGGGACTATAAAATGGCGTGGCTACACTGGGAAAGAATTGCACAATGTCTTTAAATAGTTAACTTCTGGGCTGCCTGGGTGGCTCAGTGGGTTAAAGCCTCTGCCTTTGGCTCAGATCATGATCCCAGTGTCCTGGGATCGAGTCCTGCATCGGGCTCTCTGCTCAGCAGGGAGCCTGCTTCCCCCTCTTTCTCTGCCTGCCTCTCTGCCTGCTTGTGATCTCTGTCAAATAAATAAATAAAATCTTAAAAAAAAAATAGTTAACTTCCCACTACCATGCAACCCAGCAGTTGCCATCCTGGGCATTTATCCCAGAAAAATGAAAACTCTGTTCACAAACAGCCAGAAAGTGGAAACAAATCCAATGTCCTTCAGCAGGTGAATGGCTAAGCAAACTGTAGCAGATACGCAGCGTGGAATTCTACTCGGCAATAAAAACGAACTATGGACACATATGAGCAAGTCTAGATGAACCTGAGGTAGCACAGAAAGCCTGTTTCAAAAGGTTATGTGCTGTGTGATTCCATTCATATAACACTCTTGAAATGACGGAATCATAGAAATGGAGAAACAGATTGGTGATGGAAGGGATTAAAGAGGGGGCTGGGGCAGGGGGATGTGGGTGTGATTACAAACAGGCAACAGGAGGGATCCTAGTGGAGATGGAAGTGTCCTGTGTCCTGACTGGGTCAGTGTCAGCATCTTGGCTGTGCTACTGTGCTGGAGGTGTACTGGCTGTTACTGGGGATCCTGCGTAAAAAGTACATGGCTTCTGTATTTTCTTACAACTATGTGTGAATCTACACTTACTTCAAAATGAAAAATTTAATTAAAAACAAACAAACCCAAGGGATGCCTGGGTGGTTCAGTTGGTTAAGCATCTGCTTTTGACTCGGGTCATGATCTCAGGGTCCTGGGATTAAGTCCCATTTGGGGCTCCCTGCTCAGTGGGGAACCTGCCTTTTCCTCTGCTTGTGCACACTCTCTCTCTCTCTGTGTTAAGTAAATAAAATCTTAATGGAAAAAAAAAAAAAAAACAACCAAGACTTCCCCATGTCCCCACTATTGATTAGAGAAGACCCAGGCCTTGGTTTATGTCCTGCCCACTGCTCTGTCCCCTGTCCACCTCTCCAGCCCTCTGCTGTATCACCACACAGCCTCAGGGTTAGTGGCTGCCTCTGAAACACCAACCTTGGAGCCTCCATGCCCCATGGGGCTCCTCTGCCCCCCAAACACAACAATGCTCTGTCTTGTGGGCTACGGGCCCAGCATGAAGGCCTTGCTGGGGGTGGGTTGAGCAAGTGGGTATGAGAGAGGAGGTCCTGGATGCCGTAGGAACCGGGTGAAGGGTCAAGGTGGCTGGGCAGGGAGGGGAGCCCCCCCCAGGGTGCACGCCCAGGTCTGAGGACCAAAATCAAAAGCAGGGTGGTTTATTTTCTTCTTTCACACATAACCATCACTAAAATGGCATTGTTCTTTGTGTTCGATTTTGCATCTCATTTTCTTCCTCACCATATGGTTAGTTATTATTTGTGAACGATTGTGAAAGCGGGGTCAGCAGGCCTGGAGAACTGGCTTGTCTTTGGGAGTAGGGGAGGGGTGGAGGCCACTGAGGGCGGGTCAGGTATTCTCGGAAGTGCAGTCTCCTCTGGTATCTGGCTCTAACAGCTGGGCTTTAATTGCTTTGAGCACCCCCCCACCCCCCGCCCCATGCAGATGTCTCCTTGAGGGGTGAGAGAAAGACAAAAGATTCTGTTCTCCCCCTTGTAGAAGCTCAGAGTCACCTCTGGGTCCCTGAACTTGTCCCCTATTGGAGTAAAGTCAGGGTGGGTGACTCAGACCAAATCAGGGAGGGTTCTCAGCAGAATGTGAGGTGGAAGTTGGGGACACCACAAGGGATGGGGTTTGAGTGAGGGCCCCTGGCTGCCTTCTGTCATGGCCCTCTTGCCCCCTTCCCACACACTCCTGGTTCTCTTGATGGCAGGTGTATGCCCATGCGGGCGCCACGCTGGAGGGGAAGATGTACGTCACGTGCGGCCGCAGGGGGGACGACTACCTGAAGGAGACGCACTGCTATGACCCCGACAGCAACACCTGGCACAGCCTGGCTGATGGGCCCGTGCGGCGGGCCTGGCACGGCATGGCCACGCTCCTGGACAAGTTGTACGTGATTGGGGGCAGCAATAATGATGCTGGCTACCGGAGGGATGTGCACCAGGTGAGCAGAGCTGGGCCGCCCACGCACATGCTTTTCCCATCCCTTCCAGTTGTTTCAGATGCAGGGTGAATTGCAACGTATATGCTGCCTTATTAAATAGTCTTTATTTTTTATAGCAGGCTCAAGGTTCCCAGCAAAATTGAACAGAAGGTGCAGAGACTTGCCATGTGCCCCCATCCCTATACACGTGGTCTCCCCCACCATCATCATCCCCCACCAGCGGGGCATTTGTTCCAACCCATGAACCCACCGTGACATGTTCTACCCCAAGCCCATAGTTTAAGGGTTCACTCTTGGGTGGTGTACATTCTCTGGGTTTGGACCAATGACATGTATCGACCAGTATAGTATCAGACAGGGTACTTTCATTTGTTTTCATTATTAAAAACATTAACTATAATGTTAGTATGACCACGTTGCAGATCCTTTGAATAGTTCCAGTTTAATATTCAGTTTCCATAGCCACTGCCCACTTCAGTGGTCATGCAGAATTCCGTCACTTTGGTGTGTCATTTGGTTTGGTCTGAGTAACAAAAGTTATGCTCTGTAGTGCATTTCAGGCATTTTGGATTGTTTTCTTAAGTGAGAGCTCTGCTTCTCCCAAGTGTGGTCCCAGACCAGCAGCATCTGCATCCCTGGGAACATGTTAGAAATGCAGGTTCTTGAGTCCCACCCCAGACCCACTGAATTGGAACCTGTAGGTCTGGGACTCAGCCATCTGTTTTAACAGCCCTGAGCGGTGAGAACCCTTGGGCTCTCGTGGGTCGCTTTCCTATTGTTTCCATGACAAATCACCACCAGCTTAATAACTTGAAACAACATAAGTGTATTCTTACAGTTTGTAGGTCCTAAGTGTGATGTGGTCTCACATGGCTAAAATCCAGGTGTCCTCAGGGCATCTGTCTTTTGGGGGCACTATGGGAGAATCTGACTCCTTGTTCACTCAGGTTATCAGAATTCAGTTCCCTGCATGTGTGGCGCTAAGGTCCCTGTTTCTTTGCTGGCTGTTGGGTAAAGGCCCTTCTTGGCTTCTCGAGGCCTCTGCATTCCTGGCATGGGGCCGCTTCATCCTTAGCCAGCAACGGCAAGTTGTCCTTCTGACTTCTCGTCCCTCCTGGTAGACTTTCCCCCTCTGCTCTCAGAGACTTGTGCAAGTAGATGGGCCCACCTGGCAAGTCCAGAATCACCTTCCCACCTTGAGGTCCGTACCCCAAAGCATGTTTATAGAGTCCCTTCTGCCATGTAAAGTAACACAGGGTTTAGAGATCTAGGGCATGGACTTCTTTGGGGGGGGTCATTTTTCTGCTGACCACAGATAGAGAAGCAAAGATGCTTATTAAGCCAAAAAGATGAGATTTTTTGTGGCTCTTAAAGCTACTGTCAAATAGCTTTCCTAGATTATCAGACAAATGCACAGATGGGCAGCTTCCTTACGTAGTTATCAGCAAAGGGTCTTATGGTTTTTCTTCCCCCAGTGGCTGCTAGTTGTCAGGGACAAATTTAACCTGTCTTTCACATTTCTTGGATTACGAGTAGGTGGAACATTTTCTCATGTATTTGTTTACTGTCCGGGGGACGTTTGGAGATGTGAAAATGTTGGTGGTCATCACTAGTCAGCGAGTTAACTCCTTCCACATTTTATCTGCACTTCCCCCTGGGGTCTGTGCCTTTGGTCAATTTCAGTGTTGTGGAGGGGAGAGAACCCCAGACCTTAGAGAAGAACAGCGTGCCCACGGGGAGGTATGACACATCTGGGGCCGCCGGCTGGCTGAAGGCCCTGGAGGCAGGACAGAGGTCAGCCTGGCCGGGAGACAGGACGTTTTGGTGCTGGCCCCAGACTCTTCCTCCAGAGGAGCCGGGTCTGCACACAGCCTGGCTGTGTCCCTTAGTCTTGGTCTGAATCCAGGGCCTGGCCGAGAGTGCTGCCCTGCCTGGCTGGTCCAGGGCAGCCTGGCAGCCCCGTCCCAGCAGGTGCCCCACTTTACTCTGACCTTGGCTCTGCAGGTGGCCTGCTACAGCTGCACGTCTGGGCAGTGGTCATCTGTCTGCCCGCTCCCAGCCGGGCATGGCGAGCCTGGCATTGCTGTGCTGGACACCAGGATCTATGTGCTGGGTGGCCGCTCGCACAACCGGGGCAGCCGCATGGGCTACGTGCACATCTACGACGTGGAGAAGGACTGCTGGGAGGAGGGGCCGCAGCTCGACAACTCCATCTCGGGGCTGGCAGCCTGCGTACTCACCCTGCCTCGCTCCCTGCTCCTCGAGCCGCCTCGTGGGACCCCCGACCGCAGCCAGGCCGACCCGGACTTTGCCTCCGAGGTGATGAGCGTGTCTGACTGGGAGGAGTTTGACAACTCGAGCGAGGACTAGGGCTCCCGCACCTGGTGTCCGAAGGGAAGGTGGCAGGAGCTCCGAGAGCATCTGGGGCCTCCCAGCGGCCCCTCCTGCTGGCTCCGCGTGCTTGCTGGCTCCTGCCACCCATCCTTCCTGCCAGTCTACAGCGGTTATTTGTGGAGCTCCGCAGATCCGTGGCTGTGATCGCCCTACCATGGGAATGCTTTTGGAGGGCTCTGGTTCTCTGGAGAGTTTACCGAGCCCGCTCCTCCTCAGCTTGGACGAGGCATGGCGTCACCAGCTGTCTTGGACTCCCCAGTGCCTGGTACTACTCCCTGCTGGGCTGAGAGGGCACCCTTCTCCAAAGGGACCTGGGGACTGGCCCTGTGGGTGAGGCGGCCGAGGCACACCGTACCCCCTTCCGTGGGCAGGGAGGTGGTGGAGTGAGCCCGTCGCCTGCCTAGCATTCAGAGGCTTGAGCTACTGCAAGCTCCCAAGGCCTGGAAAGGGAAAGGAGATACATAGAGTTGCCCAAGACTGGTTCAGTAATAAAAAGATTTCCTGCAGCTGGGCTTTTCTGACCCCATGTTGTTGATAAATGAAATAAATCATCTTACAAAAGGTGTGAATTGTGTTCCTGTGGCTGCAGCCTCACCATCCGTTCACAGCCAGTGCAAGGCTGTCCTCTGCGGGTGCCTGTGGCCTTCCGGGCCCAGAGCTGCTGAGTGGCAGTGGCAGGACAGAAGCCCCCATCTGAGGGAAAAGTACAGTACCCCTCTCAACCACCGCCGCCCCCCCGCCCCTCCCCCGCCCCCCAGCTAGCCAGGCTGTTACTGGGAAACATGGAAACCCGCCCTGGTCTGCTGAGATGTGGTCACCCAGCCTGCTGGAACACCACCTGCGGTGAGGTGCTCTTCTCTAAACCTCAGTCCAGCTTGGTGAGCAACCTCGTGGCCCTGAGTAAAGCCCAGCCCCAAGCCTGGGAGGGAGACCCGCTCACCAGAGGCTCTTCCCTGCTTGCTGGATCTGAGTGTGGCAGGGGTGGGAAGGGGAGCTGCCTTTCCTATAGGTTCACTAGCTGAATTCTTAGCATGTGGTCTCAAGGGTCGTGGTGGCACAGCAGATGGCAACCTCTGGGGCCACCCTCGAGTGGGCTGGGCCTCCAGCCCCTCCCTTGCTTCTGCGCAGCTGACCTTCCACCTGAACCCCCTCCCCTCCTCCAGCCACAGCCTCTGCTCTTGCGAACTCCCAACGGCAGGGGGCAACCTGCAGAGGAACCGTCACTTCCCAGTCTCCTGGGCAGAGCGCCGGGACATCGGCGTCTTCTTTCTGTGCCCCAGAGCCTGTGGGAGCTGGCACTCTGTCGTGGATGGAGGAGAGCAGAGGGACAGTGTGTGCTGCTTGATGGGAGGAAGAGGTAGGGCCCAGATGCCCTAAAGACAGTGGACGTTGCTGCCTGCCCCTCAGGGCCATGCGTATGATCTTCCTGTCTCTCAGGGTTCGGGTACCCCTCAAGAATAGGCGCCCACTCCCTAACCCCTATGTGACATCGTGCACTTCTAGCTTGGGTGGCAATCCCAGTGCTGAGCCTAGTGGGTCACTTCCAGCAGGACAGAGTAGCCACATTCTTCAGTGTCCTCTCCCCTGCTCGGGGGCTCACAGTACCTTGAGGCCAGGGCATCAGTTCTTACAGACCCCAGAGTCCCTGGGAAGGAGAAGCACCAGAGATGCCCCCCTCCCCCCGCAGTGTGTCCCAGGCTTGCTGGTGTCATCCCCCTCCACCCGCAGCCTTCTAGGTGCGGCCTTCTAGGTGCGGCCACGGCTTTGTAAGAGTTCTGCTCTGGAAGGTAGGGAAGAAGGGTCTGTGAGGTCCTGTGGACCATGGGGTGGACTAGACACGAGCCCTGAAAGGAGTCCTGCCGCTGTCTAGGCAGCCTGGAGGCCTTCACGGCTTCCCCTCCCAACACCTGTCTGGGACCTGGGCAACCCTGGCTCTCCAGCCTGCAGCCTCTCGGAGAGGCCTCGTCTTGTGCCTTCACTCAGCTGGGTACTCCTTCCTTTCTGCCTGCAAATCCTCACCCTCTCAAGGCCACCTGGGGAAGCCATTGTGGCTGGAACCAGTCGGCCCAGGCTCCACACCCGCATGGGGCATATGTGTGGTTGTTAAGTCATCTGTGGGTGCCTGTGAACCCAAAGCTTCCTCATCATGGTATTCACCTGGCACCTAGCCAGCTGCCTGAATGGTCAGTCATGCACCCGCACTTCTCAGTCTCCTGATTGGGGTGTGACAGTGGCTGGGACCGACATGGGCCCTGCATTCACCCCTGAACTTCCCATCACCTGGGAGGTGGCTATGATGGGACACAGGTGGAGGACCACTGTGGATCTTGAGTGAGATGAGGCTGGGGACAGGCCTGCGAGCCGTTGAGGGCAGCCAGATGTGATTAGAAGGGCTGCTCTGGGGGATACGCCAATGGGGTAGGTAGAGATTTGGGACACTCCTGGTGTTGGCAAGGACTGGGGGGCATCATCCAGCTGGTGCCCTTCACAGTGGAGGCAATTTGGGGTGGCAAGCCGTTCTGAAGGAAGGGAAAGAAGGTGAGGAGTTTGAGGTGCCTGTCCATGAACTCAGTCCAGCTGGGGTGAGTGCCCAAAGCCCTGGGGGGTGTGCTTCTAAAGCTAGGAGCTGGGCAGCCACATGGACCTCATTTGGCCCCTCTTGGTGGCAGTCTAAGGGGGGGGGGCTTTTGAAAGGGGCCCCCTAGGCTGAGAGAGCCTGGGCCGTGTCGGGGCTGTGCCCAGGCAGAGCTGCCCACAAGTGGCTAGCCTGTTTACTTGTCCCCCAGAAGTGTTTGCATTTGTGATCTCAGGGGTTCAACTTCCCCTTCCGAGCCGAAGGCAGAGGCTTTAACCCACTGAGCCACCCAGGCACCCATCAACTTCCCCTTCCAGTCCACCCAGCTGTTGCCTGCCGCTGACCTCCCTCCTGCACCAGCATGGCTGACGGAGGGGCCCTCACCTCTGAAGTTCCCTGTTCTCCTTTCCTCCACCAGCCTACTCTGGACAGGCTTCTGGCCCAGCCAGTCTGGTGGTGTCCACAGCCTTGGGCTTTTCAGTGGCCGTTATTCCAAGTCCCTCCTTCAGCCCCTCTTCCACTCTGACCACCTCCACGTGACTGAGGAAGGACACCACCTTTCCCTCCTCTGAGGAGTCTGTATGCAGTCTGTTCTCCAAGAGAGCGCAGGTGCCCTCTCCCTGCAAGGTCTTCCCACCAACTCCCAAGTCTGCAAAAGACAAGCTCATCTTTGCTGGGATCTGGATGCTCCCCCTTTTGTTCCATACCCCAGCCTGCCCACCTTTTGCCGCTCCATGGTCTCTGGGATCGGGTCTGTGTCCCAGACCACTGCCAACTCCTCGGCTCCCCAGGCCCAGAGTTCTTCCTCCCGGTCCCCTTTTGCCCTGTTCCTCTCCACATTGCTCCCCTGCCCCCACTGCCCCTGCACTGCTCTATGCTGTCACCCCACTCTTCCTGGGGCAGGATCCCCCAAGCCTCCACCTTCTGGACTTTTACCTCTGGTGATCCAACAGCCTTCTCAAGTAGAATGTCTCTCCCAAACTCCCCTTTCACCACTGGAGGAGGATTGCAGGGTCTCTCAGTCCTGGAGTACTCCCGCCTCCTCCGTCTTTGCCCCCATCTGCATTTCCCTCCACGAACAGCCCACTGCTGGGCCATTCTACCTTCTGCGGAGACACCCTTTGCCGAGGTCTCAGGTGCAGCCCGAGGCGACCCCTCAAGCATTCTGTTCGAGTGTCTTCTGCAGGCTTTGACTGCACCCAAGTGAGCCTGAGGAGCCAACACCACAGCCCAGCTCTACAAGGGCGAGGGCTTCGCGGGGGGCAGCGGAGGCCGGTTTGCGGCCTTGATCTGGGGCGTCTTCGGACCGCTCTTCCCCGGCCGGTTCCGAGGCACAGCGGGCCGGGAGAGCTTTGGGGCGTCGCGTTCTCGTCCCCCACCCTCTTTCCCGCCCCGGGCCTGGCCGCGCATTGAACGCGCGGGGGTGACTTCTCTGGTGGGTGTCTGGAAAGGCAGGGGAAAGGCTCGGGGGGCAGGGGATTCCTTGGGCGGGACCGCCGCGGCCCCTCCCTCTCGCCCCGGCCCCTCCCTCTCCCAAAACTCCGCGGGCCTACTCCAAGTTCGCCCCCAAGTTTGCGAGCGGCCGCGTGGGGGCGGGGGCCGCGCGGAGGGGCGGCGGCGGGGCCGGAGGGTGGGGTCTGGCGCGCGGGGCGGGCGCTGCCGCCTGGCCGGCCGCGGCTGGCCCAGGATCAGGGAGCCGATGTGGAATTTCCTGCCCGGCCCGGCGCCCCTCCTGCCGCCCCCCGCCCGGCCGCGCACTCCGCTTCCGGCCGCTCTTGCTGCGGCCGCACCCGCGCCCGCGCCCGCCCCGCGCCTGCCCCGCGCCTCATGGAGGGCGCAGGGCCCCGGGGGGCCGGGCCGGCGCGGCGCCGGGATGCCG
The DNA here is from genome assembly GCF_964662115.1 of Mustela nivalis. NCBI lineage: Eukaryota > Metazoa > Chordata > Mammalia > Carnivora > Mustelidae > Mustela > Mustela nivalis. The sequence continues at coordinate 81,674,616 of NC_139033.1, read as the reverse complement.
GGAAGCTGCCGTCGCCGCTGCTGCCGCCGCCGCTGCTGCTGCTGCTGCTCTGGCTGCTGCCCGGCTCCGCGGCACCCCAGGAGCTGAACCCGCGCGGCCGCAACGTGTGCCGCGCGCCCGGGTAGGAGCCGGCCTGGCTGGGAGAAGGGGCCGAGGGGGACGTTAGGGGCCGAGGGAAGGGGACGTCCGGGGCTATCCTAAGCTAAACGCTCTAGTCCTTTCCGCCGCCCTCGCCGATTCGTCTCCAGGCCGAGCCTGGGCGCCGGGCCACGACGGTGCATCCGAGGATACCCCAGACGCGAAGTCAGCCGAGGAGAGAACGGAGTGCAGTGGGCACCCCGAGGTTACATACCGTGTCTGAGAGTTCAGACCTAGAAAAAGGAACGCTTGGGCTGGTTGAGAAGGCGTAGGGAGAAGTTGGGTAAGGGCATTCCAAGCTGATGGAAGGGTATTTGCAAAGGCCCCGGGCGCGAGTGTGGTTCCAGCCGGCAGGGAGGGTGAGAGTCAAGTGGAGATGGAGTAGAGCTCCTGAGAGGTGGGAGCCGGCACATCTTGAGGCTGGCGGGACTCGGAAAGAAGAATTTGTGTCTTAGAGATAGGCGCCTGTGGGAAGAGGGTGGTGATAGAGGTGGGCACTGAGGAGCCTGCGCTGAGTGGACCAGAAGCAGGATTCGAGAGGACAATGACGTGCACTGGGGTCCGACAGATATGGAAATCCCGAGTGGGGATACTGGGTGCTCGGAGGGGCCGCGCAGACGTGGGACTCCACGAGGTGCCGGCTGGGGAAGCCAGCGTGGGACAGGCAGACTGGGTCGGAGAGCAGCGGGCCGAAGACCTTGCGCGGAGGGAAAAGAGTAGAAGACAGGACGCTAGGAGTGGGCGCAGGGGTCCGAGGACTTGGTCGGATGTCAGAGGCCACAGCGAGGTCACGGGCATCTCCACCCGGGGCCAAGGAGCCGGCCTGTGGGGGTGCCTTGGCTCAAGCCCGGGCGGTGGGGGCGGGCGGGGCGCCGGGCGGGCGGGAAGCTGGAGAGGCGTCCACAGGGCCCCAGGCTGCGTCCCGTCGGGGCGTCCTGAGCCGCAGGGCCCTGGGAGGCCGCGTCCGGGGGCTTGGCGGTCGCCGCAGACAAGGGGCTGCGAGGGGCCGCGCGGGGTTTCCGAGCTCGGATCCCGAGGCGCGCAGACCCCTCCCCACTGCGAGCCCCGCCTCCGGGGCGGGGGACGGCCTGGCCCGCCATCTGCTTCACATCGACGCCGCCGCCGCCTCCCGGGCCTCCCCGGCCCCAGGAATGCAGTGGCAGTGGCGGGCGGGGCCGTGCCTGGAGAGGGGGAGGGCGCGATCGCTGCGGGCCCTGTCTCTCCGCCTCAGCCCTCCTTCCCCGATGGGGCTCCGTGCTGGGGGATCCGGTGGCAACAGGCTCGAGCTGTCGGGAGCCTGAACCCTTCGCTCCCGCGTCCGGTTGCCCGGGCACCTCCCCACGAGGCGGCCTGTTTCAGCAACCCAGACACCGCCTTTGGGTTTCCGATCCTGGTGTCACTTCTCCCCACCCGTGCGGACCAGGACAAGTCGCTTAACCTCTCTGGGCCTGTCTCTGCCTCTGTCAAATGGGGTTGTTGCTGTGGCACCCCACTCATGGAGTGGCGAGCTGGTTTATGGGAAGGACAGCCACCTCTGGCCACCGCCCACCCAGGGTGCAGGCCATCTCCAGAGGTTCCTTTCCCCAATGGCAGGAGAACCGAAGAGGGGAACATACACTTAGCCCGTGAAATCCCATGCACCTCCTATGTGTGTGCCAGGCCTGTGGTTGGTGCAGCCATAACAGCAGCTGAGACAAATACTGCTGTCCCCACAATGGAAGAGACTTACAGCAAGTCATCTGACATTCCGAGTGCTGCAGAGGAGGGGTTCAGTTGGGGAATGCTGTATCCTTTAGAGTGATCTGGGAGACCCACTGATGAGTGGGCAGAAATCTGAAGGAGGGAAGGTGGAGCCCTTCGGTGTCTGGGGGCAAGGCTCTAAGTGCCAAGGGCTTCTGGAAGCCCAGAAAAGAGCCCTGGGGCCTGGGCAGAGCCTGGGAGAGGGATGGTGGAGGAGAGGCCAAAGAATGAGAGCCGGCCTGCCCACTGCTCTGAGGGCCATGGGAACCCATGCACAGAGGAGGAGTGGGATCTGAATAGGCTTGGCTGCCAGGTGGCAGATGAACTTGGCTCAGGAAGGTAAAAGGAGGAACCAGGTAGGAAGTCAGTCAGGAGAAAACCAGGCAGAATGAGGGTGGCTCTCACAAGGCTGGGGCAGAGTAGTCCAAGAAGTGGTTTGTCCCATCCTAGATCCAGTTTGGAAGGCAGGGTGCATGTTTCTCCATGAATCAGGTGTGTGCTGTCTCTGTCACGGCAGAGCTGAGGCCTCTGGGGTTTCAGGCTCCCAGCCTGGAAGGATGGCATTCCCTGAGATGCAGAAGGCTACAGGTGGGGGAGGCTAGGCATTCAGGCTGAGGAGGTGGGCCCCACTGCAGGGCTCTGAGCATTTTCAGCACCTCATTTAGATGGGCCCTGGGGAGCTTCCTGATGGAGTGGCAAGAGGAGAGGAGACGACAGAGCCAAGGAGGGGGACAGAAACCAGAGGAGGGGTGTCCAGGGGCAGGGGTGAAGGAGGAGAACAGGGAAGTATGGGATCCCAAGTGGCATGGTAGGCCGGGGGGCCTCTGGGCTGGATCGGAGAGAGAATGGGGACTTTGGCACAGTGAGCAGTTCTCCCAGGCTGCTTTGCTGCATTGGCATGGTCAGGTTCAAGGTCACACGGTTTGAATCAGGGCAGTTGTGTTCACAATGACAATGATCTCTAGAGGGGACAGCCCAAAGCAAGGCATGCTTGCTAAGGGGCCTGGCCCAGCCTGTGGCTTGGCTCCCCTGGGTCTTGCTAACTTAGAGCTAACTTAGAGCTCAAGTGTGGGAACTGTCCCCTGGGCCAGGCCATTTTTCTCCTCATCTACTTCTGTAAGCTCTTAAGAGGGTAGGCTTGCGACCCCAGCCTGGCCCCCTCTGCCAGCCCTCCCAGAAGGAAAGGCAGCCGTCCCACAGTCTCATCCTCATGTTCTTGTTGAACCCACGTGTGTTCCGTCCTGCCCAGGGTAGAGGGTGTTTGCTCTGCTGGGTGGGGCGTAGGTGCCAGCCATGCTGGCGGGGAGGTGGGACCAGGGAACCTGCACAGCATGGGCTGGAGAGCAGGGTACAGCCTTGGGCTGAGCTCTTAGTTGGAGCCAAACACTTGACATCTTCGCTTTCTTAATCCTCCCTCCAAACCCTTGGACCCCATTCTACAAACAAGGAGTCTGAAAGTCAAAGAGGTTAAGTTCTGGGCCCAAAGTCACACAGGAATCAAATCCAACTTTGCGGGGCCCTAAAAGCAGACGCCCAACCACAGAGCCATATGGCCAGGGCAGAAAGTGGTCAGTGCTTCTAGGATCATCCCAGCTGGCCATCTGGCAAGACTGCCTACAGGAGGGACAGCAGCAGAGGCTCTCCACGCAGAGACCTGTGTTCAGAACAGGCAGAAAGGGCGGGAGGGTGATAGGCTGGCAGATCTGGCTCTACCCTCAGATCGGCACCCACGAGTCCGGTGGCTGGAATCCACGGTGGGGGCCAAGCCTGCTTTGTGTTCTCGCACCTGGTTTCCTGTTTGATTTGTAGAAAAGAAGATGGGTCCACCCTCTTGCAGTTCAGAATTTCATGGGTCCTGTTCCCTAGGTTCCTCATCTTTGGCCTGAAGGAGAATCAAACTGTTTGGGTGGGGCCCATGCAGGGTGTGGTGATGCTCTCTGCTGGGGGCTGGGGGGCCGGGCGGGCGGCATTTTGAGGGGCACCTGCAGTCTTTCCCTTCCCAGTCAGTTCCACCCACCAGGGTCTCAGGCCTCTTTCCAACATCCTTCCAACACCACATTCAGGTGTTCAGATCAGACCCTTCTGAAGGAACACATGCCTTTTCCTTTGAACCATGAATGGCTGCTATGTGCCTTTAGGATCTGGGCGAAGTTCTAGGTCTGACGGGATCCATGAATCTGCAGCCTGAGTGTCTGTCTCTTCCTTCTCGGGCTCCTTTGCTCCCCAAATCCAGGCACACTCCATCTCAAACCACTGGCTCCCCCGGCCCCGCACACACTCTCCAGTGGTAGGCACCAACCACTCTGACAGGGCCTGCAGACTTTTGTGCCCAGAATTTGGGCACAAATACTACCCTGAAATGCAAGAGTCATAAGTTATTTACCTCCTGCAGAGATAACAGGACGTACCTTGTAAAACCAAATAAAATTAAAACAAGATTTTTCACACACATAAGTGGGTGTTCTAATCTCCTCCCTCCATCCCAAGTCTTGCCCTGGTGCGCTGGACCCCTCACGTTTTGCTTTCCTTGCTGTCATGAAGGACTCCCTGGGTGTGCCCTGCCCCTCCACCGAATGGACACCTCTATCAGAGGCTGCCCATCGTGCCAACTGGGTATCCATATGTGCCCTCTAGCTCTACCTGTCCCTGCTGGCCAGGTCATGTCACATCTAGATCCTGACACCCATCTGGCAGGGTCCCCCCCACCATCAATGCCACCTTTAAGTAGCTCCTGGAGACTCCTGGATCTCTCCACAGTCCCTTCTGAGACACCTGGGCTCTTTCCTCAGGCCTAGTTGGGGAGGGGTGGTGTCACAGAGGAGTTTGGTGGAATGGGGAGGGGAGGGAAGACCCCTCCTAGAGGGGGCTGAGAAGTTCTTGGAGGTTAGATCCCTCAGTGGTGTGCTCTCTGCTGCCTCCCAGTGTCTGCTCCGCAGGGCTGGAGTCAGTCTTCTTTGCTGGGAGTCACCTGAACTTCCATCAGTGCCTCCAAGGGCCTCCATAACCACCTCCTGTGGGGGGTGGGGAGGAGGCTGCCGGGGAGTCCTAGCAGGGACAGGGGGGCTTGGAGCTAGGGCTCAGGAGTCCTTTCTCTGCCTGCAGCTCCCAGGAGCCTGCGTGCTGCGCTGGCTGGAGGCAGCAGGGCGACGAGTGTGGGGTCGGTGAGTGGGGCACTCTGGGGACCTGGGCAGCGGGCAGGGACACGGAGAGGAGGGAACAGTGTGGGGGCAGGGCACGCGGCAGCTCAGGCCCCTCTTGCCCGCAGCGGTGTGCGAGGGCAACTCCACGTGCTCGGAGAACGAAGTGTGCGTGCGCCCGGGCGAGTGCCGCTGCCGCCATGGCTACTTTGGTGCCAACTGCGACACGAGTGAGCAGAGGACCCGGGTGGGGGCTGGGCAGTGGGGCGGGGCCGTTGAATGGGGAGGGATCTGACCCGGAGACGGGATCCAGCATGGGGGAGGGGCCCCAAAAGGCGGAGAGCAGGACTGGGGAAAGGCTCTGACGGGATCCTCTCTCCCTCGCCAGCACCCTGGCCTGACACCCCTCTCTGCCCGCCCCTGCAGAGTGCCCGCGCCAGTTCTGGGGCCCCGACTGCAAAGAGCTGTGTATCTGCCACCCGCATGGGCAGTGCGAGGACGTGACAGGCCAGTGTACGTGTCACGCGCGGCGCTGGGGCGCACGCTGCGAGCATGCGTGCCAGTGCCAGCATGGCGTGTGCCACCCGCGGAGTGGCGCGTGTCGCTGTGAGCCCGGCTGGTGGGGCGCGCAGTGCGCCAGCGCATGCTACTGCAGCGCCACGTCGCGCTGTGACCCACAGACGGGCGCGTGCCTGTGCCACGCAGGCTGGTGGGGCCGCAGCTGCAACAATCAGTGCGCCTGCAACACGTCGCCGTGCGAGCAACAGAGCGGCCGCTGCCAGTGTCGCGAGCGCACGTTTGGCGCGCGCTGCGAGCGCTACTGCCAGTGCTTTCGCGGCCGCTGCCACCCTGTGGACGGCACGTGCGCCTGCGAGCCGGGCTACCGGGGCAAGTACTGCCGGGAGCCGTGCCCAGCCGGCTTCTACGGCCTGGGCTGCCGCCGCCGGTAAGCGCGGGCCCCCGACCTGGGAAGACTGGGGGGAGCGAGGGGGAGGGGGGAGAGGCGCCGAAGCGGGGGCGGGGCGGGTGAGGCGGCTCTGGGCCCCGCCTAGCCTTCCGCCCCTTCCCCAGATGCGGCCAGTGCAAAGGCCAGCAGCCTTGCACGGTGGCCGAGGGCCGCTGCCTGACTTGTGAGCCCGGCTGGAACGGCACCAAGTGCGACCAGCCGTGCGCCACCGGCTTCTATGGCGAGGGCTGCAGCCACCGCTGCCCGCCCTGCCGCGACGGGCATGCCTGCAACCATGTCACTGGCAAATGCACGCGCTGCAACGCGGGCTGGATCGGCGACCGGTGAGCAACCCGCCCGTGCCCGAATGTGTCCCAGGCATGCAGCTCCCCTTCCCCGAACGCCCGGCCAATCCCCGAATGCTGTCCGCGGAGGGCACTACGAGCTTTGGGTTCGTTTGCCCCCATTTCCGCTGATTCCTCCTCCTCCGCGTTTCCGAGGTGCGAGACCAAGTGCAGCAATGGCACTTACGGCGAGGACTGTGCATTTGTGTGCGCTGACTGCGGCAGCGGCCACTGCGACTTCCAGTCGGGGCGTTGCCTGTGCAGCCCCGGCGTCCACGGGCCCCAGTGAGTGCCAGAGACCCCTTTGGGTGTTAGGAGTTAGTACACGTCCCAGGAATCCAGCCAGACCCCCAGGTGCTGCGAATGGTGGCCGACTGGTTGAGACCCAGGCTTGCCCTTCAGCCCAGGTCCTCTTGCCGCAGCAAGGGAGAGCCCTCAGGCTCTTTGGGGGCAGTTTCTTGCCGTGGTGTGGAGCCGGCTCGTTTGGCGGGATCTGGCAATCAGTTCAGCCTGTGGTCAGTGGGCTTCGGAGGACCGCAGGGTTGAGGTGACCCCCAGCTAGTGCAGAAAGTGCAGAGACCTCCACTTACAGTCATGAGTGGTCTGGCAGCCCGTCTTCTCACCCACCCAAGAGTCAGCCCCAGAAATGGACGCTGAGGCCGAGTGACCCCAGGTCCTGTCCCCCGGATCCCATCCTACTGTTTGTGCTGTTGCACATTCTTTTCCAAAACACTGATCATCCAGTATATGCCCGGTGGTGGTGGTGGGCATCAAACCCTAGAGAACCCTAGAGAATAGAGGTGGAGAGCTCGGTTCTGGGACCGGGGCTGGCTGGCGGCAGGGGCGAGGGCGAGGGGCATCACGGAGGGCTGCTGTGGCCCTCCCTGACCCCGTGCCCCCATAGCTGTAACCTGACATGCCCGCCGGGGCTTCACGGCGTGGACTGCGCCCAGGCCTGCAGTTGCCACGAGGACTCGTGCGACCCAGTCACTGGTGCCTGCCGCTTAGGTGAGTCGTGGGGGGCATCCCGTTGAGGGGGATGCCAGGGGTGTCGGCAACCGCGCTGACCCCAGTGCCTTCCCACAGAGACCAACCAGCGCAAGGGCGTGATGGGAGCGGGTGCGTTGCTTGCTCTGCTCCTCGGCCTGCTGCTCTCGCTGCTCGGCTGCTGCTGCGCCTGCCGCGGCAAGGACCCCGCGCGCCGGTGAGGACAGAAGCGGTCCCGCTCTCCTGAGTTCGGGCCGCACCCTGTCGGTGGCGCCACGCGCCGGGCTCCAGGACCCCGCCCCACCCCGCCCGGGAGTGTGGCAAGCCTAACTTTAGCCCAGGCCCCGCCCTTCCTGAGTCAGGGCTCCCGCGGAGGTCCCACAGTCCCATCCTGGCCCCGCCCCCTTACTCAGGCCCCGCCCCCGCAGGGAGCTCACGCTCGGGAGGAAGAAGGCGCCGCAGCGACTGTGCGGTCGCTTCAGCCGCATCAGCATGAAGCTGCCACGGATCCCGCTCCGGAGGCAGAAGCTGCCCAAGGTCGTAGGTAAGGATATCGGCACGGGGTCTCTGGGGGAGCACCTCCCGATGCAGGACATACGGGGCCTTGGGTGCTGATGTGGGTGGGCTGGGGAGAGACGCCAAGAGGGGCTTCTGATGCCGGCGAGCCGGGGGAGGAAGGCGGGAGTCCTAGGTGTAGAGGCAGGTGTGGGGAGAAGGTTTGGGCCTGTTTCCGTGGGTGGGAGTGATTGCATCTGGAGTGTGGAGACATCCTGGTGGGCAAAGCCCCTTTGATCTTTAGGAGTGCACTGTAAATCCTGGTGGGTAGCTGCAGGTGAACGCCGGCTGGGGGTGGGGGGCGTCGGCGGCGGCGTCGGCGGTGGTAGGTGGGACCTGTACATGGAAACCCTGCTACTAGGAGCACCCCCCATCCCCGCCGCCTGGATCCCCTGCAGTGCTTTCTGGATGGTGGGCAGGCTGGTTCCTTGGCTCCTGTACCCTGGTCAGGTCTCCAGATGGGAGGGAGGTGCTTCTCTCCCTCTTTCTGCCCTGATCCATACCAGGATCATCTTGTTTCCGATGATGAAGGGGAGTCTCATCTACTGAGAGGTAAAGATGGAACTAGCTGGGGAGCCAGTTAAGTGTCTGCTTTCCACTCAGGTCATGATCCTGGGGTCCTGGAATCATTGGCTCTCTGCTCAACAAGGAGCCTGCTTCTCCCCTCTGCCTGCTGCTCTCCCTGCTTGTGCTCTCTCTCTCTGTTGGGAAAAAAAAAAAGATGGAGACAGCTGAGAAAACTCCTTGGCCCACTCAGCAGAATGGGATCTATGGACAAAAGTGTGGGGGCTGGACCCCACATCCCAGTCATAAAAGGGGACAGGCCAGCCAGCCTCTGAGATTCCTCCTTTGTGGGGGTCTGTGTTCATGGAGGCTAGGCCTGAGGGTTCAGCCTGCTGAGATGGGCTGAGCCAAAGGGGGCCTTGCCACTGCACATTTGGGCTGAAAAAGTGCTTTGAGGTTCCCTGGGTCCTACAGGGCAGGGTCTGAACATGGCTCAGAGGCCCTGATGATCTGTCCCAGGCAGGGTTTCTCTCTGGCCCTCTATTTCCAACACTTCAGCCCATCCTTGTTCAGTTGCCTGGCTGCACACACTAGCCTGGCACCATTGACTACGTTGTTCCCCCTTCTTTTTTTTTTTTACTAGCCCACCTCCACCATTCTCCCATCCTTGTCTAGTGTCCCTCTGCCTGCTGAATTGCCTGTTCCACCCCCAGTCTTAGGGTAGGGCTGGTCTTAGTTATTCCAGCATTTGTTGCAGGGATAGTGAGGGTGCAGGCTGGGACAGGGTGGGGACCCCTGGCAGCTGTGCCTCCCTCCTTTCCCAGTGGCCCATCACGACCTGGATAATACACTCAACTGTAGCTTCTTGGAGCCACCGTCAGGGCTGGAGCAGCCCTCGCCATCATGGTCCTCCCGGGCTTCCTTCTCCTCCTTTGACACCACTGATGAGGGTCCGGTGTACTGCGTACCCCATGAGGGTGAGTACGGCTCTCCTTGGGCCTCCCTCTAGGCAAGTGAAATGTTCCAGTTGAAAAGATCTCCGTGCTCTGGCTGAGACTACTGAGTGGGGTTCTGTGCTGCTCAGAGCTAGACTGGGCTAGGGTCTGGGGAGGTGGGTGGGCTCTCCTGTCTCTAGCCACAGCCCAGAGTCACTTCTTGGGGAGGCCATCCCTAGAGGAGTTTCTGGGCCTGGGTCAGAGATGGCAAAGGTGATAGGAGCTGATGGCCTATGGGATATGGGGCACACTTTTGCCTGAAGTTTTGGCCCACAGTCATCTGGAAGGAGCCTGACTGGCTGGTTTTCTGGCTGTGGCTTCTCTTCTCCCCTGGCTATCCCTCTGGGTGACCTTGGGCAGGTGACTAAACTCTCTGAACCTTAAAAGCCCTTATCTCTTAATGAAGAATAATGAATCCCATTGGAGGTGTTCCAGGGTCATATTTGATGATGCGGCCCCCAGGTTGGGAATGTGGTCGGGGAGGGGTATGAGGCCAGGCCAAGGTTGTGGCTTCAGCCCCAGGAATGTTCCCCCTTACCCCTCAGCACTCAGCAGCACACCCTGGGGGCTCAGAACTAAGTTTGTGGTTGGTATGACTTTTGAAAGCTTGTATAGATGCCAGGGCAACCGAGCATCATTTGGGATGGGGAAGAGGAGGAGGAAGGTGAGAGTTTTGCCTTAAGGCTGGACTTTGAGCTCTCTGAAGAGGCCCTGACCGTCAGCTCTTCTTCCTTCGTCAGAGACCACAACCGAGAGCCGGGACGCGGAGGCCCCCACGGGCCCTACCGAGGCGCTGGCGTCATCCCCGGCGCCGGTGACCACACTGACGTCCGCAGAGGAGGCGACTCCCCTCCCCGCGTCCTCTGACAGCGAGCGGTCAGCGTCGAGCGTCGAAGGGCCTGGCGGGGCGCTGTATGCGCGGGTGGCTCGGCGCGAGGCCCGGCCGGCCCGGGCCCGGGGCGAAGCGGGGGGCCTGTCGCTTTCACCGTCTCCCGAGCGCAGGAAGCCGCCTCCACCCGACCCTGCCACCAAGCCCAAGGTGTCCTGGATCCACGGCAAGCACGGCGCCGCTGCTGCTGCCCGTGCGCCCTCACCGCCACTCTCGGGACCCGAGGCCGCGCCCAGTCCCAGCAAGAGGAAACGGACGCCCAGTGACACGTCGGCGCGGCCGGAGGAGCCCGGCAGCCCCAGGGCCCGCGACCCCACGCCACGGCCCCCGGGGCTGGCGGAGGAGGGGCCAGCCCTCGCCTCCCCCTCGCCGCCTAGGGCTCGGGCGCGGGGTCGCGGCCCTGGCCTCTCGGAGCCCACGGACGCTGGCAGTCCCCCGCGCAGCGCGCCCGAGGCCGCCTCCATGCTCGCCGCGGAGCTGCGCGACAAGACTCGCAGCCTGGGCCGCGCCGAAGGAGCTCCCGGCGCGCAGGGTCCGCGAGAGAAGCCGGCGCCGCCACAGAAAGCCAAGCGCTCGGTGCTGCCTGCCTCGCCGGCCCGCGCGTCCCCTGCGCCCGAGGCCGCGGGGCCCGAGAAGGTGGCGGCCGCCGTGCCCGCGCCCGACACCCCCCGGAAAAAGACCCCCATCCAGAAGCCGCCGCGTAAGAAGAGCCGGGAAGCGGCAGGCGAGCTGGGCAGGGCGGGCGCGCCCATTCTGTAGCAGGCGACGGCCCCGGCCGCGCCCGCAGGTCCCCCAGGCTTAGCAGCGCTGCTTGCCACCCCGCGTTCCGCGCCCGCCCGACGAGCCCCGCGGCGCCCCGGCACGGCGGCCTCCCGGGACCTCGCCGGGAGCAGCCTGGCGGGAGGCTGCGTCTCATTGGCTCAGGCTCCAGCGGCGGCTCCTCAATTGGCGGGAAGACCCCATTCCATCCATTCTTTGAGGCCTGACAGGCGCTTAGCAGGCGACTCCCTTCCCACTGGCCGAGAGCTCCGACTACCCAGGGTCTCGAAGGCCGAGAGACCAGTAAGAACTGGCCCAGAGTGCACTTGTGCTGGGGTACCTTCTCATTGGTTGAGGCCAGAAGCACTTCTTCCTCGGCTGCCTCTCATTGGCCAGGGCCTGGTGCCACTGGCTAGAGGCCTCTTTCCTTGACGGTAGCCGAAGGCTACTTGCACTGGCCAGGCCCCAGGGCATCTGGTTGACTGGAGCCTGGGGAGGAGGGCTGGTCTCTGCTCCTCAGGGGGCTCAGCGTCCCCTGGGCCCGGCCTGTCCTCCTTCCCACTTCCCCTCCCTGCGCCCCCCAACCCCAGCCTCCCTAGCCCTGGCCCCTCAGCTGTCGAGCTGGTTTTGATGGCCTCCCACCGCCCCACATGCCGGGAATCCGAGGGGCGACTCCAGTGGTCTGAGGAGATGTATTTATAGGCCCCCGGTAGGGCTGCTCTGGCCCCATCCGGGTGCCCCAGGATGGGCTCCTCCCGGCAGGGGCTTGGCCAAAGCTTTCTTATTAAAGTGCCTTTTTTTTTTTTTTTTTTTTTCCTCCTGTGCTTTGCTTGCTTCCAATCTGCCATTTCACGGGCAAGGAAGGATCTTCCCTCCAAGAATTCCTGTCACCTCTTCCAGTGGGCGCTCACACACCAGAGTCCTCTACCTAAGCAGAACCTGGAAGCCGAGGTGTGGGGCTCTTGGGACCGCGCTGGAGGCGGGTTGTGTCCATCGGCCCATCATTTATTTATCAGCTTTACTAGGCACCCACCTCGGCCCATTCTCCACCGGCAGCCCAGGATGAAGGATGGGCCAGAACAGACAGGGTGGAGTCCCTTGGCTACAGGGACATTGTGTCTGGGGCTGCTTCTGACCTGTGTTTCTCCGGCGGGCCACTGCTATTACACTTGGGGGCTCCTAGCGTTTGGTGTGGCTGATGCAGGTCAGAGGCTAGGGCCAGGGGGCAGTGGGCCACAGGCACAGCTCCAGCCGGTTTCCTCAGGCACAAACAAGATGGTCTGGCCCTGCACAGAGCCCCGCTGTCTGCCTCAATGGGCTCCTTGTCCTCAGCCGGAAACTCTCACCCGCCCTCCCCGCTGGGCTGAGGGAGGCTGAGGGGGCGGGGGAAGAGAGGAGGGAGCATGCCTGGCCCTGAGCCCTAGCTGGCCTGGCAGGCAGTCTCTACTCTGGCCCAGCCTTCTATCTGTGACCATTTGCACTCCCTCACCCCCAGGGTCTTCATGGCTTCTGGCCCTCCAGCAGGTCTCCCAAGTGACCTTCCTGGGCTACAAAAGCCTTATCTTTCTAGGGTACCCATTGACTTCTGTCCATCTGGGTTCCTCCCATCCCCCTGCCTCTGCCCAGCAGGTCTCTTTCCATCTGGATGCCCAGCAGTTTCAATCAGGAGATTCTGCCAAGATCCTCCAATCATCTCCCCAGCCCCCCTGGCCCCCTCCCCTGCAACCCCCAGCGTAGCATAGGGTCTGACCACGCTGGCAGCTCAGGGATCTTGCCCTGCAAGTCTCTTGACTTCTGGCCAGATACCACACTAATGTCAACTTCAGTGACCCATACAGTGGCTCAGCCACCTGAGTGGAGATGGCCTCATGCCATGGGCGGGACATCTGATGTGGCTTGCATGGACATCGTCCCGGCATTTGGCCTGGTCGGGCTGCACATGGAACACAGGCTTCCCTCTGGCCAGCCAGGCACCCTCCCAGCCGTGGCCCTGTGGCTGGCTGCCTCTATTGCTGCTGGGGTTGAGAACATGGGCTTAAGGTTGCCCAGGAGGGACTGATGCCCAGCTGGGCCCAGCAAACGCAGAGCAGTGACCGAGGATGGTGGGGGAGGGTGGTGCCGTGGTTGAGGCCACAGTCTGGCTCTGTACCCCCTACTCCCCAGGGAAGCCCACGTTGATACTCCCTGGCCCCCAAAACGTAGCTCTTAGCCCTCCCCTCCCAGCAGTCTGGGTCAGCACAGTGTAGGGGTGACCTGAGTGGTCACATAGATGGGGTCTTTCCTGGGGCCAGGAACCCGCCAGGGGCCCAAGACGGGAGCCCCTCAGAGTGGGTGCCTCACAGAGAAGGGTCATCCCCCATACAGCAGCCAGCCTCTGCCACCCGCCCCCACTGCGGGCAGGATGCTGTGGCCTGGAGGCCAGGCAGGAACCAGGCCAAGAAAGTTACCAGGATGATCCCGGTAGCCGCTGGGGGAGACAACTGCCAGGACCCCTCAACAAACTGCCCCCCCCAACGCGCGCGCGCGCGCGCACACACACACACACACACACACAGACGTTTCTTCCCCACCCCCTCAGGCCTGCCGGCAGTGCCAGCTTCCAAGGAAGGCGCCACAGAAGGGAACCGCGGCTGCTGGAACCTCTGTTGCCATGGGGATGGGGACCACAGGACCCACATCTGGTAGCGATTGAGGAGGAAAAATTATGAGTCGTGGAAAACGCAAATATTTTTTGTAGCACAGAGCACAAAGGAGCGGGAGGAATGTGGGTCTGGAGAAGGCCCGAGCCAGGCTGGGTTTCAGATGGGGACGCAGTTCACATCACAGAGAGACCAAGCTACAAACACATACCCCGCCACACACACACAAATACCAAGACAAACACGCGCACCATGACACATATGCACACACAGCAAGACCTGAAGAAACAGACATTCATCTGCCAGTACACACACACACACAGACACACACACAGCCCACAGGAAGACAAGAAAGCACACTCCCCCCTGGAAGTCCCAACCATGAAATCCAGCCAAGGCACAGAAGTAGAAAGAGACTCAGTCCACAATGTATACACCATGAGAAACGGGAGCACCAAGACAGAGACACCGCAACTCACACATACATCCTAAGAAACTACCAGGCACACAACCCTGTAACACCAAAACACTCGCCACCAACTTATGGAAGCGTTGAGAGAGACACACACCGCCAGATCCACAGAAGCACCGAGAGACACTCCCTCAGCAATGGCATACACCCTCCACCAGCAGCACCCAGGGGGACGCGTGCCAAGACACAGATACACACACCACCACCAAACAGAAACACGGTGACACACACACAAATTGCAACACACACGCAACTCACACAACCAATGAGAGGTACACCTTATAAACACACACATCACTGGATACCGGCAAACACAGAGACAGACCCACCAAGAAAAACGCACACCCGACAGCAAACAGACACACGGGAGTAGACAGAGAGCCTCTAACAGCCATCCATAGCCCCCCAGCCCCAACTAGACACCACACACACAGACACACAAACACTCAGGCACAAAAACCCGCTCCTCTAGAAACAGATATGAGACCCTCTCACATCCGGCAAACACACAAGCACACAATCAGACACACAGAACATCAGGACAGACTGAGCCCCGGCTCCAGAAAAGCAAGGATGTTTAAGAAATCCCATCCTGTACTCCGAGAATGGCTTACTCTAAAAGTCCACTTTGCCCTTGTACATGCAACACCCTCCCACTCTTCCTCATGACTCCTCGTCTACCTGCTTCTAGAAAAACCCAAGCCCCGTTCATTCCCTGTGGACATTCCTCGTCAGCGAACTTTCTTCTTGTTGCTGTAGCTTGAATGAAATTGTCTCTCTCATGGTCTAAGACATTCCCCCCCTACCCTCAAGGTTCTGGTGCCCTGACTGGTGCAGACTGGAGAGACTTAGGATCCCTCGTGTGCCACTGTTGACCAGCAGTCCAAATGCCAAAGGGACCCCCGCTCTGGTCTCACGCTCTCTGGGCTCAGGTCCATTGGAAGCACACCAAGAATTTGATTTTGATT
The DNA here is from genome assembly GCF_964662115.1 of Mustela nivalis. NCBI lineage: Eukaryota > Metazoa > Chordata > Mammalia > Carnivora > Mustelidae > Mustela > Mustela nivalis. The sequence continues at coordinate 81,659,543 of NC_139033.1, read as the reverse complement.
CCTTTTTGAGGACTTCATTGATTTTGGGTGCCAGATTCCTTCCGTTTCATGATCTGACCAGTTGGTTTTGTTTCTGCTACTCTTTCCTGTTTGTCTATTTGTTTTGAGCCGAAGTCCATTAAAAGTTTGTATCCGCTGGGAAGACAATTTGGAAATGTGGCCAGTCGTAGATGGAGAGAGTTGTCTTGAAGGTTTTCTTAAGGGCAGTCAGAGAGGCTGTGATAAGAAGAGGTAAGCGAACAGGTGCTTGTGACACACCCAGCAGCTAGTGTGCTTTCGGGAGGCTTGCCCACATGCTTGGCAATGCCTCCCAAGAGGTCAGAGGTGGACAGGGTGGAGTGAGGAGAGTAGAGGCTTGGCGGCACAGCAAGAGTTGAAAAGTAGGTGAAGGTGTCTGCAGAGGTCAGGGCCTACGCAGAGGAGGGGCGGGGAGGAAGAACATTTAGGGGGAGGAGACATCTGATGGGGCACAGGGGAGCATGGATGGGACATTTGGGGTGATCATCAGGAACAGTTCATCTTTGGGTGACATCAGTGTAGGAGGAGTGCAGCTGCAGAGCTGAAGTCACCTGGTTTAGTCAAGAAGGGGGTCAGTGTCACTACAGTTAACATGTGGGAACAACTCGAGTGTCCATCGATGGATAAGTGAATAAACAAAACGTGTTCCAGCCACACAACAGAAAGTTATTTGGCTTTAAAAACGGAAGTTCTTGGGGCCCCTGGGTGGCTCAGTGGGTTGGGCCTCTGCCTTTGGCCTAGGTCATAATCTCAGGGTCTTGGGATTGAGCCCTGAATTGGGCTCTCTGCTCAGCAGGGAGCCTGCTTCTCTCTCTCTCTCTCTCTTTGCCTGTCTCTCTGCCTACTTGTGATCTCTCTCCGTCAAATAAATAAAATCCTCATAAAAAATAAGTAAATAAAAACGAAAGTTCTAGGGCACCTGGGTGGCTCAGTGGGTTAAAGCCTCTGCCTTCGGCTTAGGTCATGATCTCAGGGTCCTGGGATCAAGCCCTGCATCAGGCTCTCTGCTCAGCAGAAAGCCTGCTTCCCTTCCTCTCTCTCTGACTGCCTCTCCGCCTAACTGTGATCTCTGTCTGTCAAATAAATAAATAAAATCTATATGAGGCACCAAGAGTAGTCAAATTCATAAAGATAGAATATGGTGATGAAGGGGCTGGAGAAAGGGAGAATAAGGAGTTGTTTCGTGGGGACAGAGTTCCACAGTTCTTTTGGTATTTATTTATTTATTTATTTATTTACTTACTTATGTGTGAAAGAGAACATGGGCAGGGGGAGGGGCAGCGGAAGAGGGAAAATCAGACTCTTGGCTGAGCAGGTAGCACGATGTGGGGCTCCATCCCTGGAACCCTAAGATCATGGCCTCCACAGAAGGCAGATGCTTAACCTACTAAGCCTCCCAGGTGCCTTCCAGTGGCTTTTTACTCCACTTCATTTTTTTAAAATATTTTTTTAAATTTTTAAGTAATCACACCCAATGTGGGTCTCAAACCCACAATCCCAAGATCAAGAGTCACACACTCCAGTGACTGGGCCAGCCACGTGCCCCTGTTCCACTTCGAGTTAAAACTTCGATGTTCATCTATTTGTGATTATGCCAGTATTAACAAACAAACAAAAAAAGCCAATGCATTTGCTTAAGAATATTATTGACAGAGTTCAGCTGATTAGAGTTAATGATAATTTCTTACAGCCATGGAACTTTCATTCAGTCAGGAATTCAAGGATGCCAGAAATTATGTTGAATTAGATGTTCAGCATTTTGGCCTTCCAAGACCAAGTTCAGAGCTAAGTGGTAGAACATGGTTTAATAATAGAAAGACAAAGTACAGACTTAGTCCTTCAGTTTTCTGTATACCATAATAGATTAAAATTAATATTTTATTGGTCAAATATTTCAGAGGGTTTTCCTTTCCACCTTGATCTGCTTTCTTTTGAAAATAGACTTTAATTTTTAGAGCAGTTTTAGGTTCACAGCAAAACTGAGCAGAAGGTACAGAGATTTCCCATATATTCCCTGCCCCACAGTCTCCCCCAATAGCAACAACCCCCACTAAACAGGACATGTGTTATAATGATAGACCTACACTGACACCCAGAGACCACGCTTTATGTTAGGGCTCACTATTTTTTTTTTTTAAGATTATTTATTTATTTATTTATTTGACAGACAGAAATCACGAGTAGACAGAGAGGCAGTCCGGCGGGGCGGGGGGGGACAGGCTCGCTGTGGAGCAGAGAGCCCGATGTGGGGCTCAATCCCAGGACCCTGGGATCATGACCTGAGCCGAAGGCAGAGGCTTTAACCCACTGAGCCACCAAGGCACCCCTCTTTTTTTTTTTTCTTTAAGATTTATTTATTTTTAAAGATTTTATTTATTTATTTGAGAGAGAGATGGTGATAAAGATAGCAAGAGATAGCACAAGCAGGGAGGAGAGGGAAAGCAGGGTCCTGCTGAGCAGGCAGCCTGATGGGGGTCCTGGAATCATGACCTGAGCTGAAGGCAGTCACTTAACGACTGAGCCCCCAGGCGCCCCTTGGGCTCCCTCTTGATGTTGCACATTGTATGGCTGTGGACAAAAATATAATGACATATATTCGCCACTAGAGTATCACATAGAGTATTTTTCACTGCCCTCAAAATCCTCTGTGCTCCGGCTCTTCATCCTGCCTCCCCCTAACCCCTGGCAACCACTGGTCTTTTAACTGTCTCCACAGTTTTGCCTTTTCCAGAGTGTCCTATAGTTAGTTAATCTTTTCAGGTTGTCTTCTTTTGCTTAGTAATATGCATTTAAGATTCCTCCATGTCTTTTCATGGCTTGATAGCTCCTCTTTCTTTTTTTTAAAATTTAGTGCTGAATAATATTCCATTGCCGGAGGTGCAGCAGTTTACTTGACCATTCTCCTACTGGAGCACATCTTGGTTGCTTCTCATGGCTTTTTTTTTTAATGGTCTGACATGCATTTTGAGAGGCGAAGTGTGAGCCTGGGGCATTCATTCAAGAGACTTAACAATGGCCATTCCAAGGACATGTATTGCCATGTTCTGTCAGGTGGACTCCTAGGTGAATTTAGAACAACTATTGGGACCAGCTTCCAGGCTGCTAAGGGGTGGAGGTGGAAATGGACCGATGGTGCCACCTAGTGGCTGATTGTGGCAGTCCAGTGACAAGCCCAAACAGGTTGAGCGCAGCTGCTGTGGTGTTGCCAGGTGGGGCCGCCACAATGAGATGCGGTGTCCTGGGCCCAGATTATTACTAAATTGGGCTGTTAAATGGAGAAAGAGCGGGACTTTCTCTCAATACACCTTATGTAATGTGTCTCATCCTTGAAGTCCCTGTTTTGAAGAAGATTGGGCCATATTAAGCAATTTTAAGGGCCTAGGCAAATCCTCAGGTCCAATCTGGTAAGGTTACTAGTAAGGGGCAAATTTTCTATTTTATTCCAATTAGAACTTCCATCCCATAATGGGGAATCCTGGGGGAAAGGAAGCCGGAATCACTGGAATAATAAGGTAGCTTGTTCACCTTCAGTTTTATGTGTGATCATGTCCTAGAGGACATAAGGAATTTCGGCTTTAAATTCAGTGGGATCTGCAGGAACAGTAGCAGTTAAGACCAAAAAAATTGCTTCATGCGCGCAGAGCAACAGGCCACCATGTTTGTATGGCACAATTGTCTCCTGCGGTGGCCAGGGCCCAGGGGCTTGCTGTGTCCTTAACAAGGCTGGAGTGGTTGCCTGATTCAGGGGCCACAATGGGGGTCCTACTCCTTGAAGATTTGGGTTTGGGCAGAGAAAAACAGATGTCTTTATAAGTTGTTTTAAGAGAACCTAGGGGCACCTGGGTGGCTCAGTTTCTGCCTTCGGCTCAGGTCATGTTCCCAGGGTCCTGGGATTGAGCCCCGCGTTAGGCTCTCTGCTCAGCGGGGAGCCTGCTTCCTCCTGTCTCTGCCTGCCTCTCTGCCTGCTTGTGATCTCTGCCTGTCAAATAAATGAAAAAAATCTGAAAAAAAAAAAAAAAAAAAAAAAGAGAGAGAGAGAGAGAGCCTGGAGCTCCTGGGGTCTTTTTCTTGTGTGTTTTTGTTTGTTTGTTTGTTTTGTTTTGTTTTTAAATAAAGATCTTTTCTTTTTTAAAGTAGGCTCCATGCCCCGAGTGGAGCCCAGCTCAGGGCCTGAACTCATGACTCTGAGATCAAGACCTGAGCACAGAGATCGAGAGTTGGATGCTTAACTGTCTGAGCCAGCCAGGCACCCCCATCCTGGCGTCTTGCCTGAAATCTGATTATTGGGGAAACCTATGTTGGAAAGTTGCCAGTACCAGGTGTGGTACTTCGGGGCAGGCATAGAAATTCTGAAATGGACTCTTTCCTTGGTTGGAGGGTTTGGTGCCATGGGATGAGAAGACCAAGTCTTGGGGCATTCTTCAGTGACCCCAGGCTGCTTGGGGCCTCATTAGGAGTGGTCATCGACTTAGCAACAGGAGCTCTGAGGCCTTCGAGACCCTTCCTTGAGAAATAACTGCTAGGCATCTGTGTTGAGAACATTTCTTCTCCAGCATCTTTGGGATCGGTCCATTTCATCCGCCATACTTTCCCATCTTGACCTCCAAATGTAGGCCGTTGGTCCAGAGGGGGATTTGTCAGGCTGCAGTCCAGGGGCCGAATCGGGCTGGTTGCATGTTTTCAAAATAGAGGTTGACTGAACACACATGTGCGTAAGCACGTGCACACACACATGCACACACATGCACACATGCACACACAGTATCTGCTCAACAGTGCTTGGGCTCCCAGTAAAATCATGTACCCCTTGAAATATGCTGGGTTGTTTCAATAATTGGCATCCCCTCCCCAAAGTACCCACAGGGTGAGGACACGCACATCAATGGTTGCAACAGTAGGGTGGGCCGGTTTCCGGGGTGCACCCATTCGATCAAGCAAGGGAAGTGCCAAGGTCATGGCCACAAACACTGGGAAGGGTGGCCAAGACGCGTCCGTTTCTGTGAGTCTAGTGGATCCCATATAATAAATTACTAGTTTGGCGTGTGGTCATGAGATTTGCTAGCCAGTCAGGGCACCTTGGCTGCGGTTAAAGTTACTACCAGTATAAAATGCAGGTGCTGGGCACGTGGGTGGCTCAGTTGGTTGAGTGGCTGCATTCAGCTCAGGTCATGATCCTGGAGTCCTGGGACTGAGCTCTGCATCAGGCTCCCTGCTGAGCAGGGGGTCTGCTTCTCCCTCTGACCTTCCCCCTCTCATGGTCATTCTCTCTCAAATAAACAAATAAAATCTTAAAAAAAAAAAAAAAAAAGCAAGTGCAGAAGCCAGGCAGTGCTCTTTTCTTGGTCTAAATCCAAAATTGTTTATTAAATGTTGAAAATTGGATGGAATCCAATCACAGACCTCTGTTTCAGTTCTTCCTTCTGTGACAGGGAAACTGAAGGACTCCACAAGAACCTGCTTTTTGCTCCCAGTTCCTGCTTCTATTCTTGCTGGGACCTGCAACCGCACTTGACACAGGCCTCAGAATACAAATAGTGTATGTCCTTGTAAGGGACAAGGCGTTCACGATTTCTCCAGAAAAGATAACGTCTAAGGATGGACCAGGTGAGAATGATCAGACAAAGCCATCACCTGTGTGTTCCAGACCACCAGTGCTCGACATCTCGTCGCCAAGACCCCCTAGATCCGAGAAATAACACCCGGGCCCTTGTGTTTGTTCTAACAAGTTCCTGGATGCCTGAGAAGACTCACGCTTCGGACCATGATTTGCCAAAAAAAAAAAAAAAGGTCCCAGACCCCAAAGAAAGATGAGGCTTGTGCTTCTTTCCGTCCCTCGTCTCCCAGATGCTCCGTCTCTATGTGCGCTCTCTTTATCTTCAATAATTTGGCTCTTATCTCCTGCTGGCTTGTATTTGATTTCCATCCTGCGTGAAGCCAGGACCCTCTCGGCGGCTGGTCCAAGGGCCCCCTGTGGGTTCTCGGACCCAGCCTGCTGGCAAAATTTCTCCCCTTGCACAATGTGTGTGTGGTCTTAGGATATACTTAAGACATACCCTGTAGCTTCTACAGTTCCCTTAGGATGTGCTCATGGTTGTGGGCTGCCTCTTGCAGGCAGTATCACCAGTGGCAGGGCACTCCCTCCACCAACGGGGATTCCTTCCTTGTTGACTTTAAGGGCCCAGGCCTAACCTGGGAACCGAGATGCCCTTTAGCCCGATTCATAAATGTTGGTCCATTTTACAATGATCTCCATTGGGTTATGGTGTCATCAGGCCCTTTAGAAAGGCCTTCAGGTGAAGTTTTTTTAAAAAATAGAATTTTTAAAAAATATTTTCTTTATTTATTTGACAGAGATCACAAGTAGGCAGAGAGGCAGGCAGAGAGAGAAAGGGAGAAGCAGGCTCCCCGCTGAGCAGAGAGCCCAATACGGGGCTCGATCCCAGGACCCCAGGATCATGACCCGAGCTGAAGGCAGAGGCTTTAACCCACTGAGCCACTCAGGTGCCCCAAAATAGAATTTATTTTATTTTATTAAAGATTTTATGTCGTGATCTCAGGGTTGTAAGATTGAGCCCCATGGCCACTCTGGGTCAGGCTCTGTGCTTGGCTTGGAGGCTGCTTGAGATTCTCTCCCTCTGCCCCTCCCCCTGCTCTCTCTCTCTCTCAAATAAATAAATACATTTTTAACAAATATTTTTAGGGGTGCCTGAGAGGCTCTGATGGTTAAGCATCTGCCTTTGGCTCAGGTCATGATCTCCAGGCCCTGGGATGGAGCTCCACGTCAGGGTCCCGGCTCAGTGGGAGGTCTGCTTCTCCCTCTCCCTTTGCCTTTCCCCGTGCTTGTGTACGTGCCATCTCTCTAATGAATAAATAAAATCTTTTAAAAAATATTTTTTTAAGATTTTTTAATTTATTTATTTGACAGAAAGAGATCACAAGTAGGCAGAGAGGCAAGAAGAGAGAGAGAGGAGGAAGCAGGCTCCCTGCTGAGCAGAGAGCCCGATGTGGGACTCGATCCCAGGACCCTGAGATCATGACCTGAACCAAAGGCAGCGGCTTAACCCACTGAGCCACCCAGGCGCCCTAAAAAATATTTTTAATAACATCACTCAGATATTTGAGCCAAGAACACCCGCCGACATTTCTCCTGGCTGCTGCTGCTGGTCTTGGGGAGGGAATATACAAAGTCTTCGAAGGCCTTTTCATCCTCACTCCAGCTTTCTGGATAAGCTTATGGCTCTTTATATTTGAACAAATTCAGCCTCAGTCAATAACGAGAGATGGCATATTCATTCATTGATGAGACATGAAGCTTCTGAGTGTTTTTTCCAACTCTGTCAAGCAATGACCTTGGTTCTGACACTCTCTTCCTGGAAGTAGTGTCAGATCCCACAGGTTAAGGGCTCAATCCTATCAGGGGGCTCAGTCTTGCCCCCTGCCCTTATCTCAGATGCCAATCATGAATCCGGTTATTACCTGGACTTCTGATCGAGGTTGCTGCAGCCCCTTCCCTGGGTTGGGTCAATTTGCTAGAGCAGCTTATAGGACTCAGGAAAATCTTTTCTAGATTACTGGTTTATTATAAATGGATATAACTCGGGGACAGCTAGATGGAAGAGATGCACAGGGCGAGGTCTGGGGAAAGGGCACAGAGCCTCCAGGCCCTCTGGACTGTGCTGCTCTCTCCCAAATCTCTATGGCTTCCTCAGCTGGAAGCTCTCTGAATCCCGTCCTTTGAGGTTTTTATAACGGTTTTATTACCTAAGCATGATTGATTAAATCATGGACCTTTGGTGATTGAACTCAATCTCCAGGTTCTCTTCCCTCCCAGAAGGCTGGGAGGTGGAATGGAAAGTTCCAGCCCTGTCGTCTTATGGTTGGTTCCCCTGGCAACCAGCCCTCATCTTTAGATCACCTCAATAACATAAGACACCTTTATGGTCCTCATTTCTTAGGAAATTCCTAGAAACACAGCCTTAGAAGCCTTGTACCTGGACAGGGAACAAAGACCGACTATGTATTTCTTACTATAAATCACTTGTGGCGCTTGGGTGGCTCAGTGGGTTAAGCGGCTGACTCTTTATTTCAGCCCAGGTCATGATCTTGGGGTCCTGCGATCGAGCCCCTCTTTGGGCTCTGAGTTCAACTGAGAACCTTCAGGACTCTCTCTCTCCCTCTGTCCCTCCCCACCCCTTGCTCACACACTCTGTCTCAAATAAATAAATCATTTTAAAAAATTACAGTATCATCATCAGAAGTGAATTGAAATAGAGCCTGACTCCATTTTTGATGTCTTGCTGCTGACAGCAGTCAAGATTCACCTTCCCTTCTGCCCTACATCAGGGCCCGCTGATACAAAGGCACTCCTGTTCCCTCCTGTCCCTGTGGAACATTAAACCTTGGGACCAACCCCCACACCCCCACTTGGGAACTTGCCCTAGTGCCCCTGCCCCGGCCAATATGAAGGTCCCATGCTCCCTCGGTGGGAGGGGCTTATGCCTGCTACCTCTTCTCCACGAATCCCTTGCGTGATGAACAAGCTTTCTTTCAAATGTTCCTGTTGTGTGTGACATCACCGGTATCCACATCTGGCCTATTGATCACGGGTCAGTCCATCAACGCTTTTGTGGGTGACCCCGAAATATTTGCCTCACGGCCGGGATGGTTGAGGCTGGAGCAGCTGGCACCTTCTTAGATCCTTCTTCTCATGCTCTTGGTCATGGAGTACAAACCGCAGCTGGTGGCACGTGGCTCCACCAGGGGTTCTTTATTATAGATTTATGGCCTGAGTCACATTTGGGGGTAAGGTACAAGATTGGGGCCCTCCATGTAGGATTGGGTTGGGGAGGGTTTTGCCTCTGGTAGAAAGGGTCAGGGGAAGGTCTTTTCCTCTGTGAGCATTGGGTGTGTGACTCAAGGGGCAGTGACTCCCGTTCCCATAAGGTGCTGATACCCTGGGCCACCTGGGACCATACAGAGGGCACTGTGAGGACAAGCGGTCCCCAGATGATGTGCTAGGGGCCGCAGTCTTAAGAGAAGTTGGCTCGTTGTGACGCTTTGAGGTCGAAATGCCTTTGCTCTGTGTGTGGAGATCCTGATTCTTAGCACCACAGGTGAAAATGGGCAAGGCATTCCAGGGCACAAACTCTTAGGAGAAATGGACCCATGTGTTTTCCACTGGGCCTTCCTACAGGGCCGGAGGATACCTGGGCAGGAAAGCATTGACCCCGCGGGCCTGGGTTGCTCAGATCCTGCATATCTCACAGAAAGGCCTCTCTTCAGATCATCTCTGAGCCCTTAGACTCTTCTGCGGGTCAAAGTGTTCGTGTGTGCCTGAGGCCTTGGGCTCCATGTCCTGGTTTGACCAGAGAAGTTTACGTCAAGAATGCAATTTATTGTCAATGTGTGTTTTTGCTCTGGAGCGGGAAGGGAAGGCAGGAGCTGGAGTCAAAGAGGCTGGAGTGAGTCATGTGGGCGGCTGTGTGCCCTTGGCCGCTAAGGCTTTGTTGTGCTTCCCTGGTTGGCAGCCTTTGCCCATGTGGTCACGGGGCTGCTGGGAAAGAAGCATGGCCCCGACACAACTCCACTGCGTGCCTGGTTTCTCCTAGCTGTTGCCTCCACCTGCATTTTTCCTTTGCGGATTTGAGTCCGTATCCTTCCACGATAATCAATGGCAACTGCTTTTGAGCCTCGTGCATCCTTCTTTCATATCATCAAGCCTGAGCAGGTCCTGGGGACCCTGACATAACTTGATGGGGATCATTGCAAATGGACGCACAGTGACTATGAGTCCTCTTACAGCTGCAGATAAACATGCGAAAGGGCTTCTCTGCTCCCAGGTTCACCCCGGGGCCAATAAAGCCATGGGGTGATCATTGCCGTTGGGCGCACCCTAATACTGGTGATGTTGATTAGACTCTCTGTAGGATGGTGTAGCCTACCAGCAGCAGGGGAGAGGGCCCCCAGAGCACGCCCCATAACCACCCCAAAATGATTCTGTAAGGCAAGGAAACTGAAATGGAAACAGACATTTCTGACTTGACTCAATTGGAAATTCAAAATTTTATTGAAAGAATGTACACAATTAGAGTATGAAAAGGTGCCAGTTGGCTTTTGTGCCTAAGTGATACTGGCTTGGAATTAACTTTAACTTCTGCTGAGATGGGCTGATTGGCCTGTACATCTGTAGTCCTCAAATGAGTAATTATGGGTCCATGGGACTTACGGACCCAGTGGTGCAATTTGAGTGGTCTCCCGCACTCGGAGGCATGAGCAAGGCATCCTTTTTCTTGTTCTAAAACATATTTGTGGCGTGAAAAATAGCCTACCCTAGTTTTTTTTTTTTTAAAGATTTATTTATTTGTCAGAGAAAGAGAGAGCAGAAGCAAAGAGAGTGGCAAGCAGATGGAGAGGCAGACTCCTCTCTGAGCAAGGAGCCTGATGTGGGACTTGTTCCCAGGGCCCTGGGATCATGACCTGAGCCGAAGGCAGCCACTTAACTGACTGAGCCACCCAGGCATCCCAGCCTACCCTCATTCTATCCCCAACTCCCTCCCCAGCCCTAAACTTAATCGTATTCCCAACCCCTCAAATGCAACCTGAACCACAACCCTACCTGGGGTCTCCTGTCACCTTTCATGGCCTCCATCCTGAGTAGCACAGCCTCTTGGATCTCTGGTGCCACTGTGGCGCGAAGACGGACTGTCTTTTGTTCCACTACCCTCATTCTTAGCTGGTGGTCTCTGCCTGGGGCTCCCACTGGCACTGCCTCCCTGGCGGTAGACCTGCAAGGAGCAAGGCTTGCTGCCAGCACGGGGTTGGAGGGCTGGGCTCCACTGGGACCAAATGGGTGCTCCTGGGCTCTCCCTCCTGTTTTTGTTGGTCACGTCACAGCTTTGGTCAGGATAGGAACAACAGTGTCTTTCTGGAGAGGAGCAACATGAAGAGCTATGGACCCTATATTTTCTTGTTCAAAGTGGAAATTGCTCATTGTCCTAGTTACAAAATAAGTATCTGTTGTTTTAACGAATTCAGATTAAAAGTAAGCCCTAACATCACCCATAAATTGATAGTATCTGGTGCATCTCCTTGCAGACACCCTGTAAATTGGGAGTTTTCCTGGGTTCCATCCCAGTCACCATGCCATGTTCTCCAGGAGGCACCCCATCTCCACTTTTTTTTTCTTTTTTGAGCAAGCAGGAGAACAATCCTAGCAGTGGTGCCTAGCCACTGAGAGGGGCTCAATTTTGGGGCAACCCTTCCTGCTGAGGGCAGGAGGAATTCCTAGCCCAGGTTGTTCACTGCTAGGCAAGATCTGAATGAAATCTTGGGGACGCCTGGGTGGCTGGCTCAGTGGGTTAAATCCTCTGCCTTCAGCTCAGGTCATGATCTCAGGGTCCCGGGATCGAGTCCCGCATCGGGCTCTCTGCTCAGCAGGGAGCCTGCTTCCTCCTCTCTCTCTCTGCCTGAACTCTCTGCTTGCTTACTTGTGATCTCTGTCTGTCAAAGAAATCTTGGGCTCCCTGTTGAACAATTCTGCTTGTTGCACCCAAAGCCCTAGAGAAGTGAGTTCATGTGTAGCAAATGGTAATGCACTCTTGGAGAAAAGGGTTTTAGTAGAGAAGATAGAATGTTAAAAGCCTTTAAAAAAAAAAAGATTTTATTTACCTATTAGAGAGAGAGAGACAGTGAGAGAGAGCATGAGAGGCAAGAAGGCCAGAGGGAGAAGCAGACTTCCTGTGGAGCTGGTAGCCCGATGTAGGACTTGATCCCGGGACTCTGGGATCGTGACCTGAGCTGAAGACAGTTGCTTAACCAACTGAGCCGCCCAGGCGCCCATTAAAAAGTCTTTTTATAAATCCAATTATATCTCCATAATAAGGTAGGAAACCCATATAATCATTTTTGAGGTATGCCAAGAAGGTGTTTGGTAAAAATCAGTATCCAGTCCTGATTTTTTTTTAAGTCTTAGCAGATCAGGTCTATAAAGATAGTTCATTAACATGGTAAACAAGCAGTCATAGCCAACAGTTGGCATTTCACCTAATAGTGAAAGAGGAGATCTGTCTCCCTTCAAGTCAAGATAAAGACCCAGATGCCATGCCAGTGAGGCATGAAACAGCTGTGAGGAATGACAAATTGACTGAAATAGTTTTTTCTTACACAACAAGAATTTAGGAAGTTGAAAGTTGGGGGTTGAAACAGCTGCTCAAAAATTTCATCCAAGGTCTAGAGTCCTTCTGTCTTTCCATTCCACTACATGTGACTTTTATCCTCAATTGTCTCATGGTTACAAGATGGCTACAACACCTCCAGGCATTGTATCCAAGTTCCAGGCAGGAAGCAGGGGAGAGGGAGGAATGCAAAGCAAAGACTTTTCCCAAATCTTAGCAGATTTCCACTTGAGCCTTGCTGTTCAGAATTGGGCCATGTGGTCACCTCAGCTGTAACAGAGTCTTTAGAGACCAAAATGTTTTGGGGTGACACACATTGGCCCCTACCCCAAATAGAATCTGCCACAGATGACCACTGCCACCAGCACTGAGTGCTGCTCTGAAAGTGCTAGCCAAAATGGGTTTTAAAAAGAAACAAAATAAAAGGCTATCTATATGAAAAGGAGAGGCAAGCTTTTTATTTCCAGGTTATATGACAGATTAAGTCCAATAAAATAGTAAGTTGTTAGAAACCTAGATTAATTCAATGAAGTTGCTAGATATAAAATAAATATACAAAAAGATATATACAATCAATAGTTGTCCTATATAAAACAGAAAGACTCCACTTAGAAATCCCACAAAATCAGAATGAACTGAAGAATAAGCATATGTATTGAATATGTATGTAAGAAGACCTACGAAGAAAAAACTATACAGCCTTCCTGATGGTTAGAGGCAGATTTGAATGACTGGGGCTTTGATATGAAGATTGAGTATTACATAGAACTTAGGAATTCTTCACACATTAATTAATTCTTTTTAAAAAATTTATTTATTTGGCAGAAAGAGAGATCACAAGTAGGTAGAGAGGCAGGCAGAGAGAGGGGGAAGCAGGCTCCCCGCCCAGCCCAGAACCCAATGCAGGACTCGATCCCAGGACCCTGAGATCTTGACCTTAGCTGAAGGCAGAGGCTTAACCCACTGAGCCACTCAGGCGCTCACATTAGTTAATTCTGATCAATATCCCAGTGAGGAGGGGCACTTGGGTGGCTCAGTGGGTTAAACCTCTGCCTTTGGCTCAGGTCATGGTCTCGGGGTCTTGGGATTGAGCCCCGCATCGGGCTCTCTGCTCAGTGTGGAGCCTGCTTCCCCCCGCCCTCTGCCTGCCTCTCTGACTACTTGTGATTGCCCCCTTCTGCCCAATAAATAAATAAAATCATTAAAAAAAAAAAAAGATCCCAGTGAGTTATGCAGGGACAAGAAGAGGTTGAGCTCTGAGAAAAAGAATCCTGGGTCATCTGGAAGAACAGACTTTTTTTAAACTTAAAAAAAAAAAAACAAAAACCTACTGAAAATACTGTCCTGGTCAGTTTGACTACATATAAAGTTTACTATGAAGCTACAAACAGAAAAGAGAAGTCTAAGGGACAGTGACGAATGCCATTCTAGAATGATGCAGGGACCCTGGAAGTTACATCCCAAACAGACAGACTTAAGAGTTAAATGCAAAACATGAAACCAAAAAAGGATTTAAAGAAGGGGCTTTTTAAGGGCCAAGGAAAAAATACAAAGAAAAAGACAAAAAGACCAATTGCACAGGATCTGAACATTTCTGTGCATTAAAAATGTAACAAAGATAAAAAGGTATGTGCCAATGTGCTTTGTGTGTGTGTGTGTAAAGAACAAAGACTGGAATTAGACAATTCATACGAAGAGAAGAAAAAGGTAAAAAAAATGAACCAATAACACTCTTGATGTATCAAAATGGTAAATATAAAAAGTGGACATGATGCCAAGTGTGTACACGGGTGCAGGGAAAAGGATGCTCTTGGGGCCCATGTGGGAGAATTAAGAATGTCATGCTGGGTTCGACCTAGAAACAGCTTTGCAAGGTTTGTGAACTCTCTCCATGAACTCCACTTCTCAGAATTTATTCTGAGGAAATGATTGAAGGGCCAAATGGGCTTATGTTCCAGAATTGTTTATAAGTACAGATAATGATATTCAACAATAAAGGAATAGATCAATCATGCCATAATGGGAACATCAATGTTTCTGAAAAATACTCTGTACTGTCGAAAATGCTCATCATAAAACATTAAATGGAAAAAGACAGAAATAACACCCAAAGAATGAATCTAGTTTTGCTTTAAAAGCAAAGGCGTATTATATGAGCACAGAAAAAAAAAACAGAAGTAAGTGTACCTCTGGCAGTGGCCTATGAACTGATACCAAGGGGTATTTTCTTACTATTTTCTATTTTTCCAAATTTCTTCAGCACATACATATTGCTTATATAGTCAGGAAAAAAAAAAGTTTACATGTAAATGAAAGAAAAACATCAAGTCTCCAATGAAGAGGGGGAAGGGTATTTTCAAATCATTTTTAAGACAAAAGACCAAGAATCACAGCATGTTCAATATTCAGCCTCAGTCACCATTGAAGGTGCAAAGTACGGAGATGATAAGCCGCCACTTAGCCGAGCACACAGAAGTCCTCACTGCAGGGCTGACGGCAGCTGTGGTGTCCGGGGCCCTGCAGAGATGTTTTCACTGTAAGTTCTTTTGAAATTAGAAGGAGAGTGTGATGATGACGAAATAAGCCCCGATTGTATTTGTCTTTTACAAATGCAGCTGTGCAATAGGACTTTTCCTACTTGTCACGTAGGGTCTATGATGGCCACGATGCAGCCCTGGGAGGCCGCTTGCACACTCTGGAGGACTGTGGTGGAGTGGCAGGGGTCCGGGAGCACCACTGTGTGGTCACCGTGACCTGAATGAAGACTGTCTGGACACCCAGCTTTGAGCCGGAGTCTCCCCGGCACAGGGGATGCTCCCACCTGAGCACTATTGCTGGCTGATCTCTTCATAATGAAATGGTGTGACTTTACACACCACCAAAACCATATAAAAAATGGTTCCTGAGGTTATTTCCTTATCACAAAACTTTCGCTTTTAGAAATCTAAGAAAATGCTAAAGGAGTATAATGCAAAAAGATGCTCTGTGAAGAATGGTTCGTAACAGTGAAATGATCTATAATTGAAAACATGGAAATAACTTCAACATCCAACAAAAGAACATATAATAGAATCCTATGCCTCCATTGGGAATTACAACTCCAGACTGTTCAGTGATGTGGGGAAAAAAGTCTGCTATGCAGCTAGGTGGAAAAAAAAAAAGATTAAAATGATGTATACACTATGTTTGCAGTAATGTAAAAATCCACTTTGAAACAAGCAGAAGGTAATGTATCAAAGTGCGAAATGCAGTTTATTAGGAATTACGGGGGGCCTTTTTCCTGACTTCCACATTTCCCGAAATGTGGTTATTTTGCTGCCATAATTTAAAAAGTATACTAAAAAGCACTTCAGAAACTATAGCTCTCTATATAAATGTAAAGTATTATCACTGAGAAAGCAGCTTAGACTTGCTTAGGACTGAGCAGAAGGAACATTAATTCCAGATGAAGCCCACCCACCTCTGCAGAGAGCATGGGCACAGGTCCCGTGGAGGGCTTCCTCCCACAGGGCTGAGCCAGCGGGTTGAACTCCCTGGAGCAGAGGGAGGCCCTTCGAGGAGAAGGTGCGCTTCTAGACACATCTATCCCAGCACCAGGCCCTGGATGGACGCCGAGCATCCATCTGTGTGCTCACCATTTCCCAGTGGGGACCAGATGGCCAGGCCCGATGCTGGCACATCAGGACCTGGCTACTCTGAAGCTGTGCTGTGCTCCTGAGACGGAGAGCTGTTGCTACCAGAAGACTGTTGTAGAGCTGCTGCAGGGACGTGAGTCCAGGAAATCTGCCTTTTCCTAAACCCCCACCATTTGAGATCATTCTCCCTTCCTGGAATATACTAATGTTCACTTGGAATACTGTTAATAATTCTGTTTGTTTTTATTATTATCATTATCCTTCTAAACATAACATACAAAGGAAATTCCTGATCGAGATCCTACCAGGAGCCCGTCCAAGGACACCATGATCAATACACCTTCTTTCTGCCTGCAGGAGAGACCCAGTGTCTTGCAAGCCCATTAAGGAAAGCAGGCCGATGGGACACCCTCAGATGGCCCTCAGCTTTTCTTTCCTACAGTGGAGCGCTTCCTGGGGTGGTGATGACTTCTGAGAGAGTGGTACCAGTGCGTGGGTCATCGACACAGGCAGCAGGGCCAGTCTCTAAACCAGAGGCATGAGTAGGCTGTATGTATCTCAGCTGCTGTGCTTTCCCCTTTCTGGGGAAGGAGCAAGGCCAAGGGGTGGGCATGCCACACTAATTTCCAGGCTTGCTGCCCAGTGGGGATGTCCTGCCGGCTGGGGGCTGCACGGCACACAGGAGCTCTGCCACGTCTAGGGCATCCATCGCGTCTACACTGCTCACACCCGCATCCCCTGTGCCCAGCAGGCCTCCCGGCACATAGTAGGTGCTCAGTAAGTGCTTGTTAAACTCGATGGTGAAGGGTTTCTCCTCACTGTGTCTTCTCCGGTGTTCCGCAAGGTGGGCGCTCCAGCCGAACATCTCCCCGCACTCGTTACATCGGAACGACTTCTCCCCGGAGTGGACTTTCTGATGTTTGATGAGACAGTGATTCTGGCTGAAGGCCTTGCCGCACTCGCCGCACTTGTAGGGCTTCTCCCCGGTGTGGATGCGCTGGTGCACGATGAGCGACGAGTGGCAGCTGAAGGCCTTCCAGCATCGGCTGCAGTCGAAGGGCTTCTCGCCGGTGTGGATGCGCTGGTGCACGATGAGGTAGGAGTGGGAGCTGAAGGCCTTGCCGCACTCGTTGCACTTGAAGGGCTTCTCCCCACTGTGGATGCGCTGGTGCACAACGAGGTAGGAGTGGCAGCTGAAGGCCTTGCCGCACTCGCCACACTTGAAGGGTTTCTCACCCGTGTGGATGCGCTGGTGCAGGGTGAGGCGCGAGCGGCTGCTGAAGGCCTTGCCGCACTCGCCGCACTTGAACGGCTTGTCCCCGTTGTGGATCTTCTCGTGCACGGTCAGGGACGAGTGGCAGGTGAAGGCCTTGCCACACGCGCCGCACTGGTAGGGCTTCTCGCCGGTGTGGATGCGCTGGTGGCGCGTCAGGTGCGTCCTCTGGTTGAAGGCCTTGCCGCAGGCGCTGCACTGGTAGGGCTTCTCGCCCGTGTGCACACGCAGGTGCATGTTGAGCAGCGAGCTGCAGCTGAAGGCCTTCTCGCAGGCGCTGCACTTGTAGGGCCGCTCACCCGTGTGGATCCGGTGGTGCACGTTCAGCGACGAGTGGCAGCTGAAGGCCTTGCCGCACTCGCTGCAGAAGAATGGCTTCTCCCCGGTGTGAATGCGCTGGTGCTCGATGAGGTTGGTGCTCCACGTGAAGGCCTTGCCGCACTCGTGGCACTTGTAGGCTTTCTCCCGGGCGTGCCACCGCCGGTGCAGCGTCAGTGATGAGCTCTGTCGGAAGGCCTTCCCACACTCGCCGCACACGAACAGGCCGTCCCCCGCCGCCACTGCCCGCCGCCCGCTAGAGGGTGGGTGTTCGCTGCGGTCACTGGACTTGCTGGGGCCTCTCCCCGGGCCCCCTCTCCGTCCACCAGACTGGAAGCTCGCGGTGGGCCTGTCAGGAGGGTCTCCTTCTGCAGGAATGGTCTGAGGGGTGAAAAGAGTGCACCCAGCGGGGAAATCCTCAGACGCCTTGCAGCTGTGCCAGCGCCCCTCTGGGGGAATGTCCCCCGAGCTGCCCGGTGCTAGCCTCTGCACCACAGCCTCGCCTTTCCCTGGAGCAGCCGCCAGGCCCTCGCTGGCCCACTCATTGCCGCTGGAGCTGAGGACGCTGGACCTCCCCAGTGGTTTGGTGATCGGCTCCTGGTAAGGCTCTTCCTTGTAAACACCCTGCTGTTGACATGACTTGTCCTTCACCCCAGGCCCGGGCTCCCCCTCTATAAGAAATGGGAAATGCAATCTTCTGTAAGCTGGCGGAGGCGATGCACTAGAGTCCAGACTGAGGTCTGATGGGGGTCTGGATAAACACAGAGAGAAGAGGGCACGCCACCGCCAGAGCGCATGAGAACCTGAGAGGCAGAACCCAGGGGCATGCATTTTGAGTGTGATGGGCCACAAGCCCACGAGTGGGGAGCTCCATACTGAGCCAGGGGGCGAGGGACAGAGCAGGGCGCACGGGGTCTGGCAGTTGGACAGAACTCACTTATTGAGACATCGACTGATACTGCTGTGTGTCAGAATCGGGTTGGGGCTAGGCATGAACACGGGGTAAACACAATCCAGAAACGGTAATTACATCTAAGTTCTCCCTGGTGCCAGCAGGGAAAAGAATGCCCTCAGACCGTCTCTCTATGGTTTTTCCTTTGAATGCTTCCACTGTAAGTGTGTGCTCTGGCCCTGACACAGATGTATGTTTCTTTAAAAGCTCAATTGTCTCTTGTCAGCTTCACATCCCTGGAGGGCTGTCCCCCTCAGAGCCACCTCTGTGAATGGTGATCCCCACCTCCCCGTACCTCCACGCTGACTGTGCCCTCTTCTTGGTGAGGGAGGCCCTCAACCCCAGGTCCAAGCAGACTCCCCACCTCTGTCCATCCAACAAGTGCCACTTGGGAGATGTTTACAGAGACATGGACATGATTTCTGTTTCCCACCCATCGAAGGCAGATGTCTTTGCCTATTTTGCTCACTACTGTATTCCCAGCATGGTTCCCAACACAGTTGGTCCTCTGTGTGTGTTGAAGGTAGGAAGGGAAGCAGGACCACAAGGAGACGGGCTGGGGGGTGGTCCTGGGAGGCAGGAGTCTGCACATCCTTCCACTGTGTCCCCCACTCACCTGGACAAGACGCTCCAGGGACTTCTCTGGGCATCCACCAAGGCTCCTCGCCTCGTTCTAGGTGGGAGATCACATCCGGCTTGCAGACTGGGGGTCCTGCTTGCAGGGAGAAAGGTGTGCTGTAGCTCCCCAGAGCATGGCTGTCCATGACCCAGCACCGCGAGGTGTGTGCCATCCCCAGGAATGGGGGCCTCTTACACGCAGAATCCAAACTCACGTGTGTGCTCTGAGGACCCCATGGGTACTGAAACCCCCCCGCCAAGTCTCTCTTGGAAAGCTCCAGGCAGGCTGGGCTCTCAGGCCCCTGTCCGCCCCCTCCCTCTCTTCTGGCCCACTCCGGGACCAGCCCCACCTCAGGCAAAGATGCTGACAGTGACATGCACTGTCCAGCCCCAACACGAGTGTAGCGGCCACACCCCCCACATCCTGCAGGGCTAGCACCAGGGCTGGTACCACAGGGAGGCTTGGTAATACCTGTGGCATGGCAGAGTGGCCAGACTGCACTCTGGGCTTCAAGGAACTGTCTTACCCAGGGCAAGAAGGTTCTGGTAGTTCTCCAGCATCACGTCACGGTACAAGGCCCTCTGAGGGGAGTCTAGCTGGCCCCACTCCTCCTGGGTGAAGTCCACAGCCACATCCTTGAAAGTCACTGATTCCTGGAAGGACAAGCACATTCTCATTCACCCAGGACAGGAATGATCTGGACTGTGTTCATGGTTCCAAGCAAGCCACATGTCAATTGAGAACCTTAGGGATGAAGGGTTAACCTCTGATGACCCTCTCTTGAGGATGGAAGGTGCTATGGGGCCCCATCTATCATATAGCCCCACATACACAGCATGCCTGGGCCAGGAATCGCCAAGCAGACCTGGCCTTCTGGACTGAGAGGGCCAAGCGACCTGGCCAGCCTGGGTCCAGGTGCCTGTTGGGCTGGAGGCTGCTGTTAAGTTCTGGGTAAAATGTTATGCTTCCCATGGTTAAGAATGTCAAACTTAAGAACCTGAAAGAATAGTACAAAGAACCCAGAAGCCCTCTTGAAATCTCACCATCGCAAGAGGACCCTACTCTGGAGAGGAAGCCATTATCACACCCTAAGGAAGGAAACCATACTTATCAGCAAGTTCTGTTAGCAAGAGACCAAGGGAGCCACTCTCGGTTCTTCTTGTCTGCCTCCCACCCTTCCCATGGGGCCCCTGCTCCCCTGTCCTCCCTGAACCCAGGTACTGACCTGCTTCCACCTTCCCCGGCAGGGGTCACTGACACTTGCATGCACTCCTGTTCTAGAACCCCAGGCTCTTCTGCTGATAGGGCTCCTCACCCACTCTAGAGTCCCCAGGTTGCCATCCCCAATGCTCCTCTTGGTCTCCACACTCCAATCCCACCCTGGGTCCCCCTTGCCAGCAAATAAGCTCTCAAAACCCATCAGGGTGCCGACCTAAGGTGGCAAGGGTGGTTCGCTCTTCAAAGATGTGGGCGCCCTGGGAGTCTGGCTTAAATCATAGAAAAGGTACGACATTAGACATAAGAATGAAGAATAAATCAAACAGGGGAGGCCTGGCTCCCATCTCCCTGTTTGTTGGGAGTGGCTGGCATGCGGCCAAGCTCCCAGGGGTCACCACATTTCTCTGGAAACCCTGGGTCTGCATCAGCACCCGTGGTTATACACCGGGGTGTGGAATTTCAAGCCCTGAGATGGCTATCAGACAGTTTTGGGAAGAGAGGGGACATCCTCTGGGGTCACAAGAGCTTTGACCTTTAGCTCTAAAAGTGTTCTTTTAGATAGCTCTCAATGTTGCCGCAGACTAAACTGTGTCCTCCTGAAATTCCTATGTGGAAGCCCTCCCTTCCGGCGTGATTGTGTTTGGAGATGGGGTCTTTAGGAGGTAAATGAGGCTAGGTGGGGTCATAAAGGTGGGCCCTGATCTGACAAGCCTGGTGGTCTCTGAGAAGAGGACAAAGGAGATCTCTCTCCCCACTGCAAGTTCTGAGGACAGACCACCTGAGAGCACGGTGAGAGCCAGGTGTTGAGCTGCAGCAAACTGGACCCCGACTGGACCCCTGATCTCAGACTTCTGGCCCCCAAAACTGTGAGGAAATCAATTTCTGTTGTTGAAGCTGCCAAGTCACTGGCATTTTGTTAGAGAACCCGAGCTAAGACAAATGCCAGCCTAAAACAGGAGAAAAGATAAAGCCCCCTTTTGTACTACACACAAAATACAACTCTCCAGCTACAGCAAGGATCTAAACGTGGAGGCTTCTGGGAGACAATTCCAAGTCCCTGGCTGGCATGAGAGCAAACCTGGAAACCAGGAGGAGAAGATTTACATTTGCTCCATGAAAGTTTACAATTTCTTTTCTTTTCTTTTTTTTAAGATTTTATTTATTTATTTGAGGGAAAGCACGAGTGAGCAGAGGGGCAGAGTGAGAGGGAGAAGTGGACTCCTCACTGAGCGCGGAGCCTAGTGTGGGACTCGATCCCAGGACCTTGGGATCATGACCCGAGCCCAAGGCAGCTGCTTAACTGATGGAACCACCCCAGTGCCCTGAAAGCTCATGTTTTCTGCAGGCAACACTGACAAATCACTACGAAGAAAAAAAGAAAATGGGCCTAGCATATAAGCAGACAATTCACAGAAGACCGGCAAATCACTAAGCCCGTGAGGCGACAATCATACCAGACATCCCGAAATACGGAATGAAACAGAAAGATACCGTTCTGCACACAGAAGAGAGGCAAAATGTTTAAAGCCTGCAAATACCAAGTGTGGGCTGGTCCACAGGGAGATGGGATGGTCTTACACCTCTGGACAGGTGTAAGGGGAACATCCATTTTGGAAAGAAAAACATATTCTACTATCACTAGCAAAAGCTGACAGTATGTATTCCCTGCGCCTTGAAAGGCCACTGTGAGATTCCTACCCAGCCTAGAGTGGTTGAGAAAACACTGGAAACATGCTGAATGTCCATCAGGAGGGATGAATATACAACAGGACACCGTGCAGCAGTGAAAATGAGCATGGCAGAGGAACCTGGCCATGGGGAGCTCTTGGGAGCACAGGAGTGGTTACAAAGGCAGCCCGAGGGGAACCATGCCCGGCATGATGCCCAGCAGTCCCGCGTGGAGGTTACAAATACTCCGATGTGCATCTAGTTCCGCTGTCTGCTGGATAAGGGCACAGGTTCTGAGCCTAGTGGCCCAGGTGGGCTCCCCATCTTTTTCTTACTAGCTATGAGTTGAGGATGCCTCAGTTGCCTCATCTGCTAATCGTCCATGTCATTGCATCACAGTGAGGATTCAATGAATTACTACTACGTGTGAAGTGCTCATCCAAGGGCCTGGCAGACAGCAGGTGCCCTATGGTATTTGCTGTTAGTCACCATCCTCTGAAACTGTCACACACTGAGGAGGGCGGGAGAGAAGGGAGATCCTGCCTTTACCTGCAATGTTTTGTTTTGTTTTGTTTTAGGATTTTATTTATTTGACAGAGAGAGATCACAAGTAGGCAGAGAGGCAGGCAGAGAGGGTGGGGGGAAGCAGGCTTCCTGCTGAGCAGAGAGTCCGATGTGGGGCTCGATCCCAGAACCCTGAGATCATGACCTGAGCTGAAGGCAGGGGCCCACTGGGCTACCCAGGCACCCACAATGTTTTGTTTTTTAAAAAGATTTGGAACAAATATGACAAAAGGCAGACATTAATTTTGCAAAACAGGTACACAGAAAGTTGTTATTCTGTTTAAATGTTTCAACATTTTTTAAAAAAGAAAAAGCCACTCAAAGAGGAAGAAATGCAAATTTCCAACAGACTATACAAAGACTAATGATTTCTTGTCAGGAAAATGGAAATCAAAACAAAAATAAGGTCATGCGTTTTTCCCATCAGAGTAGCACCAATTAAAACCTGGGATCTCAGCCATGGGGAAGCAGTTTTGTCAGGAGTGGGAACTGTTACACTCTTTGGGGTCCTTATACTACAGAAACAAAAGTCCCTGCACATAAGGAAGCAAATGCAAGGCATGATATTGCAGCACTGTACTTACCCCAAACCAACCAACCAACAAAGCCAAAGACATGCGTTGTCTGTTACACTAAGGAGGCCAGAAGAAGGCGGCCACGTACTATATGATCTCATTTATGTGCAATGCCCAGAATAAGCAAATAGAGAGAGACAAAAAGCAAATGAGCGGTTGCTGAGAGCTAGAGTGGTTGCTGATGGGCATGGGGGTTCTTTTTGGGTAAGGAAATGGACTGTGGTGACAGCTGCTCTACATGAATGCACTCAAAACCACCGAACAGGATGCTTGCCAAGGGTGGATTTTATGGTATGTGAATTACACGTCAACTTGAACACAGGACAGCACTGGAATGTATACAGTATGATCCCATTTTTAAGACAACATGCTTAAGCCTATGTACGCTGGAGTCTGAGTATGAGAACAAGGGGAGAGGTGTGGGAGTCAATGTCAAAACTGGGGATACTGGTTGCCTCAGGGGACTGTGACCACAGGTGCGGGGAAGAGAGGAGATTAGTGATAGACTGTACTGTGGGACTTTGTTACAAAGCAAATACCGGCTTGATAAATTTTTTAAAAATTACTTATCGAATTAGAAGGAATTAAAAGCAGAGCAGCAGTTAGCTGTACCATTTTGGTCTAGACACCTAGTTTGCCCAAGCCTCAGTTTCTCCAGCTAGCGAAAGGACTGGGAGCAGTGGGGCCCCCTGGGGTCGAGAAGAAAAGGAAGTGGGGTATGCCAGTCTTGGGTATGCCAGTCTTGGGTACCAAGGAAAGGACCCAGCATCTGTCAGTCCGCACTTTACCATCTTCTACCCACTGGCTGCGCACACCAAGAAGCTGGAAACCCGCCTCACCCGATGAGTAGGGAGAAAACAAAGAGCAGACTGGGCCGCGTCCAGAATCGTGACAGGAATATCTATGGTCTCAGGCATTCGAGGAGGGGTGGACCACAGCAGAGAGGCCAAGGGCACAGAAATGGGGTGTGTTGGGCTTTAGCAGTACAGTGAACCGAGGTGGCTGAGGTGTGTGTCCTGAGGCTTCATGCTCTCGGAGCTCTGGCGTCCCAGGAGGAGCGGTAGGGGGTGCTGCTGTGGGCCAGACTGGGAAGACAGGTACTCCAAGGTCCGGATCCTTGTATTCTGCAGCAGGATGGACAGAGGGAAGGCGGGAGAGAGGGACAGCAGCTCCTGAGTGTGGGCCGGAGGACTGAAGCAGCAGCCTGGTCAAAACTGGGTTTCCTGTTCCGCTTCCAGACACAAAATAGTAACAAGGACCACATTTGCCCTCTTACCTCAAACAACTAGTAAACTGGGCCAAACATATAAAACAAGGATTGATTTCAAGACACTGGACAAGCTGCAGCTCAGAACACAGACCGCTGAGAGAAGAGAAACAAAATGCGCCCTACAACCAACCCCTTCCTACCCGAAAGCAGTTTCCAGACTGCTGTGTGAGCAGGTGGAACCCAGAGGAGCCTGTGGTCTCACCAAGCTGAAGAAGAACAGGGTTCAGAGAGTCCAGGCGATTAAATCTCTAGGGCAACATGCCAGAGGAGGGGGAGTTTCACAGACTCAGATCTCTGGATCCACTTGAGACTGAGGACCGACAGGCATGTGCCTGGGAAGAAACAACCCCAAATCAGGAAAAGAAAGACGAGAAAGAAGTAGGCAAAACAACTATTAAAACTCACACAAGTATGGGAGTAGTTTATGTTCGGACCAGCCAGAGAGGAACGTCCTCCTGCTTTTTGGTAAAGTCCCCAGGAGAGGAGCGCATCAGTGGTCTGACAAAATTAGCCCAAGACTAAAGATTTCTCTGGCTCCACCTTTTTAAAAAGATTTTATTTGACAAAGAGAGAGCGAGAGAGCACAAGCAGAGGGAGCAGCAGGTAGAAGGAAAAGCAGGCTCCCCATGAGCAGAGAGCCCAATGTGGGGCTCAATCCAAGGACCCTGGGATCATGACCTGAGTTGAAGGCAGACGCTTAACCAACTGATGCACTCAGGTGGCCCTTCTGGCCCTACCTGAACAAAACCTAAAAAGAGCAAGCCTTGAAAGGATCCAATTGATACTAAGTAATTTCACTGCATCCCAGAACAAATTCCTGAAATATTTAAGAAATTCCCCAATAAAGTAAAATTCACTCCAGCATCTAATAAAGCAACTAAAAGGAAAAAACAAGTTAATAAAATCAGAGAAATTAAGAGTATACTAAAATAGTTTTTGTGGGGGGCGCCTGGGTGGCTCAGTGGGTTAAAGACTCTGCCTTCGGCTCAGGTCGTGATCCCAGGGTGCTGGGATGGAGCCCCACATCAGGCTCTCTGCTCAGCAGGAGGCCTGCTTCCCCAACCCCCTGCCTGCCTCTCTGCCTACTTGTGAGCTCAGTCTGTCAAATAAATAAATAAAATCTTAAAAAAAAAATAGTATTTGTTTACCTCAAAAGAATGCATTAAGGGAGAAATGAACAAAAGAGACACAAGACATATAGAAAATAAATAACAAAATTGCAGATGTAAATCCAGCCATTATCAGTAATTATATTAAATATGAATGGTCTTAATACTCCAATTGGAAATTAGAGATTGTCAAATTGAATTTAAAAATTAACACCCAACCATACATCAGGTACAGAAACCTACTTTAAATTAATTTTTTAGGATTTTACTTATTTATTTGTCAGAAAGAGAGTACGAGCAGGGAGGGTAGCAGTGGTGAAGCAGGCAGAGAAAGAAGCAGGCTCCCCATCGAGCAATGAGCCCGATGTGGAATTCAATCCCAGGATCCTGGGATCACGACCCAAGCCAAAGGAAGATGCCCAACCAACTGAGCCACCCAGGCATCCCAGAAATCAACTTTTAAAACAAAGAGAAAGGTAGATTAGAAGTGGGAGAATGGGGAAAGATATACTCTGCAAATACTAATCAAAAGAAAGCTGAAGTGGCAGTATGAACATTAGCCAAAACAGATTTCAAAGCAAAGGACATCATCAGGGACAAAAAAAGCTGTTATATAACAATCATTACATAGTTATGTGATGGTCATAATCACAATAGCAATTCATTAAGAGCTCACAACAATCTTAAATATAGATGTTCCTACTAACAGAGCTTCAAGATACATAAGGCAAAAACTTGATAGAACTAAAGAGAAATAGACAAACCCATGATTATACTTGGTAATTTCAACAGTAATTTCTCTCAATAATTGATACAACACATAAGCAAAAAATATGTAAGGTTACAGAACAATTGATTAACACATCACTCAACTTGACTTAATTGACATTTGCAGAACACTCTAGCTGACAAAAGCAGAAGGTACATTCTTTTCAAGTGCATAGAGAACATTTACAAAAATAAACCACATTCTGGGCAATAAAATAAATCTTAGCAGATTTGAAAAAATTCAAATCAGAGAACATTCCTTCTCTACCTACAACAGAATTAAATTAGAAATCTGTAATAGAAAGATACCTAGAAAATATCCTCCAAATATCTGGAAATCAAACAACACATTCCTAAAACATACATGGTTGAAGAAGAAATCACAACAGAAACTGGAACTATTTTGAACTGAATAAAAATGAAAATACAATACAAAATTTGTGGGATGTAGAAGGCAGTGCTTAGAAGGAAAATTTATAGCACGGGATGCTACATGAAAAAAGAAGAAAGGTGTCTTTAGACAAATCTGAGATCAAGATCAGTATCTGAGTTTCAACTTTAAGAAACCAAAAAAAGTAAAGAAATAATAAGGATCTGAAATAAATGAAATAGGAATAGAAAAGCAATAGAGAAAATCAATGAAACCAAAAGATGGCTCTTGGAAATGATCAATAAAATCGCTAATTAAATATACATTTACTATTTGACTCAGCAATTCCACTTAGATAATCATTCAAGAGAAATTAAAACACATGTCTATCCTCATACTCAAACATTTATAGCAGGTTTACTTGTAATAGCCAAAACTTGGAAACAACCTAATGTCCCCTAATGAACAAACTGTAAATACCCATTTACAGTGGTGTTTTGTGCTGAGCTGTGACCCCTCCAAACTCATATGCTGAAGCCCTAGCCCACAGGACCTCAGAAAAAGGAATATACTTGGAGACAGGGTCTTCAAAGAGATAATTAAGGTAAAATGAGGTCATTATGATGAGCCATCAACCAACAAGACTGATGTCCTTATTAAGAAAAAGGAAATTTGGAGCCAGACATATACAGAGAAAGACCATGTGAAGACACTGGGAGAAGGTACTTTCATAAACCAAGACGAGAGGCCTCAGAAGAAACCAAACCTGCTGACATCTTGATCTTGAACTTCCAGACAATAAATTTCTGTTGTTTAAGCCATCTATAGGACTTTGGCAAGGCAACCTTAATAAACTTAATACAAGTAGTATACTACTCACCAATAAAAAGGAAGGAACAAACTACTGATTCACATAAAGACATGAACTCAAAAGCATTACACTAAATGAAATTTGAAACCAAAGACCATGTGGGGCACCTGGCTGGTTCAGTTAGAAGAGCAAGTGACTCTTGATCTCCGGGTTATGGGTTCGAGCTGCACATTGGGTGTAGAGATTACTTAAACATAAAATCTTTAAAAAAAGAAAAACAATCTGAGGGTTTTGAAGGGGTGGGGGGTGGGAGGTTGGGGGAACCAGGTGGTGGGTATTGGAGAGGGCACGGATTGCATGGAGCAATGGGTGTGGTGCAAAAATAATGAATACTGTTATGCTGAAAATAAATTAAAAAATATTAAAAAGAAAGAAAGAAAGAAACCAAAGACTACATACGATATATTTCCATAAGAAATTCTTAAAAAGGCAAAATTGTGGTTGCCAAGGAGTTGGGGGAGAGGGCTGACTCCACAGGGGCATGAGGGAACTTTTTGGGTGATGGAAACATTCTAGGTTATGATTGTGGTGCTGGTTACACAACTGTACACATTTGTCAAAACTCATCAAATCCTCTACTTAAAATCGGAGAACTTTACTGTATACAAATTATACCTCAATAAATGTGATCCAAAAACCCCACTGGATTTCAGGGAGATGAGGAGGTGGGGGTAATGACCCATGCTGAGAACATGCCATGACTGAGGCATGCAAGAATGAAGCATCATGGTCATGGCATTGGCAGAGGAAAGGAAAAACATAGGCAGAAACAAAGCTCCAGAGGTGTCGGAATGTGGTTAGAGAAAGGGGGCTATCAGAGGCTACATGGCTTCGGTGTGGGGGGTGTCAAGTGGCAAGGGCGGGGTAGGATCTAAGCCTTGCACTGGCTTGTGGGGGGGTTATTCGCCCTGTGAGAAGCCCATGTCCCGTGCATCTTCATTTTGTAGGATAGGAAAGAAATCCCAGGGGCAGGTAGGTATGGGAATCAAATGCAGATCTGTGGCAATAAAACTAGTGGGGAAGGGGCGCCTAGGTGGCTCAGTGGGTTAAGCCACTGCCTTTGGCTCAGGTCATATGGTCTCAGGGTCCTGGGATTGAGCCCCACATGGGGCTCTCTGCTCAGCAGGGAGCCTGCTTCCCCAACCTACCCTCTCTGCCTACTTGTGATCTCTCTCCCTTAAATAAAATCTTTAAACATAAATAAATAAATAAATAAATAAAACTAGTGGGGAAGTCAGAACAGATTGCATGGGATGTCCCAGGAAAGCAAAGCACTTGACTGTGAGTCCGAGTGGGACTGCCAGGGGAGAAGAGTACTTAGGAGAGGAGGACCAGTTACTCAAGGATCTAGGAAGCTGATCTTTCAGGAATAACACCTATGCACAAGAAGGGTAATACCTTGAGGTAGTCACTCACAAGCACATGCACAGACATGCACATGCACTTTTTGCTGAGCCATTTGAAGGTAGGTTGCAGACATCATGACATCTCACACTATGGGATTCACCTTGAATATCTTATTCTTTTGCCCAGTTACAGTGGGATCATCACACCCAAAAAATTTAGTGATGATCTAAGATAAATCCATTTTCAAGTTTCCTCAGTTGTCCCAAACTGCCTTTGAGTTTTTTGATCTATGGCCCATCAAAGATCATGTTCCACATCTGACTGTCATGTCTCCTGAGTGTTTGCTAGAACAACAGAGCATTCTAACACATTACAGAAACTAGCCATATCTCATAATGTGTTTTATAGTTATTTCTATTTTTCTGTAATCAGACCCGTTTCAAATGGGCGGTAAACAGAATCACAAAATCTTGAGTCAAAGGACCCTCAACCCTCCAGACTTTTTCAATACTGTAAACTCCTCTTATCATCTGTATCCTTTTAAATACTGTGAGGGATGAGGATGGTGTAGGTGGTCAACAAAATGAGAAACAAAACCCAAAGTCTGTGAAAAGAGGGATTTGGGCCCTACTTAGCTGTGGAAGTGGTCCCAGGGCCAACTTCCCTTGCTGGGCTCCCAGATCCTCTAAAATTCCAGGTTTTTCCTTGACAGCCCCATTACAGGGTCACTGCACAAAGGAAAAGGACACAGGGATGCACCCCCTGCCATTGCTCTTACCCTGGTGCTGCAACACAGCCTTCCTTCAGCACTTTCACTCCCCTACCTGATTCCACCCCAGAAAACTCCCCCAGATGAGGACCATCGCCTAGGTCTGCATGGGAGATGACAGAAGTGATTTCATGTGAGCTGTCACCTACGTGCTTGGGTTCCATTAAAACCACTCCTCAGAGCTCCTGCTATAGTGCTGGGCAAATGACCCACCCACTGGGCTGAAGGAGGCTGGAAGGGACACTCACTTCAAGGGCACACCCGGACTCTCTTCAGTTGGAGCTCTTCCCATGCCCAGAACTTCCTGAGGAAGGGACAGCAGGCCCCCAGATTAGAAGCCCCGGCGAAGGGGTCTTTGGATGACTGAAGATCCCGGGCAGGGGGAAAATGCCAACCCTCTTCATAAAGAACGAGATGTTCAGAAGGAAGAAAAGACAACCACTCACCTTGGACCTGGCTTCCGGGAGACCCTGACCCAATTTATCCTCTAGATTTTTTCTGTGGGTAAGAGCAGGCTCCTGAGAGGACAGAGCTGGGGAGGAGAAATTGAGTCAAAGGGGCTGTTAGCCATAGCCCATAGCCACCAGGTGCATGCCCGAGCTAAAGCCCACTCCACCCCTGGCTTGGACCAGAGAGGAGTCAGAAACCGCCCCCCCCCCCCGCAAGGTGGGGTGGGAAGCGAGCCCCAATATCGCGCACAATCTGAAGGAAAAACTGCCATTCCCTTCCTCTTTAGCATGCTGGAGAAGTGGAAACAAGCGGGTGTGCACGGTGAAGAGGCAGGAGGCCTGACTCGGCTAGGGAAACCAGCCTGACCTCACTGTCAGTCTCAAGTGCAAGTCCACAGGCCCAGTGACTAGAAGAGCCAACTGTACCTGTCTCCTGGGGCTTCGGGGCATAGGTCTCCATGGCGCCCCTCGGAAGCATTCCCCGGAGGCGTGGTCAGCTCTGCAGCCTCCTGGGCCCCGGGCCAGGCCCAGAGGCGCGGGTCCTGCTCCTGGGACTCAGGGACAGCCTGAAGGGGAGTCTCGGGGGGTCGCACACGCACTCCCTGCTGCACGGTCACCGCGCGCGGCCCCCCACTCCAAGGTCGGGGTCAGGCAGGCTCAGCAAGCGCCCCACACTCCAGGCTGCGCTCACGCCCCATCGCCCGCGCCCCACGCAGCCCGTAACCCACTCCGCCCGGGACACTGTGGGCCAGGACCCGGGCCGGCCTCAGACTCAGCCATCAGGAGCCAGCGGCCGCACAGGGTGGCTGGCAGACAGGCCCCGAGGCGGACGGACAGACCGACGGACGGTCGGAAGGATGCGCGAGCAAGCGGACCCGCCTCCCACAAAAGCCGACCGATTGCCACAAAGGATAACCCAGGCGAACGCCGCGGGAAAGTGCGTCTGCGCGGACCGGATGCGAACTACAACTTCCGGTAGCCTTTGCGTCGCGCAGGCGCGGATTCCATTTTCCAGAGGGGGGCGAGGTCCCGGAGAAGCCCTTTCGCCCGGACGTAAATGGCCGCATGGCAGAGCCTTCTGGGAAATGTAGTTCCCGGTAGAGTTATCAAGGGCTCTGGCTGCGCCCCACTCTCCTTCGCACCCATTGCTGCAAAAGGCGCTTGTATCTCAGTGTGTGTGTGTTTATGTGGGGCGGAACGGGGATTTGAACCCCGTCGAGTAATTCGAGGAGAAAGTTCATTACCAGTTTCTTACTGAGAGCTAGTTTGGGATGGGGCAGAGGGGATGCAGACTGGCAACTTTCAAACCCCCACCTTGACACCCAGCGTAGGCTTGGCCACAGGTTTCTCGCCTAGCACCAGCAAATTGTGCCCAGTGCAGGAAAGGCATTCAATAGCAACCCCAGGGCAGGAAACTGAGTGGTTGTGGGATTGTGTGCACCTCAATCTCACAAACCTGGTTGTGAATCTGTGAAGGTAGCGGTGAGTGGCTGTTGCACTACGGGGCTGGATAATATGCGAGTATACACCTTGTGTATAGGCGAACCTGTGTATGTATTTGTGTCTCTATGGGTCTTACAGATCTAGGTGTGTTTGTTTGTATCTGTGTGTGGCAGTGTGTACATGTCTTGTGCAGGTGAATCTGAAAACCTGTGTGTGTGTGTGTGTGTGTGTGTGTGTGTGTGTGTGTCTGTTCTCTTCACGGTTCTGGTTTGTGTTTGGGTATCACAGGTCCAGTATGACTGTGTATGTTCCACTGTATGTCACTCAGTGTGTTTGTGTGTACCCACAGTGCTCATCAGTGTGTGCATATTTGTGAGTCTATGCCCCTGTATACATATTTATGTCACTGTGGGTCTCATGGATCTGGTTGGGTGAATGTATGTAAATGAGTACAATCCCAGGAACTCTGTATTGAGTGCTCTGTCCACCCATATCTCTGCCTACCAGTCCTGAAAAGTAACAAGACAGTAGCTACATGGATGTGTCCCCACTAAAATAAGAAGGGGCACCTGGGTGGCTCAGTGGGTTAAAGCCTCTGCCTTCAGCTCAGGTCATGATCTCAGGGTCCTGGGATGGAGCCCCGTGTCGAGTTCTCTGCTTAGCAGGGAGTCTGCTTCCCTTCCTCTCTCTCTGCCTACTTGTGATCTCTGTCGGTCAAATAAATAAATAAAATCTTAAAAAAAAAAAAAAAGGTGGATGACAGGGTACAGGCAGAATTCTGGAACTGTGAAAGGCATTTAATTGAGAATAGGTAGTGTAAGACTCTCACTAGATAAAGAGATGTCCTAGGTTACTTTCTGACTCCTTAGGGTCATCCATGTAAAATCCTGAGTTCCAGAGGCCATGTGGAGTTCCAGAGAAATATGGGTATACATACCATTTAAAAAAAGATTTTATTTATTTATTTGACCGACAGAGATCACAAGTAGGCAGAGAGGCAGGCAGAGAGAGAGGGAGGAAGCAGGCTCCCTGCTGAGCAAAGAGTCAGATTAAGGGCTTGATCCCAGGACCCTGAGATCATGACCTGAGCCGAAGGCAGAGACTTTAACCCACTAATCCAACCAGGTGCTCCTATATACCATTTTAAAAGTAGAAAGCTCACAGTGTGTACAAATGTTCGACTTACTATGTTATATGCCTGGAACTAATATATTATTATATGTCAATTATACCTCAACAAAAAATAAAAAGCACTTAAAATTGGAAGATTTCAAAGACCAAAACACATTAAAGACATTAAGGTAATGTCTTATTATATTACTGTTTGATGTTAGATCCCAAATACCTATTCCAAGTATCTGTACAGGTAGCTTGTATCAGACTAATCCTCTTGCCAGTAATAATTAAAAATTGCACAGAGGAATAGATCTCAGGCAGATAATGGGCTGATGATACAGAGGCCAGAGCTTCAGGCCTTGGAGAATAGTTCTAAATTGAGAGAAAAAAATCCAGAAATTTTGGGATAGCCAAATAGGGATAAACCTCAAAATCTGCATAAAGATTCCCCTTAAATTCTTGAGTGACTCCTTAACTGCATACAATTCCCAGGATGCTTTCCTCTAAGCATCATTTGGAAGGCTAAAAAGCTGAGTGAAAAGTTCAACAGAGTCTGGTATTTAATTCTCACCAAGGAATTTATGAAATACCTGGAGATTTCCATTGGAATCCCAGAGGGTGCAGGGCTTAGGGGTTAAGATATAGCCCAATGTTAAGGGCTATGTCCTAGGACGAGGGGCAAAAACCAAAATAGAACTCCCTTAGAAAAGCCTAAAGCCAAGATCTCACAGGATCATTCACTCTCAAATTTCTGATTCACAGAAACTATGTGAAATAATAACTGTTAATTGTTTTAAGTCGCTGAGTTTGGAGTTAATTTGTTACATGGTTATAGATGATTTATACTCCTGCCAAGGGCAGAACCAGTGTTCATCAGAAGCAACTGCCTGGGGACGCCTGGGTGGCTCAGTTGGTTAAGCAGCTGCCTTCGGCTCAGGTCATGATCCCAGCGTCCTGGGATTGAGTCCCACATCGGGCTCCTTGCTCAGCGGGGAGCCTACTTCTCCCTCTGCCTCTGCTGCCACCCGGCCTGCCTGTGCTCTCTCTCTCTGGCAAATAAATAAATAAAATCTTAAAAAAAAAAAAAAAGAAGCAACTGCCTGGATGGCAGGTGTGTGTGTGTGTGTGTGTGTGTGTGTGTGTGTGTGTGTGTGTGTGTCTAAGTATGAAAGTGTGCCTCTGTGTGTGACCATCTGTGTGCACCTGTGAATGTGTGCGTTCATGTGTGCCTGTGTGACTGACTGTGGGTCTCCCAGTGGTGCTGTGTGCTTCCAGATGCTGGGTGTGGGTGTGGGCTCCTCCCAGTATGGTGACCAGTGCTTTGCTGACCAAGGACCATCGAAGTCCAGTGAAAGTGTCAGAAACTCATCCTCTACTCCCCTTCTCCCTGGGAGCAACTTGAGAACAAAGAAAGAGAGAGAGGGGAGAAGAAAGGAAGAAAGGAAAGAAGGAAGGAAGGGAGGAGGAATAAAGACTGGACAAAGGGTTAGTTATCTAAGACATGCAGGAAAGGCCCAAAAAAGTAATTACCAGCCAACAATGCCTATTTTTATTTCTTCCTGATCAAAAAATATCCCCGCCCATCCAGATGACTGATATAGAGAGCGCTTCTATAGAATGCCTGCCCCGCCAGAGGAACGCCCCCCTTGCCTGGCCTAGTCTTTGGGAGCCAAAGGCAGCCAGGCCTGGTTCCCAAGCTAATCCTCCATGGGCTGGGAATTCTGATGGGAGCAGCCAGTGTGCCCAGCTGGACTGAGGGTCCTAGAGGACTGTGGGGCCAGGACCCATTAGAGGCTCCCACAAGGAGGGCACTTGGAGAAGGAGGACCTGTACAGTGCCAGAGAGAGCAGGTCAGCACAGCCCCAATTCCTGCAGGCCCCCATTTTCAGCTCTAGCCCTCAAGCACCTTGACTCTACTTCCTGCCTCTGAATTCTGCAAGTCTCTCTTGAACCCCCACAGTAAACTGTGTCTGTCTTAAACTAGCCTGAGCCCCAAAGAGCTCTGTGGGTGATTATCAGTAAGACGGCTCCCAACAATTCCTCCTATCTCCTTATGTAGAGGCTACACCCCCCTGCAGGAGGGTGTTCTGTTGCTATAAGAAAACCACCCCAAATTCAGTGATGTAAAACAACTACCATTTTCTTGTGTTCATGGATTCTGTGAGCCAGGAATTAAGCTGGTGCCTGGCGGCTCATCTCTGCTCCACTGTGAGCAGACTGAGGTCTCAGCCAGGTAGACGGTCATAGTTCGAGGTAACTTCATGGTTGAGGGTTGGAATTATCTGGAGGCTTTATCACTGGCATGATTGGCACCTTGGTGGGAAGACTCAAAGTTGGGGCTCAGTCTGGGTTCTCAACCTGAGAATCTAATCATGGTCTCTTCATGTGGTGTGGGCTCCTCCCAGGATGGTGGCCAGGTTCTGGAGAGTGTCCTGCAAGAGAGCAAGTGTCCCAAGAAGCCACACAGACTCTTATGACTCAATCTTGGGAGCCACCCAGCATCACTCCCACCATATTCTGTTGGTCAAAGCAGTCATGAACCATTCTAGATTCAAAGGGAATGATGGAATCCACCTCTCAGTGTGAGGTTTGTCAGAAAGCCTGTAGCCATTTTTAAAAACCACCACAGTTTACTCTCAGACCGAAGTATTTACATTCATTCTTCCCATATGCAAAATACACACCCCGCCTTGCAAATCACACCCCCCCTTCAAGTCTTATCCTATTATGGCACTGGTCTCAGGTTCAAGATCCAGAATTTAAATCCAGTATCCAAATCAGGTACAGGGGCAAGTAAGTTCTTCAGGTGCAGGTCTTGGTTTGACTTTGTGATTTCTCTTGATCTGAAGACCTACAAATGGAGGAGATGCATTAGCTGTACTCTACCACCCAGAATTTGATGGAGGAACAGGCACGGGTTTAATGCAGTCAACAGTACCATTCTGATAAAGAATGGGACATGACACTCACCATAGTGACCAGAGGACCATAAGGATTCTAACATCCAGCTGAGCACATGTTGTTTCTTGATTAGGGTCCAATCCTGTTCCCTGGGACTGATTCCCTGCAGCTTGGGTTCTGTCCTGAGTCATCCTTCCTTTGCCATAGGAAATAGCCTCTGTTCACAGCGGTTCTCTCAGCCTGCTTTCTATCCATAGAAGTTTGGGGATCCAAAAACATCTTTTCATTTTGTTCTTTCTATGTCCTGTTAAGTCCAAACTAGTATCAGAATTACATCATTTTTGAAAAAAACCTCATGGGTGTCTTATGTATCAACTAATAAATCCACTTTTTTAAAAAAAATTTTATTTATTTATTTGAGAGAGAGAGATATCACAAAGTAGGCAGAGAGGCAGGCAGAGAGAGAGGAGGAAGCAGGCTCCCTGCTGAGCAGAGAGCCCGATGCAGGGCTTGATCCCAGGACCGTGAGATCATGACCTGAACCGAAGGCAGAGGCTTTAACCCACTGAGCCACCCCGGTGCCCCTAAATCCACTTTTTAGATAAAATCCAAACACCTAGAAATCTCAACATGACTCCTTTTTTTAAAAAAGATTTTATTTATTTGCAGAGAGATACTATAAATATATTTAATATATTAATATTATACAATTATATGTTATATTAATATATCATTACTATATTAATATTAATATATAAATAAATATAAATATATTTGTTTTATTTGACAGAGAGAGATACAGTGAGAGAGGGAACACAAATAGGGGGAGTGGGAGAGGAAGAAGCAGGCCTCCAGCAGAGCAGGGAGCCGATGCGGAGCTCGATGCCAGGACCCTGGGATCATGACCTGAGCCAAAGGCAGAGGCTTAACCCACTGAGCCACCCAGGGGCCCCGACGGGGAGGATATTCAAAGCACATCCTTGGGAAGGCCTTTTGTGGGCTTCCAACTGAATTCTTAACAAACGGTTTTACAGTCCACCTCGGCCCATCTTCACCATGAGACTGTGTTTTCCTGACAGTATCCTGGATTTTTTTTTTTTTTAAGACTTAGTTTGACAGAGAGAGACACAGCAAGAGAGGGAACACAAGCAGGGGGAGTGGGAGAGGGAGACGCAGACTCCCTGCGGAGCAGGGAGCCTGATGTGAGGCTTTAACCCAGGATCCTGGGATGATGACCTGACCCGAAAGCAGACGCTTAGTGACTGCCACACCCAGGCGCCCCAATACCCTGGATTTGATCTGAGGATCTTTCTTACCTTGAGACACTTTTAATGTGGAAAAACTGGCTGGGACACTTATGTCTCCTCTTAATGGCTACTTGAAAACCAAGTAGCTCCTTTACCAACTCTCTCCTCTCTCCTTTTATTGTGCACAGCTAGAAGCCAGGCAGCACCTCCAACACTTCCTGAAAACTGCCTTAGCCAGATCCATGAGTTCATTTTATTTTATTTCATTTTATACAAAACGGTATATTTATTATTTTCCACTTTGCCAAGGTGACAGTTTTCCTACATGTCCTACCGCTACATAATAAAGATACCTTTTCCTCCAGCTTCCAATTACACATTCTTTGCTTTCCTTCAAGTCCTGAGCTGTAGCTCCTTCCAGGTCCACCATGCTTCTGCCTACTGCTCAATCCCCAGCTTAATGTCACATGTTCTGTCTCATGCGTTAAGAGAGCACTCTGCTTGCAGATACCAAATCCTGTTCTGCTTCCTTGTGCGATAGGGACACTCCACCCTCAATTTCTTGGTGTAAAACCATCAATGAAAGAGACTTATGCATTCTCTGGGTCAGGAATTTGGACTGAGCATGGGAAGGCTGGCTTGTCTCCACCCACAACTCCTGGAGTTTCAGTAAGCATGACTCAGATGGCTGCAGTGACTCAAGCACAGAAGGAGCGGAGGGCTGGAGGCTTCCTCACGCATGTAGCTGAAGTCTGGAATGGAATGCCTCAATGGCTGGATTCAGCCGGAATTCCCAATTGAGAATTTATGCAGGATCTCTTCCTGGGCTTGTGCTTCTCCCAGCGTGAGAGGGAGTAACATGACAGGAAGCATCAGAACTGAGAACATTCTAAAAGAACAAGGCAGAAGCTGCATGGCACCTTCAAAATCACATAGCATCCCTTCCACTATATCTACGCACTGAAGCCCTCCAGATGCAAAAGGAGGGCACAGAGACTCCAACTCTCAAAGGGAATGGTCTCAAAGAATTTGTAGCCATCTTTAAACTTCTACACAGGTGCAGGCTATGTCCTCTTCTATTGAACCTGTGTTGGCTTTGTGACTTCCTTTGATCAACAGAATGTTCAGCTCTAAATTTATAGAGTGCAGGGTATATTGCTCAAGAAAAAACACATATTAAGAGAGAGAGTACAGGGACGCCTGGGTGGCTCAGTGGGTTAAAGCATCTGCCTTCGGCTCAGGTCATGATCTCAGGGTCCTGGGATGGAGCCCTGCATCCGGCTCTCTACTCGGCGGGGAGCCTGCTTCTCCCTCCTCTCTCTCTGTCCGTCTCTCTGCCTACTTGTGATCTCTGTATGTCAAATAAATAAATAAAATCTTTAAAAAACCACTTAAAAAGAGAGAGAGAGAGGGAGGGAGGGAGGGAGAGAGACACAGAGAGAGAGAACATGGAAAAAGAGAGGCCAATGGAGGAGAACTAAGAGTCCTAGCCAATAACTAGTCTGGGTTCCAGCATGTGAATGAGATGACTTAGACTTTCTATCTCTACCCACCTGTTGGCTGAATGCAGCCAAACCATTCCTGCCGAGTCCTGCTCAAATTTCTGACCCACAGATTCATAGGTTAAAAAAATGCCATCTCTGTTCAGCCACTAACGTTTGGATAATTCAAATAGTGTAGCATCATTTGGTATTCTGTTTTCTCTATTTTGATTTCTAAATCATCTCAATACATTCTAGAAAAGAATTTGGTAAAACTGAACATCCAATCCTGATTTTAAAAGACTGGTTTGTAGGGGCGCCTGGGTGGCTCAGCTGGTTGATCTCGTTCTTGATTTGGGCTCAGGTCATGATCTCAGTGTCCTGGGATCAGCCTGGGTTGGGCTCTGTGCTCAGTGCAAGTCAGCTTGGGATTCTCTTACTCTTCTTCTGCCCCATCCTGTTTGCACTCTGCCTCTCTTAAAAAAAAAAAAAAAAGGAAAAAAAAAAGACTACCTCTTAGTAAGCCAGGCATTGAAGGATGTTTCACTAACTTGAAAAAGAATATCTATTTTTTTTTGGAAGGGGTGAGAGGGGCAGAGGGAGAGGGAGAAAGAATCTTAAGCAGGCTCCATGCCTAGCATGTGAGCCCGACTTGGGGCTCAATCTCACAACCCTGAGATCATGACCTGACCCCAAAATCAAGAATCAGATGCTTATGGGGCATCTGGGTGGGTTAAGCAGCTGCATTCGACTCAGGTCATGATCCCAGGGTCCTGGGATCAAGGCCCATATCCAGCTCCCACTCAGAGGGGAGGCTGCTTCTCCCTCTGCCCCTCCCCCTGTCCATGCACTTTCTCTCTCTCTCTCAAATAAATAAATAGAAATCTTAAAAAAAAAAAAAAAAGAGTCAGAACCTTAACCAACTGAGTTACCTAGGCACCCCAAGAATATCTATTTTAAACCAACAGCTGGGGGCGCCTGGACAGCTCAGTCATTAAGCGTTTGCCTTTGTCTCAGGTTATGATCCCAGGATCCTGGGATCGAGCCCCACATTGGGCTCTCTGCTCAGTGGAGAGCCTGCTTCTCCCTCTCCCTCTGCTGCTCCCCCTGCTTGTGTTCTCTCTCTTGCTGTCTCTCTCTGTCAAATAAATAAATAAATAAAATCTTAAAAAAACAAGGAGCTTAAAAAAAAAAAAACCCAGCAGATAGTATTATCCTAATGATAAAACACTAGAGGAATTTCCAGGAAAGCTGTAAATTAGAAAATCTGAATAAAATCCTTATCATTTTCTATTATTTGGAAGTTTCAAATACCCACAATAAAACTCAAACACAACAATGAAGTTTAATGTTGGGAAAGAAGGAAGCAGAATTATGCTTTCAAATATGTAACTATGTAACTAGAAACTCCAAGATGATGATCTTAAAATGATTACATATAGATAATTTAAAAAAATTTATTTGTAAATTTTTAAAGATTTTATTTATTTATTTGACAGACAGATCACAAGTAGGCAGAGAGGCAGGCAGAGAGAGAGAAGGAAGCAAGCTCCCCGCGGAGGAGAGAGCCCGACATGGGGCTGGATCCCAGGACCCTGGGATCATGACCCCAGCTGAAGGTAGAGGCTTTAACCCACTTATCCACCCAGGCGCGCCTAGTTGGATACCTCTTTGAGTTTGCCAGTTAGTAAAGAAATACCTAAAACAACAGGTTTTTAAAAATACATATATTCCAGCAATGCCTGTTGTAAAACATTGCAGAAAAGTATTTTCATTTGAGATAGCACCAAAAACGTAAAAAACAACAACAAAAAAAACCCTAACTCTATTAGTACTCTACTAATGTGTAACAAATCATGCCAAAAGCTTAGCAGCTCAAGACGACGATTCATTATTTTTGACAAAATTGTGGTGGACCTTGCAGGTCTCTGCTCTACACGACGTCAGCTCGCAGATTCTGGGGCTTCCACTGGGTTGGAACCTCCCAGATGGCGCCTCTACGGTCCTGGTGATTGATGCTGCTGTCAGCTTGCAGTTCGGTGGAGACTGGGGGCAGGCCGCTCATCACCTCAGAGCTTCTCCGGGAGGCACGGCTCCTCGCATGATGGCTGGTTTCCAAGAGGGGGCGCCAAAGAGCGAACATTCCAAAAGACTCACCCGCAAATCCTCTAAAAACCTAATCTCTGAAGTCCCAAAACAATTACTTCCACCGCATTGTATTGGTCAAGCGAGTCCAAAGACAGCAAGAAAAACAGCGATAACAGGAGGAGTGAAAATAACATCTTCAGACATCTTTATCACACAAAGTAATAGAAATCTCAACCAAAAAACGAGCAAGACCTATAGGAAGAAAACTACAAAAGCTTATTAACAAACTCTAAAGAGAAGCCAAATAAACAGTAGCAATAAATATGTAGAAAAGGTCATCATTCTTCCTAATTTAAAATTTAATATAAAACAATTCCAATAAAATTCATAGGAATGTTTTTGTCATGATGCATAATTTGATTCTAAAATTTTTGAGAAGAATAAATGAAAAGTGTATGGTGGTATTTTAATTCATAAAAGATAGTGGTAATAAGAGCCACACTGGATGGGTGCATAGATGGGTGAACAGACAGGAAGAATTTCTCAAACAGAACATAAATGAGAAGTGCTATATTTTCAGGGGAAAACTCTGTATCTGACATTATAAGCACGGATGAAAAAGTTAAATGGACAAAAGAAAGTATATGTGTTAAATGGACAAATGACAAATATTTATGTTACCTTTATTTTTTAAAAGATTTAGAGAGAGATAGAGACGAAACAAAAACACAGGGGAGCTGGAGAGGGAGAAGCAGGATCCCCGCTGAGCGGGATGCACAATGCAGGGCTCCAGGCTCCATCCCAGGACGCTGGGATCATGCCCTGAGCCAGGGTCAGATGCTTAAGGACTGAGCCACCCAGGCACCTCTATATATGTTATCTTCAGATGAAACAGGAATTTCTTGAATAAAAGACTCTTTTGAACTTAAAATGTATGCGGATCTAAAAGAACCATACAGAAATTTAAAAGTCAAATGATAAACTGGGGAATATCACAGCACAGGAGAAAAGATTAATATCCTGAACCTGTGAAGAACTCCTAACTCAGCAAGAAAAGGGCACAGAACAAGGACCCGCCAAACACCTGTGATGTGCGTGGCAGACACGAGTTGGTCAACTGTCTGTCTTCATGTGCTTAG
Organism: Mustela nivalis; assembly: GCF_964662115.1. NCBI lineage: Eukaryota > Metazoa > Chordata > Mammalia > Carnivora > Mustelidae > Mustela > Mustela nivalis. Next base: position 81,618,162 of record NC_139033.1, on the reverse strand, counting down.
CTTCTTGCCTGGGAGACACAACAAATAAACACAAACAAACATAACAATTTAACGTCAGGTTAAATAAGTGCTATCAAGGAAAGAAAAACAAGGTAAGGGGAACTTAAGAGAGGAACTAAACAGAGTTGATGGAGGGAGGAGGCGCCTGTTAGTCAGGGTGGGCAAAGCGGAGGCCTGAATACAATGAAGGAGAGGGATGCGCCTACTCAGGGGCTGAGGGGGGCATGTTCTAGGAAAAGGAAGCCAGTCTGGCAAGGCAGACAGAAGACTGAAGAGGTAAACAGAGTCCAATGATATAATCTTTCATTTGGCCTATAAGCCATTTTTTGTCATTTCCTACTCTTAGTAAATGTAATTTCTTTTTTTTTTTTTTAAGATTTTATTTATTTATTTGACAGAGAAAGGGACAGACAGTAAGAGAGGGAACACAAGCACGGGGAGTGAGAGAGGGAGAAGCTGGCTTCCCGACAAGCAGGGAGCCCGATGCGGGGCTCCATCCCAGGACCCTGGGATCATGACCTGAGTCGAAGGCAGATGCTTAATGACTGAGCCATCCAGGGGTCCCTAAATGTAATTTCTAGTGACAGCCTTAGAACATTCTAGTATGTGTATGTCCGAAGGTTTAATACATATATTAACCACTCTCTTACAGTTAGATGTGCTGTTAGTGTTCGATCCAAATTGTTAGATCCAATTTTGAACTACCGTAAATAGGGCTCTGATGAATAGCTTTTGCATAAATCATTTTTGCGTTTCAGAGAAACACTTTTTGGATAGAGAATATCGGTTTATTTGACCCTTTTATAACACTCTCACTAATGCCCCATAATCATGTTTGATATCCACTCGAGTTGTCCCTTTTGTGAATTCTGCTCACATTATGAATTTCCCATTTATCTACTGGTGATTTTTCTTACTAAATTTTATCTTAAGTTTTTAATTTTAATTCCAGTTAGTTAATGTACAGTGTTATATTAGTTTCAAGTGTACAATAGAGTGAATCAACAGTTAACACATCACCGGTAGTCATCACAACAAGGGCACTCCTTAACCCCCATCATCTGTTTAACCCATTCCTCCCAAACACCCCCTGCCCCCATAACCATCAGTTTGTTCTCTATAGCTAAGAGTCTGTTTCTTGGTTTGTCTCTCTTTTTCCCCTTTGTTCATTTGTTTTGTTTCTTAAATTCCACATATGAGTGAAATCATATGGTATTTGTCTTTCTCCGACTTATTTTGCTTATCATAATACTCTCCAGCTACATCCTTGTCATTGCAAATGGCTGAATAATATCTCATTGTGTATATATACTACGTCTTCTTTAACCATTCGCCAATCCATGGACACTTGGGCTGCTTCCATACCTTGGCTATTGTAAATAATGCTGCTATAAACAGAGGGTTGCGTGTATCTGCTGAATTAATGTTTTTTATTCTTTGAGTAAATACCCAGTAGCAGGATTGCTGGATCATAGGGTAATTCTTTTTTTTTTTTTTTAACAGAATGTGTATCTTTTTTTTTTTTAAGATTTTATTTATTTATTTGACAGACAGAAATCACAAGTAGGCAGAGAAGCAGGCAGAGAGAGAGAGGAGGAAGCAGGCTCCGCGCTGAGCACAGAGCCCAATGCAGGGCTCGATCCCAGGACCCTGAGATCACGACCTGAGCCAAACGCAGAGGTTTAACCCACTGACCCACCCAGGTGCCCAGGGTAATTCTATTTTAACGTTTTTGAGGAACCTCCATACCATTCTCCACAGGGGCTACACCAGTTTGCATTCTCCACATCCTTACCAACACCTGTTTTTTCTTGAGTTTTTGATTTTAGCCATTCTGAATCTTGACTTCAGCTCAGGTCATGATCTCAGGGTGGTGGGATTGAGCCCTGCATTGGGCTCTGTGCTCAGCAGGGAGTCTACTTGAGATTCTCTCCCTCTCCCTCTGCTCCTCCCTCAACTCACATGCTCTCTTTCTCTAAAATAAGTAAATAATATTTTAAAAATAAAGTCTATTTTGTCTGAGATAAGCATTGCTATTCCAGCTTTCTTCTGATATCCAGTTGTATGATAAATATTTCTCCATCCCCTCACTTTCAACCTGCAGGTGACTTCAGGTCTAAAATGGGTCTCTTGTAAGCAGCATATAGATGGGTCTTGGTTTTTTTATCCATTCTGTCACCCTGTGTTTTTTGTTTGTTTGTTTGTTTGTTTGTTTTGATTGGAGTATTCAGTCCACTGACATTCAAAGTTATTATTGATAGATATGTATTTGTTGCCATTATCTTACCTGTTTTGTGGTTATTTCTGAAGATTTTCTCTAATCATTTCTTGTCATTCTCTCTTTCATGGTTTGCTCACTTTCTTTAGTTAAATATTTGGATTTCTTTCTCTTTATTCTTTGCATATTTTTAGTGGGTTTTGATTTGTGGTTACCATTAGTTTTGTATGTAACATTTTCTGCATATAACAGTCTATATTAAACTGATGGTCATTTGAGTGCAAATCTGTTCTTTACTCTTCCCCACATTTTAGGTATATGGTGTCATGTTTTACATCCTTTTATTTTGTGAGTTCCTTGACTGGCTCCCTTCGGACTTGGAAATTTTCTGCTAAAAAATTCTCTGATAGCCTTATGGCATTTCCCTTGTATGTAATGTCTTCTTTCATCTTGCTGCTTTAAAATTTTTTCTTTATGAGTATATTTTGCCCTTTTATTTATGATATGTCTTGGTGTGGATCTGCTTCTGCTGATATTGTTGGGGGTTCTCTGTGAACCCTGGATCTGGTTATGTTTCCTTCCTTAACTAGGGAATTTTTTAGGTATTATCTCTTCAAATAAATTTTCTGCCCCCTTTTCTCTCTCTCCTTCTGGGACTCCTCTAATGTGAATGTTATTATACTTGATGGAGTCATTGAGTTCTTTAAGACTATTCTCGTTTTGCATAATTCTCCTTTCTTTTGTTCAGCTTCATTATCTTTCATTACTCAGTCTTTTAGGTGATTAAGTCCTTTCTCTGCTTCTCCCAGCCTGTTGTTCATGCCATCAGATGTGTTTCTTAGGGGGGCCTGGGTGGCTCAGTAGGTTAAGCCTCTGCCTTCTGCTCAGGTCATGATCCCAGGGTCCTGGGATTGAATCTCACATCGGGCTCCTTGTCCAGCAGGGAGCCTGCTTCTCTCTCTGCCTCTGCCTGCCACCCACTCTGCCTGCTTGTGCTCTCTCTCTGACAAATAAATAAAATCTCTTAAAAAAATTCTTTAAAAAATGTGTTTCTTATTTCACTTATTGAGCCCTTTATTTCTGCTATGTTATTCCTTAACTCTATGTTAACGATCTCACTGGTGTCTTCCACTCTTTTTTTTTCTAAGTCCAGTGAATATCTTTATAATCATTACTCTAAATTTTCTATCAGGTATGTTACTTATGTCTGTTTCACATAAATCTCTGGTCCTGTTCTTTCATTTGGGACTAATTCTTCTGTCTTTCTTTTGTCTAACCTCTGTGCCTGTTTCTCTGTGTTAGGAAAGTCAGTTATATCTACTGTTCTTTAGGGCAATGTCTTTTTTTAAAAAGATGATTTATTTATTTATTTGACAGAGAGAGAGAGAGAAAGCGCAAGAGAGGGAACACAAGAAGAGGGAGAGGTCCTGTAGTACCCTGCTGTGTAATGAAGAAGAGGTCCTTTAGTACCCTGCTGTGTAATGTCCCCTGTTCTCCAGGGTCTGACACTTTAGGCAGTATCTGCAATGTGTGCTGTGTGTGCTCTGCTCTTTTGCCCTGGCCAATTTTTCCTTCAGCCAGTCATCTACAGAGGTTCTCTTTGCCTGTTGTAGGCAGTGTTTTGTCCCTGGCCTGAATATGGTGCATCTAGCTAGGTGTGTTCTGATCTGCTTGTGCTGGTCTATTGCCACTGCCACCAGAACCGAGACCTTACAAAACTCCCTGGTTGGGAATGGTGTAGACAGGGGTTTGGGCCAGTCTTCTGGTGGAGGGGGCCCACCAAACTGGGACTGAGGCAAACATGACTGGGAAGCATGATTCCACTTGGGGGGGGCGGGGCTTGGTGTAAGTAAGTTAGGTAGCAAGTGTTGGTGATGCACTGGTTTCTGCAGGTAGCCCCCTGTTTACGCTGCGAGGCAGGGGAGGGAACTGGTGTGGGACAGTTCCTTTGTTCCAAGAGGGGTCTCTCTATGAACATTGCCTCTCTGGGACACATTCTGAGATGAGCAACTAACCTTCCCACTGTGTGCCCCAGGTGCCCTTCCAATCACTGTTTCCATGCTGTATATCTGTGGGTTGTCTGCTTGCCTTCTCCCCAAGAGCAGTGCAATGCCTTCAAGGGTCTAACCCTGCCAAGCCCATGGATCTTTAAAAACTCCAAACTTTAAGTCCCACTGCTTGCTAGAAGTCATGAAATCAGCCCCTCTAGCTTTCCAAGCCAATTGTTATGGGGATTCATTTTCCCACTGCGTTCCCATGTGCTAGTCTCTCTTCTATCCTTCTCCATGACCACAGCTCCCTCCCCACCATGGAGTCATGATCTGTTCTTCTCCCAAACCATGACTATGCACTTCTTCTTGCCTCCTTCAATGTGGCCTCTTCTCCACCTTTAGTTGTGGAGTTTGTTCTGCCAGACTTCTTGTTGATTTCTGGGGGTATTTAGGATGACTTGGTAGTTATCCAGTTGTATTTGTGGGGTGAGGTAAGCCTAAAGTCCTCCTACTCTACCACCATTTCCCCTCACTACTTACTTATCAAATTTTAGAAACACTTTCATAGTAAAATGATAACCCCTATGTCATACTGTTTGGAAAAGACTATATTCGCCCTGTAATTTATGGCCGAAAGGAAGTGACAATATGCATCCAGTGCCTGGAAGATGTGGGCTTAGTGAAATCTTGTCCATTAGTTATTCATTTATTCAGGACACGTGGCAATCTGATTTATGGTGGTGTACACCCTCAGGGCCCAGCCACCTGTGCCTGTGATGTCAACAAGTCACTAAGAATCTATGTATCTGGGCTAATCATCTCTGACATGGACAAGATGAAGCACTCCAGCTATGGACTGTGTGTTTGTATCCTCTCCAAAAGTCCTATGTCAAAGGCCTAGCCAACAGTATGATGGCATTTGATAGTGGCGTCCTTGGGAAATAATTAGGTTTAGAAGAAATCATGGGTTGGGGTTCTATGATGAGATTAGTGCCCTTATTAGTAGAGGAAGGAACATCAAAGCTTTCTCTTTCTCCAATATGTGAGGACATGGCACAAAGGCAGCTGTCCGCAGGCCAGAAAGAGCTCTTTCACCAGAATGTGAGTGTGCTGGCATCCTGATCCGGGACTTCCAGCCTCCAAGTCTGTAAGAAAAAGCAATTTCTGTTGTTTAAGCCACACAATCTGTGTTATTTTGTTAGGGCTGCCTGAGATGACTGATGCAACTCTACTAGGGGTTCACCATGGGTCATGCTTAACTCTTTGGGGGGAATTCATTTGTTACTCATACCAAAAAAATGAAACTTTTCAAGTGTCTTCAGCCGAGTAGCTAAAGTGTAGGAGACTCACGCAGAGTAAAGCCCGAAAGCACCACTGGAAAGCATCCAGAGCACTAAGTGTCATTAGCTTTCCTGCATGGCCAGGAAACTACTTCAGGGATATTTCAAAATAAAGAGAATTTCAGGCATTTTGAACGATGGAAATAACCCAGGATTTAGCACAGAACCTTTAATGTTGGCTATTTGGAAGGATACCGTCCATTTGGATGCATAAAATCCAGGGTATGAGTTAAGAAAATTGGTCTTACCAATTTCTCTTATCATGTAACTCATAGTCATTAATTTTTAAAAGCTGGTAAAGGAAAAACAACCATGTTATAGAAATAGTAGCAGGATGTTACTTTTAAGATAAAAGTCAGGGGTGCCTGGGTGGCTCAGTTGGTTAACTGACTGCCTTCAGCTCAGGACATGATCCTGGGTTCCTGGGATCGAGTCCTGGGAGTTCCTGGGATCGAGTCGGGCTCTTGCTCTGTGGGGAGCCTGCGTCTCCCTCTTGTTCTACTGCTCCTCCTCCTTGTTCTTTCTCTCTGTCAAATAAATAAATAAAATCTTGGGAAAAAAAAAGACAAAAGTCCTCTGATGAGTAAGAGAACTGTCTTTCCTGAATGTAGATGTAAGGGTTTTGATTTTATTAAATAACAAGTAATAAGAGAACCAATAAGGGCAGTAAAGGAATCTTAGCTATTAAGTCTCATTAAATTTGCATAATGATCTCTTGGAGCTTCACTTACTAATACTAACCTGATTAGCTTAAAAAAAAAAAAAAAGACAGAAACTCATCCCATCCTTCAAACAGCTGGGAAAGAGGAAGTTTTATTTCTATTATTTTTTAAAGATTTATTTATTTATTTATGAGAAAAAGAGAGAAGGAGCAAGGGGAGACACAAAAGGAAAGGGAATAGCAGGCTCCCCAATAAGCTGGGAGCCCGGAGTTGGGCTCTATCCTGGGACTCCAAGATCATGACCTGAGCTGAAAGCACACACTTAACCAAATGAGCCACCCAGGTGCCTCAGATGTTTGATTTTTAATTCCTGTGTTTGTTAAACATAATAGTAAACATTTAAAAACAGAAGAGGCAATTCCCGATGTATCAAATCAAAAGGACACATAAAATTTTCAAAGAAAAATATCCAAATTAAATTGTCTCAAAAAATCCCTTCTCTAATTTTTACAGCATAATTTGGGAATTACTGAATAGGAAAGAACCTAATGTAGTACACTGTAATTTTGAGGAAAATTCAAGACAATTGGATTGATCACTGTAGTGACTAGAGTAACTAATTTTAGATTAATGTTAGAGAGGTGTATGGTATAGGTCTCTGACATGCCAGTTTTAATATTTACCAAAGTTACTTCTATAAAAAGTTGGGCATCATATTTGTAACATTAAACTACATCCTCCTTTGTAATGTTGTTTCTAGATAATATCAAGGTACATATACATTATTTTTACATTTTTCTAGAACGTTAATTACAAGTATTGGGAGAGAGGGCTCACTTTATTGATTAATTTTGTGGTGAAAATATGCTATTTGTACTTTCTTCCAGTGTTTATTACCTAATATTTAGTAAGAGATAAACATTCACTGCAATATTTTATAAATTTATAGAAAGAGATAATGTCATGTAAATAACATACTATGGCTAAAGTATTTCTCATGATTGTTATTCATAGAATATCTCTCTTGAACTGATCTTCCACTGATGTTGAAAAGTTTGCATTGTAGCTGAAATATTTTTCATGTTAAATGTATTTATTGAATTTCTCTTCTCTGAATTTCTTTATGTTTGGCATATTAAGACTTTTTTCTCATATTTGTTCATATCAAGTCCGTTTTACCCCTTTTAAAAAAATTAAATTCAATTAGCTAACATAGTACATCATTAGATTTTGATGTAGTGTTCAATGATTCATTAGTTGCTTATGACACCCAGTACTCAGCACATCACATGCCCTCCTTAATGCCCATCACCTAGTTATCCCATTCCCCCCCATCTTCCTCTTTTATGAATCCTTGGTGTTGAATAAGGTAGCACTTAATGATGAAGTCTTTCCCACATTTCATACATTCATAGGGTCCCCCCAACCCTGGGCATGCATCCTCTGATGTGGAGTTACATATGCACTCTGACCAAAGAATTTACAACAGACATTACATTTGTAGGTTTTCTCTTCAGTATGAGTTCTCTCGTGTTGATTAAGATGTATACTTCTACTAAAAGGTTTACCACATATCACATATTGCATTTATAAGGTTTTTCTTGGTATGAATTCTTGGTGTCAAGTAAGATGTGTATTCTATCAGAAAATTTTCCCACATTCATCACATTCAAAGGGTTTTTCTCCAGTATGGATCCTCTTAAGTTGAGGATGCTATGACCTATGTTTATAGGCTTAGTTGTATTCAGTACAGTCATAAGATTTCTCTCCCACATTTATTCTCGGATGAAAAATAAGCTGAATGCTCTGAGTAAAAGTTTTCCTATATTTTTTATATTCAAATAGTTTTTCTCCACTATGAATCCTCTTATGTTGAATAAAGGATGATCTACAATTATAGACTTTGCCACATTTAGGGCACTGATAGAGTTTTACCCCAGTATGAACTCTGTGATGCAGAGTGAGATATGTACTTTAGTTAAGAGTCTTCCCACACTGATTATATTAATAAGCTTTCAGGGTGCCTGGGTGACTCAGTTGGTTATACATCTGACTCTTGATTTCGGCTCAGGGCATGATCTCAGGGTCATGAGATCAAGCCCCACCTCAGGCTCCATGCTGGGCATGGAGCCTACCTAAGACTCCCTCTTTTCCTCTCCCTTAGCGCCCCCCCACCCACTTGCATCCAAGTGTGCACACTCTCTCTTTAAAAATAATAATAATAATAGCCTTTCAATTCTGTGTGAATCTTCTGATGTCACATGATGTAAGTACTTTGACTATAAGCTTTTTCACATTCATTATAGTCATAGGGTTCCTCCCCAGTAGGACTCACTGAAGTAGGATGAGAGATAAGTCCCAGCTGAATGATGTTCACTTACATTATACTCATATGGTGTCTCTCTGAATATGTGTTGTATAAGGTGTGATCCCTATGAATGATCTCCCACAATTTCTGCATTTGTAGAACTTTTTTCCAATGCAAATTCTCTCGTGTTAATTAGGTGTAAAGGTATGACTAAAGGCCTTCTCACATTCTTTAACTTTAATTCTTTAAGATTTCACACCTACACCTGAAACTAATGTAATGTCATGTGTTGACTAGACTCAAAAAATTAAAACAAAAACAAAACAGTAACTCAAAAAGATGTACACACCTCTATGTTTATTACAGCATTGTTTACAATAGCCAAGACATGGAAACAACAGATGAATGGATGAAGAAAAAATATATATATATTACATATATATAGGATGCAATATTACTCAGCCATCAAAAAGAATGAGATCTTGCCATTTAAGACAACATGGATGGACCTAGAGAGTATTAAGCTAAGTGAAATAAGTCAGACAAAGAGATATAAATACCATATGATTTCATCTATATGTAGAACCTAAAAACAAAACAATGAAAAAAAAACAGAAATAGACTCATAAATATAGAAAATAAACTGGTGGTTCCTAGAGAGATGGGATGTAGGGGGATGGGCAAAGTAGGTGAAGGGGATTAAGACATACAAACTTCCAGCTATGAAACAAATAAGTCATGGAGATGAAAAGCACAACATAGAGGATATAGTCAGTAATATCATGATAGCACAGCTGTAAAATAAATAAGTCGTGGAGATGAAAAGTACAACATAGAGAATGTAGTCAGTAATACTGTAATAACACGGTTAAGACAGATTGGACTACATTTATTGTGAGCACTGAGTAATGTATAGAATTGTGGAGTCCATAGGTTGTACATCTGAAACCAATGTAACACTATATGTTAATTATACTTCAATAACAAAATACATACATACATAAGTATATGTATATACATAGGTGTACTATCACTGAATGTCTACCTATATTCATTACAACTGTAGACTTTGTCTCTGCTATGAGACAGTATGTCTCTGAAGTTCCAATATGTCTCTGAATTTGAGTAAGATATGTGATGCGGCTGAGGTGTTTTCCACATTTGTTATATTTGTAAGGCTTTTCACTTCTATAGCTTCTCTTTTGATTAATTAGGTTCTGGGTTGTATGAAGTTATTCTGTCATGTTACAGTTAAGCACCATGTAACCTTTAGGAATATGCTCCCCTGAAATAAGGTTTGGGTTTAAACTAAAGTCTCCCCCAAAAGTCATTACATTTAAGTACATTTTCCTGAATGAGGCTTTTTCTTACAGATGACAATCACTTACCACGTGAAATCTCCAGCAACACCCTAAGTAGTCACTAAGATCTGAGATTTCACGTGGGGAATACAAAGTGCCATCTAACTTGAGTTTTTTTCTTGCTATCTCATGGGGGAAAATCTTCAGAAATAATTTGCTTCAGATTTGAATATTTGGTTTGAGTTCTTATTTCTTGGTCTGAAAGAAATGATAAATGCAGAATCTCTGTAATGGAAGAAACTTCTATGGAGAAACTGAAGCATAAAGCAATTGTAAAATGTGTAAGTTTAATGGGCCTTGTCAGCTTTCAAATAATAATCTATATGAGTTACTTATGGAACTTTGACCACAGAGAATGAAAGCCATTGTGATAAATGCACAAGGAGTAAGCCAGGGATAAAAAGTGGTTACAGAGGGTCCAATAAGTTTATTAGATGGGGGAAAAGACTAAAAACAGTCCTTGATGGGGGTGCCTTGGTGGCTCAGTGGGTTAAAGTTTCTGCCTTTGGCTCAGGTCATGATCCCAGGGTCCTAGGATCGAGCCCTCAGCAGGGAGACTGCTTCCTGCCCCCTCTCTCTGCCTGCTTCTCTTCCTACTTGTGATCTCTCTTTGTCAAATAAACAAATAAAATCTTTAAAAAAAAAACCAAACAGTTCTTCATGGAGGATTGAAGGGTGACAACTGGGGCCATGGAAACTGAAGAGATAGTGGAAAGGAGAATTGTATGAGGAAGAACTAAGAGAAGGCAGAGAATGGCACAGCCCAACTCAACACAAAACCCAAGAGATGAGAGCATAGTTAAATGAGTGAGCAAAGGTATGACAGCAGGCACTTGATAGAAATGCAAGAGAAGCAACGTGCAGTCTAGAAGAGGCACCATTAGGGAGCATAGGATGTGCACTGGAGAACAAGAGAAAATAGGAGCATGAGAAGCTTCATGCTTCATGAGAAGCTTCATGAAAGCAGCACCCAGAGGCAAGACTGAGCCAATTCAGTGTTCCTGAAGCAGCCCCAACTTCCCCTGGGAGAAGGTTCTGTGGCCACATGTCTAGAAGCCACTGGCTTGCTGGACAGCCTTGTGTGTGAGGACCCAGGAGTCCTTCCCACCTGGAGAGGGTCCCCTATGGATGTCCCTCATACCATCCATGACAACCAGCCTTGCTCCAACCAGGTGATCACATCAGGCCTGGAATCCTGACACCTTGCTCAGCAAAGACAAGAGGCTTAAGTGTTAGGGCTGGTGGCATGTGTAAGCCCAGGGCCCTGCCTCCATTCTTCTGCCCTTGGGTCCTTTACAACATGAATGAAGGAGGATAGGCCCCAAGGAGTAGGAGACTCTGACCTCTGGACATCCAAATACAGTATCAGGAGTCAGAGGCTTCAAGGTTTCAGTATTCAAGTTTTGGAGAGCGAAGAGAAAGTTGATTCCTCACTTGTTTACCCTATTGTCAAAGAAAGCTGCACAAAGCCCTCTACGGATCCATTGACAATGTGTCCTTGCAAGTTCAAAACCTCTTTCCAGTGTTGTTGCCTCTTAAAATCATACACATTTCCTTATAATATATAACACATCCATACTTACTTAATATAAATATACTCATTTACCAGTTAAACTATTTAACATCTCTCCCTCCCTCCATCAACTAAGAGACATTCTGGGAAGATAGTGCCCTGTTCCTCTCACCCCTCGTCATACTCATTAAGAGATACTGATCTATAGTTTTCTTTTTTGTGATGACTTTGGGATCAGGATGATATTGGTCTCACACAATGAATTGATAAACGTTTCCCTCCCCTGTATTTCTTGGAAGAGCCTGTGTAGGTATTAATGCTTTAAACGTTTGGTAGAATTCACCAGTGAAGTCATCTTGTCTTGGGCTTATGTTTGCAGGACACGTTTTCTTCTCCAGTTTTTAATTTTTTAACTTTTTTGTATTGCAGTATAGTTAACATACAGTGTTATATTAGTATCAGTGTATAATATGATTCAAGATTTCTCTACATTACTCAGTGCTCATGATGATAAGTGTACTCTTTGAAAGAAGTTTTTGGATCACTAACTCAACCTCTTATTTTAGGTCTATTCAGATTATCTATTTCTCCTTGAGTCAGTTCTGGTAGTTTGTGTCTTTCTAGGAATTAGTCTATTTCATTTAAGTTATTTGATTATTGGCCAGTATTAATGTACCCTTTTTCATTTTGAGGATTTTAGTCACTTGAGTGTTCTTTTTTCTTAACCAATTCTGTTGATCTTTTCAAAGACCCCAGTTTGGGGTTCATTAATTTCTCTATTGTTTTCCCATTTTCTATTTCATTTATTTTCACCATAATACATATTATTTTCTTGTTTTTGCTTGCTTTGGGTTCTAGTTGGCATTTATTTCTCTAGTTTCATAAGATAGAAGTTTATGCTGCTGATTTAAAAATCTGCATGTGACTCTTGATCTTAGAGTTGTAAGTTTAAGCCCCACTCTGGGTGTAGGGATTACTTAAAAATAAAATCTTAGGGGCGTCTGGGTGGCTCAGTGGGTTAAAGCCTCTGCCTTCGGCTCAGGTCAGGATCCCAGGATCCTGGGATTGAGCCCCACATTGGATTCTCTGCTCAGTAGGGAGCCTGCTTCCCTCCCCCTGCTCTCTGCCTACTGTGATCTCTGTCTGCCAAATAAATAAATGAAAATCTTTTAAAAAATAAAATCTTAAAAAGGAAGAGCTTTTGGAGCACCTAAGTAGCTCAGTTGGTTAAGCATCCAACTCTGGATCTCAGCTCAGGTCTTGAGTCATGAGTTAGGCCCCGCATTGGGCTCCATGCTGTGCATGGAGACTCCTTAAAACAAAACAAAACAAACAAACAACAACAACAACAAAAAAAAAACACAGAAAAGAGGGGTGCCTGGGTGGCTCAGGCTTAAGTGTCTGCCTTTGGCTCAGTTATGATCCTGGTGTCTTGGGATCAAGCCCTGCATCAGTCTCCCTGGTCAGGGAGCCTGCTTCTCTCTCTCCCACTCCCCTTACTTGTGTTCTCTCTCTCGCTGTGTCTCTGTCAAATTAATAAATAAAATATTTTTAAAAAAAGAGCTTTCTTCTGCTTTAGTGTAGGTGCTTATAACTATAAATTTCTCTCTAGCAGTGCTTTTGGTGCATTGATTAAATCTTGATATGTTGAATTATCATTTATTTATTTTTTTTTAAGATTTTATTTATTTGACAGACAGAGATCACAAGTAGGCAGAGAAGCAGGCAGAGAGAGAGGGGGAAGCAGGCTCCCCACTGAGCAGAGAGCCCGATGTGGGGCTTGATCCCAAGACCCCGAGATCATGACCCAAGCCGAAAGCAGAGGCCCAACCTACTGAGCCACCTAGGTGTCCTGAATTTTCATGTTTTTAGAGATTTTATTTGTCAGAGAGAGAGAGAGTGAGCACAAGCAGAGGAAGTGGCAGGCAGAGGGAGAAGAAGCTCCCTGTTGAGAAAGGAGCCCAAAAGGGGACTCTATCCCAGGACCCTGGGATCATCACCTGAGCTGAAGGCAGAAACTTGACTGAGCCACTCAGGCATCCCAAACTTTCATTTTAATTAACCTCAAAATATTCCTTTTAAAAAATGTTATTATTTATATGAGAGAAAGAGACAGTGAGAGAAAGCACTATCAAGAAGGAGAGGGAGAGGGGTGCCTGGGTGGCTCAGTGGGTTGAAGTCTCTGCCTTTGGCTCGAGTCATGATCCCAGGGTCCTGGGATTGAGCCATGCACTGGGCCCTCTGCTCAGTGGGGAGCCTGCTTCCTTCTCTCTCTCTGCCTGCCTCTCTACCTACTTGTGATCTCTCTCTGTCAAATAAATAAATTAAAAAAAAAAAAAAAAAGGAGAGGGAGAAGCAGGCTCCCCGACAAACAGGGAGCCTGACGTGGGATCACGACCTGAGCTGAAGGCAGATGCTTAACCAACTGAGCCACTCAGGCGCCCCTTAAAATATTTTCTACTTTTCCTTGTGATTTCTTCTCTGAACAACTGGGTATTTAGCAGTTGGTTAGTTTCCACATATTTGTGGATTTTCCAAGTTTTCCATTATTTCTAATTCCATTTCTTTGTGCTCAGAGAACACACTTTCTATTACTTCATTTCTTTTAAATGTATGAAACCTTGTTTTCCTTGTTTTATGGTCTATCCTGGAAACCGTTCTATGTCCACATGAGAGACAGGTCTTTGTTACTGAGCGGGGCATTCTATAGCTTTCTGTGAGGGTTAGTTACTTTCTAGTCTTCTTCAAGTGTCCCATTTCATTGCTGAACTTCTGTCCAGTTGTTCTGCCCATTATTTTTTCTAAAGAGTTTATTTATTTATTTGACAGCCAGAAGCAGAGAAGCAGGCAGAGTGAGAGGAAGGGAAGTAGGCTCCCTGCTGAGCAGAGAACCCGATGTGGGTCTTGATCCCAGGACCCTTTAACCCACCGAGCCACCCAGGTGCCCCTGTTCTGCCCATTATTAAAAGTGGGGTGTTGAAACCTCCAAGTCTTATTGTTGAATTGTCTATTTCTTCCTTCAACTGTGTCAGTTTTGCTTCATATATATATATATATATATATATATATATATATTTTTTTTTTTTTTTTTTTTTTTTTTTTACTTGAGAGAGAGACAGTGAGAGAGAGCATGAATGAGGAGAAGGTCAGAGAGAGAAGCAGACTCCCCATGGAGCTGGGAGTCTGATGCGGGACTTGATCCCGGGACTCCAGGATCATGACCCGAGCCGAAGGCAGTCATCCAACTAACTGAGCCACCCAGGCGTCCCTGCTTCATATATTTTGAGACCCTATATATTTTGAGTATATATATATATTGCCTATATGTTTATAATTGTTACATAATTTTGATGGATTGACTCTCTTACCATTATATAATGTCCTGTCTCTAGTAACAATTTTTGTTTTCAGGTATATTTTATCTGATGTTAGTGTAGTCACATAGCTATCTTTTGGTTATACTCTTGAGGGGAATATCTTTTTCCCTACTTTTCCTTGCAACCTATTTGTGTCTTTGAACCCAAATTGAGTCCTTTATAGACAACTCATAGTTGGATCGTGTTTTTAAATCCATTCTACATATGGCACCTGTGTCGCTCAGTTGGTTAAACCTCTGCCTTCAGCTCAGGTCCTGATCTCAGGGTCCTGGGATCAAGCTTCCCATCAAGCTCCCTGCTCAAGGGAGGGAAGGTCTGCTTCTCATTCTGCCCTCCCCACTGCCTGTGTGTTCTCTGTCTCATAAATAACTAACTAATAACTAACTAAATAAATAAAAAAATAAATAAAATCTTTAAAAAAATTAATCCATTCTACCAATCATTGCCTTCTAATGGAAGTGTTTGACCCATTTACATTTAATGAGATTGCCGACAGGAACTTACATCTGCCATTTTGCCATTTGTTTTCTATATGCATTATGTCTTCACTTGTTCCTCAGTTCCTCTATTATTGCCTTTTTAAATGTTAAATAGATATTTTCAAATGTCCTTTTTAAAAATGCATATATTTTAGTTATTTTCTTAGTGATTTCCTTGGGGATTATAATTCACATCTTAATTTACAGCAATCTTGTACATATAGCACCAATTTAATTTCAGTAATATATAAAAACTTTGCTTTTATATAGCTCCATTTTCTCTCCTATACACTGTTGTTACAAAACCTAAAATAATTTACATATTCCCACAAGTAATAGGAGAGTTTAATAAAGCAGCACTCTATAAGATCATGATATAAAAATATGCTATGCCTTTCTATACTAATTACAAAGCAGGTAGGAAAAACTATTTAAAAATACACCATTTAGGTGTGGCTCAGTGGGTTAGGCCGCTGCCTTCGGCTCGGGTCATGATCTTGGGGTCCTGGGATCGAGTCCCGCATTGGGCTCTCTGCTCAGCGGGGAGCCTGCTTCCTTCTCTCTCTCTCTGCCTGCCTCTCAGTGTACTTGTAATTTCTCTCTGTCAAATAAATAAATAAAATCTTAAAAAAAAAGAAAAAGAAAAAAAATACACCATTTACAATAATAACAGAAACTAAAGGTAACTAAAACACCAAACAAAAATTATGCAAAACCTGCATGGAAAAAGTATAAAATTTGGCTTAAAGATACTTAAGAGCACTTGGGTGGCTTAGTTGGTTAAGTGGCTGACTCTTCATCTCAGCTCAGGTCCAGATCTCAGGGTTGAGAATTCAAGCCCAATGCTGCTGGCTGGGTTCCATACTGGGTGTGGAGCTTACGTTTTTAAAAAAAGATATTTAAAAAGACCTAAAAAGAGAGATAATTTACCATGTTTGTGGATTGGAGGATGGGTTATTATAAGGTTGTCACTTCTTCCCAAATTAGTCTACAGATTTAATATAGTTCCAAGAAAAACTTCAAAAATTCCAATAAAAATTTCAAGTGTGTGTGTATGTACATGTTATAACTTGATGAGCTGACTAAAAAATGTATATTAAAAAGTGAACAGACAAGAATAACCAAGACACTCATGAAGAAAAATAGGATGGGAAGATTTGTCTTACCAGGTAGCAAAACATTTTTTTTTTTTTTTTAGATTTTATGTATTTATTTGACAGAGAGAAATCACAAGCAGATGGAGAGGCAGGCAGAGAGAGAGAGGGAAGCAGGCTCCCCGCCGAGCAGAGAGTCTGATGCGGGACTCGATCCCAGGACCCTGAGATCATGACCTGAGCTGAAGGCAGCGGTTTAACCCACTGAGCCACCCAGGCGCCCCGGTAGCAAAACATTTTATAGAATTACAATAATTAAGATACTCTGATAGTGATGTGGGGATAGACAAAATGACCAAAAGACAAACCAGAGAGCTGAAAACAGGCCTAAGCACATATAACAGAAGTAGCACATCAAAGAAATACTACTGGTATAATCCATTATCTAAATGGAAAATACAGGATTGAATCCCAACCTCACACCAAGCACAAAAATCAATTCTATACAGACATGAGACTACATGATAAAAGCAACACCTTCAGTTTTTAAATGAAAATATAAAATGCTACCTTTTTGCTGTTGGATAGGAAAAATTTTATTAAGCAAGACACAAAACATACTAATGATAAAAGTAATAGTTGATAAACTCAATTACATTAAAGCTCAAAACTTCTATTCATCAAACACCACTGTAAAGGTAGTTCCAAAGTCATTTGCCATAAAAAACTGAGAAAAGATATTTGCATGTATACACATAATAGAGAAAAGAGCATTCCAGTGGGGCACTTGGGTGGCACAGTCAGTTGAGCGACCAACTCTTGGATTGGCTCAGGTAGTGATCTCAGGGTTGTGAGGTCAAGCCCTAGGTCAGACTCTGCACTCAGCAGATACGGTCTCATCTCTCTCTCTCTTTGCTCCTCCCCTCTGCATGCTTTCTCTCTCTTTCACATGGATAAATACATCTCTCTTTTTTTTTTTTTTAAAGTCATTCCAAAAGTTTAAAGTTTATTGACTTAAGTAGCAGTTGATTTTTGTGGGAAATGACTGGGAGGGAGTCTTCTTGGTGCTATAAATATTGTACATCTTGATATGAGTGTCAGTTCTATGGTTTAAATGTTTGTGTTCCTCCAAATACATATGTCCAATGTAATGGTATTAGGAGGTGGGGTCTGTGGCGGGTGCTTATGTCGTAAAGGAGGAGCCCTTATGAATGGGACTACTGCCTTATAAAAGACGCTCCAGAGAGATCTCTAGCCCCTTCCACCAAGTGACAATACAGCCAGAAAGCACAAGCTGTGAGCCAAGAAGGGGGCCGTCATTGGAAGGTGACCATGCTGGCACTCTGATCATAAATTTTCCAGTCTTAGAACTGTGAGAAATAAATTTCTGTTGTTTAGGGGCATCAGGGTATCTCAGTCAGTTGAATGTCTGCCTCTGGCTCAGGTTTTGATCTCTCCAGGTCCTAGGATCAAGTCCTGTATCGGGTTCCTTGCTCAATAGGGAGTCTGCTTCTCCCTCTGTCTCTCTCCGCTCTCTTGCATGATCTCTCTCTCTCAAATAAATAAACAAAATCTTTTTTAAAAAATTTCTGTTGTGACTGGGAAGGAAACAAGATGGCTGGGGAGTAGGAGATGGAGGTATCATTAGGTCCCAGGAGTTCAGCTAGATAGTTATCAAACCATTCTGAATAGCTACAAACTCAACAGGAAATCAAAGAGAAGAATAGCAGCAGCAATTCTAAGAACAGAAAATTGACCACTTTCTGCTAGGTAGGATGTGCGGAGAAATGAATCCGAAGTAATAGGAAGATAAACTGCACGGGGAGGGGCCTGCTCCTGGGAAGCAGTGGAGCAGAGGAGCACAAAATCAGAATTTTTAGAAGTCTGCTCCACTGAGGGACAAGGCTCCAGAGGCAAAGTGGGGGTGGAGCCCTCGTGGGGACAGTGTGACCACGAGGTCACAGAAAGACCGGGGGTGTCTGAGTGTGGCAGAGCTGCCATGTATCGGAGTGGGGAAGCTGGCTATAGATGGAGCCGGGGAGTAAGCTCTCAGCTCAGGGTTACCTTAAACCATGATCTGCGGCACAGTCAGGCCACTGCTCTTTGAGCAGGGACGTCACAAGTGACAGATCCAGGGAGACTCACCTTCCTCCTTCGGGAGGAGCAGACTGGAAGTGTGTGGCAGGAATCTGCTGGATTTGGAGACTCCAAATGGGGCTGTGCACCAGAGACAGAAACTCTGGGTCACAGGCCAGGCGAGCATGGAGTGTGGCCAGAGACCAGGGAGATGGGAGTGATTGAGCACTTTTCTCTGAGGGCACACTGAGGACTGGGGCCCTGAGCTCTCAGCTCCTCTGGGCCAGAGATTGGGAGGCTGCCATTTTCACTCTCAGCCTCCAAAGCTCTATGGAAAGTGTTCAGGGAACAAAAGCTCCGAGCATATTTCTTAGCCCGGCCCCTGGCAAAGGTGGTGCAATTCCACCTCAGGCAAAGATATTTGAGAATCACAGAAACAGGCCCCTCTCCCAGAAGATCAGAAAGAACATCCAGCCAAGACCAAGTTCACTGATTAGTGAGAACTGCGGAACTCCAGAGCTAGCAGAAAGCAACACATACAATTCATGGCTTTTTTCCCATGATCGTTTAGTCTTGCAAAATTTTTTTTTCCTTATTCTTTTTTTTTAACTTTTCCTCTTTTAATGTTTTTAAAAACTATTTTAACTTAACAATACTTAAAAAAATCTTTTTAAATGTTCATTGTTATAATCATATTTTATCCCTTCATTGTATTTAACCTTATTTTTTGTATACATACAGGTTTTTTTTCTTTAAAATCTTGGGATACAATTTTTTGTAATAGATCAAAATATACCCTAAATCTAGTGCATGGCTTTGTTCTAGTCTCCAGCCTGATCATATTCTCTCTTTTTCTTTTTCCAACAAACTTGTATTATCAATTCATTTTTTAGGATCTTTTAAAATTTTCATCGTTGCAGTCATATTCCATCCCTTCATCGTGTTTACCCTTATTTTTGTATATACATTCATTTTTCTTTCTTTAAAATTCTGGGGGGGTAGTTTCTTCTAAGAGACCAGAATACACGCAGAATCAAGTGGGAGGCTCTGTTTTATTCACCAGTCTAATATATTTTAAGAAAAATTTTTTTATTTTTAAATTTTCTTTCCCCATTCTTCTCCCTCCAGTTTTGGGTCTCTTGATTTGGTTAGCATATATTTTTCTGGGGTTTTTACCACCCTTTTAGTATTTTATTCTCTCATTCATATATTCTTTTTTTTAAAATATTTTATTTATTTATTTGACAGAGCGATCACAAGTAGGCAGGGAGGCAGGCAAAGAGGCAGGCAGAGAGGCAGGCAGAGAGAGAGGCAGAGAGAGAGGAGAAGCAGGCTCCCCGCCGAGCAGAGAGCCCGATGCGGGGCTCGATCCCAGGACCCTCGGATCATGACCCAAGCCGAAGGCAGATGCTTTAACCCACTGAGCCACCCAGGTGCCCCTCATTCATATATTCTTATCTGGATAAAATGACAAGGTGGAAAAACACACCACAAAAAAAAAAAAAAAAAAAGAACAAGAGACAGTACTGATGGCTGGGGAACCTAATCAATATGGACATTGGGAATATGTCAGAACTAGAGTTCAGAATGATGATTATCAAGGTGCTAGCTGGGCTCAAAAAAGGCATGGAATGGGGTGCCTGGGTGGCTCAGTGGGTTAAGGCCTCTGCCTTCGGTTCAGGTCATGATCCCAGGGTCCTGGGGTCAAACCCCACATTGGGATCCCTGCTGAGCAGAGAGCCTGCTTCCCTTCCTCTCTCTCTGCCTGCCTCTCTGCCTAATTGTGATCTCTGTCTGTCAAATAAATAAATAAAATCTTAAAAAAAAAAGGCATGGAAGATATTAGAGAATCCCTTTCTGGAGAAACAGAATCCCCTTTTGGAGAAATAAAAGAACTAAAATCTAACCAAGTTGAAATTTAAAAAGCTATTAATAAGGTGCAATAAAAAATGGAGGCTCTTACTGCTAGGATAAATGAGGCAGAAGAGAGAATTAGTGATATAGAAGACCAAATGACAGAGAATAAAGAAGCTGAGCAAAAGAGAGACAAACAACTACTGGACGTCAAGGGGAGAATTCGAGAGATAAATGATACCATAAGATGAAACAATATTAGAATAATATTGTAGGCCAGAATGGACTGACAAGATATATTCAGAGCACTAAATGAGAAAAATATGTAGCCAAGAATACTATATCTAGCTAGGTTGTCATTGAAAATAGAAGGAGAGATAAAAAGCTCCCAGGACAAACAAAAATTAAAAGAATGTGCAAACACACAATTACAAACCAAACTTCTTCTTCCCAGAAGAAGAAGAAAGAGACAGAGGAGAAGAAGGTATATTGGAGCAAATTATAGTAGAGAATTTCCCTAATATGGTAAAGGGAACAAGCATCAAAAATAAAGGAGGCACAGAGAATCCCCCTCAAAATCAATAAAAGTAGGTCCACACCCCATCATCTAATAGTAAAACTTAAAAGTTTTAGTGACAAAAAGAAAATCCGGTGGCAAACAGACACATGAAAAAGTGCTCCACATCACTCGGCATCAGGGAAATATAAATAAAAACCACAATAAGATACCACCTCACACCAGTCAGAATGGCTAAAATTAACAAGTCAGAAAATGACAGATGCTGGTGAGGATGCGGAGAAAGGGGAACCCTCCTACATTGTTGGTGGGAATGAAAGCTGGTGCAACCACTCTGGAAAACAGCATGGAGGTTCCTCAAAGAGTTGAAAATAGAGCTACCCTAAGACCCAGCAATTGCACTACCAGGTATTTACTCTAAAGATACAAATGTAGTGATCCAAAGGGGCCTGTGCACCTGAATGTTTATAGTAGCAATGTCCACAATAGCCAAACTATGGAAAGAACCTAGATGTCCATCAACAGATGAATGGATAAAGAAGACGTGGTATGTATGTGTGTGTATATATATATATGTGTGTGTGTGTATGTGTATAAAATGTATGTATATATATATATATATATGTGTGTGTATGTGTGTGTGTGTGTGTGTATGTGTATAAAATGGAATACTATGCAGCCATCAAAAGAAATGAAATGAAAAAGAAATACTATGCAGCCATCAAAAGAAATGAAATCTTGCATTTGCGATTACGTGGATGGAACTAGAGGGTATTATGCTTAGCAAAATAAGTCAATTGGAGAAAGACAATTATCATATGATCTCCTTGATATGAGGAAGTGGAGATGCAACGTGGGGGGCTTGGGGGGTAGGAATAAAACAAATGAAACAAGATGGGATTGGGAGGGAGACAAACCATAAGAGACTCTTAATCTCACAAAACAAACTGAGGGTTGCTGGGGGTAGGGGGTTAGGGAGAGGGTGGTGGGTTATGGACATTGGGGAGGGTATGTGCTATGGTGAATGCTGTGAAGTGTGTAAACCTGGAAATTCACAGACCTGTACCCTTGAGGCTAATAATACATTATATGTTAATAAAAAATATTAAAAAAAGAAAATCTTAAAGCAGTTTGGGACAAGAGGTCTGTAACATACAATAGTAGAAATATTAGATTGGCAGCATACTTATCCATAGAGACCTGGTAGGCCAGAATGGACTGACAAGATATATTCAGAGCACTAAATGAGAAAAATATGTAGCCAAGAATACTATATCTAGCTAGGTTGTCATTGAAAATAGAAGGAGAGATAAAAAGCTCCCAGGACAAACAAAAATTAAAAGAATGTGCAAACACACAACTACAAACCAAACTACAGGAAATATTGAAAGGGATCATCTAAGCAAAGAGAGAGCCTAAAAGTAATAGACCAGAAAGGAGCAGAAACAATATACAGTAACAGTCACCTTACAGTCAATACAATGGCACTAAATTCATATCTTTCAATAGTTACCCTGAATGTAAATGGGATAAATGCCCCAATCAAAAGACATAGGATGTCAGAATGGATAAAAAAACAAGACCCATCGATATGTTGCCTACAAGAAACTCATATAGACCCAAAGACACCTCCAGATTTAAAGTGAGGAGGTAGAAAACAATTTACCATGCTAATGGACATCAAAAGAAAGCTGGGGTGGCAAATCTCATATCAGATAAATTACATTTTAAGCCAAAGACTATAAGAAGAGATGAGGAAGGACACTAAATCATGCTTAAAGGATCTGTCCAACAAGAAGATCTAACAATTTAAAATATCTATGCCCCTAACATGGGAACAGCCAATTATATAAACCAATTAATATCAAAATCAAGGAAAAACATTGACAATAATACAATAATAATAGAGAACTTTAACACCCCTCTCACTGAAATGGACAGATCATCTAAGCAAAAGATCAACAAGGAAATAAAGGCTTTAAATAATACACAGGACGAGATGGACATCACAAATATATTCAGAACATTTCATCCCAAAGCAGCAGAATACACATTCTTCACTAGTGCACATGGAACATAATCCAGAATAGATTAAATCCTGGGTCACAAATGAGGTCTCAACTGATACCAAAAGATTGGGATAATTGTCTGCATATTTTCAGACCACAATGCTCTGAAGCTAGAACTCAATCACAAGATGAAAGTTGGAAAGGACTCAAATACATGGAGGCTAAAGAGCATCCTACTAGAGAATGAATGGGTAAACCAGGAAACTAAAGAAGAATTGAAAAAGTTATTGGAAACAAATGAAAATGAAAAAACAACTGTTCAAAATCTTTGGGACACAGCAAAGGCAGTCCTGAGAGGAAAGTATATAGTGATACAAGACTTTCTCAAGAAACAAGAAAGGTCTCAAGTACACAATCTAACCCTACACCTAAAGGAGCTGAAGAAAGAAGAGCAAAGAAAGCCTAAACCCAACAGGAGAAGAGAAATAATAAAGATCAGAGCAGAAATCAATAAAATAGAAACCAAAAGAACAGTAGAACAAATCGACAAAACTAGGAGCTGGTTCTTTGAAAGAATAAGACTGATGAACCCCTGGCCAGACTTATCAAAAAGAAAAGGGAAAGGACCCAAATCAATAAAATCATTAATGAAAGAAGAAAGATCACAACCGACACCAAAGAAATACAATTATAAGAACAAATTATGAGCAACTATACACCAACAAATTTGACAATCTGGAAGAAATGGATGCATTCCTAGAGACATATAGACTACCAAAACTGAAGCAGGAAGAAATAGAAAACCTGAACAGACCCATAACCAGTAAGGAGATTGAAGCAGTCATCAAAAATCTCCCAACGAACAAGAGCCCAGGGCCAGACAACTTCCCAGGGGAATTCTACCAATCATTTACACTTCTTTAAATAATTTAATTAAATAATTAAATAATACCTATTCTCCTGAAATTGTTCCAAAAAATAGAAATGGAAGGAAAACTTCCAAACTCATTTTATGAGGCCAGCATTACCTTGATCCCCAAACCAGACAAACATCCCATCATAAAGGAGAATTACAGACCAATACCCTTGATGAACAGGGATGCAAAAATTCTTACCAAAATACTAGCCAATAGGATCCAACAGTACGTTAAAAGGATTATTCACCACAACCAAGTGGGATTTATTCCTGGGCTGCAAGATTGGTTCAACATCCACAAATCAATCAATGTGATACAATACATGAATAAAAGAAAGAATAAGAACTATATGATAACTCAATTGATGCTGAAGAAGCATTTAACAAAGTACCGCATCCTTTCTTGATCAAAACTCCTCAAAGTGTAGGTATAGAGGGCACATACCTCAATATCATCAAAGCCATCTATGAAAATCCCACAGTGAGCTTTTCCCCTAAGGTCAGGAACATGGCAGGGTTTTCCACTATGACCACTGCTATTCAACATAGTACTAGAAGTCTGAGCCTCGGCAATCAGACAACAAAAAGAAATAAAAAGTATCTGAATCGGCAAAGAAGGAATCAAACTCTCACTCTTTGCAGATATTTTATGTGGAAAACCCAAAAGACTCCACTTTAAAAATCCTAGAACTCATACAGGAATCCAGGATATAAAACTAATGCACAGAAATCAGTTGCATTTCTATATACCAACAGCAAGACAGAAGAAAGAGAAATTAAGGAGTTAATCCCATTCACAATTGCACCCAAAACCATAAGATACTTAGGAATAAACCTAACCAAAGAGGCAAAGAATCTGTACTCAGAAAACTAGAAAGTACTCACGAAGGAAACTGAGGAAGACACAAAGAAGTGGAAAAACGTTCCATGCTCATGGATTGGAAGAGCAAATATTGTGAAAATGTCTATGCTACATAAAGCAGTCTACACATTTAATACAATATCTATCAAAATACCATAATTTTTTTCAAAGAAATGGAACAAATAATCTTAAAATTTTTTATGGAACCAGAAAAGACCCTGAATAGCCAGAGGAATGTTGAAAAAGAAAGTCAAAGTTGGTGGCATCAAAATTCCAGACTTCAAGCTCTATTACAAAGCTGTCATCATCAAGACAGTATGGTAGCGGCACAAAAACACACAGATCAAGGGAACAGAATACAGAGCCAGAAATAGACCCTCAACTCTATGGTCAACTAATCTTTGACAAAGCAGGAAAGAATGTCCAATGGAAAAAAGACAGTCGCTTCAACAAATGGTGTTGGGAAAATTGGACAGCCACATGTAGAAGAATGAAAGTGGACCATTTCCTTACATTACACACAAAAATAGACTCAAAATCCATGAAAGACCTCAGTGTGAGAAAAGAATCCATCAAAATCCTTGAGGAGAACATGGGCAGCAACTTCTTCGACCTCAGCTGCAGCAACTTCTTTCTAGGAACATCACAAAAGGCAAGGGAATCAAGGGAAAATTGAACTATTGGAACTTCATAATGATAAAAAGCTTTTGCAAAGGAAACAGTCAACAAATCCAAAAGACAACTGACAGAATAGGAGAAGATATTTGTAAATGACATATCAGATAAAGGGCTATATCCAAAATTTATAAAGAACTTATCAAACTCAACACCCAAAGAACAAATAATCCAATCAAGAAATGGGCAGAAAACATGAACAGACATTTCTGCAAAGAAGATATTCAGATGGCCAACAGACACATGAAGAAGTGCTCCACATCACTTGGCATCAGGGAAATATAAATCAAAACCACAATGAGATACCACCTCACACCAGTCAGAATGGCTAAAATTAACAAGTCAGGAAATGACAGAGGTTGGTGAGGATGCAGAGAAAGGGGAACCCTCCTACACTGTTGGTAGGAATGCAAGGTGGTGCAGGCATCCTGGAAAACAACATGGAGTTTACTCAATAAGTTGAAAAGAGAGCTACCCTATGGCCCAGCAATCACACTACTGGGTACTTACCCTAAAGATACAAATGTAATGATCCGAAGGGGCATGCGCACCTGACAGTTTATAGCAGCAATGTCCACAATAGCCAAACTATGTAAAGAACCTAGATGTCCATCGACAGATGAATGGATAAAGAAGATGTGGCATATATATACAATGGAATACTATGCAGCCACCAAAATAAATGAAATCTTGCCGTTTGTAATGATGTGGATGGAACTAGAGGGTATTACGCTGAGCGAAATAAGTCAATCAGAGAAAGACAATTATCATATAATCTCTCTGATATGAGGAGTTTGAGAGGCAGGGTGGAGGATTGTGGGGGATAGGGAATCAAAGAATGATACAGGATGGGATCGGGAAGGAGACAAACCATAAGAGACTCTAAATCTCACAAAACAAACTGAGGCTTGCTGGGGGTGGGAAGGCAGGGAGAGGCTGGTGGGGTTATGGACACTGGGGAGGGTATGGGCTATGGTGAGTGCTGTGAAATGTGTAAGCCTGATGATTCACAGACCTGTACCCCTGGGGCAAATAACACATTATATATTAATAAAAATAATTTTTTAAAAATTTCCGTTATTTATAAGCCACCCAGTCTATGGCATTTTGTTATAGCAGCCTGAAGAGACCAAGACAAGGAGTGAACACAAATATAAAAATCCACCTGTCCATATAAAATATGTGCCCTATACTACAAATTAAGACCCTTACTATTCAATAAGAAAAAAGCCAAAACAACTTAACAGGAAAATGGGCAAAAGCCATGAACAAGCATTTCACAGAGCCATTCTTGCCTATGGGCCCCAGGGGACAGGTACAAAAATATGCCCAGAAGCGGTTAGTAACAGCAAAAAACATGAATGATCCAAATAGCCACTGACAGGAGAATGCATGAACCAAGTGGGGTATTATACAGCAGTGAAAAAGAATGACCATCACCTCCACCCCAGCAAACTGATGAATGTCAGAAGTGATGTTATGTGTAGAAGGCCAGACCCACAGGAGCACACGCAGTATAAGGCCATTGTTACTGCCCTCGAAGATAAGTGAAACCAGATGACACACTGTGTAGAGATACCTACATACGTGAAAAGATATATCTATAAATAAAAGCCAGGGAAACACACAATTCAGCCCAGCAGGTGCCTTTGGACAGAAGGAGAGGAGTCATTGGTACTGGAGCAGTTCCTGGATTGGGTAGTTGATTCACGGCTGTTCAGCTGTGATGCCTTTAGCAGACACGCATGTTACAGGGTATCTTGTATGTTATCGTTCATGACATCACACATATAATAAAGAGAAAACTGATCTCCTTCAAACTGAATGTTGAGACAGGAAGGTGGAAGAGAAAGACCTTGATGTGTGTGTTAGTTACAGGTATACACAGATGTCTGACATGACCTGGTTTGAGTCCTGGGAAGCGGTCTAGACTCGCATTCCCTTCTTTCCCTCCCTCATGCCAGAGTCATGAAAGGACTCAAAGGGGCGCTCAGGAGGGTGGGTGGGGAATGGTAAGGCCTCCCCTCCTGTGACAGCGGCGCTCCCCTAGGGCCCCCAGTCCATCCTCTCCTAGTCCTGACACCCCCTCCCTGCATGGATATCACCCCCAACTTCATCCCCACTATGCAGCCCAGGCCTGCTTCTTGACACCAGCCTCCCCACCACCTGTATACTCTTCATCCCCTCCCCTGCCAGCTCCCCACATTGGGGCACGTCGAGTTTGAGGGCAGAGAGCCTGGCCAGGGCCAACTCCAGGTGGGGTGGGGAAACCCTAGGATTGAGCTGAGCGACAACCCTGCTCTTCCTCAGGCCATCCAGGCAAAGGACCCTAGGGACACAGCCAGCCCTGCCAGCTGGGCCTGCCATGAGCACTCCCAGCCCTGCAGGCCTGGAAACAACCAGGCCCACACTCAGTGCTTACTCAGTGCCAAACCCAGTGCAGACAGCTTTACTCAATGAGAGCAGATTTACGCCGTGCCTACTATGTGCCAGGCACTTTTCTGGAAGATGCAGGGATGTCCCTGCCCTATTGGAAGTCAACCCCAAAGAAGGACAGAGGCCAGAGACCCCACATTCTGGGAGGAAATGCAAAGCTTGCAGAGGGCCTGGTAAGCAGTTGCAAGGAGAGCATGGAGAAGGGACCCTGGGTCAGGACAGGCCTTTCTAGGCCCAGGGTGGGGTGGGGAGAGGGGGTGCTGGCATGGGGAGCAAGGAAAAGCACGCCATTGAAGGGGCAGGTCCAAACCCTGGGGGCACGCAGGATCCCAGGCTCTTGCAGGAGTGAGGTGGGAGTTCGGGGAGGATGTCAGGTAGAGGTGGGTCCTAATCAGAATTGGGTTGATCAGGTTCCCCCTGAGAAGACAATGGCGAAACCCAAGGCCTGGAGAAGTGAGCCAAGTGCGGGTATGGGGGTCTGGAGAGGGGGGGCATGGGAGTGAGAAGTGTCTGCCAGGGTCTGGTGTCACCAGGAAGCGTGAGAAGGAGAGCAGAGCCGGCTGTTTCAGTGCTGCTAAGAGAAGAGATATGAGGACAGAGAAATGCCCTCTGGCCACAGGGAGGTGAGGGGACCCAGCGCTCAGATGTCCTCATACTCCTCTCTACTAGGAATGATGAGACAAGGGGCCATCTCAGGGACCAGAGGTTGTTCACATGGTCCTGATGTGGAGAACCCAGCCAGCTGGCAGAGGGACAGCTTCTGAAAAACCCTGTGTCCCTCAGAGCGGCTCTCGTCACTCTGTTCCGCACAGACCCTCTTGTCCCACCTGTGAGTGAGGCAGTGAGGCACAGAGGTTAAAGGGTTCACTCGCCCAGGCTGTGCAGCTGGGGATGGTCACGAATCCAGACTGGTCCAACTGGGAGCCCAGGCTGGGCCTGCAGGCCACACAGATGCTGGCAGGCCTGACGCCCCATCTGGGGCGGGCTGGGAGGTGGAAGGCCACGGTCTGGACTGGTCAGAGCCACCCCAGGCCAGACACTCCAGGGCTGCTGACGCCAGGGTGAGGCAAACAAGGTCATTATCAGGTAATGAGCTCATTACTGAGGTCAGGCAAGGTCATTACTGGGTAATGTGCTGTCCCCTGCAGAGCCCCTTGCCTCCCAAGACCGTTCCTAGGGAACGCCTGGGTAGCCAGAGACACCTGGAGGCCAGAGAACAGTTCCAGTGCCTCGTAGCCAAGGGGCATTCAGGGGCAAGGTGTGCCCAAATCCAGTCTCCACAGGAAGCCCTGGACCCTCTGGCCCCTTCTTAAAAGGAGGAGCCACCAGCAGCTCAGACCTGCCCTTTAGGCCACAGGTGTCCCATGTACCCTGCTCACCTCCCAGGGTCCGTCACCACGGCCCCCCTCACCATCTCTTGGCCAGCAAAGACTGCTTCTGGGCGCTGACGGCTGGGGACATGGAACCAAGGCAACAGGGCCCACCAGAGCTCTGAGAGGCAGAACGAACTAGCCCGGAATGGTGTCGTGAGCAACGACCCAAGCCAGAGCTGCAGCCTTAGTCTCCTGAAGCTCTACCACATGGCCCACACTTCAGGGCCCCAAAGGGACCACAGCCTTCCCTTCCTAAGAGCCCTGGGGCTGAGGCCCAGACCCCAGCCAAGATGGGGGGGGGGTCTTGTCAGACAGGCTCCCACAGCAAGCAGCCCAGCTGGCCCAGAGATCGGGTGGGCACCTAGGCTCTCGAGTCCATGACGAGGGCCAGGGTCCGTGACCAGAAAGGCGAGTGGCAGCCCACTGCTGGCCCAGTCCCAAGGCTAGCCCCTTCTCCTCCCAGCGGGGCTGGTGGCTCAGGAAGAACACACTTCTCGCTCTCCTGGGGGGGCCCCTCTCCAAAGAGACCCTCAGGGCCAATGCAGAGGGGACCCCCATTTGCATCTCCAATGTGCCCCCCTTCACTGAGAATGAGGCTAGGCCGGAATTTGGTGTGCAGACAGTCGTGGAAGAAGACAAAGACCACCATGCCCTGAAAGGTCACACTCAGTTCTATCCTGCAGGGTTGGCCAGGGGGTGACCTGGGCATCTGCATTGCCAGACGCTCCCATGACGACTGTGAGGCTCCCCTGCCTCCTCCGAGGCCACTAGGGCCCCCTCCAACATACAAAGCCCACCGGCCCTGCCCACTGAAGTCTTTCCTGAATCCCACCACCCTTGGGCTTTAGACAATAAGACCCCCTCTCTGGGTGGCTGCCAGGATTTAATGGCAACAGAGGACAAAGGTGAGGCAGTTCAGCTGCCCCTCCTTGTCTAGACAGAGGCAGAGCCCCAGGGTTTTCCCTCCTCTCAGGCCCCGAGTTAATCAGTGGTCAAGCCTGCTAATCGCCTAACCCTGCCTGTGCAGAGGGGCCACCTGAAGGCACAGAGCCCAGATGGGGACAGCTCCCAGAGTGGTGGCTTCTCACAGTCACAGCCAGCCTCCCCACCCCCAGCAGACCTGGCCCTGGCCTTGGGCACAGAGAGGGGGCTGGAGTGGGGAAGGAGTTGGGCCCTGCCCTGGGCCCCACTCAGTTCCTCTGTGCAGGGGGCTGGGCAGGCTGGGCTGTGAAGATATTCTAGAAAGCAGAAGAACCAGAAAGGAGGCCTGTGTGCCAGTCCCCCTGGCCCAGTCAGTGGCTCTGTTCCTGCTTCCTGCCCCATTCCTTCTGCAGCTGCTTCTGTTCCGACCAACTAGCCTAGGCAAGGATTCCCCAGGCTATCCCTTCCCCTCCACCTGTGAAGCTCAGGGTAGGGTCACTGCAACCCATTTCTTGACTATTGCTGCACTTGACCTCAGGGGCTCAGGGTCATGTTGACCACAGCTGCCTGTTCACCCCTCACCAACACCTACCTCTGCAGCCCTCTTCAGGGCCTGGTCAGGGTCCCCGGGGCCTCCCTTCCCAGTCTGCATTCGCTCCTGTGCAATCTGTTTGCCCCATAGCCGTGACTTTGGGAGACTGCCACCAGCCATGACCTCACATCTGGACCACCTGCAGGATTGTCGGCTCTTCACAGCAAAGGCTCTGTTCCTATCACATCCCTCCACTAGTCTCAACAGTCAGAAAATTTGCGGTCCCTGTGTGCCTTGGCAGCCCAGGCCCAGCCTTCACACCCCTTCCACACCCCATCACAAATCTGAAGACTGTCCGTGACCACCACTCCACCTCCCACCCTCCGCCGGCCAGCCCCAGCCTTTCCCAGCCTCCCTGCTGTGCCCCCACCACGGATCGGGTCTGGGGGCCTCCTTCATTTCATAGTGAGGCTCAGAGGAGGCAGAGCCCCTGGGTCACACAGCCTAACTCCAGCAGGCGTGGGGAAGAAATCCAGGGCATTTTTGTCTGCAGTATTTTAATTACTGAGGAGAGGGGAGCAGGAGCATGGTTAATGAGGCTTTAGGGACCAGCAGAACCAGATGCTGGAGGTCCCAGGGGATCAAGTGACTCAGCAGGAATGGGAGGGTCCTGCGGGGTTTGATGGAGTGCCACATTCTCACCTCCATATGTACCTTCGAGAGAGGCTGCAATGAATGAATGAATGAATCAATCAATCAATCAATAGAGGGGATCCAGAAGTCTTCATGGTGGCCTGGGGCCAGGGCTGTAAAAGAACAGGGTTGGCTGGCTCAATCACACACACATGGGCACAGAGCTACATAGTGGCAAGGCCCCTGTGGGCTCTGGGGACGCAGGTCCCAGTGGTTGCCTTGCCATCACCCTCCCAGCCCAGCCTGGATTCATGCCCACAATTTGCTAACTAGCCCCTAGGGTTTGGTGAGAACAACATGCTGGGCAGAGGGATACCACCCACGGTATCCATGACCCTGTCCATGACCCTGTGATGGACCCAGGCAGGTGCAGGGGTGAAGGCATTGGGGTGAAGAAGGGCGGAGTACAGCAGTGAGGAGTGCCCGCACGGGGGGGAAGGTGGCAGAGACAAGAAAGCCAGCACGGATGGCTACGAGGGTCTTGAATGCCAGGCTGAGGAGGTGCATGGGCTGACTAGGGTGAAGGGCAGAGGCCCTGCCCTACCCAGGACCCTCAACCCAGGCTCATTCACTCATCTCCTCTGTCATCCAACATCCCGTGTGTTTGGTACCTCTGAGAACTCAGTGACCCAGTCGCCCGGTGCTCAGGGAGGGACCCTACTGTGGATTCAGGTGGACAGAAAACAGAGCCATTTAAAGTTGGGGGCAAGGGTCCTGAGTCACCTGCTGGGGGCTGGGGTGGCCAAGGAAGGCTGTCCCGAAGTGGGGGAATGAGTGGGAGCCACCAGGGAAATGGTGTGGAGTAGGGACATTCCCAGCAGGAGAAACAGCCTGAGCAAAGGCCCAGAGGGGTTGAGGTTGTTGGGTAAAAGACAACATGGCTAGAACACAGTGGGGGTGGGGTGGGATATCCAGCGGGTCCCTGAGGACAGGGGCACAGCAGAGAGCCACCCAAACCCCTGAAGAGCTTGAGTGGGGGTGCCCTTGAGGAGGATGGGTTCCTGCAGCTGTGGGGGTGTGGCGGTGGCAGGGATAATATCGGCCTGGACTAAGGTATGGAAGTGGGACTCTAGTGAGTGAGGAGGACTGGGCGGGAGGGTCCATAACCGCTGCTGCCTTCCCCTGAGTGCGATGGGGTCAGTAGTTGGGAGTAGAGGGTGCGAGCCCGGTTCCTGACTATGGTCTGAGAGCCTAGGCTTCTCTGCAGCCTCATTCCACGTCCTGTCACCCCCTGCCCAGAAACCAGTCCTAGCTGCTCAACTCAGCGAAGTGCAGTCCCCGTGAGCAAGGCCAGCACTCTCAAGCCTGCCTGCATTGCCCCGCCGGGGTCCCCTGGGTCTCCATCCACCCGCCCCCTCCACCCCCGCCCTACTGGAGTTCCCCGGGCCAGGCCAGATCCCCCGAGGCCTCGGTCGTTCCCACAGCCGTCCCGGGGGGCCCCTCTCCACGGAGCGTCGCCGGGGCCCCAGCGGTCGCTAGGCTGCGGGCTGGGGCTCCCGACCAGGCCCGGCTCCGCTGGCGGTGGCGGCTGCAGCGCAGATGGCGGCGGAACCCGGGCGCCCGTGGGTCCAGGCGCGCACCGCATACGGCGCAAGCGAGGCGCTGCGACGGGCCGTCGGCCGCCGGCGGGACCACGGGCCGCAGGCCAACGGGCCGGGCCCTGAAGAAACCCGCGCCCCGGGTCGCCTGGCTCGCCTGCGGGGCCAGCTCCGGGCCGAGGCGGCGGCGCGGGCCGACGAGCCTCGGCTGCTGAGGCTGGTGGAGCGCGCGGGGGCCGCGGCCGGGGAGGCCCGGGCGCCTGGGGCCGCGGGGCGAGCGGATGCGCGCAGCAGCGGCTCGGTGTGCTCGGTGTGCGGAGAGCCGCGCGGCGGGGCCACCTACCCGGCGGGGGTCCTGGAGGTGAGCGAGCGACGGCTGCAGGAGGGCCTGGCGGCTGTGCGCGCCGAACTGGGCGCGGGGCTCGAGGCGCTGCGCGCGGAGCTGCGTGCGGAGCTGGACGCCCTGCGCGAGCTGCTGCCGCCCCCGCCGCCGCCCGCCCGCCGGGAGCCCCGCGCCGCCCCCCGCGCCGCGCCCCGCGGCCCAGCCCTGCTGCGGGCGCTCGGAACCATGAATGCCTTGGCCGCGGCCGCGAGACCCGCGGACGACATCCCGGACGGCCCCGCGGACGGCGGCGCGAACAGGGCCCCGGCCAGGAAGAACTTCAAGAAGACGCCGGTACCGCCCGGGGCCGCGCAGGGCAGCGGGGATTGAGGGCGGACCCCGCCGGGGGTCACCGGGACCCGGGACAGATCCACCCACCTCGTGGATGGAGAAGGAGCCTCAGACGCCGTCTGCTAGAGCTCCGGCCTTGGGATGTAGCTATCCGGACGCGAAGAGCCTGGGGACTCCCGGGGATCAGGTCTGGGGAGTGCAGACGGCTTTGCGCCTGAGACCCAGTCCGGGCTGGAGGAGGGGCGGAGGCCCTTTTGGCCTTAAACCTGCAGAAGGGTCTGCCTCAGGGGAGGGTGCCGGTTTTGTCCGCTCTGGGGTTTTTGTTTTTTGTTTTTCTTAAGGGTCTTGGCCCCAAGGCTGGGCCTCCAAGCACTGAGATAATGTGTGACCCACACTTAACTCAGCAGACATTAGGGGCACGTGGGTGGCTGGGACATTATCACCTGGACACAGCCTCACTCAGGACAATGCTGCGCAGATGTGCAGCCGCAGTCCACAGGCCATGAGCTGGAGGGCAGCCATGCTTCACTACTGGCCAGCTTCACTCTACTGGTGTACCCAGCTTGTCACTGCACAGTAGTGCCTGGACACAGTGGCGACTCATCTTAGCTTCGCTGTGGATGGTGATGCCAAGGACACTTAACCCTTCACCTAGTCACAGCTCTCCAGAAAGTGTCGCCCTACACTCAGTCTCCACAACCTAACCTCCCATTATCAGCCAGGCTCAGTTTCACTAGCTGTCCTTGTTACCAGGACCCACTCACCTACCACAGTCTGCAGCAGAATGTATGTTTAAGTCACTGTTTAACCCGTACAGTGGGGTCGGTCAGCCAGCTTGTTTTTTAAAATAAAATGTGTAGTCTAAAGACTTTAGCAGGTGGTGTTTCTAGGACCTGCTAGTTTTTCTCCATGGAAGTGGGGGCACCTTCTCCCTCTCAGAGGAATCAGAGGAGGTCTCCACGTTCTGGGTGGCCGGCTGGGACTGGCTGTGGTGGGGTAGAGGAGGGGTGTTGAGGGGTCTCCCCGTTGTGCAGCACACCAAGGCCTCAGTGGGCTTAGGGTAGGAATGCAGGCTCCGTGGGAGAGGCAGTGCTCTCCTACCCCCGCCCCCCGCAAGGTACGTGAGGGCAAGGTCACTCTGCATCGTTTATTGTGGGAAGGGGTTGAATCTGGCTCCTAGGGGTCCTGCTGGAGCCACAAGTTGAGGCCCAGGCTCAGCAGAGCCCCATGCACACGGGCTAGGAACGCAGTGGGGACCGAGGCTGCTGCACGGATGGAGGCACCGAAAGAGGCCAATACCCTGCGCCCCCCTAGAGGCTGCTGCGGGCGGAAATTCTCCCTGAGCGGTGTGGGGCTTGAACCAGGGAGCCCGGCCTGGGGCACAGTCTGGAACTGGGCCACCTGGGGTTTGGGGGCAGAGACAGATCAAGACGTGGGTGGCCTGGGGTTTCAGGAGGCAGGGAGGAGGAGGGCAGCACTGCCCAGGGAAGAGGTTGAGGCCCCACCTGCGCGCGCCCGATGGGGACCGGGTCCTCGAAGACCGTCCAGACAACCGCAGGTTGGCAGCCAGGTGTGGTCAGTGACCCTGCGTAGCGGTAGTAGCGCAAGAGGCTGGAGGTACCCGGCAGCAGTGAGGCCAGTGGAAAAGTGGATGTCAGATTCACTGAGGCCCCTGGGCAGGGGAGGGGAGGTGGGATTGGAGTCAGCCTCCCTGTACCCAGCCAGTCCCCACCTCCAGCACCCCTGAGACACCACCACCGCCCCCCCCCCCCCGCAGCCCGTGACCCTGTGGCTCCTCACCGCGCTGAGACACGTTCTTCAGGCCCGACACAAGGGTGGAAAAGTTGGCATTGTCAGTGTCCTGCTCCTGGGGAGGAGACTCCAAGTGAGACGGGCTCCAAGTAGACAGGTCTCAAAGGGGGAACTCCAAAGGGTTCTAGGGGAGACTGTAAGTGGCAAGAGGGTATGCTCCCAGTAGAGGTCAGCTGGGAGATCTGGGGGAAGGTCACCCTCCACTGACCCTGCAGACCCAGGACCTCTGGCTGGCCCCATCCTCCTACAAACCTTATGCACTCCCTCCACAGCTTGACAGGCCCATTCTGCCCCCTTTGCAGACCTCCTTTCTGGGAAGCACAAGGAGTCACAAAGCCCCTCTCTCCCTCTCTTACTACCAGGGGCTCTCCCTCACCGCCAACTGCACCGCCAGCACGGCCAGCCCGTCAGGGTGACTTCGCGCCTCCCCCAGGCTCTGGTACCTCGTGTTCATGTGGACCACATGCATCTGGAGAGGCACAGATCATGAGAGGTACCAGCTGTCCCTTCCACAGGCCACTCCC
Organism: Mustela nivalis; assembly: GCF_964662115.1. Lineage (NCBI taxonomy): Eukaryota > Metazoa > Chordata > Mammalia > Carnivora > Mustelidae > Mustela > Mustela nivalis. Next base: position 81,582,408 of record NC_139033.1, on the reverse strand, counting down.
GCCACCCTACCCCATGCCCAAACCCACCTCCATGGGGCGGCGCTGCCCATCCAGGCTGTGCTCTGAGCCTGCTTGCCCAGGGCCTCCCCAGTGGAAGTGCAGCTGCAGCGCGCGGTAGGCAGGCAGGGGCAGCCCAGCGCCCCGAATCTCCAGGAGGCTCTGAGGGCCAGCGTCCACGTGGAGCACCACTGAGGATAGGGAAGCACGTGACTCTCTCTTCCACCCCGCCCCCCACCCTTGTGCTTTTAGGGCCCAGGGTGCCAACACAGGTCCCCTTTGGCCAGTCTGCTCCCTGGCTGGGCTTCCACGGAATTGGTACCTCATTTGGGGTCCAGGCCCCTCTGCGGGTCAGACAGCAGGGGAATACCCACCCTGCAAGGACTGGGGACAGGGTGACCCTCCTATGGCTGGAGTTTTGACCCAACACAGCTGTGTGTGATATTGGGCGGTTGTGATGACATCCTGATGCTGGGGAGGGCACGCTCTGACTTCTGGGAATGTCCTGATTCCTAGTCCTAGGGGGCAATGGCTGATTGCTATTGTTGGGGGGTGGTTTCCTGTTGGAGGTGTCTTTACTAACATGTGTGGATGTTCCTATGCTGATTGTGGAGATTTTGATCCTTGTGTGTGCGAGGGTGGGGAGGGGCAGGTAGTTCCCACTCCCAGGTGGTTCCTGCTCCTGTCTGGGTGGCGGGGGCGGGGTGGTGGTGGCGGTTCCTGGTCCCAGGGTACTGACCTGTATGGCCATTATTCTCCAGGGTCCATGGGCCTGGAGGTGCTGAGTTGTAGCCTTGGAAGATGAAAGGTCCCAGGGTGGGGTCCCGCTGGACTAAGTGAAGGTCAATGTTGATGGGGGACTGGGCTGGGCCCCCACAGGCAGGGGCCATCTCCTTCCAGTGGGTGGGGCCTGAGGAAAAAGGCTAGGAATCTGCGGATGGGTTACGGAGGCAACTTGGGGGTACAAAGAGGAAGACCGTGGTCCTTCACACATACACAGAGAATTGCCCAGCCTCAGGAAGCTTGTCTCTGCCTCCCCCCCAACCCCCACACACCTGGACAGGTCACAACTGCCACACACACCCTAACCTAGCTGGATCACAAAGTTTGTAACTCTCAAACAGGCAGGCCATACTGCAATCACCTGCAGGTAGACTGTCCCACAGAAAATGGGGGTGGAGGGGTCCCCTGGCCCAAAAGCCCCACGCCCACACGGGGCACCTGAAACACCTGCTCACACATGGGCTGGCCACACTGACAGGCTTACAGGCCCCACCGATACGAACAGCTTGGCACACGTGCAGGACTGGAGGTCACATCAGCAACAGACCTGGACACACATGCAGGGGGACAGTCACAGCCAGCTGCTGTGACCCAGGACTCCAGACAGAAATGTGCAGGGACCACAGCAGCTCAGCATGCACACCGCTTTTGGGTCACGCTAGCACCAGACCATCACAGGACAGACATCCCACACAGCTTCACACGATCCTCTGTCCTCACCGCACTTCAGGTCCTGGGAGTCATAGCACCAGGTGTCTGCGGACAGGGGACAGGGTACTGAGATGAGGGACAGCCATCTGGGTTCTCGTCACGCTCCATCCCAGCCAGGGTCCAAGAATGGGAGTGCAGGGCTAAGGCCAGAGGAGTCCGTCCCAGACTCCAGTATCTCCTCCCCCCAAAGAAACCCCCCAGTGGTAGGGCTTAACGGGGGGTGGGGGGGTGGTAGCTACAAGGGAGTGTAGATTCCATAATGGATGCGCGGGCCCAGGTGCTCACCACTCGAGTCCCCGCACACCAACAGTGGAACAATGAGGAAGGTGAGTGCAAAGCCTTGGGAATGCATGGTGTAGCTGCTGCAGATTCCGGAGGACTGACTGGAAAGTGCCAGAGGACAGTGGGGGTAGGCAAGGCAGCTGTTTGTTAGTGGGGAGGGTGAGGGGAGTGGCTAAGTCTTGAGGGCTCACTGGCAAGCCACTGCAGAGAGGGTCTGAGGGGGTGGTGTCCAGGCAGGGCCCCTGGCAGGGAAGACCGAGGTCTGAGATCACCAGGCACAGGCTCTGATCCCAGGGCCGAGTGCCAGCCACAATCACTGGTATTCACTGGAGCAAAGCCTTTTAAACGGAATCTCTCAATTAATGGGGGTGGCGCTACGATGCCCATTTAAAGATGAGGAAGGAGATGGAGGCTGGGGGCCGGGAGTGACATGCCAAGGCCACCAGGCAAGGACAGAAGATGAAAGGGGAGGGCACCTTGAATCCCAGTGCTCTTGACTTTTGAGGCTGGGGTGGGAGGGTGTCCTTCCCTTCTGCTGTGGGCCCGAGACCACCATCTGCCCCAAGACCACAGCCTCTCTTGTATAGGTGTCTCCGCTGTACACCAAGGGCAAGGCCTTCCTTTGGGGGGGATCATCCCACCATCTGGGAAGCTGCAGCTCTCCCACTGATTCACACCCCCCCCCCCAGGGAGGTACTTCAGGCTTCTGCAGCAGCTCCTGAGGCCGACCCCGCCTCAGGCTGTGGCCTGAGCCTGTTCCCTCAATTTGCTGTCCTGCAAAGTGGGGCTGATCTCTCTTGTCCCTTGGTGTAACCAATAAGGTGACAGTTTGGAAAGAGCTCTGTATCTGGGCATGTGTGTGCCTGTGGGTGTAAGCACAACTGGGCCAGGAGGTTGCAGGGAGGGTGGTGGGTGGGGTGATACTTTTTTCCAATCTCCAGAGGGCCAGACTCTTCCCACTTTGGGGAAGGGGCACTGTCAGCAAAGCTGATGGCACTCAGGACCCCTCACCACCCCAGCAGGTGTGTTCAGGAATGAAGGAACTGTCCTCGAAGCTCCTAACCCCATCAAGGGACTCCCTATTCTTTCCTCACCCACCCAGCCCGTGGGCCCCCAGTGCCCAGCCTGGAGCCAAATGCCAGGCGGCTGGGTTAGGAAGGTGAGCACAAGGGCCCACTTGAGGTTGAGTCCCTGTGGGTACCCTTTTGTTCCTTCATCACAAACTGGGGAATTCCTGAAAGGGCCGTGGTCAGAGAGCAGAAGGAACAGGGCATCCTGGAGCCCTGCACCTGGCCTGGCTGGTACAGATGCTCTGACCCCTCCACCCACCCATTCCCACGACCGTGTCATGCAGCCCCGACGTGTCTGGAGTCTCCCGTCCCCACTTGGGTCACACCAAGGACTGACCACACCTCTTCCAGAACACAAATTTATTTGGCATTTGGATGAAATGGTTCTCACAGCATCTTAAGAAAAGGATTAGTGCCAACCCAACCAAAAATAAACCCAAACTAAAAACCCTTAGTGAAAGGAAAACATAAAAAACAGGCATCGAGACAATGTACAGTATGGACTCCTTCCATACTCCTCCACCTGGGGGAGGAGGCCTCTCCCAAGAGCTTGGCCTGTACCTCTGGGGGCCCAGTCTCTCTCAGGAGCACAAGAGTCGCAGCTACTAGGGTTGGCCTCGGGATTCTTCATCCGACCGTGGAGCACAGTCAGATCTTACAAAAGGTGGTAGCTGGACAGGAGGCTGAGGAAAGCCAGGCTGACACCAGCTCCCCCTCGTTCCTCTCACAACCGCCCCCCAGCGGAGGTCAGCTCCCGGGCACCGACTCCTGCAGACACAGCAGGTGGGGGTCTGGAGTAGCCCCGCACATGGGCCTTCTGCCCGGCCCATGGATGCAAGTGGGCTGAGCACCCCAGCGCACGACAGAGCCCTGTGGCCAGTCCAGAAGCAGGCTCGCCGTTTCAGCTCACTCCCTCCTCAGCACCTCCTGTGTGCCTGATTGGCCCCAGCAGTCCTTCAGTCCCCACAGGAGTTTCCCAGTCCCACATGGTTCCGAGGTATGGGCCAGGGACACAGGAGCTGGGAAGGACTCTCAGCTATAGAGGTCAGGCCCTCTGTGCTCTGCTGGGACGGACACTCCAAAGCAGACACGCTCAGGACACTCACCTGGCACCTGTCTTACACCTGTGACTGTTCTCCAGCCCTCAGCTGCCCCGAGCCCAGCAGGCTGGAGGCAAAACACGCTTCCTGCTTGGTCTTCAGCGGCCAGTGTGGGCCGTGAGGGCCCAATACGCCATTCTCAAAGTGGCAGCCCTTTGGCAAGGGGAGCTCCAGCCTGCTCGGCATGCAGCCCACCTGCCTCCCACACTCTGGGTCCTGCAAGTGTGGACAGGCAGTTCAGACTTCACACCTCTGGCCGGCTCAGGGCATGACAGTTTCTGTGGGGCAACTCAAAAACCTCACTCCGTCCTGGAGGAACACAATGGGTTTCCAATCGGGAGAGTGTGAGAACGTGCCACTGAGGTCTGTCACCACAGAGCACTTCTAGTCAACCCTCCAGTCACTGCACGCTGGTCTGGAAAGGCCACACCGGGGACCAGGCACAGGGCTCCATGCGCTCAGCCACAGGACGGAGGTACAGACCTCGCTGAGCCTCCGGGCCACCCCAGACATCACAACGGGCCTGGGAAATGGGGGCCCCATGCCCGAGCTCTGGTGTACCACTACCACCTGCAAAACTTGGACACATATGTACACACATATAGACACACGCACACACACAAAAAGAAAAGATCCAGACATTCAACGTAGAAAAGATATGGATGTGCTAAAAATCGCACAGAACCCGCTTAATCTCGAAACCTCAGAAATGCTAAAAGCCCCATGTCAGGAGATGGGACCGCTGCCCAGGAGCAGGCAACAGGGTCCCTTGGTCCAGAGGCCCCTGCACAGGGTACCCTGCACCCTGAGCTGCTGAGGAGCATGAGAAAGTGGCATGCGGCCACTGGGCACTCAGCCCCAGCGATGACAGTGTGCAAGGAGATGGACACAGCCCAGGGCATTCGTTTCGGCCACCCCTCCCCACAAAGAAACAACCCTTTACGGCACAAACATGATGGGGTGGGGGGCAAGCCAGGCCCAGAGGCGAAATCAATTAAGAGTGGGGGCTCCAGAGGCTAGCAGACAGGAGCTGGCTTAGCTCCCAACCCCCAGCAGAGGATCCAGGGCCAGAACACTCATGCGTGGCTAAGGGCCTTGGCCCAACTCCAGGGCTGCCTCTTGGGGGAGCCATGCACAGCAATGCTGGGGAAAAAATGGCAGGAGTGGGACCAGGGCCTCCTGGCACAGAATTGGGCTTCAATGAGCCCAGCTAGACAGAGTGGAGAGTTCAACCTCCTTCCAAGACCCTCTTTCCTCAGGGCCTCGGGCACCAGAGGCCCAGGCCATCCCCCAGCCTGGGGAAGGGTCACCTTTGATGTTTACAGCTGGGGTGGAGTGGAGGGGATCCTCAGAACAGTCATTGTGGTCACCTTCAAGACCGTCTACCCTCAGGCAGACTAGTACCCAGACAATACTGACAGTCCACAAACATGGTGGTGCCTGGAAGCGCCCCTCCCGCCTCCTGGCCACCGGGGCCGTGTGGCTTTCTGGCAGGCTCCTCTGGACGGCATGCCACAGCGAGCATGCCCACCAAAACCAGATGTGGTGCGGGGCCCATGCCCACGGTGCCATCTTTGTTCCCTACTTCTGAAACGTGTGGTCTGAACGAACTCCGTCATTCTTCTGCCATTTGAAAAGAAACAGACAGGGACCAACAGCTATGCATGTTTCTAGAGCCCTCCAGGAGGCCCAGTGCAGGTGTCTGCTCCCTTGGGAGGCCGGTGTGGTCTGTGCTGCACATGCGTGCGGTCAGTGGGTTTGCGGCCGTGCAGCTGGGTCCAGGCTCACTCAGGGGCCCTTTAAGTCTCCCACGGGGATCAGGATTTTCTTGACAGCAAAAAGGTGCTCTCCGCCCGTCGGGGCCTTGGGCTGGGCCATCCTCTACACCACGGTACTGAGGGAATTGCGGCTATGGCGGCCGCCCCCCGGCAGTGCCTCTATGGCTGGGGTGCTCCCACTCTGGCCAGGGTCAGGGGGCACCAGCAGGGCACTGCTGCTGTCAGCTGAGTCTTCCAAGTCGGCCAGAGAGGGCCCCGCAGCGGGCAAAGGGTGCTCCAGACGCCGGGGTGACGCCCCTTCACCGCCACCATCCCCTGGGCTCGGCGGCCTGGCCTCTGCCGGCTCAAAGGCATCATCGTCTGCAGGGAGACAAAAGGGTGTCAGCAGGATGGTGGGCCTGGCACAGGGGAAGAAGGTGGGCTGGGAACCAGGGGATGCTCCTCCTGCCATCACCCCTCACCTCTGCCCACCTGACAAGGGGCCACGTGCAGGGGTACAACAAGGAGCAAGCCATGATGTGTGGTGTGGGAGGACATGGCAGTCAGCAGAACGAAGTTAGGGGAGAGGGAACATCCTCTCAGACTTGGTGGGAGTCAAAGCAGGGCATCCCTGATATGAGGGAGTTACTGGGCTGGCAGTGGCCAGGCTGTTGCTGGAACATGGGGATGGGAATGCAGGAGACAGGGCTGGAGCAGGCAGCTCGGCAAACCTCACAGGGGTTTGAGGGAAGCTTTATGGCAGGCCACTCCGTTCAGTGTGCCTGCTCCTTATTAGCCAGTCCCTCTCTGAAAGCTTGGGCATGGGGGCCCAGCGTGCCCCTTTTTGCTGGCTGGCCTTCCCCAGCCCCAGGAGTCTGTGACCCTGCCCTGGGGAGGCTCCACACAGGCAGCTGGATCTCTTGCCCTCCCACAGCGGCATCCCTGCCAGGAAGCCTGTTGTACCCTGACCCCCCCGAGAGCAGTCGGAAAATCCGTGTGTGCAGGGGTCACATCCAGGTCCTGCCCACAGACCACAGAGGAGTGGTCCTGGTGAACACAGCATGGCTGGCCCCATGACACCTGTCCTGCTGTGGTACATGGGTGCACAGGGAACCAGCCACCTCGGGGTAGGGCACCGCCCACTGGTACGCTGCAAGGGGTCGTGTGTAAGAGACAGTATTCACACAGCGGCAGATGGGATGGGACACCTGAGTCGCACACCAGGCACAGGGACAAGCCAGGCAGTGGTGAGGAAGCCGGCACGGCCTTTGTGCAACATGGCCCTGTTAGGAACGGGCTTTCAGGGTATCAGACGGATAACAGATCTGAGTCATTGGGGCGAACATCAGAGAACCAGTGCTTTCTCAAAAGAACTGCTTCCAGACAGGAGGCAACGTCATGATGGTGTCTCTTGAGCTCATGACACATACACGTGTCTTTAGGGCCAAACAGTTGGCTCTGGGTTGGCCCCTGTAGCTCTGGGTTCGCCCTGTCCCCACAACGACCAGCACCTGGCTCCCCAGCTCTCCACAAAGCCCAGCTGGGTACACCCCAAGGGCTGCTTGCTAACAGGTGTTCACAGGAGGAAGGCCAGTGGCAGTGTGACAACTGCCAGCAGTCCTCTGCATGGGTAACCCTGGGAAGAGCCCGCCTACCGACACATGGCAATATCTTCCACCTTAAACGGAAACCCAAGGGAAAAGCAGAAGACCAGGAGGAAGTGGAGGTTCAGGGTCCTGCGGACTGGGGGGGAGGACCACTGGCTGCACATGGTGGAAGGTTAGTGACGTGCTGCTCCCTGTCCCTGTGGGGGAAGCACCTGCGGGGTCATAGAACACGCTGTCAGGGTTGATGGAGGCCTCGTAGGGCGGCGGCGGATCATCGGGCTGGTCGATGTCTGGGTACTTATATGCGGTGTAGGGAGGCGGAGGGTCATGGAAGTGGAACGTGCCGCCTTCCCCATCGTCAGAAAGGTGTAGTGGCGTGAGGCCGGTGCCGAACCCGTCTGGGCCGTAATCAAAGCCAGGGATCCTCCGGCCAAGGTTGAAGTGGTGCACTGCACAACCACAGGGAGACAAGCAATAGAACCACGTCACTCAAAGGCACGCAGCTCAGTCCCCAAGTCACTCACCTCCTCTCGAGGCTGGACCTGCAACCCCAGGCCCAAGGGGTCAGGTATCCTGACTGTCACACTCGTATGCCCAGCTTGCCCACCCGGACCCCCTCCTTCAGTCCATTCCTGGCCCTAACCCATGTGCAACCCCTCACTACTTCCTGCCACTTCTGCTGCCCAGCCATCACCGCACCCTCCCACCTGAGGGTCTCTGAAGCTGACCTGGTGGGAACTGAGGGTCTGAGCAAGGACTACGCTGGCTCTCAGTGCCCTAAGGCCCCCAACTGCAGCTGGCACAGCCCCTCAGCATTCCTGCCACCTTGACTCAAGAGCCCTCGGGCCCTTGGGGTCTGTAACCATCCCACCGCTCCCCACATGGACTGGGGGACTGGGTGCTGGGGAGCCTGGCTTGCTTGCTGAGACAAGGAGCAATTCCAGCTCTACTGAGGGCACAGGCCTCTCATTGCAGAGAACTTGGGCTGAAGAGGGCAAGTCACACCCTAAGCTGCCTAACAGTTCTGGGTATCTGCTGCTCTGCCCCCTCTCCACCCCGCAGGTGGCCCACTCACAGTCCAGGGTGCCAGAAAAGGTAACATCACTGATCAGAACATGCAACAGCAGCTGTGGGTCCTGTTTCAAGGCCTGGAGGGGCGGGGGAGCCTGGGGGCAGCTGGCACTGACAATGTGTCCCTCCCTTCACATATCTAGGGCCTGATTTCAGGTCCCCAGGACAGCTCCTCCAGCTCCTCAGGTGCTGGGGACAAGCTGGGGCATCCCTATCAGTATCTTCTTCTTCCTTGCCCCTTCCTGCTTCCTGTGCCCTCCCAGTCTCTCAAGGGGACCTAGCCTGGAGTGGGGCCTCCACTGGGGCTGTCATTGGCAGGGCGAGCCGCACTCACAGTTGGCTCCGATCAGGGACTCAATGCGTTCCCGCCGCCTCTGGCGAAGCCGGTGGACCATGAAAAGCAGCAGCGACAGGATGAGGAAGGAGGAGATGCAGCTAACGATCAGACGCATCCCACTGGCCATGGAGTCGAATAGGCTGTTGCCATCTGTTACAGGGAGAGGAAGGAAACTGGCTGTTCTCTAAGAGGGGAGACTGACCCCCAGGTGCTTAGTGGTACGGGAAGGCCACAGCCTTTCACCACCAGGCAGGTATGTGGAAAAGGCAAGTGCTTCCTGATTCCCTGCACTTGATGATCTTGGGAGAGACAGAAGAAATGAAACAACTCAAAGTAATGAATACTGCGCTAACACCAAAGAAGAGACGCAAATTGTGGGCCAGGAATAATATTTTACCTTCCAGCCTAGCACTAAGTTCCATTCAATGAGCCCCTTCTGCCTAAGAGGCTCTGCTATAGGTCCCCGTACCCCCAACCACACAGGACAAAATCAGGCACATGTGACCAAGTTCCTGGACTCTAGACCAGGGATGCTCACCTGGGAGACTCTGTAACTCCCAGGGAACATGTGACAACATCTGGAGAGACTCTTGGTCCCCACCAACCCCTCAAGGGTGGAGGCACTATTGGCCTCTGGTGGGTAGAGGCCTGTGGTGCTGCTCAGCAGCTTGCCAAGCACAGTAAGGGCCCACGTCACAGTGCTCAGTCCCAAATGTTGACTATGCCCACACGGAGAGAGCCTGCCTTGCCCTGGTGCCCACCAGTGCTTGTCCGATGCTTGCCGTGGGGGGAGCACACGTGGTGAACACTGGAGGAGACGTGAGGGAAGAGAACTTGCGCTGGCTGAGTGCCTACAGGGGGACAGACTTCCCCATGGGCTCTCACTGAGGTGAGATGGGCCACTCATACCAAGTCACAGACTAATAGGACCAGGAAGTGCTCCCGAGAGTACCTGCCTCCACGGCCCAGAAGGCAGGCCACAGACTGTTGACTTCCAACTCTGTGACAGCCATGCAGGCAGATCCCCTCCAAGGAGACACTCCATGACCAACAAGGATTCCATGTGAGAGGCCGGGCTCCCGGGGCCCTTCTACTGCTTCTGCTGGCCCAGCCAGCTCCACACCATTGCAGATGGTCTGAGCTTACTCTTGCCCTCCTCCCACAGGGCCAGGGAGCCTCCCTCAAAGCTGCACTTATTGCTGACAAAACTTGGGAAGTAAACATGTATAAAGGATACATCCTCTCCCCAATTAGCTGCTTTTCTGGTGCCTCTGATCCTCTTCCAGTGTTAAGGGAACATTTTGTCTGTCTGTGGGAGGACGACTGTCAGCTCAGGGGGCTGCTGACATGTCTGTTAATTGGTGGCCAGCTCAGAGATCCCAAGGGGGCACCTGCTTAAGCAACAGTCCCTTTGCAATGACTCTTACTAATCACTTCCAAAATAAACTCAAGGACACAGTAAAGGTCCCTGACCATCCCTCCATGGTGATTACCAGGAAGGAGGAAGCATCCCCTAGAAGAAAGCCACCTGCAGTCAGACACAAAGAAGACAGCACTGTCCTAGGAGACAGAAGCCAGTTCTTGGGTCCTTGGGGACTCACACCATGACTGGTCAGCTATAAATGTTGCCTATCCCAAGGTCACAAAGATTTTTCTATGTTCTCTATTTTCTTTTAATGTACTTAATTTTTTTTAGAGTATATATTTTTCTTCTAGAAGTCTTACAACGTAAGGTTTTCTAGTTAGGTCTTTCACCATTTTTTTTTTTTTTAAGATTTTATTTATTTATTTGGGAGAGAGAGAGAGACAGTGAGAGAGACCATGAGAGGCGAGAAGGTCAGAGGGAGAAGCAGACTCCCTATGGAGCTGGGAGCCCAATATGGAACTCGATCCTAGGACTCCGGGATCATGACCTAAGCTGAAGGCAGTTGCTTAACCAACTGAGCCACCCAGGCACCCGGTCTATGACCATTTTGAGTTAATTTTTATACATTGTAAGATGTGTAGTTAAAGGTATATATGTATGTATGTGTATATATGTATTTTTAATATGGATGTCCAACTGTTCCAGCACCATCTGTTTAAAGATATCCTTTCCCCATTTAATTGCCTTTGTACTATTGTCAATTATTAGTTGACCATATAAGTGTGGGACTATTTCTAGACTATTTTGTTCCAGTGATCTACGTGTCTCTTCTTCTGATAATACCACACTGTTTTGATTACTATGACCATACTACTATGACAGTAGGTTTTAAATCAGGTACCATGAGTCCTCCAACTTTTTCTTCTCAAAAACTGTTTTAGCTAGTCTAATTTCCTTTGCCTTTCTACATAAATTTTATTTATTTTTTTAAGTTTTGTTTTGTTTTAAATTTCTAAGTAATCTCTACATCCAATGTGGGACATGAACTTGCAACCCTGAGATCATGAGTTATGTGTTCCACTGATTGAGCCAGCCAGGCACTCCTCTACATAAATTTTAGAATCAGCTTGTCAATGTCTGTAAAAAGTCTGCTGGAATTTGGGTTAGGACAGCACTGTATCCATAAATAACTTAGGGGTAATTAACTGCCTAATGATATTGAGTCCTATGATCCATGAACGTGGTATACCTCTCCTCTGATGTCTTTCATCAGTATTTTATGGGTTGTGCATATATTTGGAAGGCTTATGCCTAAGACATGTTTTTTAGTTGCTACTGTAAATGGTCCTTTTTTTTTAGATCTTTAAATTTCCAACTATCCACAGGTAGCATATATAAAAACAATGGAATTTTGTATATTGACTTTGTATGTGGAGACCCTGCTAAACACACTTAATTAATTTTAGTAACTTTCTTGCAGCTCCTTTGCGATTTTCTATGCAGACAATCATATCATCTACTAAAAAAAACATAATTTCATTTCCCCTTGTCGTCTGGACACCTTTTCATTTTCTGGCACTGCCCTTGACCTCCTGTAGAACCCTAAACAGAGTGGTGAGAGCAGACATCCTTGCCTTGTTGAAGGGGATACTTTCCCAACATCCCAGTTTGGGTGGCAGTTTCTCTGTCATTGTTGGAATACAGGTACTTCCCAGGAGAAAACACTCAGCTTGGGAAGCAGGCAGGAGCCTGCAAACATAACACTAAACAAGAGGCAGGAATAAGCCCTGGATAAGCTGCTCTGGCTGCACAGGAGAATGGCCTGCAGCAGCTATGGTCTCAACCAGATGCCCTGAAAGCCCTGTACTGCTGAGAAGTCCTCAGGGCTTGGCAGGCCCTACAGGTCTTACACAGGCCTGGTCATTCTGACAAAGCCTAGATGGAGGGGTAAGGCAATATGGATAGATTCCTAAGAAATGGAATGAGAAACACATGTGATGTGGCTTGTAAAAGCCAGTCTTTGACTCCTGTGGAAGGTAAGTGAGCTGGGGGTTCAGAGTGATGTGGCCAGGACACAGGAGACCTGGTAAGCACCTAATTAGTGCTTGTCAGAATCCCATAGGAATGCATCTTATACAAGCAGGTACGATTTACTCTGTGAGACAGGGAGGCCCAAGTGTACCCTCACTGAGTTCCACTCTCCCTGGGAGGCTCTTGTGTACTCTTCACAGCCGACTGCACCTCTAGGACTTGTGCCAAAGTGTCTGATTCAGCCAAACCTCAGACACCCTCTGACACTGCTTTGCCCTCTCCCGCAGACGCCCTTCCTGGCATGCAGGGACACTGACAACTCTCTTCTTAACGAGAGTTCTAGTTGTTGTGGCTCTCACACACCAGTTCCAACTCCTGTCCCACGAGCACTAAGCAAACCAGTTTCTCCTCCACAGGGGCCCTGAAGGATGGAGATGGCCACCATGCCCTGCCCAAGCTTCTCTTCTACAGGGTCCATGAGCTTAGGGACTTCCACAAGGCCCTGTCCACGTCTGTCTCACACTGCCAAGATAAAAAAACAAATTCATGCTTTTGATTTACAGTTCTCTTGAGATTATGAATTCAGAGATGCCAACTGCACTGGTGTGGAGAATAATCCAGCATGTTGTATGACTGTGATGCCCACTAACTGTCATACAGAGTACACTGCTCCCTGCTGCTCTTTTCTTTTTCCTTTGGAAAGGAAAGGAAGAGGGCTATCTAGAGACCACATGCCTGCATAGTGTCTAATCACAAACACCACCTGGTAGAATGGAGTTAGTTTCTCAAAACTTTCTCCTGAAAGATTTTAGCGGTAGAAATTGATGACTATAAGCAAATAAAAACTGTCATTACCCCCCACTCACCAAACACAGAAAAGAGCTAAAATGGGGACATAAATCTTGAGAGGAGAAAGATAGGTCAGATATAAAGCAATCAGTTACAGCTGATTCATGAACAGGCACCCTCATTCAAATTCAAGTTCACTGATGTACAATACTGGTTACCTACCTGAGAGCTGACACAAGCCAACCTGTGAGGTGGCAGTTAGAGAAGGCCGGGTCATGTGACACACACATGCTCTCAAGAGTAGTTGGCCATCAAAGCTGGCTGAACAGCTCCATAAACAAAATGTTGCTATGCCATGTGCCATGAGCTCTCACGAGTGCCCACCACTGAGAAAGCGAAGGAACATCTGGGCTCCAGCTTAGAACACAGGGGCTGACTTGTGACCCACCATCAGTCTCACCTGGGTCCAGGCACATGAACTTGCAGCATTCCTTGGGGTCCTTGCGGTACTGCTGACAGCCCTGGGGCCTCTCACAGAGGGCAGCCACACACATCTCAGGCTCCCCACCATGGCAGGTGCAGCTCAGGCATGGGTCGTCTCCTTTGGGGGTGAAGTAGAACCCCTCATCCACCACATTGTCCTTGATGTCAACGCATGTTTGACCTGCAACATGCACATACATGCATATACGTATGCATCATTGGGCAGCAGACACGACAACAGAAGAGTTAGCAAAATCAACCAGAGAGCCCTCTCAGTGCCGAAGTGTGTGAGTCTGGCCCACAGCCACAGGAAGTGGCTATCTGAGAGAGGTTGTCACTACAACTCGCTGTTAGGACAAAGCCTGATCAGGGCACACCTGGCCATGAGCCCAGACAGCTGGGAGAGAGAAGAGTGCTAGATGCCAGGGAAAAGCCCATGGAGAAGTGTTTGCTTTCAAGGATTTGCCTAAGCAGTTTACTAAGAAATTTCCTCAGTTTTAAAATGTAGCTGTCATGCATGTTAACCATTTTACAACACATCTGAGAATGTCTCCAATTACTCTCCCAAGAAGCTGCTGGCTCCGCTTGAAAACACAGTCCACTAGTCCTGAGAAACACATAGTAAACTCTGTGCAGAGCTGTTGTGGGGCAGGAGGAAGAGAAATGGCCATCACCAGAGACGAGAGAAAGCTGACAGCTCAGAGCCCTAAGCAAGCACTAGACACAACAGATGCCTGGAGGAAGGGATGAAGGATGAGGCAGGGGCAGCTCTGCAAAAGACACATGCTCAGTGAAAGGCAAAGGGACATGAGAAGATGTTTGTTTCCATCCTCAAATGGAGTAAAGATATCTAAAAACACGCATCACAAATCCTACAACCATGGGTCTGAGCTTCACTGAAGACTGGGGTTGGGGTGCCTGGGTGGGTCAGTTGTTAGGCACCTGCCTGTGGTTCAGGTCATGATCCTAGGGTCCTGGGATTGAGCCCCACATCAGGCTTCCTGCACAGCGGGAAGCCTGTTCTCTCTCTCCCACTCTCCCTGCTTGTGTTCCCCCTTTTGCTGTCTCTCTCCCTCTGGCAAATTATAAACAAATAAATGAAATTTAAAAAAAAAGAAAGGACTGGAGTCAGATCTACATCGGCTCATGTGGTCAGGAATATGCAGGGCAAGAAACTCACATAGAACTGATCTCTGTTAGAAGAGGGAGAAAAAGAATGAAGAAAAATGAGCAGCCCTCAGAGAAACATGGGACACCACTGAGTGCACCATCACACACAAAACAGAAGTACCAGAAGAAGAAGAGAGCAGAAGGAGCAGAAAAAAGTATCTGAGGAAATAACAGCTGAAAACTTCCCAAACTCATTGAAAAACAAAACCTATACATGTAGGAAGCGTAACAAACTCCAAGTTGGATAAATACAAAGAGCCCTAAGCACGTCAGACACACACATCATAGTAAAAGTGCTAACATCAAAGAAAATGTGAAAACCTTAAGAACAGCAGGCCAGAAATGACACGTTACTTATAAGAGAACCCCGTAAGGCTAACTAACAAATGATTTCTCAGAAGAAAAAAGAGAGATGAGAAGGCAGTGGGATAACATACTCAAGATGCTCAAAGAAAAAACTATCAGAATCCTACACCCAGCAAACCTAGCTTTCAAAACCTGAAGGCAACATAAAGACTTTCCCCAAACAGACAAGACCTAATTTGCCGCATTCACACATGCCTTATAAGTAATAACAAAGGAAGGTCTTTTTTTTTTTTTTTTTTTTGAGGGAGAGAGTTTGAGCATGAGGGGAGGGAGGGGCAGAGAGAGGGAAAGGGAGCCTCCTAAGCAGACTCCACATGAAGTGCAGAGCCTGACACAGGGTCAGACACAGAGCTCTATCTCACAACCCTGAGATCATGACCAAGAGTCGGACACTTAACCGACTGAGCCACCCAGGCACCCCACCCCAAAGGAAGTTCTTTTTTTTTTTTTTTTTTTTTTTTTTTAAAGATTTTATTAATTTATTTGACAGAGAGAAAGATCACAAGTAGGCGGAGAGTCAGGCAGAGAAATTGGAGGAAGCAGGCTCCCGCTGAGCAAAGAGCCCGATGCGGGGCTCGATCCCAGGACCCTGAGATCATGACCTGAGCCGAAGGCAGCGGCTTAATCCACTGAGCCACCCAGGCGCCCCCCAAAGGAAGTTCTTAAGGCTAAAAGAAAGTGATCCTCCGAGAGCAATTTGGATCTATACAAAAAACAACCAAAAGGCGCTAGAAAAGATAATCATGTGATTATGAAAGTCAATATAGTTTTTTTTTCTTAAAGATTTATTTGACAGAGAAAGACACAGCGAGAGAGGAAACACAGGCAGGGGGAGTGGGAGAGGGAGAAGCAGGCTTCCCGCTGAGCAGGGAGCCCAATGTAGGGCTCAATCCCAGGACCCTGGAATCATGACTTAAGCTGAAGGCAGACGGTTAACAACTGAGCCACCCAGGTGCTCCATAAATGAATATTTTTTCCCTCTTAACTGAATGAAAAAGCAATTGTAAGAGATACTGTGTTTATGGGGTGCCTGGGTGGCTCAGTCAGTTAAGCGGCTGCCTCTGGCTCAGGTCATGATCTCAGGGTCCTGGAATTGAGTCCCACAATGGGCTCCCTGCTCAGCAGGGAGCCTGCTTCTCCCTTCCCTCTGCCTGCCACTCTGCCTACTTGTGCTCTCTATCTCTCTTTGAAATAAATAAATAAAATCTTAAAAAAAGATATTGTGTTTATAACATAGTATTGGGCCTCTAACATACAGAAATGTAATGTATGTGTTTGCTGATAACAGCCCAAAGGAGGTGTGTGGAAGCAAAGCTGTTCCAGGCTAAAGAAATGACTGGCGGTGGTAATTAAGAATGTTTTGTTTGTTCGCAACACTAATAGACCTAATGTGTATAATGATAATACCAGAGAACGAAAGAAAGGAAATTGGGTTTTAAGAGGTTAACATTCCACATATCACTGAAATGAACCTAGTATCAATCTGAAGCGAATGTGAATAAAATGTATATCGTAGAATGTATATAGATATACACGGAGTTAGTGTTAATAGTTACAGTTACCTCTGAATATACTAAAAAGCACTAAATGGTACACTTTAAATGAGTGAATTGTCAAGTATGTGAATTATATCATAATAAAGCTGTTAAAAAAAAAGAGAGATGATGGCTGAGATCTTCCCATTATTAATAAAACACATAAATCCCCAGGGCTCCTAAAAGGACCAATAAAAATAAATCAGTAACTTGGGACGCCTGGGTGGCTCAGTTGGTTAAGCCACTGCCTTTGGCTCAGGTCATGATCCCAGGGTCCTGGGATTGAGTTCTGCATCAGGCACCTTGCTCATTGGGGGCCTGCTTCTCTCTCTGCTTCTGCCTGCCATTCTGCCTGCTTGTGCACTCTCTCTCTCTCTAACAAATAAATAAATTAATTAAATTTTTAAAAAAATCAACGACTAGACATAGTGTGATGAAACCTCAGCATATCAACGAAGAAACTCTCAAAAGAGAGTTGTACCTCCAGGCAATGGTCAGTCAGGTGTGGCCACAAGGCGGGGTACAGGGGAGGCAGGGGAAAACAATGTGCATTATACTCATAGGTTCTGGATGGACAGAGTCATTGCACACCAAGAAGGGATCACACAGGAAGAACACCAAGCGTGCTACTCAACCAAGTGGGGGTGGGGAGCAGAGAAGGAGTGAGGAGCCACAGCAAGTGCTTTACTGGGGGTCAGGGCCGAGTACACAAGCAAAGGCATGGGGGGATTTCACTGGAACACTTGACCATCACTAGGTCACAGTCAGAAGGGAAGAAGGAGAACTCATGGCAGAGGCTGACCTTATCACACTGGGGCACCTGGCCACCTTGGCAGGGTGCTCACGGTCTGCTCGTGGAGCAAGAAGATAAGAAGTTTTAAAATTTATAATATACCTAACAAACCAAGGAAAGGCATATGAGAGTTCAGAGTAAGGAACAGGCAGAAACAATAAAATACCATCTTCAAAGTCTTGAGAAAAAGTAACTGTTAACCAACAGATCTAGACCCAGCTAAACGAACATTCAGGACTGGGGGCAAAAAATACAGACCTTTCGTTCAGAGAGTAGAAGAGTGTAGCACTAACACCAAAGCCACGTCTCAAAGAGCTCCTGAAGAATGTATCTGAGAAATAAAAAGCTGAACCCAGAAAGAAGTGGGATGCGAGAAGAAATAATAAAGAAACTGATGAACATGTGAGGAAAGGTACACAAATGCTAACTTCGTAAAACAGAAAGTGATTCATCTCAGAAGTATAAAAACAAAGTAAACGTAAAATAATGGACAAGTACATGTAAGTCAGAAGCTGTGGAACAACTGGAGCAAAAGCCATATATAGAGTAGGGTTTTTTTGTTTTTAAAACTTTTTATTTTTAGGTGCACAGGGAAGTGTGTCAACTGGCCCTTCAAAGAATTGAGCTTTAGGGCTGAAATGGCTGCCACTGGAGAAAAAACAAAACAAAAAAACCCCTCTGCTTTCCAATTCCAGCTGACAGTGACTTTTTGACTGATACCCATAAAAGAATTCATTCAAAAGCACACTTGTCCTGAGCAGCCTGTGAGGTCCCTTGGGAATTCATTGTCTAGGGAAGGGGAGGTGTACCCAAGCTGCAGACGCATGGCACATGCTCTGCAGAACTGGATGATAAGGGCTGGTTACAAGCATCCTCCCAATGTCCCTTTTTAAGCCTTCTTAGAAGCTGGTTCGCACAGTGAGTAGAAATTAGGCCCCCTGCAGTTTAGATCTTCCTCACTTGATCAGTGAACGCGAAGTGGCACCGGTCCACTGCAAATTACAGGCTTCATTAGGGAGAAAAGAAATTACTTACTGCGCAGCAAATTCTGTAAATTTGTAATTCAGATCTTAGAATGGCCTCACAACATAGGGTCTTTGTATTAACAGGAAGGAAATTAGAGACACTGACTGCCTTCAGATAAAAAAAAAAAATAAATCCATTATGGCTTTTAAAAACGTAAGGGTAACCACTAACATGACAGGCATATATAACACAATTTCTGAACCAGTATAGGAAAAAAAAGAGACTAGAGAAAAGTTAAGTTCATGTAAGTCTGGAAAAGATAAAAGGAAGAAAAATCCTGCATAAACAGCAGAGAATAAGGTGCCAAAATCAATTTGAAGACTGAATTAAAAGAGTACAAAAAGGCAAAATGAAAGGAAGCTAGCACAAAAAGATGTAATAATAATGAAAAAAAATGAAAATAGTTCACATGTGTTGAGAGCTTTCTATGTGACAGGGACTGTCCATCCCAGGACCCTGAGATCATGACCCGCTAAGGGGGGAGCCTGTTTCCTCCTCTCTCTCTCTCTGCCTACTTGTGATCTGCCTCTGTCAAATAAATAAATAAAATCCTAAAAAAGAAAAGAAAAGGGTAAACCTAATGAAAGTAAAAGGATAGAAACTGACAGTAGAAATTAATGGCCCAGGGGCACCTGGGTGGCTCAGTGGGTTAAGCCTCTGCCTTCGGCTCAGGTCATGATCTCAGGGTCCTGGGATCGAGCCCTGCATCGGGCTCTCTGCTCAGCAAGGAGCCTTCTTACCCCTCTCTTTCTGCCTGCCTCTCTGCCTATTGTGAAATCTCTCTCTCTGTCCAATAAATAAATAATCATATGATCTATAACCTATGGTAAGAATGATTTCCTAGAAGGGGGAAATATACCGACTACAAAACGATAGGAGGCTCAGGTCATGATCTCAGGATTCTGGGATGGAGCACTCTGCTCAGCAGGGAACCTATTCCCCCTGCTCTCTCTCTGCCTGCCTGACTATTGTGAACTCTCTCTGCCAAATAAATAAATAAAATCTTAAAAAAATAAAAAAAGAACAAAATTAACAGCACAGAAAACAGATACACAATAGTGAGAATCCATTACTACCCAAAACCGAATATTCACAAAGATGAATCAAAGAGTCAAACCTTCAGGAAGACTAACCAAGAAAGAAGAAAGTATAAATAATATTATGAATCAAAAGGTCAAAGTGATATATACGAATGCTTCCAAAAATCACAAGAGAATGCTTAGAGAATTGTACAAGAATGAAGCAGAAAATTTAGATATATAGGTTATGTCCTAAATAAATATGACTTATTGAACTGACTGAAAAGGAGCCAGGAAACTTGAGTACATCTATAATCATTAAAACAACTAAATTAGTATGAAAAATCTATATCCAGGATATCCACACATAGACACACACATATGCAGGCACACACACCAGTCTCAGCTCTGTCCACTGAAAGGGTGTAAAAGCCATGAATATAACTAATGCCCAGGTCCTCCAAGGCACTCTGGGGGAAGGCTGAGTCCAGAGAGTACAAGATGAACTAGAAAAAGAAAGCAAACAGAAGGAAATAATAAAAAGCAATCATCAGTGAAACTGAAAGAGAATAATCAATGATACAAAAAGCTGGTTCTCAAGAAAAATCGACAGAACTGATAAACCTCTAGCAAAATCAAACTGGGAAAAACTCAAATCACCGAGGGCAGGAATGAAATAGGGGACATCACATAAATCCTGCCGTCATAAGGTTAATAAGAGAACACCATGAACAACTCTATGCCCATAAATCTGAGTATTTGCAAGAAATGCATCAATTCTTTTTTTTTTAAATATTTTATTTATTTATTTGAAAGACAGAGATCACAAGCAGACAAAGAGGCAGGCAGAGAGAGGAAGGGAAGCAGGCTCCCTGCAGAGCAGAGAGCCCGATGTGGGGCTCAATCCCAGGACTCTGGGATCAAGACCTGAGCCGAAGGCAGAGGCTTTAACCCACTGAGCCACCCAGGCGCCCCAAGAAATGGATCAATTCTTTGCAAACCAGAAATTATCAAAAATTCACTCAATGTGAAACAGACAATCTGAACAGTCCTGTAACCAACAACTAAGTAGAATGCATAATTTAAAAACTAGCCCCCAAAGAAATCTCAGGACCAAGTGGATTCACTGCAGAATTCGACCACTACAGACAGTGGCTGCAAGTGGGTGTGGTTATAAAGCAATAATAGGGAGGCTCTTTATGGTGCTGGATCTACTCATATCTCAACTGTGTTAAAGGAACCTACACAAGTAGGGGCGCCTGGCTGGCTCAGTGGTTAAAGCCTCTGCTTTTGGCTTGGATCATGATCCCAGGGTCCTGGGATTGAGCCCCACTTTGGGCTCTCTGCTTCGCAGGGAGCCTGCTTCCTCCTTTCTCTCTGTCTGCCTCTCTGCCTACTTTTGATCTCTATCTGTCCAATAAATAAATAAAATCTCTTAAAAAAAAAAAGGAACCTACACAAGTAATAAAATTCTATAAATCCTTCTCTCTCTCTCACACACACACACACACACACACACGTGCACAAGCATAAATGAATACAAGTAAACCTGAAAACAGCTGAATAAAAATCAGTGGATTATGTCCAAGTCAATAATCCTGGTTGTGATTATATACTACAGTTTTGCAAAACACTCCCATTTGGGGGAATAGGGAAAATATATTAATGGATCGCTCTACTTTACTTTATTTACTTTAAATGCATCTGAACCTACAGGATCTCAATAAAAATGTCAATTTCAAAAAAATAATAATAATAATAAATAAATAAATACACACACATACATATATACCAGCATAAATGGGTCAAATTAACCATAAAAATAAATAATGGTACTCATGAATTATAATCCATTTTATATAATAAAAATCCAAGAGTGCATTCTAATACAAATAAAGAGATTAATAAATGGGGGAGAAGGGAATGCTCTTCCTTACAAAAGAATGCCCACTAGTACACATGGAAGGAATGAGAGTTAAAAAATTGCCAGTACATGGCAGCATCAGCAGGTACGAGTCTGATAAGGAACAAGAATTTTACAGGGCCTCAAAGGATCTCTTCACATATTACTTATTAATTTCAAAATGGGAAAAACTAAGACTTTATAGTACAGAAATCTGGGAGGTACAACCTTAATCCAGGGATCAAAGCTAATGTCACTAATGTCAGGGCAAAGTGACACCACATGCCTCATGATGTATCTAAGAGACTAAATACACAGACGATGGCTAGGCCATATGACAACATAGCTCTGACACCACTCCTGCAGCAACCAGCCCAGAACATTGAGGATTTAGTCAATGACTATGAGTTTGCCTATTTTTTCCCACACTTCCAAGGCAGGATTCAGCAGAGAAAGCCAAGTATGTGCCTCAAATGAACTGGCCCAATTGCCAAGCTTGTCGTTAGCCTGCTCCCAGCTTCCCACCCAACTGCTCCTAATCAGAGCACTGGAACCCTTCAGGGCACTGGTGAAAAACCCTTGTGATTGATCCACAACTTCAGCTGGAGCTGTGAAGGCCACACACATTAAGACAGCTAGCTGCAAGAGACAGTCTCCCTGAAGGGTGGCCCAAAGGGAAAATCTCAAGCGGAGGGCAGAGCAAACATTAAGAAGAGCCCTTTGGAGAAATGACAGATGTTGGCGAGGGTGTGGAGAAAGGGGAACCCTCCTGCACTGTTGGTGGGAATGCAAGCTGGTTCAGCATCTCTGAGAAACAGTATGGAAGTTCCTCAAAAAGTTTAAAAAAATGGTACCCTACGACCCAGCAATTGCATTACTGGGTATTTACCCCCAAAGATACAAATGTAGTGATCCTAAGGGACACCTGCACCACAATGTTTATAGCAGCAATGTCCACAAGAGCCAAACTATGGAAAGAGCCTAGATAACTATCAACAGGGGAACAGGATAACCATCAATAGGGGAATGGATAAAGAAGATGTGGTATGGGGTGCCTGGGTGGCTCAGCTGGTTAAATGACAGCCTTCGGCTCAGGCCATGATCCTGGAGTCCTGGGATTGAGTCCTGCATCAAGCTCTCTGCTCAGCGGGGAGTCTGCTTCTCCCACCGACCTCTCTCCTCTCATGCTCGCTCTCTCAAATAAATAATATAATCTTAAAAAGAAAAAAGAAAGATGTGGTGTATATATATACACAATGGAGTATTATGCAGCCATCAACCCCCCCCACACACCAAAATCTTGCCATTTACAACGATGCAGATGGAACTAGAGGGTATTATACTGAGCAAAATAAGTCAATCAGAGAAAGACAATTATCATGTGATCTCACTGATATGAGGAATCTGAGAAATAAGACAGAGGATCATAGCGGAAAGGAGGGAAAAATGAAACAAGACAAAACCAGAGAGGGAGACAAACCATAAGAGACTCTTACTCTCAGGAGACAATCCTCTGAGGGTTGCTGGAGGGAAGCAGGTGGGAGGGTTGGGATGGCTGGGTGATGGACATTGGGAGGGTAGGTGCTATGGTGAGAGCTGTGAATTATGCAAGACTGATGAATCACAGACCTGTACCCCTAAAACAAACAATACATTTGCCAATAACAAAAATAAAATAAAGTGGAAAAAAAAAAAAAAGAAGAGCCCCTTGGAAAATCAACTCCACTCTAGACACAAGGCAGCTACTGAATATGAAAGCTGGGATGCATGGAGGATACCTACAGCCCAGCCCCAAACCTGCCCACACTGGCCCCCTACACCACCACTGCAGTAAAAACCCTTCCTACACGCAAGTCCTATCAGAAGGAAAGGCAAGCCTCTTCCCATGGACCAAAACCACCTAGTGAACTCAATCTTTACTGTCCTACACAAGCTATCTGATCTTCGACAAAATATTACAAGGCATAAAAAAGCCGGAAAAAAATAACCCACAAAAACTCCAGAGACGAGTATATCAATCAAACCACACTCAAATAAAGGAACCATCCCACAGATAATTTAAAATACTATGATGAATATGTTAAAAGCTCTAATGGAAAATGCAGATAATATATGAGATGAAAAATTCCACAGAGATGGAAACTCAGGAAAGAATAAAACAGCAACACCTGGGTGGTTCAGCTGGTGTGGGTCATGATCTCAGGGGTCTTGGCATCAAGTCCCTCTGCTCAGTGGGGAGTCTGCTTCCCCTTTCCCTTTGCCCCTCACCTTGTGCTTTCTCTCTTTCTCGCAAATAAATAAAATCTTTTTTTTTTTTTAATAGAAAAGCTAGAAATGAAAAACACAAAAAAATGTCAAAAACGAACAGGTGAAAAATGCCATCAGTGGTCTCATAAGCAGACTCAGCAAAGCTAAGGAAAGAATTAGTAAAACATGTCAACAGAAATTACTCAAACTGAAAGACAAAAAAGAAATTAAAGAAACACTACAACTAAATGCAATGCCTGATTCTGGACTGGATCTTGAACCAGGGAAGAAGTAGCTATAAGATGTATTATTGAAACAACTGACAAAACTGCCATAACAAATTGTGGATTACTGTTTAGCACTAATCCCATGTTAAATGACCTGATTTTGATAACTGTGTCATGGTTATGTAAGTGTGTGTCCTGGTTCTTATGAAATACACCAAATATTTAGGCCTCGAAGGTTCAGTATCTTCGGTTTACTCTCAAATGGTTTGGAATAAATATGCAGAGAAAAAATGATAAGCAAATATGGCAAAAAACAAATTAACTGATGAATCTGCATAGGCGGTATAGGAGAGGAAGTTCCTTGTACCATTCCCACAACTTTTCCCTAAGCTTGAAATTAGTGGACTCTTGATTAAGGGTGCTGACCTCTGCATAGTTGAAAATCCACCTGTACCTGCTGACTACCCCAAAAATGTAACTACTAATAGTCTACTGTTGACCCAAAGTCTTACAGATAAACATGAACAATTAACACAGATTTTGTATATAATATGCATTATATACTTTACTCTTACAATAAGCTAAAGAAAAAAGTATTAAGAAAATCATAAAAAAAGAAAACACATTTTCAACAGTATATTGTATTTACTGAAAAAAAAAAACCCACATATAAGTGGATTTAAACCCATGTTGTTCAAGTACCAACTCTATATTTAAATAACAAGTTATAAAGTCCCCCACCTCCCAGGCCCATATAGTCCCATAGGGTATGGCCTACCAAACACTCAAGGACAAGATCATTCCCAACTACTGCAGACTTAGAAACTCGTAAAAAAGAAAGCTTCCCGGGGCACCTCAGTGGCTCAGTGGGTTAAGCTTCTGCCTTCAACTCAGGTCATGGTCTCAGGGTCCTGGGATTGCGCCCTGCATTGGGCTCTCTGCTCAGTGGGGAGCCTGCTTCCCCCCAACCTGCCTGCCACTCTGCCTACTTGTGATCTCTCTGTCAAATAAATAAATAAAATGTTTTAAAAAAAGAAAGAAAGAAATCTTCCCAATTGATCTCATAAATTGAATATAAATGTGATACAAAAACTAGTCAAGGAGAACAGAGAAAAGAACCATTAACAGGACAAGCTCACTTCTTAAAGGAGTTTCAAAAATCCTAAATAAAATATCAGCCAAGCAAAGCCAGTAATACACATACAAAGAATCCCAAAGATGGTTTAATATCAGAAATCTACTAACGTAAAAAAGTAAATGATAAATAAAGCCATATAATATAAACTAAATAGTAATATAAATCAGTAAAGAAGAAAAGCCACATGATCCCAGTAAGTGCAGAAAAGGCATTTGCATTTTTGTAATGTCGAAATTCCCAGCAAATTACAGGAGTGGAAAGGTATACTTTCTTAACCTCAAAAAGGTATTTTCTTAATCTTTTTTTTTCCTTTTAAGATTTATTTGTCAGAGAGAAAGACTGAGAGAAGGAGAGCACAAGCAGAGGGAGCAGCCGGCAGAGGGAGAAGCAGGCTCCTTGCTGAACAAGAAGTCCGATGTGGGGCTCCATCCTGGGACCCTGGGATCATGACCTGAGCTGAAGGCAGACACTCAACTGACTGAGCCACCCAGGCATTCCGTAATTTCTCAATCTTTTTTTTTTAAGTTTTTTTTTTCTTAAAGTTTTTTTTTTATTTTTCTGATTTTTTTTGACAGAGAGAGACAAAGAGGGAGAGGGAACACAAGCAGGGGGCAGGGGGAGAGGAAGAAGGCTTCCTGCAGAGCAGGGAACCTGATATGGGGCTCAATTCCAGGACCCCAGGATCATGACCTGAGCCAAAGGCAGACTCTTAACAACTGAGCCACCCAGGAGCCCCCATATTTTCTCAATCCTGAAGAAAGTTCCATATTTATTTTTTTAAAATTTTATTTATTTGACAGACAGAGATCACAAGTAGGCAGAGAGAGAGAGGAGGAAGCAGGCTCCCTGCGGAGCAGAGCGCCCGAAGTGGGGCTCGATCCCAGGACCCTGGGATCATGACCTGAGCCAAAGGCAGAGATTTAACCCACTGAGTCTCCCAGGTGCCCCAAAAGTTCCATATTTAACACTGAAACACGAGAAGCTTTCCCTTTGAGGCTGGGAAGATAAGTTTATGCTCACTACCAGCACTTCTAATCAACAGTACACTGGAGTCCTTAGCAAGTAAAGAAATACCAAGGGAAAAAACAAAGAAATAAAAAGTCAAAGATTTGAAAGAAGACACGAAAATGCGTAAATAGAAAAATCTAGCAGAATCCAACCAGGTAAGCGTTCTAATAATGGAGTTCGAAAATGAATCCTAAAATTCAGGTGAAGAAGGAAAATGCTGAGAGTCAGCAACAGAAAGGACAAGAGCGAGGCAGGGAAGCCCAGCACTGGCCAGGAGAATGTATCCCAAGGCTCCTGTAAAGACAGTATGGTATCAGCACAGGACTGATAAACAGGCAAGGGTCAGAATGGAGTCCAGAAATAGGCTCAGACATCTACGAACCCCTGATGAATGATAAATCAGTGTGGAAGGGAATGATAGTCCAAAACAATGGTGCTGAGACCATCAGTTGCCCCCCCAGACGGCCAACATGCTGCCTCTGGGTGAGATTCGTCCCTCCTCCCACCACAGAGGGGCCTGGGTAGGGGGCCCTGCCCTTAGTAAGCACAACACACTGTGTGTCCCTGAAGCCAGAAGAGACCTCGATGTGGAATATGGGTGAGTGAGCAGACAGAGGGACAGGGGAGGATCACAGACGAAGCTGGGGGAGTGGTCCAGACCCAGCATGGGCAGTCTTAGAAAGACCCAAGGAGAGTGCAGGTGGGTGACCAGGGGAGTCAGTGGCTCCAAACTACCACGAGATGTGGCAAGTCCTCTGTCACCATTCTTATTTAATCTCTGAACAATGTGGTGTGGAGGGCAGGAATTATCACTTCTATCCTGGGAAAGAGAAACGAGGGCTCACAGACATGGCCTGCTTCCCAGGTTCTCGCCCTCCCCCGACAGCAGTGGTGTATGTTCAAAGAGGGGGGTAAGCCAGGCAAGGAGCTCCTGCCGCCCTGCTGTGACACAGGGGTCTGCCTTAGTGCATTGGGAGGTCAAAGTCTAGTCAAGGTTGACACCAAGGTCCAGAAATCAGAAAGCCATACTCCTGTATTCATGAAAAGCACTTCCTTACAGTTCCCTAGAATCATGGCCAAGGGGGCTTACTTCTTTTACAGAGAAACGAAGACTTCTCATAGCAGTTCTCTGCATGCCAGCTGTGCAGGTCGTGGTGGCGGAGGGTGGGGAAGTGGAAGCACTGGAGTTGGGCGCAGAACACGTTGTCGCTTTCCGACATGGCTGAGGCGAAGATGGGGTCTGGGGGCAGGAACACCTCTGAGGAACCTGGGGGGAAAATAACATGGTGTCAACAGACCAATCGCATGCAGTCCTTGTGGGGACCAAGGCTCCCCCTCAAGCTGGACCACAAGTCAGAGGGCTTGTGGGCCGCCCCGTGCTAGGTACACTGCAGGTACAGCATTCATGGCCTCCCCTAGTTCCCACGAGCATAGCTCTGGGCAACGGGATGAATAAAGTAACGGGCTAGAACACAGTAGCTTAAAATGTTCGCCTTCATAAGGATAAACAACAAATAAACAGGAGCGGGGGGACCCATCCCAACGGGGTTATCAACTAGTAAATGAAGAAGGGCTCAAAATGGCACCCACTGCACGTGCCAGGACACACAATTCAGAACCGTGGCTCTGATGACCCAGCAGGGCTATCAGCTGGCCAGGTGAACTGGAAAGCGCCGGCTCCCTGGGAACCCCTCCCAGCTCCAGGGAGGCTCTATCACTACCTTAACTTCTGCCTTCCAAGCTGGGGACCAGGCAATCATAGAGCGTGCTGCCCTGGCAGCCCAGAGTGGGGGTGTCGGAGTGCAGGAGAGGGGGCCAGGAACCTCTATGCTTCTCATTTGCAATGTCCCAGGAGGTGGGACTCTGGCCATATCTGGGGCACAGCATAGCCAGCTCCCAGAGCCCACTCTCTAACTCAGAGAACCCTTCAACACTGGACCACCAAAAGATGCCTTGAGGCTAACCCAGATGTGGGTCACTGGATACCCTCATTTTACTGTGACAGCAAGGCGGTTTACCCTTGGACAGCAACAAGGTGTTCCCACGCATGCCTTCTGAACTCTATTTGCTCCCAAAACTAAGCATGGAGGTCAGTTTGGAAGAGCAAGCGAGTTTGGACGTGGGCCCTCATCCTGTAGACACTGGGAACGTGGCCTCCCAGCTCCCTGACAAGGGCAGGAAGATGGACTTTGGGGAAGCTGATGGGATAGAGGCCCACTCCCCAAATGACAGGCACAATGTCATTGCACCCCTGCTAGGGGATATTGGGGATCCATGATCACAAAAGGACCACGGAAGGAGGGTAGGAGAGGGGGGCTTCTCATACCATTTGGGGAGACTGCCTCCAATGCTAAGAGTGGGTGCTGCCACTCTTAGCTCCCTGCTCCCCAACGAGGTCTCCTGTAACCCTCGTGTGCCCTCTTCTTCTCCTTCAGATGTCCCTTCACTTGGCAGAAGCCTCCCTTCTTAAAAACTGTTTTCTTGGGGGCGCCTGGGTGGCTCAGTGGGTTAGGCCTCTGCCTTCGGCTCGGGTCGTGATCCCAGGGGCCTGGGATCGAGTCCCGCATTGGGCTCTCTGCTCAGCAGGGAGCCTGCTTCTCCTCAACTCTCTCTCTGTCTGTCTCTCTGCCTATTTGTGATCTCTCTCTCTGTCAAATAAATAAATAAAATCTTAAAAAAAAAAGTTAAAAAAAAAACTGTTTTCTTCACTATTTGACTTCTTGTCTCATAGGCTGAAAATGGAATAGATTCATCCTGTCCTTTATTTAAAAAAAAAAAAAAGAAAAAATATAGTCTTCAGGGGCACCTGGGTAGCACAGTTAGTTGGGTATCGAACTCTTAGTTTTGGCTCAGGTCATGATCTCAGGGGACTGGAATTGAGTCCCACACATCAGGCTCTGCACTCAGCATGGAGTCTGCTTGAGATTCTCTCGCTCTCTCCCTCTGCCCCTCCAGCTCATGTTCTTTCTTTCTTTTTTTTTAAATTTGACATACAGAGATCACAAGTAGACAGAGAGGCAAGCAGAGAGAGAGAGAGGAGGAAGCAGGCTCCCCGCTGAGCTGAGAGCCCAATGCGGGGCTCAATCCCAGGACCCTGAGACCATGACCTGAGCCAAAGGCAGAGGCTTTAACCCACTGAGCCACCCAGGTGCCCCCTGGCTCATGTTCTTAAAGAAAAAAAAAAAAAAAAGTATTTAGCCTTGAGTCTAGTCACCAGCTCAGGGCACAATGTCAGCATGTGACTACAAAGCTCCGATCAAGGCCACAGATGACCTCTCAGGGTAGAGTCCAGGGGCCTGGCCCCCACCACCTGTCCTGCCCTTGACTGCCTGGAACCTGCCTGAGTCAAGCTGAGTGTGGATGGTGTGGTGGATGAGGGCGGCCCCAGTGCCAGCAGGCCATGCACGGACGGAGCGCACAGGGAGGGCAAAGTGGAGCGAGCACCTCCCACCTCCCAGGTAGACATCGGACTACTTGGGTCTCCTCGCTCTGTGCTGGTCATAAGCCCTGTTTACCCTGAGGTCATGTAAGCTGCAGTTTCTTGAAACCAGTAACTTAGAAGATCACTTCCTCTTTGCCAAACCTCGTTCCTTTCGGGTCTTCATTTTATGTGCCCTCTCCATCCTTTCTCTGCCAGGAGCTAAATGAGGCTAATCCCAACACACCCAGTGTGGTCTTCACTTAGCATCACTTCACTTAGTATCCCCCCAAAATTCATGGCCACCTGGAAAAAGGTCACCCTGTGGACCTTATTTGGCTCTCAAGGTTAAATCATCTGGGATCTGGAGTGGGTCCTAAATCAAAGGACCAGTGTCCTTACACCAAGGGAGAAGAAACAGAGAAACATGTGGGAAAAGGTCACAGACAGAGCAGAGCCCAGAATGTGGCTGTCACAAGCCAAGGAACGCCAGAAGCCACTATGCACTGGCAAAGGAGGAACTCCCTGAGCCTCTGGAAGGAGGTCGGCCCTGCCGACACCTTGATTTTGGATCTGTCCCCAGAACTGTGAGAAAGTAAACTTAGGTTAAGCCAGAAGTGCGTGGTACTCTGTCAGAGCAGCCCAAGCCATCTAACACAGCCTCCTAATCGTCTCCCCGACTGATTTAACAAATGCCCGCAGGCCCCAGACTGTGAAGAGGCACTTGGGGTACACCGGGTGACAGCAGCAGGCAGAGATCCTTGTCTTCCAGAGCTCACACCAGGTTGGGGGGGGGGGGCGTTGTAAAGGCCAGAAACAGATGACTAAGAGACCCAATGAATGAAGTATATGTGATGTTGGAAGGTCACAACTGCTCTAGGTCAAAAGAAATCTGGAGTGCAGAGATGAATGCAGGCCTCGGAGCAGTGCCATGGGAGCAGAGAATGGAGGGGAGGGGTGACCAGGCTTGTGCTGGGAGTCCCATACCACATACAAGCTCACTGCTTTGCTAGAAGGATTCAAGGGGGCCAGCTTCTAGTGGCAGTCGTATTACAGCAACACAGCATGGTACAGCAGTAGCAAAAGAAGGGGACAGCTTGGGCGGGGTCTGGGGGCATCCAGGCCAGACTTCCCGAGCGCTCTCCCATCTAGCAGGAGTGTGTGGGCTTTGCTAGCAGCAAGCTTCAGCAACACGGATGTGGCATTTATGCCCAGAAGAGCCCCTGGGGAACCTTGATTCCAGGCTCACCATTGTTCATGTGTTCCAGGTGGCCTGATATAGTAGGCTCCACCTAAGCCCCAACCTGTCCCAGGCACCAGCCAGGACCAGGCCAGCTGTGCTACCTTCTCCTACACCGTAGTGAGCCTGGACCTTGGGAAGGAGCATCCCAGGGAGGGCTTACAACAGCAGCAAAGGAGGCATGTGGCTAAAGAAGGGGAAGAGTAGAGGACCCTCAGACAGCTGTGTGAGGAGATGGGGGTGGGTGAGGTCGGCAGCAAGAAGATCAGGCTGGGGGGCGCCTGGGTGGCTCAGTGGTTTGGGCTGCTGCCTTTGGCTCGGGTCATGATCTCAGGGTCCTGGGATCGAGCCCCGCATCGGGCTCCCTGCTCTGCAGGAAGCCTGCTTCCCTCTCTCTCTCTCTCTGCCTGACTCTCTGCCTACTTGTGATCTCCGTCTTTCAAATAAATAAATAAAATCTTAAAAAAAAAAAAAAAAAAAGAAGATCAGGCTGGAGATATGTTTGGGAATTTAGGTGGGTGATGTTAGATCTGGTGGCTGTGACCTGGTGACAAGTGATGAGATTCTGGACAAGTCTAAAAGGGCATGAGAGGAACACCTAGATGGCTCAGTTGGTTAAGCTGCTGCCTTCGGTTCAGGCAATGATCCCAGGGTCCTGGGATCAAGTCCCACATCGGGTTACTCGCTCAGCAGGGAGCCTGTTTCTCTCTCTGCCTGCCACTCTGCCTGCTTGTGCTCTGACAAATAAATAAATAAAATCTTTAAAAACATAAAATAAAAAGGCATGAGGTCATGTGATCATACCAGCAGACCCCCCCCCTTCAGACCACCCCTGACTGCTGCCTCTGCAGGAGGGCCTGCCGAGTGGCAGCAGCTGCTCCCAGACACACCCACTCCCTCTGTGCATAAGCTGTCCCTAGCCAGGCACACATGGCCGTATGCAACAACACTGAATTTCCTCTGCTGGCACCCCCATCCTGCAGTAGGCTGACCTTCATTCCTTTTCTACTCTGAGTGTTGTCTGCTTCCCTACAGTGGGCTGTCCACCTCCTGAGGCAGGGCCTCACCTTCCCATACAGTACCAGAGTCCCCACAGAATGGGCCTGCCCTGGGGCCCACAAGGGGCTGTGGGGATCCTCCCAAATGCTCCTCTACTGGAGGGCTGCCTTCCTTCAGCAGAATGGTGGCCTGGTCCCAGCTGACTCTACTCCAGCTTGATGGTCACCAGAGGGCAGGGTCTCTGCACTGTGCCTTCAAGGCTCACCCAAGTCCTGGTCCTCCCCCGACTGCCTCCTTCCTCCCTGCTGACAGAAGATTCTAGATCAGGATGGGTCAGGGTACATGAGAGGGTCACACTCCCTGGGTGTGGGCACCAGGGCCAAGACAATTGAGACCACAAAGGGTCTTCTAAGTGGCACGCGTGGCCTCAGCCCACCAGTGACGGGAGTGAGCCCCTAGAGGTGGGCATGCTGAGGTGGGGGAATAACGGGGGCCAAGGTGCCGGACTGAGCAGGTCTCAAATAAGCGAGTCACACAACGTGGACACATCAAACACACAGTATGCTTCCATTTTTGTATTTTAAAATAAATATCACATATAATAACCAGAAACTGAAATGATACTTTTAGCAGCAATGATGCTGGGGCCCTGTGGAATGGCTTGTGGGAAAACAGGGATGATTCCCTCTGGAGAACACAGATCTCTTTTCAAACTTCGGTCACCAATGTTAAAAAACAGCACTCCATGTTCCCTGGTGGCAGCAGCTCTCGGCCTTGCATGGCACCCCAGGCCCTGGGTGCTGCCTCAGTGTCAGGTTTCAGCACCCTGGGGTGAGGCTGACCTGCTGTTCAGAGAAGCTGGAGGCAGGGCCTCCCTCTGAGGGGGGAGGCCATGGGAGGAGGCCCCTCTCACAACAGAGCTCCACACGTCACATGCACCTGGGAGTGGGGTACCTGCAGACACGGTTAAGCAGTATGTATATGGGGATCATACTCTGTGGGCCCCGCTGTGCTGATACACAATGGGTTATAAAACACACAGGAAAACGTTGGACAGGATGTAAATGAAGTGAATATTTTTAAACATTTCCCACAGCGGCTTCTGACCACCATGGCTTCCTACCACCATTCACTCATATTCTTGGGCACAGTCTTTTCTTCGGGGCAAGTTTGCCATTAATGGCAAGACTTAAATCTACTTCCCACTGCCTTTGTGATGCATCACCTAGGGCCCACTTGTCAGGTCCTGGAGCATCCCCAGGTCTGAAGCAGGTGGCGCCTTGCCAACAGCTCTTTTTATAAGGAAAGGCGGCAGGCTCTGCCCCCAACTCCTTCGCTGGGGCTGTGTTGTCAGCGTTGTCTTGCGCTGGAGTTTCTTAGCAGAAACCTTTTAAGATGCTTTCGGGATGGACACTTTCAAAGAGAAACAAAAGCAGAGGAAGAACACAATGAACTCCCACGAAGCTCTGTCCTGCATCACAGCTTGCCCTGCCCGTCCATCCACAGCACAGGACTATGGTCACGCCTCTGAAAATCCACAAGTCAACCTCTACTACAAATCCAGATTCTGCTTCCCTATTGTGCCCTAAAGTTTTTATGATTCCCCTCCCAATCCAGGATGCCTCAGAATTCATGTACTCCATTTGGGTTTTTGTTTTTTTCTTTTAATTTCTTTGAACCCAAAGCAAGGGTGCCTGAGTAGTTCAGTGAGTTAAGCATCTGACTCTTGATTTTGGCTCAGGTCATGATCTCAGGGCCATGGGACTAAGCCCTGCGATGGGCTCTATGCTGGGCATAGAGCCTACTTGAGATTCTGCTTCTCCCTTTCCCTCTATCGCTTCCCCGCTCTTCTCTCTCTCCTTCTTAAAAAAACCCCAAACAACAACAGTAACAACAAAATGAGAAAAAACAGCAGAAAAAACAGGACAAATGATGTTGAGCCGTGTCGAGTATCCAGGCCAAGAGGAATCTTCTTTAGCCACATATTCATTTTGTGGCTACTACTGGAATCCAGAACCGCCAAGCCCACTTGGGAAACCACGAGCAGCCAACACCACGCCGCACCCATGCCCGTGGAGAGCTGCTAGACATTGGCACCACCCGTGCGGGCACCTCGCTCTTGCCTCGGGCCCCTCGCACACTGAGCCACTGCTGCCAGTGTCAATACACTTTTTTTTAAATTTCACGTTTGCTCTCCAAATGGCCCAGTGAAGCCACAGAGACAAGTATGGCCATGAAAGCCCACCTGGAGCCTTTGCTATTCTCGCCAGGGGGAACAGCCCCATGTCCCCCAGAGCAGAGCATGCTATCATGCCCTGCAGACTTGGGTATTCTCTGCTTACCAGTGTCAAGAAGATAACCATGTCCAGGAAGTGGCTAGACTATCCTGAAGGCCAGCAACCTCTGCTGGGGTCAGGGCAGCGGGCCTCGGCCTAGGATTCACTGCCCATGGCTGTGATTAGGGCAATGAGGAACTACTAGATTTAGCTTTCCCAAGGTACCTGGTGACACTCGGGCCTGGAAACACAAAAGCTATTTACCTGTCTACTATTCTGCTATTCTGGTGGGACATCTACACATTATACTCACAACTCTTCTGAAAGACCAAGTTTGCAAATTTGGGACCTGTTTTCAATAGGATACTTGGAGGACACAAGAATGGGGTGACCTCCCAAGCGGGAGCAAAGACTGGTAGGTGTGGTCCCTCTACTGTGGCCTCTGCCGTCCCCGTCTCTGCTCCCTGTCCCTTTCCAGCTGCCAGGCTCAGCGTCCCAGTCCTGCGAGACCCTGTTCTGTCCCTGTGAGTCCCTGTCCCTCTTCAGGGAATTCAGCTGCCTGGGGCTTTTGAATACCAATCCTGTCTGTGCCTCCACCCCCTCTATGTAAAAACACAGCCTGTCTCAAGGCCACTCCGGTTGGGAAACAGGTGGGCTCTAAGGTCAGTCCCTCTTCGTTCTCTACAGTGAGGTGCACAGAGTAAGATGTCTGGGGTCCCTGGCGCTACCCTTCCTCACCTGACCTTCTCAGAAATACTTAAGAATTCCACAGCGGGACCAGGATGTTTGGGGAAAAAGAACAGGACCCAAGCTCAAACCACAGGTTCAAACGGCACCCCAAAAATGAGGCCTGACAAGGGGACAGGGCAGGGGAACATAGCTCAGGCAGCAACTGGAGAGGCCACAGCCAGGGCCTGGGTGAAACCTGCCAGTAACCAGGGCAATGGGGTAGTAGGGGAGGGACAGGGACAGGCAGGGCGCAGGACTCAGTTGCCCACACCAGACATGCTTCCTTTATGTTAAGCTGGTGTTTCCAAGTAGCTCAGCATAAAATCTTTAAAGTAACACACGTGTATACACACACACTCTCTATTTTAATTCCATCTGCCTCATGACTTTCCTACCAGTTTAGAGTCTCCTTCTGGATATCTCTATCCTAGAAGGCTTATCCCTCCCTCTCTGTGAGCTGCACACTCTGTATGCTCATTTTTATACCCCAATTAAAGGCCTTCTCTTAAAGGGAAAATGGACAGTCTAGAAATCTGGCCAAGTGAGAAGGAAGCACAGGTTCCAGAAAAGGCTCTAGCCCCACACAGGGCCTGAAACAAGGGCCTTGGGGTGCCCACCCATCATCATGGTGCTCCCCACAGCCTGGGGCCCGTTCCTCTCCATGAGCCCTGCACCAGGCATCGCTGGGGAGAGGGTGGGGGGAAGTGGGGAGCCCCCAGCAATAGCTTCCTAGTCAGGATGATGCCCCCCAGCCCAACTGCAAACCCAACAACTCTTCAGAAAGACTTACCCTTGAACGCTACCTCCCAGCGACCTTCCAAGGAGCGGTTCCGGCTGGCGATGACATACTGATAGCCGACCCACAGCCTGCAGGAGGGTGGAAAGGTAGCAGGCCTCAGCACAGCAGGGAGATAGCCATGGACTGGGTGTGAATGCACTTTAGAGTGACCTTTCCAATATCAAGGTTGTAAAGCATTAATGATTTTTTAAAGTTTTGATACTTAATTTTAATAAAATGCATTAGAAGTCTAAACAGTAAATTCACAGGGCAGAAAAGGTTGTACCTTGGCTAACTCCTGCCAAGCCCATTCTTATTGGCCGATTTAATAGTTTTCACATTCTATGCAAGACCAATCTTATAACTGGGGCATACAGAGCCCCATGAATACAACTCCGTGAATTTACCAAAACCACAGAATGGCATGCTCTGATGAAGGGGTAACTTTCATGGTATGTGAATTACATCTCAATAAAGCACAAACCCGTGAGCATCTACAGTGCAGTGCTGGGTGAAACCATGCTCACGGTCTCCAGGTTGGTCTCCGCTTAGAGCCAGCTCGCCCCAGACCTGCAGTGTGCTTCTGAGCACGCACGTCACAGCACTGAGGGGGCCATGCTCATGGACCTGGCCGACTGCCACAACCACCTGCTGAGTGTGTGCCTCTCACCCCAGCCTTCTAGCTGCAGCCCTGGAGATGCCTGCCAGCAGGCCCAAAGCCACCGTGGGAGCGCTGGCCCGATGCCACTCTTGTCCCTTCAGCCTACTGCCATGCACACAACAACCCTGGTGAGATAGGGGGCTTCCCCAGCCAGTGGGCTGAGTCCTCTCACTTCTCCGTGGACTCACAATCACACTGTGATCTAGAAGTTATTTTGTAGCTGTAGGAGGAGAAACAGCAAGGTGATTGTGAACTGCCAACATCACAGGATATAACAGGAGAGCCTGAACCCAGCCAGGGTCTTGAAATGAAGGCTCACTCTCCATCTGCGGCTGTCGTTTTGCTCCTACAGCAGCGTGGCATCCCTGAGACGGGAGTGCTGGCCATCTGGCAACCCGTACATTCCACTCTCCCACCCACCCCAGCAGCTTGGAAGAGGCAGCAGGACACCACCTCCAGAGAAGTACTACCACAGTCCTCAACACACACTGCCCCCCAACAAGACCCTCAAAACTCTGGGCTTGGAGATGCTGGCGGCTAGCTATTCCCACATTTTCTCTACAATGTCACAGGGCCTTGGGGTCAAGAGCCAGGCTCTGGAGCCAGGCTGCCTGGGCATTACCAGCTAACGTGTGCCTGTGGTTATATGTTCACCCACCCTGGACCTGTCTTCTCACCCACCAGCCTCCTGTGGTTTCTGGGAAGACTGTACACAAGTGTGCCGATGGAAAGCACTGAGCACAGGGCCTGACAGAACCATCTTCCTCGGAAGAAACCCACACTCACTTGTATGGCCCTTCTGACAAGCCCATGAAGCCCCATCAAACAGCCCGTCCCAACACAGCTGCAACTGGACCCAGATGGGAGCCAATAGGGACCAGCCCAAGGGGGCACAACATGGCAGCTCATCCCTGCCCCTCTAAGAGCTCCCAGCATCATCCTGATGCCTGATCCAAACCCCAGATCTCTATTTGTTTCCAGTGGATAGAGCTGCCATTCCCTAGATGCCGGCCAGCTAAGCTTGAGGAGTATCATGGGTGGCCAGAGGCTACATCCTTAGTGAGCATCCTGCTTGCGGGGAAGCAGCCTGACCTCAGGCCTTGGGTCTCCAACCCAGGACTCACTTGTGCTGGTCCTGCCACGCGAAGCTCCGCTCTGGCTGGTCCCATTCCTGGGCCAGGACGAAGCGCAGCTCCTGGTCGGTGGAGAAGGTGGCAAGGGAGCCGTTCACGCGCTGGCAGGTCTGCGCCGCGTCCCAGTAATTCTCTCCGCTCAGGTAGACCCGATAGCAGCTCGCTGTGCCCTCATAGTGGTGCCACCCTGTCGGGCACTTCCCTAGGAAACATGAAGGACGGGAGGGGAGTTGTCCCCTAAATTAGGATCCTCACTCCAAAATGCAATGAGACACGCTGCATCTGAGGTCAGAAATCACCCCAGGGTAAATGAGGCTCGAGAAGCAAGCTCTGCTATGAAATGCAAGTTTCTCAAAGACACAGATTCAGCCCAAGGCACAAGCACATGCAGGGACTCAACTGATTTCTGTAAGGCCTTTGATTTACTTGGCAGGAAATACTGGCTGTCCAGTGCAGTTCAGTAAAGTAGATTTCATTCTCGGGTGAAATGTGGTTGACAAGATGACCAGCTCCCCATGCCTGCTCACTGCAAGCCTGGCGGGGGCGAGCAGAAAGGCTCCCTGCCCACACTGCTCCCACTACCCCAACACCTGGCTCTCTGGCCACTCTGCCAGCAAGCCCACTGCCTCCCAAGCCCAGTCCTTGGCCCTCATTTTCTCTTCACAAGGGTATTGGCCAGCACTCCCCTAAAATAGAAATGTAGGGGATGAGCGCTGGAAGGGCCACTGGGATCAAAGGACCAGCCCCTGCCACCCACAGACAAGAAACCGAGGCCCAGTATTTATGCAGCAGGCAAAAGCAGAGTAGCCAGTGGGGGCCTGCATCTCCCTGAGGGGGGGCAGCTCAGCCCAGATGTCTCCTCACCAGGTGAGCCCACCTCCCTGGCCAGGAAGACTCCTGTTAGACTGTGTGGCTGGCCTCATGTAAGCTCTGTGACCCGTTCCACAGGATCTATAACCTTCAAATGCTGCAGCACCTACCTCCTAAGCACACATTAATGAATAATAATTTTTAACAAAGCCAGCTGTTAACAGAACCCAACATTTTAATGAATCTACATCCTGTGGACCTGGTGAAACTTCTGCAAGATGGATGCTCATGTTTTTACTGTTCAGAGCCTATACGTGTAACTTTTTAACAAAGGTACAGAGATTCCAAGAGGGGAAATGGCAGCTCTGGCCTGGAGCCAAGGAGGCCAGCCACAGCTATGCTGCAGTGTGAAGAGGGGGACAGCGCCACCTGCCCACTGAGGAGGACCCGCTCACATACTGCTGTGCATGCACGAAGGCCGGTCACTGGGGACCAGGAGCCAGGCCTGAGCTCATCCTTGCTTGGAAGGTGCACGGGGTGCACAGCATATCCCTGCTGAGTGTGTGGCATGGGCTGGAGGAGCAGGGGATCCCCAGGGGAGGCTTATTATGGTTCTGAAGCTCCCGCACATGATGTGTCCCACCTGCCACACCCCCTCCAGGTACGTTCCGCCTTGTCTCCAGGCAGAGGTGGAGGTGGAGACACCAAGATGCCAGAGGCCCAGCTTCCAGCCCAGGCTCCTCACCCACCACCCTGGGATGGGTCTAGAGGGAAGCAGGGGTGGCAGCTGGCAGTGGGGAGCAACAGAAGGAGGGAACATTACTTTTTATTGGCTCAACTTTTTTTAATCATTTGAAATCTGTGGAATTATTAACCTCAGTAGCATCAGTACCTGTTCCAAAAAAATAGCTAAGTAATGAAAAGGGCAATGTGTGGGCTGGGACTCCACAGGACTGAGTCCCCCATTGGCTACATGACCTTGGGTGGGCTGACCTCTCAGAGCCTCGGTTTCTTCACCTACCAAGCTTGCCCAGTGTCCCTTCAACTACAACAATCTTTGCAGTTCACAGCTATTATGGATCAAGGCCAAGCACAGCATCAGGGTACGGGGGGCGGCTGATACCAGCTCTGCAGCTCTTTCAAGCCCGGTCAGACAACCCAGGTGCTCAGGTCTGAGCTCTGAGATAACCCCCAGGTGCTGAGTGTCCGTGTGTGTGTGGCAGGTTGGAGGGTTGGTATTAACATAGCCAACAGCCTCCTAGGCCCCACAAGACACAAGTCACACGGCAGTTCCTCCTGTCTTGGTATACTGTACCTATGTATGTCACTACACCTGTCTGCTTACGACGGGGTGGTTTTGGTGTGGCCTTTCGATCTTTCAACCTTCTTTAATCTTGTAATGCTCCTTTAAAAATCTTAATGTCATGGGAGTTCATTAGATAATTAGTCTCTTCAAAAACGGTTTAGATAGAACCTCCCCTCCCCGTCAGCTGGACCTGATCTCTGGGAGCCTATTACTTCATCTACCAAAAAGCAGCTGACTTATGGAAACAAGCAGCCCAGTTCCAGAGCTGGGTTCGCATCATGGCTTCACCTCTCAGAGGCTGGGGTGACCTGGGATGGGTCACTGTGCAGCCTCGGTCATCAAAGGAGGCAGACAGCCCGACAGCCTTGAGGGGCCATTTCTGGAGGCCAACCCCTCGTCTGGCTGTGTGGTCGGCCGCACAGGGCCACAAGGCGTAAGTCCCAGACAGGGCAGGTCTGCAACTTACTGCTGAAGCGCACGGGCTGCGCCACATTCACCGCGTGGAAGTGCTTGGGGTCGCTGCCTCGGGCCCGGCCCGGCCGCGGATCCACAGCCTCCTTCCCATGGTAAGGACGGGACTCCCCAGTCACTTCTGAAAGCAAGAAGAGAAGTGGGCTGTCAGCGCAGCTCACGCAGCAGTGAGGCACACGGCCGCACGGGACTCTCTGTGGCCGGTGCCAAACAAAAGCACAACATAGCCTCCTCGGGGCTGGGAAAACCAGGTCGAGCGGAAGGCAGCACACAGTCTAGTTACTCAGGTGTTTAAAGTCTCAGAAACCTTGCTGCTCAGGCCCAATGGATCACATGTGCTCCCTACTGAAATTAGTCTTCATTTTTTTAGTACTATTATGGAAAGAGGTCTCTCCTTCATTGCGTTTTCTAATGGGCTGCTAGCACAGCACAGGGCTAGTCATTCCCGCAGCAAATCCCTCAGCAGCCCTGGTTCCCTGGCGCGGGGTGGGGAAGTCTCTCCAAAGGCCAGGCCGCCCCTTGTACTCCAACTTGGGAGCCTCCCGTGAGCATGGAGGGGGAAGCACTGTGTGATACTGTCCTCTGCACTACCCGCACTGGGCCTGAGTTGATGGCTGAGGCCCTGCCTGCAGGTTCCTCTCAGTGCCCCAAGGCCAGGGCCTTCTGACATTCCTGCATGGCTCTTGGGCACCCGGCCCATGCCCCGTTGTGCAGATGGCCTCCAGCACAGTTAGAAGTGTGAACAGGAAGCTGAAGATGAGGCAGACTTCTAGTTTCATGGATCATGATCTGATAGCAATTCCTAAGCTAGTGCTTCCACAGTCTCTCTGTAGAGTTCTCCAACCCTCAGAGCACCACTATCCTCCCTCTCGAAGGTGAGGGGTGATGCGGGGACGTGACGTAATGTACCCGAGGCACAGGACACAGCCAGGGGCAATGTCCCATCCGGACCGCCCTCCTCCCTCCTCTGCCTGCATGGGAGCATCTCAGTGCACAGTGAGGACACCTGGTACAAAGTCATGCCAGACAGCGGTGACCTTGGTCTGCAGGGCAGCAAACAGAAGGAGGTGGCTCTGCTTCCCCAAGGCCATGTCCAGCAGGCCTGAGGCAGATGACATGGGCACATGGCATGGCGGGTGGGTTTGTGGGAGACCTGGCTCCACGGTGCTCCGCTTGATGGAAGCTTCACCAGCTATCTGATCCTGCTCGTGTCGCAGACTCTAACACTGTTTTCATTTCATAAATAATCTGTATTTTCCCTCATTGTAAAATAACAAATCATGCACGTGAAATAATAGAAACAGAAGTCTGAAAAGCCAAAACATAAACCACTACTATGCTCAGTCTGCCGCCCTTCCATTCTTTTTTTCTGTACAAATCCCTAAAAATACTGGGATCAAATCCCTAAAAATACTGGGATCACATCACTCTATTTTATGATATGCTTTGTAAGCTTGAACAGAAGCGGCCTTCCATATTCTCAAATGCGCTTAAGAACACCACTTTTACTGGCCACAGAACATTTTGTGAATGGATTTAGTTATCATAATCCCCTATGGTTAGAACTTTAGGTTGTTTGCATTTTGTCATTACCTATAAAAGACTGCTTAGAACAACCTGTACAAACATCTCTGGGTGTGCTCCTCCTCGTATCCTTCTGAGACCCTGGGCAGGCCACAAACCCTAGCAACTCTGGCTCCTTCCATTATTCAGTACAGTATTAACA
The DNA here is from genome assembly GCF_964662115.1 of Mustela nivalis. NCBI lineage: Eukaryota > Metazoa > Chordata > Mammalia > Carnivora > Mustelidae > Mustela > Mustela nivalis. The sequence continues at coordinate 81,541,045 of NC_139033.1, read as the reverse complement.
TAGCCCCCACCCAGGCAGGTGATGTGGCTCAGGGGCCATCCGGTTACTAACCCCTCTAAAAATATAAAATGTGCTACCAATGAAGCTCAATTCAAGGTAAGACCTTAAAGGAGAAGCACATTCAAGGCCTTCGGTGCAACCTCACCACCAACACAACGACCTCACTGCGGTCACCTGTGTGTGCTGCAGCTGCTCTCTTCAGGACTCAGGTGCCCCATCCCCACTGCCTGAGCACTGCCACTCCTGGCAGAAGACTGGCAGCTCTGACACAGGGCAGTGCTACAATGAGCATCCCCTTCCCACCCCAATCCTGAGGAGGCAGGCAGAGGAGTGGGGACACACACACTGAGGGATGGCAGACCAGAGACAAGGAGGGCTTCCCAACAGAGGGCACAGCTTAGGCAAAGGCCAAAGGGAGACACATTTGGGACAAGCTCGAGGACAGGTTTGGGTGTGGTGAACATGTTTCCCTACACCTGAACCTCACGTGTCCCTCTGTCTGCTCCAACCAGCAAGACCTGTGATTCTACTTTGGGTCTTGGCCTCTGCCCCAGACCCAGCACAGCAGCACCTGGTAGAGGGCCGGCCCAGCTGTTCACAGAGACAAATGAAATCTGCAAGAGAGACAAGGTAAGAGTATGTGCTACTGGGGTCTGGATGCCGGCTGACTGTGGAGGGTACATGGGGCAATAAGGCAGAACTGCTCAGGGAAGACAGCAGAAAGCCAAGTAGTGAAGGGGGAAGCCACTTTGCACTGAGCAGGCTTCTCTGGTGGCTCAGGTGGCAATTCTGAGCCCTTCTCTTTTCCGTGATTTCTCTTCAGGGCCCAACGCCCCCACCCATACCTCCCCCTCATCACTCATTTGTTCAGCGCCACCATGGGAACCCACTGGCACAGACCAGGGACTTCCGAGTGCCCTGGGGACCAAGAGAAGCAGGAATGGGTGCAAATGGAGGAGAGAGAGAGTTCACTGGCATAGCACCCCTACAGGTCCCTTAGGAGCACTTCTGACAACACCAAATCTCCTTCTGCAGCTCACAGCATTTTCCCTTAGGGCCAGTTGGTGGGTGTGAGCTGATATCCCAAGAACCGGTTTCAGGATGCAGACACCCCAAAGCAACTCTCCTGTTCCTCTCCCTCCCTTTCCTGTTCAATCTCAGTGTGCCAGGCACTGTTCTAGGCAGGGGAAATATAGTGAGTGAAACAGCAGACAATCCTGTCCTCCCTTAGTGAGGCCCTACACACCTACACCCTGTGACTGGGAAGGGAAGAGTCTGAGCGTGGACACCACAGGCTGTTGTGTATTCTGCTCTCTTCGGGTATCCTTGCCAAGACTTCAGAATAACTTTGGCCACCAAAGACGGATGGAGTGTATGGAAGGAGACATGAAGCAAGGAGGAGCCAACATGGTTGAGTTGGTACTAAAAAAACAGAGGGAAGGGGAAATGTCTTACAGATGGGAAAGCAGGCTCTGAAGTGTTATAAGGCTTGCTTCATGAACAAGTGGAAAATAGGAGACATGAGCCTTCCATTTTCTCCAGGTCCACTGGACCCGAGCCTCCTCCCACCTCACAGCACGTCCACCAGAGGCCCATTTCCAGCCATCTTCCCAAGCTGTGTACTGGGGCTGGGGTGGGAGGGTGCTGGGGAGGGTTAGAGCTCAGGGCAGTGACCTCTTGCTCTACGAGGGGCACCCAGCATGCCAGGTTTTCTGCTTTTACACCACAGGCCTCATAGGCAGAGCTGCGGGGAGGGGGGATGAGGCAGAGGAGAGCCTTAAGTCCAACAAGGAAACTGAGTCAGGTCAGACAGCGGCATGCTTGCTTCCCCACTTTATTATTTGCAAATAAAGGACAAAATACGAGTGATTCTTATTTGTGTTTCTAAGATTGTATAACTTCTAAGATTGTATAACTTGTCCAAATACAGTATCAGGGTCCAGATGAGCTTGTAACCTCTCCAAATAAAGGGCAAGACAGACTGGTACTTCTTCAGCACTCCAAGTAGTCAGAATGCATGTCACTTTCCTTCCATACACGAGAACAGGCTTAGACTCGTGGTCAAAAATCAGATGTAAGTAACACCTGCTTACCAAAAGACGATTTCTAACAAGTGAGAACCTGAAAATAAAAATTTTTAGTAGTATTTCCATTATGTTGTACATTCTTTACCCTGATTCTCCCCCCACCCCCGCCCCAGTCACAGCCAGGGTCATGGAGCTTATTAAGAATCTCAATGAGGCGGGATGCCTGGGTGGCTCAGGTCATGATCCCACCATCCTGGGATCAGGCCCCAAGTTGGGCTCCCTGCTCAGTAGGGAGTCTGCTTCTCCCTCTCCCTCTGCTCTTCTACCTGCTTGTGCTCGCTCTCATTCTCTCTCTCTCTCAAATAAAAAATATTAAAAAAAAAAAAAAAAAAGGAGTATCACTGAGGCCAGGGGTACATGGGTGGCTCAGTCATTGTCTGCCTTTGGCTCAGGTCATGATCCCAGAGTCCTGGGATCGAGCCCCAAATTGGGCTCCCTGTTCAGCAGGAAGCCCGTTTCTCCCTTTCCCACTCCCCCTGCTTGTGTTCCTGCTCTCATTGTCTCTCTCTCTGTCAAATAAATACATAAATAAGTAAAATCTCTATATATATACTAAAAAAAAATCTCACTGTGGCTAAAGGTTTGCTAGTTCGGCCAAGTCCCAGGACTGCCACCTTCGTCTTCATTCTACCAAGGTTTTTTTTTTTGTTGTTTTGTTTTTAAAGATTTTATTTATTTATTTGTCAGAGAGAGAGCGAGCAAGAGCGAGCACAGGCAGAGTGGCAGGCAGAGTCAGAGGGAGAAGCAGGCTCCCTGCGGAGCAAGGAGCCCGATGTGGGACTTGATCCCAGGACGCTGGGATCATGACCTGAGCCGAAGGCAGCTGCTTAACCAACTGAGCCACCCAGGCGTCCCTCCCCCCCCTCTTTTTTTTTTTTAAAGATTTTATTTATTTATTTGACAGACAGAGATCACGAGTAGGCAGAGAGGCAGGCAGAGAGAGAGGAGGAAGCAGGCTCCCTGCTGAGCAGAGAGCCCGATGCGGGACTCGATCCCAGGACCCTGAGATCATGACCTGAGCTGAAGGCAGAGGCTTAACCCACTGAGCCACCCAGGCGCCCCATTCTACCAAGGTTTTGAGACCTATCTTCTGAAATAACAAATCAGCACTTTTGCTTTCCCCTTTTATACCTATGTGGGCAATATGTAACTCACCACAGAGAATAACTGTTAAGATACAGCCCTGTCAGTTCCAAGCTCAAAATCTGCTTGCCTCCTGCTTCAAGGGTCCACAAATGTCTCAGGCACAAGTTCACAGAGGAAATGCCTTACCTTCCATTAAGGCTGGTGACAGAAGCTGAAGCTGTCAGATAGTCCTGTGACACACTCAAGATGTGGCCTTGGGTCTCAACTGTGAGCAGAGATATGGCAGAAGCAGAATGACCTGGTAGGAATCCTCACCCAAGGTATGTGATGTATTGATTCTTCATTTTTACGTACATATATCACAAGATGAAATAGAAACGTGTCTCCCCTCCTCCCAGCCCCCTGCTCCTAACCCCATTTCCTAAAGACATCTTTTTTACTCATTTTTTCTGATAGTTCGTCCATATTTCTAAATAATAGGTTGACCCAGCTATTTCCAGTTTTACCAATTTTGAATGTTGTCCACTGACTTAATGTTAGGATGGGTACAGATTTAGCTCATATGCACTCTCGCCCACCTTCCTAACAGAGCAGAATTTTGTCATTAAAATTCGTAGAATAATATAATAATGTACAAGTGTTCTTCACTTGTGAGCCAGAAAGCATACTAGGTATTTCAATTCCTGGAATTAACATGTGCATTAATTTTTAAATTTGCTTAGCTTTTGGTATATCTACTGCTATTCCTCCCAGTTGCTAAAGCAAGTAACAATGCCTAGCCATAAAAATGTTAAACACTTGAAACATCACATCAGAATCTCCTGGTACCACTCCTCCCTGGGAAGGTCCTCCCCTACTTCCTACCTTCTAGCACAGGCTGAATAAGCTGCTGTCTGGGCTGGGGCATGGCTGTAATCCTGGGGTCCATGTGCTGTCCTCCTGTACTGGGCCCGCTGTACTGGGCTACCTTCTTTTCTACTTTACTGCCTCCTTTACAAGACACATCTTCCTAAGAAAGGGCAGGGCGACTTTTCTGATTCTGTCCATATCTGAAAATGTCTTTATTCCATTCTCATGCAATAGGTTCCTCTGGTTGATAACATTTCTGGAGCTTCTATTAGAGATATCCAATTGAACGAACATATTCATCCACCTCTAGTCTTTCCTGAAACTCCTAATTAAAACAAAAATAATGGTATTTTTAAAAAGGCATAGTCACAGGGATAAACAGAACAGGAAAGAAGATGGCAAAGTTGTAAAAACTGGAAAACAGAAGGAACAGGGTCCTGAGATCAAGGCCTGCATTGGGCTCTCTGCTCAGTGGGGAGCTTGCTTCCTCCTCTCTCTCTGCCTGCCTCTCTCTGCCTACTTGTGATCTCTTTCTCTCTCTGTCAAACACCACACCACAGAGGAAACAATACAGAAGGAATGCCTATAGGACACTTAACAAAAACATGCCATTATGGGAGCCTGGGTGGCTCAGAGGGTTAAGCCTCTGCCTTCAGCTCAGGTCATAGTCTCAGGGTCCTGGGATTAAGGCCCGCATTGGGCTCTCTGCTCAGTGGGGAGCTTGCTTCCTCCTCTCTCTCTCTGCCTGCCTCTCTGCCTACTTGTGATAAATAAATAAAATCTTTAAAAAAAAAACAACACGCCATTAACATACTCAAAGTGAGAGACAATACTGTATCCATAAAACAAGAATGGGATGCTTTTAAAAAGGAACATAATACAGATACCGTACAGTAACCGTACATCATAATTTGCCTGGGGATGATCTTGGTTTATGCCAGTTTTCCCAGTATCCTATCCAGTTTATTAGCATTTGTCAGTCTTAAGACTGACTTATTTTAGAAGCAAATCACTCAATTTATTTGAGCGCAGAAAGCTAAATCCTAGGGTAACAGATGAAAAGTAAGGCACCTATATCATATCAACTATACTTGCATTAAAATTTAAAAAAAGAACAAAAAGGAATCTGGCAATATTTAGCAAAACTACATATACACTGACCCTTTGACTCAGCAATCCTGTATTTAAGAATATACAGTGAAGGTACATCTTCAACAATTCGAAGGGGGGAAACATGTATAAAGTTATTTATTGTGGCATTATATTTAATAGCAAACTAATGAGAATAACCTGAAGGCTCATCCATAGGAGGACTAGTTAAACATAAGTATGGTAGGGCGCCTGCGTGGCTCAGTGAGTTGAAGCCTCTCCCTGTGGCTCAGGTCATGATCCCAGAGTCCTGGGATCAAGCCCCACATTGGGCTCTCTGCTCAGCAGGAAGCCTGCTTCCCTTTTTCTCTCTGCCTGTCTCTCTGCCTGCTTGTGATCTGTCTGTCAAATAAATAAAAAATCTTGAAAAAAAAACATTAAAAAAATATATATATATGCAAGCATGATATGGTCCTAGGATGGAGTGCAACACAGTTGTAAAAAAGAATGAAAAAGATCTTTATGAATAAATATAGTGACTTTATGGGTATTCTGTTAAATTAAAAAAGAGAAAAATGGGCGCCTTTGGCAGCTTAGTCAATTAAGCATCTGACTCTTGATTTTGGATCAAGTCCCGCATAGGCTCCTTACTCAGTGGGGAGCCTATTTCCCCCTCTCCTTGTCTTCTCTCTCTGACAAACAAAACAAAACAAAACAAGAACCCAAGAAAGATAAGCCAGAAACTAATCAAATTACTTGCCTATAGGATGTGAGTAAAAACAGGGCAAAGAGAGAAGGAGAGGAAAGAGAAGTTTTTTGTTTGTTTGTTTGTTTTTGTTTTAAGATTTTATTTATTTGACAGACAGGAACCACAAGTAGGCAGAGGCGGGCAGAGAGAGAGGAAGAAGCAGGCTCCCCACTGAGCAGAGAGCCCGATGCGGGACTCGGTTCCAGGACCCTGGGATCATGACCCGAGCCGAAAGCAGAAGCTTTAACCCACTGAGCCACCCAGGCACCCCAAGATTTTCTTTTTTTTTTGTAGGCTCTATGCCAACGTGGGGCCTGAACTCATGACCCCAACATCAAGAGTCACAAGGTTTACCAACTGAGCCAGCCAGGTGCCCCTGCTGAGAACTTTTAAATATATGTTTTTATACAGTTACAACTTCTGAATCTTACTTACATTTTACATATCCTAAAAATAAGTCAGTTACACAACCTTGTGAATATACTAAAAAATGTGAAATTGTGTATTTTAAAGTGGTGAATTTTATGGCACACGAATTATATCTCAAAACAAAAACATTAAAAATAAATCAATAAAATGAGAAGGCAAAGTCCTAAAACTGAATACAAACTGGATGAAATGTTAACACAGTCACCCCAAAGAAAACAAGGAATGAATGCTAGTTGACTTTTGACTTGAGAACTGACCTCACACCCCATCAGTGGGAAACAGCCTACTAACATTTAACAAAGTACAAAAACATCCTGGAATTTACCTAGTAGATGAGTTCTTGGTAGTGGTACAGGAGTAGTAATTCCAAAACTACAAGTATTTTAGGACTGGCCAAATGGACACATATATACAAGGTGTTGGGAACACAGTTCTTACTATGGGAAAAAGAAGATAAAAATATGAGATGGGAGTAAGAGAAGAAGAACTTGAGTATAGAATAGAATTGGAGGTATGAATAAATAGGAGCTTAGCGGGGCGCCTGGGTGGCTCAGTCAGTTAAGCATCTGCCTTCGGGTCAGGTCATGATCTCCGGGTGCTGGGATGGAGTCCCACATTGGGCTCCCTGCTCAGGAGGGAGCCTGCTTCTTCCTCTCTCTGCCTCCTCCCCGCTGCCTATGCTCTCTCTCTCTCTCTCCCCCACCAACAAATAAATAAATAAGATCTTAAAAAAAAGAAAAGATAGATGAAGTACTTAGGGGTAAAATGTCATAGTATCATTAATATACTCTCCAAGGGTTCAGGAAAAAACGTGTAAAAAAAGCAACTGTTGTGCTCGCTTCGGTAGCACATATACTAAAAAAGCAACTGTAGCAAACTGCTATGGATAGGTGAATGCAGCTAAAGGCAATATAAACACTCATGTACCTTTTCTACAGACTTGAAATTTCTCATATTGAAGGTAAGGGGTAGAAGGGAGCTGACAAACCCAGATCTCATCCCCTGTACTTGGTTTGCTCAGGCAACCCTGTCTCTCCTTCACCCCTGCAAAGATGGGTGACTTACTGAAGACAGGGTCAAACAGGTGTCTCTTGGTTGAGGGACACCAGTTCAACTGAAAGTCAGGGTTCTGTACTTAGCTGGGGAGGGCAGAGTCTCAAGTCCCTCCTTCCAGAACCCCAGCCTCCGAGAAGCCCGGAACATTCCTCTATGGAAAAATCTGGCCAGCGCGGGGCGCCTGGGTGGCTCAGTGGGTTGAAGCTCTGCCTTCAGCTCGGGTCATGATCTCGGGGTCCTGGGATCGAGCCCCGCATCCTGCTCTCTGCACAGCAGGGAGCCTGCTTCCCGCCCCCCCTCTCTGCCTGCCTCTCTGCTTAATTGTGATCTCTATCAAATGAATAAAATCTTAAAAAAAAAAAATCTGGCCAGCCCAAGAAAAAGGTCCCCGAGGGGAGGACACTCCCAGTGAAACAATCCAGCTGGTTCACTGTCCATGGAGGCCCACAAGCACAGAGCTTCCAGCTACACACAGCAGACAGGCAAGGCCCACCAACCTCTGCCGAGAGCCTACAAATGAAAACACCACACCACAGAGGAAACAATACAGAAGGAATGTCTATAGGACACTTAACAAAAACACGCCATTATGGGAGCCTGGGTGGCTCAGAGGGTTAAGCCTCTGTCTTCAGCTCAGGTCATAGTTTCAGGGTCCTGGGATCAAGGCCCGCATTGGGCTCTCTGCTCAGTGGGGAGCTTGCTTCCTCCTCTCTCTCTACTTGTGATCTCTTTCTCTGTCAAATAAATAAATAAAATCTTTAAAAAAAAAAACAAAACAACACGCCATTAACATACTCAAAGTAAGAGACAATACTGTATCCATAAAACAAGAATGGGATGCTATTAAAAAGGAACATAATACAGACACCATTAACCCCTCCCACCCAAAGAAAAATATCCACTAGAAATGCAACATGATGGCAAAAATGAAAATCTGTTAAAAGATGTGGTGCAAGTAGAAACTTCCTTAAAGTAAGATATTATTTTTTTAAAAAGATTTTATTTATTTATTTGACAGAGAGAGAGATCACAAGTAGGCAGAGGCAGGCAGAGAGAGGGGGGAAAGCAGGCTCCCTGCTGAGCAGAGAACGTGATGCAGGGCTAGATCCCAGGAGCCTGAGATCATGACCTGAGCCGAAGGCAGAGGCTTTAACCCACTGAGCCACCCAGGTGCCCTGAAATGAAACTTCCTTAAAGTAAAACAAAATGACAAAGAGATGGAGAACTAGAGACTGAAAAAACTAGAGATCAGTCCAAGAGCTTCAACTTCCAGTAACACATCTAAAAGAGACAAGATAAATGGAAGAGAAAAAAAAAAAAATCTAGTGTTTTCTTTCCCTAAACCAAGAGGCATGAGTTCCTAAGATGAAAAGATCTGCTAAGCGGCTAGCACAATGTATCAAAAGATACTCAAAATTTCCAGAACAAAAACAGGTTTCATTCAAAGAATCAGAATTACAGCATCGGCAATGTTGAAAGCTCATAAAAATGGAGAAAGGTCTTCCAAATTGTAAGGGAAAGTTATTTCTAGCTAGTAATTCTAAATTCAGCTAAATCTGTATCATGTGTGAGGGTGAAATAAAGGAATTTTCAAACATGTAAGCAAGGAACTAAAAACTTTTATCTCCATGTTCCTTTTCTGCAGAAGTTATTAAAGACAGCAGTACATTACTTAAATGAGGGAAAAAAACAAAACAGGAAACTGAAAAACAAAGGATCTAACATGAGAGAGAGAGAAAGAGAGAGAGAAAGAGACACAGGCAGACAAGTGTGGACAGACATGAGGGAGAAACCTGCTGATTCACCCATGCTGATGGTGAAGGGAAAACCCAAGAGGGCAGCCGGGAAGGTGGGCAGCAGGCCCTGTCAGCACTAAACCAACAGGTGAAGTCAGGTGGCTCTGGGGAAGGAGACTGCAAAATCACTCCAGCAGAATAAAATGGGAGATGTACAACTGAGGGGAAATCAGGAGAGATCTATTCTTGCTAAGGACTTTTTTTTTTTTTTTTAATGTAAATCTACAGCCACTTTGACAAACCATTTGGCCATTTCTTAAAAAGTGAAACATAAATTTACAATATGACCCGGAAATCCCACTCCTATGTACTTTCCAAGACAAATGAAAGCCTATGTCTCCTTGAAAACTCGCAAAATTCATAGCAGCTTTACTAACAAAGTGGAAGCAACTCAAATGCTCATCAAAGTGAAAGAGTAAACAAAATGTGGCATAAGCCACAGAATGGAAAATCTGCTGTGGAAAGGAACAAACCACTGACAGAGTCTGCAAATGGATGAGCCTCAAAGACATGATGCCACATGGAAGAAGCCAGACACAAAAGGCGGCATATGGTATGATTCCCTTTATAGGAAATGTCCAGAAGTCTGCAAGTCTGTAAGACGAAGAAAATAGATTAGTGGTTGCCTGGGACTGGCGGAGGGAACAAGGAATGACTACAAACGGACAGGGGATCTTTGGGGGCAAGAGACATGCTCTAAAGTTGCAGAACTCTTTAAATTTCACAAAAATCATAGACTTGTATGCTTTTAAAAGTCAGAAATTTTATGGTACATAAAACTACATCTTTTTTTTTTTTTTGAGATTTTATTTATTTGACAGAGATCACAGAGAGCCAGTCAGAGAGAGAGGAGGAAGCAGGCTCCCTGCTGAGCAGAGAGCCCGATGCAGGACTTGATCCCAGAACCCTGGGATCATGACCTGAGCGGAAGGCAGAGGCTTTAACCCACTGAGCCACCCAGGCGCCCCCATAAAACTGCATCTTAATAAAGGTGTTAAAAACCTGAAAGTCTTACTTAAGACACATAAAACGTTTTCTTTAAAGTACTTTGTTAAAAAGTTTTACTTTGTTAAAAAGTAAAACAAAAAGAAAACTACATGGATGGACCTTGAAAATATTATGCCAATTGAGAGAAGCTAGACACGAAATACTGCATATTGTATGACTCCATTTCTATAAAATGTGAAGTGTCAAATCCACAGGAACAGAAAGTGAGTGAGTGGCTGCCAGGGGCTAAGGCTTGAGAGAAAATGGGAGAGTGCCTGCTGATGGACACAGGGTTTTATTCTGGGGTGACAAAAAAGTTCTACACTTGGGGCGATGATTCTGAAAATGTTCTAAAAACCACCAAAAACTGTACTTACCAAGCAAATTCTACGGTATATGAATCATACCTCAATAAAGTTATCAAAACAAAAAGATGATGATGACAATGTTCAATTCTGGCTTAAGACAAAATGTTTTACCAGCAAAAAGGAAATGGAATCCCCCTCCATGCCCTGCCAAGAGCAGCACAGACGGAGCAAGAACTCTGGGAGTGAGAAGACAAAGGGGAAAGTGTCAGCCACCTTGTTCAGGAAAAATCAACAGAAAATGCCTAAAACCATGGCATTCAGAGACCCACAGATAAATGCTAAGTGAATCAATAGTTAAAGAAATCTCAAGTATTTGCTTCTGAGAAGTGGGAAATGGGGCAGGGGACATCAGGGTTAAGTTCTAAAATAAAAAGGCTTATAAAACTATCTGAATATTCAGATCATGTGTACAAATAACCCTAATACAACTCCAACTAAAATTCTGATTTAGACAATTAAAATCAGCTCCTCTTCAGATCCAGATGGCCTTGCCCCATTGTTTTCCCACGCCGGTGCCGCTGCTGAACATCTCATGCGATTCTGATTCCTACTCTTTTTACCAGGACCTGTGTTCTCACTCTTTTGGACGTGTGGTGTTCACTGTATTTCTGACATACTGCAATTATACAAGATATCTTGTCTAAGTCTTCTAAAAATTATTATGCCCTCTTAACTCCAAAGCTACATGACTAAAAGACCCCTGCTCCTATATTTTTAAAAAAGAACTTGGGATGCCTGGGTGGCTCAGTTGGCTAAGCAACTGCGTTCCGCTCACATCATGATCCCAGGATCCTGGGATAGAGTCCCCCATGAGACTCCTTGCCCAGCAGGGAGCCTGCTTCTCCCTCTAGCTGTTCTGCCTTCTGCTCCTCTGCTTGTGCTCTCTTTCTAGGACAAATAAATCAAAAAATATTTTTTTAAAAATTAAAAATAGGAGGGGCGCCTGGGTGGCTCAGTTGGTTGGACGACTGCCTTCGGCTCGGGTCATGATCCTGGAGTCCCGGGATCGAGTCCCACATCAGGCTCCCAGCTCCATGGGGAGTCTGCTTCTCCCTCTGACCTTCTCCTTGCTCATGTTCTCTCTCACTGTCTCTCTCTCAAATAAATACATAAAATCTTAAAAAAAATAATTAAAAATAGGGGCACCTAAGTGGCTCAGTTGGTTAAGTGTCTGCCTTTGGTGGCTCACATCAGGCTCCCTGCTTGTCAGAGAGCCTGCTTCTCCTTCTCCATGCCACTTGCCCTGCTTGTGCTCGCTCTCACTCCCTAATAAATAAAATCTTTAAAAAAATAAAAGATTCTAATGGGGGATGGGTGGCTGGGTGGCTGAGCTGACTGAGCGTCCAACTCGAGTTCAACTCAGCTAATGATCTCAGGGTTGTGAGTTGAAGCCCACATTGGGCTCTGTGCTCAGCATAGTGTCTGCTTGTCCCTCTCCTTCTGTCCCACCCCCTGCTTGTGCAGGCTCTCTCACTCTCAAATAAATAAATAAATACTTTTTTTTTAAAGATTTTTTTTTTTTTTTTAATTTGACAGATCACAAGTAGGCAGAAGTAGGCAGAGAGGCAGACAGAGAGGGAGAAGCAGGCTCTCTGCTAAGCACAGAGCCTGATGTGGGGCTCGATCCCAGGACCCTGGGATCATGATCTGAGCCAAAGGCAAAGGCTTAACTCACTGAGCTACCCATGCGCCCCGTAAATAAATAAAATCTTAAAAAGAACAACACCACACAAAAAAACCCCAAAACTCTTATTGGGCCAACTGGCTGGCTCAGTTGGCATGCAGCTCCTTTTAAAAACTTCTTTAGTGGGAGAACACATGTACACAAGCAAGCATGTGGAGAGGGAGAGGGAGAATTTTAAGTAGGCTCCACACCCAGCATGGAGCCCAACATGGGGACTGATTTCACGACTCCCAGAGATCACAACCTGAGCCAGAATCATGAGTCATAAACTTATTAGCAAACTGTACCACCCAGGTGCCCTGAGCATGTGGCTCTTAGTCTCCATTGTTGTGAATTTGAGCCCCACACTGGGTGTAGAGATTACTTAAAAATAAAACCATGGGGACGCCTGGGTGGCTCAGTTGGTTGAGCAGCTGCCTTTGGCTCAGGTCATGATCCCAGCGTCCTGGGATCGAGTCCCACATCGGGCTCCTTGCTCCGCAGGGAGCCTGCTTCTCCCTCTGACTCTGCCTTCCACTCTGTCTGCCTGTGCTCACTTTCGCTCGCGCTCTCTCTCTGACAAATAAATAAAATCTTAAAAAAAAAAATAATAAAATAAAAAAATAAAAAATAAAACCATGGGGCGCCCGGGTGGCTCAGTTGGTTAAGTGTCTGCCTTCTGCTCAGGTCATAATCCCAGGGTCCCGGGACTGAGCCCCAAATTAAGTTCCCTGCTCAGTAGTGAGTCTGCTTCTCCCTCTCCCACCCCCACTCATGCACACTCTCATGCTTTCTCAAACAAAGTCTTTTAAAAGGAGGGGGCACCTGGGTGGCTCAGTCGGTTGGGCATCAGAATCTTGCTTTCTGCTGGGGTGGTGATTTCAGGATCATGAGATCAAGCCCCGCCTCAGGCTCTGCACTCTGCACAAGCCTGCTTAGGATTCTCTCTCTCCCCTGTCCCTCTTGCTGCTCTCCTCCTCTCTCAAAAATATTAATAAATCTTAAAAAAAAGAAAGGAACTTATACTAATCAGATACTGGATTTTCCAGACTAATTTTTCAATGGGTAAGAGCTCTTTCTTAATTTGCCTTTTCACAGCATTCTGTTTGTGTTCAGAAAATAGACTGTGTATGGATTTATATGTACATATTTTCATTGTGGCAAAACACATATAAAATTTTAGCCATTTCTGGGGCACCTGGATGGCTCAGTCGGTTGAGCAGCTGCCTTCAGGTCTGGTCATGATCCCAGGGTCCTTCGACCAAGTCCCACACTGGGCTCCCTGCTCAGTGGGGAGTGTGCCTTTCCCTCTCCTTTTGCTGCTCCCCCTGCTTATGCTTTCTCTCTGTCAAATACTAAGTATTTTAAAAATTTAACCATTTTTAAGGACATGGGTCATATACCTTTCTTTCAAAATGGAATTACTGGATCTAATGGTAGTTCTATTTTTAATTTTCTGAGGAACCACAATGTTTTCCACAGTGACATACCATTTCACATTCCCACCAATTGTGCAAAAGCATTCCAACTTCTCCACAACCCACCATCATCTCCACTATGACTTGTTTTGATAGCAACCATCCTATGGGTGTGAGTGGTGTCTCATGGTGGTTTTGATTTGAGCTTTCCTAATGATTAGTGATGTTGAGTGCATTTTCATGTGCTTGTTGGCCATCTGCATATCTTCTATGGAGACAGTCTTCTGCCCATTTTAAAAATTTTTAAAAATGATTTTTAATTATTTGTCAGAGAGAAAGAGTGCACATGCACATGAGCACAAGCAGGGAGAGCAGCAGGCAGAGGGAGAAGCAGGCCCCCGCCAAGCAGGGAGCCCGATGCAGGGCTTGGTCCCAGGACCCTGGGATTATAACCTGAGCTGAAGGTAGACACTAACCTACTGAGTCACCCTGGTGTCCCTCCTTTGCTCATTTTTTAAAATCAGATTTTTTTGTTGTTGTTGAGTTGTAGGTTTTTAAAATATATATTCTCAGTATTAGCCCTTCATCAGATATGATTTGCAAGTATTTTCTCCCAATCCATAGGCTGCCTATGGATATCCACTCTGTTGGATGTTTTAAGGCAGTTTTAAATTTTGATGCAGTGCAATTTACCTCTATTTTTCCTTTGCTATGTTTTTTAAAAATTTTTTCAATTTATTTATTTTCAGAAAAACAGTATTCATTCTTTTTTCACCACACCCAGTGCTCCATGCAATCCGTGTTTCCTTTGCTATGTTATAGGTGCTACCTGTAAGAAATCATTGCCAAGCCCAATGTCATTAAGCTTTTTTCTTATGTTTTCTTCTATAAGTTTTGTAGTTTTAGCTCTTATGCTTGGGTTTTTGACCCATGTTGGATTTTTGTACACAGTTTAAGTGAAGGTTCTCTGGCATGTATGTAGCTATCCAGTTTTCCCAGCACCATTTACTATTCTCCCCACCCATGAACCATACTCTTGTGGAAAATAATTTTACCATATATATGGTTTATTTCTGAGTTCTCTATTCTATTCCATTGGCCTATATACCAGAATCACACTGTCGCAATTACTGCAGCTTTGTAGCAAGTTTTAATATCACAAGTGTGAGATTTCCAACTTTATTCTTTTCCAAGAATGATTTGGCTATACGAATTTTAGGATGTAGTTTCCTATTTTGGCAAATACGGTTTTTGGCATTTTGATGGAGATTGTACTAAACCTGTGCATTGCTTGGGTAGTACTGACAGCTTCCTAACTCTTCCAGTCTGCGAACATGGGATGTCTTTCATGTATATCTTCTTTAATTTCTTTCAGCAATGTTTCATAGTTTTCAGTGTACTAGGTTTTTCATCTTTTTGGTTAAATTTATTCCTAAGTGTTTTATTCTTTTTGATGCTACTGAAAATGGGCCAGTCTCCTTCATTTTCTTGTTCATTGTTAAGTGTATAAAAACATAACTTTTTGTGATTTTATGTCCTTAAACTTTGCAGAATTCTTTTATTAGTACCAATAATGTGTGTGTGTGTGTGTGTGTAATCTTTAGGATTTTCTACATATAAAGTTATGCCACCTGTGAACAGGGATAATTTTACTTCTTCCTTCCCAATTCTGTTGCCTTTATTTTCTTATCTAATTGCTCTGGCTAGAATTAATTTCCAATCCTATGTTGAACAGAAATGGTAAAATCCTTGTCCTGTTTCTGATCTTAGAGGAAAAGCTTTCAGTCCTTACTACTGAGTAGGATATCAGCTGTGGGTGTGCCCACAGCTACAGGACTTTATTATTTCTAAGTAGTTTTCTTCTATTCCTAGCTTGTTGAGTGTTTGTATCATGAAAGAATGGTTAATTTTACAACATGCTGTGATTTCCTCCTCTACATTTTGTTAGTGTGGTATGTTACATTGATTGAGTTTAGTTTGTTGAACCATCCTTGCATTCCAAGAGTAAATCCATTTGGTTACAGCATATAATCAATCATCTTAATGTGTTGTTAGATTTTGTTTCCTAACTTGGCTTAGAATTTTTGCATCAGTGTTCATGGGATATTGGTCTGTAATTTGCTTCTGGAAGCTTGTATCTGGGAATTTTCCATTTCATCTAGGTCACCCAATTTGTTGGCACACAATTCTTCAGGTACTCTCTCATAAACCTTTTTATTTCTGTAAAATTGGTAATAATGTCAATTCCGTCTCTTTAGTTATTTGGGTGTTCTCTTTTTAGTCCTTCTAGCTAAAGGCTTGTCAATTTTTTTGATCTTTGGTTTTGCTGATTTTTTTTCTAGATTTTCTACTTTCTATTTACCTCTGTTCAAATCTTTATTTTCTTGATTCTGTTAGCTTTGGTTTTAGTTCTTTATTTTCCTAGTTCCTTAGGTTCCTTTCTTCCTGTGAAGTTAGGTTGTTGACTTAAGATCTCTTTTTTAATGTAACATTTACAGCTGTAATTTCCCTCGTAGCACTGTTCTAACTGCATCCCAGTGGTTTTGGTATGTTGTGTTTTCATTTCATTTGTCTCAATATTTTCTAGTTTCCTTTGTGATGTCTTCTTGACACTGACCATGTTTAAATAAGAGTGTGCTACTGAGTATCCACATATTTGTGAATTTTCCCCCTTTCCTTCTACTGGGGACTTCCAGTTTTGTTCCATTGTTAATTGGAAAACATACTTTGTATAATTTCAACCTTCTAAATGTATTGACTTTTGTGCCTAACATATGGTCTATCCTGCAGATTATTGTATGTGTACTGGAGGAGAAAACATGTGTATTCTGCTATTGTTGATAGCTACTGTGATCCTGTAAGTGCCCAAGGCTCTAGTCCCCTTTCTTTGTTCATTTGTTCCAAAGACTCAGTAGTTTCAATGCCCTACAAATTCACTTATTCTTTCTTCTGACTGGTAGAGGCTACTATTCAACCTTTCTAAGGGATTTTTCAATTCAGTTACAGTGTTTTTCTTTATAATTTCTTTCTCTTTGTTGGTATTCTCATTTTGTTCATATATTGTTATCCTGAGTTCCTTCAGTTCTTGGTGTTTTCCTTTAGCTCTTTGGGCACATTTAAGATAGTTTTAAAACATTTGTCTAGTATGTCCAATGTCTGTGTCCTCAAGGATAGTTTCTGCCACCTAATCTTATTCCTTTAAATGGGCCATATTTTCCTCTTCCTTTGTATAACTTGTGATTTTGTTTTTGTTGAAAACTAATCATCTGAATATACAGCCACCTTTCCCAATCTTTGCAGACTGGCTCGGTGTTAAAGTCCTTCGCTAATTAGCACGATTTGTTCTGAACCTTGGGACCACTGTGGGGTATGTACCTTGCCTAGGCCTGTGTGTGAACTTTTTTTATTCCTAAGTATAGATGGCTGTTTAAGAAATCTTAATTTCTTTTTTCTTTTTTTTTTTAAAGATTTTATTTATTTATTTGACAGAGAGAAATCACAAGTAGATGGAGAGGCAGGCAGAGAGAGAGAGAGGGAAGCAGGCTCCCTGCTGAGCAGAGAGCCCTATGCGGGACTCGATCCCAGGAACCTGAGATCATGACCTGAGCCGAAGGCAGCGGCTTAACCCACTGAGCCACCCAGGCGCCCAAGAAATCTTAATTTCATAGATTCATTAATCTTAATTTCATAGAGACTTGTCCCCCAGCTTCTCAATATTCTTAAGTATTCTATTGCAGCTTTCAGGAGCCCTTTTTCCACTGTCCACAGCTTTTCACAGCCTGAGATCTGAGCTTCCAGTCAGAGAAAAGAGATCAGTCCCTCAGACAGTCCCCAGACAAGCTAGAGTGTTTCAAGTTAAGGACTGCCTGGCTCCATTCTGTTAGAAACAGAGATTTTCAAGCTGGGCTATTGCTTTCTTCAGACCTCCTGTGCCTGGTGGGAAGTGGGTGGGGCAGAGAGGAGTAAACATGCCACAAAATCTCCTACCATTTCAGTGAGGCTTTTTTTGACTGGGTGTTCCTTAGACCTGTGACTGTTTTGGGAGCTTCTGTAAAGTTATAGAACCAGCTACTCTCTGGTTTTTTGGTTTTTTTTTTTTTTCATGTGTATGTGGGGGGCTGGCAGTGGTAATGTGAGGATGAGGGGTTGGAGTTTCTTAGACTGCCAGTTCAAAAGATGTCAGAATATACTTTCAAAGTTTGCTTATTCCTCCCTGAATTAATAAAATAAGCCACTTCTAATATATATTGAGAGGTTATTATGTGCCATGTTCTGGTCTAAACAATTTATAGTTATCAAGTTATTTAAAAGCCTCAAAAGAACCCTAAGAGGCAGGTACTGTTACTTTGGCCATCTTACAGATGAAGACAATGAAGTTCAAAACGGGCCTGTTCAGAGGACCACAGCCAGTTAAGTGGTGGAGACAAGGTTCCAGCCCCAGCAGCTTGGTTCTGAACCTCCACATCTGACCATCATTTTACATAGAGCAGAATTAGCCACCTCAGGTCACCTTGTTTGGACTCTTCTGGTCTAGGATGCTTTGTTCAGAGTCCAGTAAGCACCCAGATGTTTTCTTCCAGAGTCTAGAAAGCACCAGCTCTCTTTCAGGTTTAAGAGGAAAGTGGTTCAGCTTATCAGAGGCTCTGTGAACACTAGTGAGGTTCAGATGAGCCTCAAGGTGGGGGAGCACAGTGGGAGAGTCAGCTTTTTAGTTGGGTTGAAGATATGGCTGAGGGTCTCACCTGTCCCCAGAGAGAATTTCTCTAAATTCTTCTGTTCTCAAGCTCCACAGTTGCCCTCTGCTTGGCCTGCTGGGCCTGGTGTCTCCTATTTTGCCAAAATTAAGTACAAGTGCTATCCAACAGAAATAAAATGCAAGCCACATTTCAATAAGAAATGAAATTAATTTTAATAATGTAATTTAACCCAATATATTAAAAATACTATCATTTCAACACATAACCAATGTAAAAAAGTATTAATGGGGTGTTTTACTTTTTTGTTGTACCAAGTCTGATATTTGGCGTGTACTTTACACTTGTAGTCTGTCCTTGCTCGAAATGGCCACATTTCAAGTGCTCAATAGCCACACGTGACTCGGGGCTACTAATAGGGCAGTGCTGGTCTACAAAATGAAGTTCCTGGCTGCCGGTGGGAGGGGTCATCTAGCTCTGTGTAGCAAGGAAGGGAGACCCATGGTGAAAGAATCCCACCAACCGATCCATTCCCATGCCAGGTGCCCACCAGCCTCAGTATTTAGAGCACCAAGCCTTTCAGTGGTGCTGCCTGTCAAACCAGTTCATTTCCTAATCATTTTTCCCTCAACCAGGCTCACAGTTACAGTTTCTCTGCTGTGCTAAGTTCACTCTCCTCCTACTAGCTTTTCTTAAAGGAAAAAAAAAAAAAAAGCCTACATAGTATCTGGCATATTCCAAAGAACATATGTAACACAAATGTAAGAAATAAAGCCTAATAATAAAATACAGCTGTGAGCCCTCCACCCCTACTCCCACCCTACTTCAGAATCCAGACATGAGCTGTAGGGTTGTTTCTTATTCCTCTGTCTCCCCACCAGGGAGGAACCAAGAGCCTATACTTTGTTTCACCATTTTGCCTTTTTTGTTATCACACCTGTATGTATGTACATAAGACAATGGTCACTTTTGCTTGTCTTTATGGTGTTGTGTTTTTTGGCAAGTTGCCTTTGTCACCTACATGCTGCTCTTAAGATCCAGTGATGTTGTCACAAGGACCTACTATTCACTCACTGTTGTTTGGTCCATAATCGCCATGATGTGAACACAGACATCTGGGCTGTTTCCAAGATGTTTATTAGTATGAAGAGTGCTGCAAGAACCTCTCTAGAGCTCCCCAGATGAAAATCCTGGACCACAGAATATGAGAATGTTCAACTTCGTAAGTTAATGCCAGTTTTCCAAAGCAGGTACATCAGTTTATCCCCCTCACCAGCAGCAGGTAAGATTTCCGAGTCACTCACATCCTCTCCAACACTTGGTTTTGTCAATACCTTAATTTTTGCCAAGAGACATCTTAATTTCTGCCTATTTAAGTAACTGTAAAGTGGAATCTCACTGTGGCCTTGGAATTCTAATGAGGCTGAATATCTTTCTATCTGTTTAACCACTGTTCTTGTTAATTTTTCCGTGACATGCCCGTGTGTCTTTTGTCCACATGTAGGAGTTCTTTATGTGTGCTGGACTATAATCCTTTTTTTTAAATTTTTTTTTTTTGGACTATAATCCTTTATGTGCTATACATATTGCAAATTTATTCCCACTCTGTGGCTTGTCTGTTCACATTCTTTACAGGTACCTTTTGGAAAAGGGAAGATCTTAATTTTAATCTAGTAAAACTGGTCATTTTTATTTTAGAATTATCCTTGTGACTTAAAAAACAACAACAACAACAACAACAAACTTTCCTACCAAGGTCATAAAGATATTCTTCTAGATTGTGTGTGTTCTAAAAGGTTTTCTTTAATTAACCTGGAACTAATTTTTCTGTACATTTTATATACATGCTCTCCTAACTGTCACAGTGCTACGATTGGGGAACCTAGCCTCTGCCCAGTGATATATAATTCCACCTGTGCCATATATCGTTTCTCAGGTCTGTTTCTGGCAGCTCTTCTGTTCCATGGACCAATCTGTGCTTCCCTGAGCCAACGATAACGTGAGCCTTGGCACAGGTAAGGCAACTGCTCACACCTTCCTCTTCTTCAGAGTGTCCTACAATATTAGGACTTTATCTTCTGCACATTTTAAAACTGACTTGTCACATTTCCCAAAAACCCCTTTGGAGATGCACTGACTCCACAGATCAATCTAAGAACAGGCCACACTGAGTCTTCCTAGCCAAGAATATCCTGTCTCTATTTATTCAAATCTTTAATGTCTCCATTACATTTTTCAAATCTTTAATGTCTCCACTACATTTTTCTCCATTAAGGAACTTTATGCATCTTATGTTAGTTTCCATTTACATCAAAGATGGTTCAGTCAGAAGAACAGAAGCCATGCTAGGTATTTCAAAAACAAGGAGTTTAATACGGGGTATCAGGTACTTTCAGAGCAACTGCAGAGGCTGGAGTGTGCAGAAAAGTGAGCCACCTCTAGCCTTCCACTCCGCCTCTGCAGCTTTAGTCCCAACTCGGGACACCATCCACAAGACAGGAACCCGCAGGAAACCTCCGCCCATCACAGCTGCTCTACAGTCCTATGACAGCAGACAGGAGGCCGCTATGGAGGCCAATGTGCTCCCTCACCCGCGCACCCCCACACCACTGCCAGAGGAAGAGAGTCCACCTCCCTCTACCTTCCAGACTTCATGGGAAGGATCTCTTGGGCTAAGTGAGAGCCAAAGCCCAATGGCAGTGGGGTCTGAATAAGAGAGGTCCAGCCTTCTAGCCCTGGAAATGCAGGCAATGTACTGAATGTCCAGACTGTATCTAGCACCATCCATTTCCTATCTTCCAAAAACATGCTGAAATTACTGGCCTGCTGTTCCATCTTTTTCCATTTTACATCTTTCATATCTTCTATACTCTTTTACTATAATTTAACAGGCTTTCAGGAGGACAATAACGTAATCTCTTACAGTCCCTCCAGAAGTCCTGAAGCCCAGGTTCAAAAGCCTAACCAAGCATGGCCAGGGCTTCTCACAGGTTTATTTAAACTCTCCCCATAGACGGGAAGGCCACAGCAAAGGCAGTTATCAGGTAACTCCCTGTCCACACTCCCCTCCCCATACACAAAGATTTTTCTTCTTTCTTCTTTTTGTGTGTGAGTGGGGGGGGGGGGGTAGGGGAGTTGGTAGGAATGTTAATAAGAATTTACCATATTCATGATGTTCAAAAAAATTAATTTAGGGGCTCCTGAGTGGCTCGGTGGGTTAAGCCTCTGCCTTTGGCTCAGGTCATGATCTCAGGGTCCTGGGATCGAGCCCCACATAGGGCCCTCTGCTTGGCGGGGAGCTTGCTTCTCCCTCTCTCTCTGCTTGCCTCTCTGTCTACTTCTGATCTCTCTCTCTTTCTCTGTGTCAAATAAATAAATAAATAAAATCTAAAAACAGAAAAAACAACAACAAAACAGAAAATATGACAAAATTTCAGCAATTTTTGATTCAGAGACGTGAGAAACAAGTACTATATTTATTATTCGTTCATTTTCATAACTTACATTTCTCACAATCCCAACTTTTTTTTTAATATTTTTTATTTTTTTTTTAAAGATTTTATTTATTTATTTGACAGAGAGAAATCACAAGTAGATGGAGAGGCAGGCAGAGAGAAGAGAGAGGGAAGCAGGCTCCCTGCTGAGCAGAGAGCCCGATGTGGGACTCGATCCCAGGACCCTGAGATCATGACCTGAGCCAAAGGCAGCGGCTTAACCCACTGAGCCACCCAGGCGCTTTTTTTTTTTAATATATATATATTTTAAAGGTTATTTATTTATTTATTTATTTGACAGACAGAGATCACAAGTAGGCAGAGAGGCAGGCAGAGAGAGGGGGGGAGGCAGGCTCCCTGCTGAGCAGAGAACCTGATGCGGGACTCGATCCCAGGACCCTGGGATCATGACCTGAGCCGAAAGCAGAGGCTTTAACCCACTGAGCCACCCAGGCACCCCTCACAATCCCAGCTTTAAGACTAATTAGAAATCAAAGCTTACTGCCCACCTGGATCATCGCGTAGCACTACATCACGGGACAGACAGGGTACCAGATGCAAGGGGAGGCCAGGAGTGAGCCAGGAGGTTCAACAGCACCTCAGCCCTCCCACTCTTTCTCAAACACTCCTTGGCCCTATCAGGGCTCCATGAGTTTCCACACACTGCCATGATCATTGTGCCTTCAGTGGCTAGGGCCTGGAGCACACTATCTAAGCTGAACTCCAGGCTCCTGTTAAACAGACTTTATTTCTGTCTGGGGAGAAAATATGGCTACCTCTATAATCTCACATCAACACTTGTGCTAAGTGACTTGTGACCTCCTGTGCCAGAGCTTGTGGGACAGAAGAGAAATAAAATCTAGTCCCTGCCTTTATCAAGTCCACAGTGGATGGAGAAATGAACAAGATGAACTAGAATGCCAACCACTGTTTTCCGTACCTACACAACAGAACAGTTATTACATACAACCCTAAAAGCAAAGCCAAAAAGCACTTTGCGATCAGCAGTAAGTCGTCCTCCCACTCGAAAACCAGTCAAGAATCATTTGGTTCTTTGTTCAGAATATTCTCTAGGAGGCTGGATATGAAGTTTCATACCACATAAGGCAGACCCAGGGAAGATCCCAATCACAACCGCCGGTCCTCAACAGCTGATACAACACAAAGCACCAGCAGCCCAAGCACAGGGTAGCTTGTGCCGTCCAGGCTGTGACCTAAGGAAGGAGCAGGTGGGTTCCCAGACACAGGGCTGTCCCAGAAGCTTCTGCCCCAGCGGCCACCATTCAAACTCATTTGCAAAGGCAAGTACCTCAACTAGAGACGTGCGTAATCCAATGAACAGGCTTGAGGGGTAACTGCGATCCCTTCTAAAGGCCATCTTTTCAGGCAAACAGTCTGACCAGACTACCTCCACTTCTTACTTGGAACCCCCTTCAAAGTACTGTCCCAAGCTCAAATGTTGCCTTGTATTTGATACCCTACCTGATACCCAGGGTTGGAGGTAACTGGTTTTTCTTCAGTACCTGACCCACAGGAATTACAACACTCCTTCCATTTACCAAATGTTAAAAAGGACCTCCGTCCTAGGCCAGGTCACACTTAGGAAGAGGACAGGTCTCCTGCTTTCGGGGAGCTCACAGTCTGGAAGGAGAGATCAAGCATGGGCACAGGTAATGGTGAGAATTAATGGTGGTTCTAGATGTTGTCAGAGAGAGAGAAGAGGTGCTGGCAGAAGCTAACCTCCACCCCGAGGGCCCAGAGATGCCTGCTTGTTGTGGTATCATCTGAGACAAGTCTTGAAGGACAGGCAAGATCCGTCCACATGAAAACAGAACAAGAGGATCCCAGGAAAAGAATAAGGCATGAATGAAGCATGTGGCTAGAAAATTCATCACAGAGTGGGCATAAGAAACAGTCCAGCTTACCCATTCAAGGGAAAACAGCAATAAATCGGGTTGGTAAAGCAAAACCAAACTAGAATATCAAGAAATTAAAATGCTAGGCTGAAAAGTTATTCGGTCTGAGGTTCTGAAGGTAGAATAAACACATCTTCTTAGGGGCTTTACTGGTGCTACCTGGGTCTTAAATTAGTGCGTGTGCATGTGTGTGTGTGTGTGATCACGTATGTGTGTGTGTCACACACACATGTATGGGCAAATCCAAGATACTACATATTCCATCCTAACCCAAAAGAACCAGGGATGCAGTGAACACCATTTCTCATGGGGCGTGTTACACTCCCTGAGGGTGCTGGGGCAGAAACCAAGTGGAGAACCAACAGTTTAAACTTTCTGTGGCATCTGCATATATCTTTAGGAGCCCATGCACTGTCAGGAGAAAATCCCCAGGTGGAAATTTACTAGGGACTGAGCGAGCAGGACGGGTTGGTAGAGCCAAAGCCCGTCTAATGACCCTCATCAGGATTCTAGCCAAGTCTCAAAGAGCACCCACCTCCAGAGGCAGGTGAGGAGGCGGTAAGAGGGTACCACATTTCAGAGGCGCTGCTCTCGGGGCCGGCAGTGCCAACAGAAACATACCATCCTGGGCACCTCTCTTGTCTCACCCCAGCCCTGCCACTGCAACTTTGCAAATTCTGGGATCTGCCTGTGTTGAGCAGTTATTCTTAGAGAGAGAGAGAGAAGGCTGAGAGGGGAGGGTTTCAGCTCAATGTAAGCTTCCAGTGAATGGCTACCACCTGGGCTGCAGTGGACACCCCCCGTCCCCCCATCGACGGAAGCACAGTCACACAGCTGTGATGGAGGTGGGGTCAAGGGTGGCCCTACACACTCACCTGGACAGTCGGCTTCGTCGCTCTCATCCTCACAAGTCACCCAGCCGTCACACTGCCAGGGGAGGGGGATGCACTGGATGGCGCCGCTGCGACAGGCAAACTGCCCAGGGTTGCACCGCAGCTCTGTGGAACCAAAGGGCAAGAGGCCATTGAGGAAGCGGTGGCAGCAGTGGAGATGGGACAGCCAGGCCTGCCGCCGCCTGGGCCCAGGAGCACGCCCCGACAGGGTTAGGGTTAGGGTTAGGGTTAGGGGCAAGGCCCCCCACCCAAGACATGGGTCTTTATGTGCCACCTCAAACATACACCTGACACATTTCTGCTCAGAGTCTGACTTGGCGCTAGACTACAGAGGTCACAAGAGGGCACACCTCTCACCGCAGGAGGGGCTATGGGTCAACAAGAAACACACACACACACACACACACACACACACACACACGTTTCTGATGAAGAGCAAATCAGGAGAGCGCACCACAGGAGTGCTCAAACAGCGTGAGGAAGGAGAAACGGCCTGTACCTGAGGGGCTCTGGAATCCTTCTGAAAGAAGATGGGATATAAACAGGGTTCCCAAGGCAGGATGGTGGTTTCAATAAACACGTATAATGTAATAGGAAGGGAGAAAACATACCAAAAAAAGTAAAGCTCATGGATAATCACAGGGCAGGAAAACATGCCGAGAAGACGGTATGCAACAGATGGGGAATCACTAGAGGTAAGACGAGAAATATAAAAAGGGTCAGACTATGGAGGCTTTGAGGGTAAGATAATTCTGACCTTTCCTGGGAATGTTAAAGGAAGCCAGAAATTAGTCAGTCGGTCAGTAACATGATGAGATCTGTGTTTTAAGACAGGTAGAACTGGTGATGGTTTCTGGAAGCAATCATAACAGGGGAACCACACAAAGTATCAAATAACCCAGTAAAGTGAGGACTTGAATTGAGGCAGGGGTTGGCAAATTATAGCCCTCGGGTCAACTCCTGCCCCTCCCACTTGTTTTTTAAGTAAAGTTTTATTAGAACACGGCCACAAATATGTATCCGTGTGTGGCTGCTTTTGAGATACAACAGCAGAGTGAAGACTAATGACTAAGAGAGATTAAATGACCTGAAGAGGCCAAAGTATTTCCTCTGGTCCTTCCCACCAGACTTGTGAAGTGAGGCAACGGCTGCTACGTGGGCATACGTGGAGCCAAAAAAAAGCACTGAGGTGTGAAGGATAAATAAAGTTCTACACGCTAATGTGGTAACACAGGAAGAAGAAACAAACAGAGCTCTCTTACTATGGTCCTGCTCCCTCTGTGGTCTTCCCTGTCCTGGAATCGTTCCACTCAAATCCAGGAACTCTTCCCACCCCTGAGGCCTGTCCCATCACTGACCTAAGTAACCAGAGCCAATCTTCACTCTAATTAACCAAGGTAGATGAACCCACCAAATCAGGTAGGACACAGATGTAAGGCCTGAGCCCTTCCCTCCCCACCCACCTGGGACGGCCACGCATGGCATCGTGTACCATAACTTTGGTACCTTCACAAGAGAGCCTTTTCAGAGCGCTCTGCAAGGAGACAATCCTCATCCCCCGCCAGGGTTATATGTCTGAGAGTCTTCCACTCTGAAGCAGGGAAGAGAAGGGCCAGGGAAAGGAACCCAGAATCCAGTGTTCACTCTTCTCCACCTGCCACTATGCACTGCAGTAAATCAATCAATCTAATCATAAGGAAAGCTTCTGTTACATATATGGCATGGACAAAAGAGTCACAATGCTCCATAATTTATAAAGTCTTCCAGTCAAGATGGAGTTAGAGGGATAGATTTAACTGCCGACCTGAAACAGTGGGAGAAGAAAAGAAGGGGGGCAAAATACTAGAAAACACCAGTTCTCCAGACACTGACATCAAGCAACAAAGAACAGTGATCCCTGAGTCACCGAACATGTGAGGTAAGCCTTACGGCCTCAAGTACATTTCCAGGCTACAAAGCAGGGAGAGGGACTCCCAGGGGAGAAGACTCTTGAAGGTAAGTGGATGCAACTAAAAATTGGGGGAAACCAAGGCAAGGAGCACTCACAGCGCGGCTCCAAAGAGTCCTGGAAAAGAGTGAGTGGCACAAAAGACAGACTCCAGAGATCTAGGGAGGAAGCCCTCAGGGATTGAAGCAGAGTACTGATCAGTGGTGTGAGGAAACTATCCCAGGCTATCCTAAAGGGTAACAGGAAAACAGTAACTGAAATTGAGCAGGACCACAAACAATGCCTGTTTTCAGGAGCCAGGGTGGAAAAACTCATTACTTGTGGGGCACAAGTTAAGTACACACAAGAGTCCTGCCTTGTTAGTGGAGAAAAATAAACTCCAGACTAAATGCAGCAATTAAAAGCAACAGTTGAGGATAATCGCAATCTTTTGGTATCAGTTGAGACCTGATTTGTGACACAGTATGTAATCTATTCTGGAGAAAGTTCCATGAGCATTCAAGAAGAATGAGTATTCTGTTGTTTTAGGGTGGAATGTTCCATATATATTTAGAATATAACAGAATGTATAAAGTCTATCTGGTCCACTGTGTCATTCAACACTCTTGTTTCTTTGTTGATCTTCTGTTTAGATGATCTGTTTGTTGCTGAGACTGGAGCGTTGAGGAGTATTATTATCCATATGTTTTTTTTTATTTTAACAATTGGCTTATGTAGTTGGCTGCTCCCATGCTGGGGGCACAGAAAGTTACAACTGTTAGATCTTCTTGTTGGACAGACCTTTAAGAATGATTAAGTGTCCTTCTGTATCTCTTACTGAAGTCTTTAGCTTAAAATCAAATTTGTCTGATACAAGAATTGCTACCCCAGCTTTCTTTTGAGTTCCACTGACATGAAAAATGGTTCTCACGTTTGGTCTGGATGTATCTTCAGGTTCAAAATGAGTCTCTTGTAGACAACATACGGATGGGCCATGTTTTTTTATCCAACCCTGTGTTATTTCACAGGAGCATTTGGGCCATTCATGTTCAGAGTGACTGTTGAAAGACATGGTTTTATTGCCATCATTTTGCCTGTGAAGTCCTTGTTTCTATAGATTATCTCTGTAAATTTCTGGCCTATTACTTTTGGGGTCTTTCTGCTGGGTATTTACCCCAAAAATACAGATGTAGTGAAAAGAAGGGGCACATGCACCCCAATTTCAAAGCAGCGATGTCCACAATATCCAAATGGCAGAAGGAGCTGAGATGACCTCCAACAGATAAATGGATAAAGATGATGTGGTCCATATATACAACAGAATATCATTCAACCATCAGAGATGATGAATACCCATCATTTGGATCGACATGGATGGAAATGGAGGGGATTATGCTAAGGGAAGTAAGTCAAGCAGAGAAAGACAATTATGGTTAAGGTTTCACTTATACATGGAACATAAGGAATAGCATGGACATTAGGAGAAGGAAGGGAAAAATGAAGTGGGGGAAATCAGAGAGGGAGATGAACCATGAGAGCCTATGGGCTCCAGGAAACAAACTGAGGGTTTCAGAGGGGAGGCGGGTGGGGGGATGGGTTAGCCCAGTGATGGGTATTAAGGGGGGCACATATTGCAAGGAGCACTCGGTGTTATATGCAAACAATGAATCATGGAATACTACATCAAAAACTAATGAAGTACTGCATGGTGATTAACATAATAAAAAATGAAATAAATAAAAAAGCATCTGAAAGGTTCACATTGTTTCCAAGTCACATCCTAGAACAAAGGTCGAGAATATTTATAGGAATGCAAAAATACACAGTAACCAGAAAGGCAAAATTCACAAAGTGTGGCACTCAATAAAAAAAGCTGCCAGACTTGCAAAGGAACAGGAAATTATGTCCAAAATGAAAAAAATTCAATCAAAACTGACTCAGAAAAGGTACAAATGATAAAGTAGACAAGGACATTAAAATTAAAACTTGTGTCACACATTTTTCCTCACACAGAGGAAAAATCAAACATGTTTGGTAGATACAGAAGATTTTAAGAAAGCAAATCTACTGCCTTGAGATGAAAACTGCAAGGTGTAGTACGAACAGATTCAGTTTCACAGAAGAAAAGATGAATGACATGAAGATAACATAAAAAACTCTAAAATACCGAAAAAGGGCTAGAAAACATAAACTATGAGCTGTGTGACACAGACTTGGGGGGCGAAGAGACAAAGTATTTGAAGAAACAATGACAAAAACATTTCCCAATTTGATGAAAACCCATAGATCCAAGTCAACCATGAACCCCAACTATAAGAAATTAAAACAAACAAACAAACAAAAAAACAACCTACTCCAAGGCACATCACAATCAAATTGCTTAAAACCGGTGATAAAGAGAAAATCTTAAAAGAGGCTGAAGGGCCAGAGACAAAAGACGTAATCTGCAGAGGAAAACAAACAGGACAGCAGTTAGAAACAATATAAGCCAGAAGATGGTGGAGCAACATTTTTAACTTCTGAAAACAAAGAAAGCAGTCAACCTAGAATTATTTAAAGCAAAAACATGGATCCCATATTGCGAAGTAGAACTTTGACAATGCCAGCACAAAAGCTGGGAAGGGAGCAGCAGCAGCATACCACTTCAAGCCTCTTACACTACATGTAAAGCAGTCTTGTCATGTGAAGGTCAACTGCAGGATGTTCAAGATGAATACCACAAAGCCAGCACAAAAGTTTTAACAAATAAGCCAATGAAGATGACAAAATGGAATAAAAACACTCAATGCAAAAGGCAGAAAGAAAAAGGAAACAGATGGTACAAATAGAAAACAAGTGACAAAATGGCAGATTTTAATTAATTGCGCCTTATCAATAAACAGATGAGGTGATCTAAACACCCCAGTTAAAAAGTATAATTTGTCACACAGGTGAAAAAAACAAGACCCAGTTACATGTTGTCTAAAAGAGACCCACTTTATAGAAGGACACTAAGATAGGTAAAAATAAAAGAATGGAAAAAGATATACCATGCTAATAACACCGATCAAAAGAAAGCTAGAGTGGCCAAATCAGTATTACACAAAGTAGACTTCAGAGCAAATATTACCAGGAATAAAGAAGGTCATTTAATAATGACAAGTGACAAAATAATCCTAAAATGTTTATGCATCTATAGCAGAGCTTTAAAATATGAAGGAAAAACTGCTATCATAGACAAATTCACAACTGATTTCCATCCCCTCTCTCAATAACTGATAGAAGCAGCAGGCAGGAAATCAGCAAGGATACAAACTGAACAACACCAACAGACATTCCAAAACTCTCCAGTCAACAACAGCAGACTACACATTCTTTTCATGTATATAACATTTACCATAATAAATAATATTATGATCCATAAAATAAATTACTAATAAATTTATAATGATTCAAAGCATACAGAGTATGTTGTTGGCCACAATGGAATTAAATTAAAAATCAATGGCAGAAAGATATCTGGAAAATCCCCTGATTATATGGAACAACTGACACACTTCCAAATAGCCTATGGGTCAAAGAAGAAATGAAAAAGGAAATTAGAAAGCATTTTAAATTGATGAAAATTTGTGGGATGAGACTAAAACAGTTCCCAGAGACAAATGGACTGCATTAAACTCCTGTATCAGAAAAGGTCTTGAATCAGTAATCTCAGCTTCCTCTTTAAGAAATTAAAAAAGCAAAGCAAATGAAACCCAAAGCAGATGGCAGACAAGAAAAAATGAAGATCAGAGTGGAAACACACAAAACAGAATATTAGAGAAAATAATGAAAACAAAAGGTGTTTTTCTAGAAGATTAATAACATTAATAAACCTCTAGACAGACTAGTCAGGAAAAAATTAAGAACACAAAATACTACTGTCAGAAAAGAGGTGTCACCACTAGGATTTCGGATATTAAAAAGGATAAAAAAAGGATGGGAGAATAATAAGGTAATAGTATGAACAACTTTATATCAGTAAGATAAATTCCTTGAAAGGCATGAACTACCAGCGCTCACTCAAAGAGGCAACCCAGACACCTGAGTAACTTTATAGTTACTTCAGAAACTGAATTTTTAGTTTAAACATAAGAAAACTCCAGACCCAGATGGCTTCACTGGAAATAGGACCAATCTTTTCTTTCTTAAGATTTATTTATTTGATGGGGCGCCTGGGTGGCTCAGTGGGTTAAAGCCTCTGCCTTCGGTTCAGGTCGTGATCCCAGGGTCCTGGGATCGAGCCCCATATCGGGCTCTCTGCTCAGCAGGGAGCCTGCTTTCTCTCCTCTCTCTCTGCCTGCCTCTCTGCCTACTTGTGATCTCTGTCTGTCAAATAAATAAATAAAATCTTAAAAAAAAAAAAAGATTTATTTATTTGAGATAGAGAGAGAGAGAGAACAGGGGAAGGAACAGAGGGGGAGAATCCCAAGTAGAACCCACGAGCTGAGTGTGGAGTCCATCACGTGGCTCAATTACATGACCCTAAGACCACTACCGGAGCTGAAACCAAGAGTCAGACACACAACCGACTGTGCAACCCAGGTGCCCCAAAATAAGATCAATTCTATACAAACTGCTCCAGAAATTAAGATATTTAAAATGACCTCAACAGCATCAAAAAAAGGTAAATGCTTAGGGATAAATCTAATGACAGATGTACAAGTCCTACTGTACATATTATTAGTACAAGTCCTAAAGTCCTATTATTCCTATTAGTACAAGTCCTAAAATTACAGAATATAGCTAAGAGAAATTTTTTAAAGATCTAAACCTATGGGGTTATATGAAATGTTCCTGGATCAACAGATCCAACGTCATTAAGATACCAATTCAAGGGGCACCAGGGTGGCTAGGTTGGTTGAGTAACTCTGGGTTTCAGCTCAGGTCATGATCTCAGGGTCCTGGAATCAACTGCCCCCATTAAGCTCCCCACTCAGTGGAGAATCTGCTTGAGGAATCTCTCTCTCTCCCTTTCCCCCTGCTCAAATTCTACCCACATCCATCTACAGATTCAATTCAATTCTCATCAATATTCCAGCAGGACTTTGTACAAATTGACAAACTGACTCTAAAATTCAAATGAAAATCCAAAGGACTTAAAATACCCAAAATACTTTGGAAAGGAAGAACAAAGTTGGAGGATGTACACTATTTGACTTCAAGAATTACTGTAAAGGTACAGTAATCAAGATAGTGTGCTACTGGGGTGCCTGGGTGGCTCCGTCATTAAGTATCTGCCTTCGGCTCAAGTCATGATCCCAGGGTCCTGGAATCAAGCCCCGTATTGGGCTCCCTGTTCAGCGGGAAGCCTGCTTCTCCCTCTCCCACTCCGCCTGCTTGTATTCCCTCTCTCACTGTCTCTCAAATAAATTAAACAAATAAATAAAATCTTAAAAGGGGGAAAAAAAAAGGAGTATGCCATAAGCATCAAAGACAGACATCAAGATCAATGGAACCAGAGCAGAGTCTAAAAGAAGACCACATATGTGATGGTGATTTACAATCAAGATACAAAGGCAATTCCATGAAGAAAGAAATGGTCCTGGGACAACTGTGGATACCCATCAAAAAATAAAGAAAGAAGAAAGAACAAATTTTGGTCCATTCCTTATACCAAAAAATTAACTTAAAACAGATCACAGACCTATAACTATAACACTTATAAGAAAACACAGGAGAAAATCTTGTGATGTCGGGCTAGATTTCTTAGATATGTATAGCCAAAGTACTATACGTAGAGCCAAAGTATGATCCATAAAAGAAAAAGTTGATAAACTGGACTTCATCAAAATTGAGAATTTTTCTTCTTCAAAGACACTGTAAAGAAAATGAAAAGACAAGTCACATATTACGAGAAAACATTTGTAAATCAAGTATCTGATAAAGGGCTTGTACCCAAAATATATAAAGAACCCTCAAATTTCAATAATAATAAAACAACCCCCATGACTTTAAAGTGGCAAAATATTTTTTTAAAATATTTTTTTATTTATTTATCAGAGAGAGAGGGGGGCAGAGAGCAAGCACAGGCAGACAGAGAGGCAGGCAGAGGCAGAGGGAGTAGCAGGTTCCCTGACGAGCAAGGAGCCCGATGTGGGACTCGATCCCAGGATGCTGGGATCATGACCTGAGCCGAAGGCAGCTGCTTAACCAACTGAGCCACCCAGGCGTCCCAAAGTGGCAAAATATTTTAAAGGACATTTAACCAAAGAAGAAACACAGATGGCACATAAGCACATAAAAGATACTCAACATTAGTCATTAAGGAAATGCAAATTAAAATCATAATGAGATGCTATCACATACTTGTTAGAATGGCTAAAATTAAAAAGAATGATGATACCAAGTATTGACATGTATGCAAAGTAATTGGAAACTTGCTATATTGCTAGTGCGAAGGTAAAATTGTAAAATTACTTTGAAAAACAATTTGACAGTTTGTAGAAAGCTGAATATACACCCATTATATGACCCAGTCATTCTACTCCCAGGCATTTACCCAAGAGAAATGAAAGTTACATGTCCATACAAAGAGTAATTTTAGATTTTGTTAAGAGCCAAAAGCTAGAAACCCAAATGTCCAAAAAAGTGAATGGATAAACAAATCGCAGTACAGTGGACTGTTTACTCAGCAATAAAAAGGAACAAGCCGAGCACCTGGGTGGCTCAGTCTGTTAAATGTCTGCCTTCAGCTCAGGTAGTGATCTCAGGTCCTGGGATCCAGGCCCACGTCAGGCTCCCTACGCAGGGAGTCTGATTCTCCCCCTACCCCTTCCCCACTCGTGTTTTCTCTCTCTCACTCACTCACATACATACAAGGAATGAACTGTTGATACATGCAGAAACATGTTTTTTAAAAAAGAAGCCAGCTACGGAGTTTTTGCCAAACCCTGTCCCAGAGTGTAAGCGTAGGGATAAATCTTTATCCTCCACCCCATACCCAACACCCAGCACAGTGGGGCACTTACTAAATGTTAGATGAACCAAACTGCTCAAAGATCTCCCTCTCTTTAAGTCTGTAACAAAGTGTCAACAGTTCTCTGATCTCAGCAGGGAAGGTTCTCTCACTTCCTGGCTCGCCTGTACGCCTGTAGTGCCGGGGCTCTTCTGACAGCAATCCAACGTGTGAGTCACTGGTTAATACATGTGAATCACTCATTCGAAGACTATTTACGAAGCGCCACTTCGTGCCAGGCAACTCTCCTGGGCCAGAGTGGTAAACAAAGCAGGCAGACCTAGGATATGACAGAGCTTGCCTCGTGTGGCAGGGAACTGACACATAGTCAGTGGCTTGCAGGTCACCCAGCAATTCCGATGGGTCTCACTACAATAACTCAAGCTACAAATCAACATTCCTTTTCCTTTTCTTCCTCACTATCCTCCCAAGTCCCTTTGTAAAGCGTCCAGCACAATTTCTGTCTCATCTAAAACTGTTCAAAAACAGTCACCCCCTCTGCCCACTACTGGGTTTGCCAAGGGTCTGCCCCAAACCTTCCCTTGTGATGCCTATCCCCTGGCTAACAAATGGGAGACACAGGCAGGCCCTTCCTAGCCAAGGGACTGTTGACATTTTTCAAAATAATCTATGCCCTAACTACAGAAGTGCAAGGCCACAGAACCAAAATGAGAACTTCTGACTAATAGGTTCTCAAATGTTTTCATTCCCAAATCCTTTATGCACTTGAAATTTCTAAGGAACCCAAAGATCTTCAGTTTATGTGGGTTATATCTACCAATATGTATTGTATTAGAAATTAAAATCAAGAAATTTTGTGAACACTAGGTTCTCAAACATAGACTCAAAGGGTTAAAACATATGACCCAGCAATTCCACTCCTAGCTATCTGTCCAAAAGGGGTGAAGGCAGGGACTCAGATGCCTGTATACTGATGCTCACGGCAGCATTACTCTCAACAGCCAAGAGGTGGTAACAAGCCAAGCATTCACCAACAGATGAATGAACAAATATGTGATGCATCTCTTCGATGGAATATTAGCAGGTCATAAAAAGGAAGGAAATTCTGACACTTGCTACAAGGATGGACCTTGAGGACATTATGCTCAGTGAAACAAGCCAGACACAAAAGGACAAATGCTGTACGATTCCACCTATATGAGGTGCCCTAGAGGAGTCAAATTCAGACAAAGAAAGGAGCTCAGAGATTACCAGGGGCCGGGGGGAGGGAGAATGGAGAGTTGTCTAATGAGGATAGAGTTTCAGTTTGGGAAGATGAAAAGAATTCTGGAGAGGGATGGTGACAGTGGCACAGCAGTGTCTATGTACTTAATGGCATTGAAATGTACACTTAAAAATGGCTAAAATGGTAAATCTTATGTGGATTTTACCATGGCTTTTAAAAAAATCCTTTAAAAGAGGCAGAGGGAGAGAGGATCCTAAGCACGAAACCCATTAGCCATCAATCACATGTCAAGTGGCCTCCAGTAATGCCACTGTGCACTGGTGAGAGAATGAGAGAATGCAGCTAATGACCTCTTGCTACTATTATGAATATGGTTTTGACCTCGCAGAGCTGCCAGAGACATGCAACGTTTGGGAATTTGAGGATTCGGGCCCTGTAGAAACTTAGAAGCCTCTCCAATACAGATTCTTTCTCTGGATTCAATTTCTTCTTTGTCAGCAAGGCTTGGCCTCATTTTAAATTATGTAAGCTGAGCTGTCCCAAATTACTGTGTGAAATTTAGTATGAAGCCTTAATTGTTTGGAATTGATTTCTCCTAACATCTGCCCACAGAGAAATGGAAGACAAGGAACACCAGAAGCACACAAGTCCACAGCCACTAAGCTCAGGAAATCAAAAACTTCCAGCCAGGAAATGCAAGACAGAACTACATCCCATCCCCTCTCATGGCCCCCAGCCGGCTCCGATGGTCTGCACAGAACAGATGTACATCGTTGGACGCAGCCCTCCATGCCTTGCTGGAGTGCCTACCCAGGGGACCAAGAGGCCCCAGTCTCCCAGCAGACCCGCTCCCAGGTGGGCAGTGCAGCCTCCGACAGACTGCTCAGACATTCCCCCTTAGAAAGAGCAAGAGCTGCTTCCCAGAGGGGCTGTTCCCTGGGTCTCGTCCCCACCTCCACCCCCACCCAAGGAAGGACTACGAAAGGCATATTTATCTGGCCCCACACTATACACCAGCGCAGAGGGGAGAGATCTGAAAATAAGGCTCTGCTGTGTAAGTGACAGGAAAGGTCCAGGAGAATGGTTCCCGTGGGGTGCTGGGCCCTGTCCAGCACCATGTCAGGAACTCGGTGCTCCCTGGCTAGAACTTGGGCCAGGCCCGCTGCCCCTGACAGCTTTAGGAGGGGACAGAGATCACTGCTGATAACACAGGTCATGAAAATACAAAGCACAGGGCATACGTGCTAAGAGGGCCTTCTGAAATAGAGTTAGCTGTGTCCTCGGTAAGAGGAGACGAATAAGGGGCTTGAATGAGACCTCAGGATGGGCAGCACATGCACCACCAGAGACCACAGCTAAGGCCTAAAGGTCAAGGGTGCAGCCTCGACAAGGGCCACTAAAGCTAGAAAGGAGCTCTCTGCTTGGCTAGGGCTCAGCAGAAGATAAGACCAAAGGCACTGGGGGATGTGTTATGGCTCCAGGACTGGATGCTGCAGGCAGTGAAAACCTTCAGCAGAACACCCATCAGCAGCAGGACAGGGAGGGAATGGTTCCAGAAGGGCAGAACAAGAAGATGAAGACGGCATTACCAGGCATTCGGGACAGTTCCCAGGAGTCATTCTAGAATAAACTGTGATTAAATTATAAGGTCGTTGCCTTCTCTACAGTATTCTAAATGCCATTTTTCTTTTCATGAGGCAAAGGGCCACCTCTATCCAGCCTTCCCCCCGTGACCCCTCCATTAAGGTTCTTGAGACCCTTGGCTCAGCAGTCCCTATGGTGACTTCTTGCAGTCCCATCAGTCCTCTCCCAGGGGCTGTCACTTCATGGCACCAAAGAGATTGCCTATAACCTCCCTGCTTCCTGGCACAATGTGGCGGGGCTCTTGGTTGCTGAACAGTTTCACGTATTCTGCCCTTTGGAATAATTCTGTGAGGCGCTCTGAAGAGGCAAATCCTCTCCAAGGAACACACCTAGAGAAAAGGAAGATGTGAGCAGAGAGCTGGGTCCAAGGGCTTTTTCTGCACAGCACACCCTGCCACGTGACTCAGCAGCGAAGCCCAGTTAAGGCTGCTGTTAATGGGAGGCCCAGACACTCATGGGCTCTGGGAGGCATCAGAGTTACAACAGAAGGACAGAGTATCTGAATGTCACACTACAAGGAGCTCAGAGATCAGCTAGCCCCGTGATATTCACACACAAGGGCCTAGCATCCAAGGGGGAGTGGGATGTGTGTGGCTCATAAAGACTACTATATGGAAGTTCTACTAGTAAAATTTAAATTAGGAAAGCCAGAGACTGCTATATTTATCAGAAAACCCATCTAGTCCAATCAGCTCATTTCACGAAAGGGCTGACCTGCCTGTTCCATTCCTATGGCAAGTGGACAGCAGCAGCACAGGAACCAGAAGGCAGGCCCTATCTGACTTTTTTGTCCAGATCTCTATCCCAAAACCAGCTTGGCTAAGTGGGAAACAGGACTCAAGTCGGGAATCACAGCCACCCCCAACAGAATGCCCTGCATTCTGATTTGGGGCGTGGCTAACTCATCCTTCCTCAGAGGGCTAGATCCAAACTTTCCAATTCTGACCCATTTTTTCTTTGTTAAGACAAAAAACACAGGACTTATGACATGCAGTACCTCCACGGAGGTCAGCAATACAAATCCCCAGAGATGAGGAGTGTCTGACTGTTGGACAGGACCTGCAGGGCCAGGCATGTACCAAAATGCTGCGGTTTTGAAATACAGCCAAAATTCTTTGCTATGCCTTCTCAAATGTCAGTTGTTCCTCAGTCACTGTGACCACCAAACCCCTTTCCAAATAGCCTTGGGGCAGGAGAAGAATCACTGAGAATCACCCTCAGTCAGCCCTCCACATGGAAAGGGGGGGGGGCTCCTCTGACTCCTGAGTCTGGGCAAGGACATCCCCTGCTCCCCTGTCACCCACCTGCCTGGCAGGGACAGGCAGGTGACTCCGTGCTGCTGTGACAGCTGATAGGGGGTGGGGGTAGTGTGGGGCTGCTATGCTCAGGGAAGCCACTTTCTCCTATCAGCCAAGGAATCACAAGGTTGAGGCTAAAAACCACCACACGAGAACAAAGTGACATGGCCCAAACTTCAGTATTTATTTTTTATAAGTCACAAGCATTTTCCACACCAGAAGATGAATGACCATCACTTACTTTATCTTCTATCCTCAGACACTGCCCAACTGGGACACTGGCTCATGTGCCTTGCCTTGTCCTCTAGCTTCTCCTTAAGTAGATGTCTGGAGAAAAAGGCCCTGCTTCAGGTAAGTGATCTTAGAAGAGGAGGGGAAGGCTCACAGGAAAAGGATGTAACTGGACAAGATGAAAGAGGAAACAGAGGTAGATTTGCCAAGCATCAATAAACGAATGACATTTTAAAGATTGATTAGTCTATATTTTACAGAGAGTGGGGTGGGGGAGGGATCAAATGTGGGAGTAAGAAGAGGGCAAGAGGGTGGGGTAGAGCTGGAATAATATCATCTCACAACTCATGTAACATCCACTGGCTGTTTCATCCACCACTCACACCACATTTTGATGAAGGCCATCACACAGTGTAACCAGTTCATTCCAAGAGAAACAGCTGGAGCAAGATCAGATTCTTGTATGTTCATTTTGCATGTGCCAGGCAGTGTATCAAAAGCCTCGAATACATTATTATATTTAAATCCTTAAGAGAACCCATTAGCACAGCCTTGTACCTGCTGCAGGCCTGGCACTGTGCTAAATAAAAGCAAGAGCAGAATGATAAATACAGTCTTTGCCTTCACAGAGCTCAAAGTCTAGTAAGGAAGCAGAAGATCTTCACTACCCTGGGGAAGCAAAGAGTTCTTAGAAAAACACAGAAATTGGGCGCCTGGGTGGCTCAGTCAGTTCAGTTTCTGGCTCTTGATTTCAGCTCAGGTCGTGATCTCAGGGTTGTAAGATCGAGCTCCACGTTGGACTCCATGCTCAGCATGGAGTTTGCTTGACATTCTCTTCCTCTCCCTTTGCTCCTTCCCCAGCTTGTATGCTCTCTCTCTCTCAAAATAAATAAAATCTTTTAAAAAAACACAGAAAGTGTAAATGTAAAAGAAAAAACAGATAAACTTTAAAATTTAAAACTTTTTTGATCAAAAGTGTGATAAAGATACATAGATCAAGGGATTAGAATACAAAGCCCAGAAATAGACCCACACAAATGTGGCTGATTTTTTATAAAGGTGCAAAAACAATTCAGTGGAAAAAAGCCCTCAGCAAGTGGTGGTGAAACAACTAGACATACACATTATCAAAAACTGAACTTCGACCTTACTGGATACTGGATACCTCGCCTTACTGGATACAGAAATTAACTCAAAACAGACCAAAAACTTACATATAAACTCTAACACTATAAAACTTTTGGCAGGAAAAAAAAAATAAAATCTTTGTGTGAACCTGGATTAGGCAAAGTGCTTACATACATCTCTCAAAGCATGATCTATAAAAGAAAACAATGTTATAAGCTGAAATTCATCAAAAGACCAGTGGTTACCAGGTAGAAACCATAAGGTAGGGAGAGGGGCTTACTACAAAGTGGCAGCATGAGGGAATTTTGGCATGATGGAACTGTGCTCTGCATCTTCATTGTGGGACTGGTTACACACTTGTCAAAGCTCAGAGAAGGATACATCATCAAAAAGGAATTTTAGTGTACTAAAATTAAAAAAAAAAAGATACTTTTAAAAGTCTCCTTAAGAATAAAAATAAACAATATAAAAGAAAAAAATACAGTTAAGCAAATGAAGGGTTAAGTCACTAAGAGAAAACATTTGCGGGGCACCTGGGTGGCTCAGGTCATGATCCCAGGGTCCTGGGATCGAGCCCCACATCGGGCTCTCTGCTCTGCAGGGAGCCTGCTTCCTCCTCTCTCTCTCTCTGCCTGCCTCTCTACCTACTTGTGATCTCTGTCAAATAAATAAATAAAATCTTTAAAAAAAAAAAAAAAGAGAAAACATTTGCGACACATTTGTCTAAAAACTTTTTTATCTGGGGCACCTGGGTGGCTCAATGGGTTAAGCCTCTGCCTTCGGTTGGG
Organism: Mustela nivalis; assembly: GCF_964662115.1. Classification (NCBI taxonomy): domain Eukaryota; kingdom Metazoa; phylum Chordata; class Mammalia; order Carnivora; family Mustelidae; genus Mustela; species Mustela nivalis. The sequence goes on along the minus strand of NC_139033.1, from coordinate 81,501,294 downwards.
GTCATTATCTCTGGGTCCTGGGATCAAGCCCCTCAGCAGAGAGCCTGCTTCTCCCCACCACAACCCATTTCTGCCTGGCTCTCTGCCTACTTATGATCTCTCTGTCAAATAAATAAAAATTTTTTAAAAACTGGAATATACAAAGAACTCCTATAATTCAATAAAAAATATAAATAATAAAAAAGCAAACCTGGGGCGCCTGGGTGGCTCAGTGGGTTAAAGCCTCTGCCTTCAGCTCAGGTCATGATCCCAGGGTTCTGGGATCGAGCCCCACATCGGGCTATCTGCTCGACAGGGAGCCTGCTTCTTCCTTTCTCTCTACCTGCCTCTCTGCCTACTTGTGATCCCTGTCTGTCAAATAAATAAATAAAATCTTAAAAAAAAAAAAAGCAAACCAGCTCATAAAAAATGGGCAAAAGATTTGAACAGAGCTCAAAAGAAGATATATGAATGGCTAACAAGGACATGGAAAAGTATTCAACAACATCATTCAAGGGAAAGGCAATTAAAACCAAGAGGTACCACTCCACAACAGAAAGGCTATACAAGTCTGACAACATAAAATGTTGCTGAGATTGTGCAGCAATTGGAACTCTTATGCAATATTGATGGGAATGTAAAATAGCATAACCACTCTGCAAGTAAGCAAGAAAAAGAAACAAAAAAGACATCCAAATTGGAAAGGAAAAAGTAAAATTACATGTTTGCAGAAGACATGGTCATATGTCACATCTACAGATTTCACACACACAAAAAAAAAACAGTGTTAGAATAAATTCAACAGTCATAGGACACAAAAATCAACACACAAAAAAATCAGCTGTATTTCTATTCACTGACAACGAACAACTTGAAAAGGAAATTAAGAAAATAATTTTATTTACTAGGGCATCAAAAAGAACAAAATACTTAGGAATAAACTTAACCCAAGGAGATGATACATGAGTATACCAAAAACTACAAAACACTGCTAAAATTAAAAAGGACACAAATAACGGAAAGACATCCCATGTTCATGGAATGGAAGACTTAAGATGTCAATATGAACCAAGCAATCTATAGATTTAATGCAATCCTTTATCAAAATGCCAATGACTTTTTTTTTTTGCCAAAATAGAAAAATCTATCCTAAGATTAATACAGAATCTCAAATCAACTGGAATAGTTGAGACAATCTTGAGAAAGAAAAACAAAGTTGGAGGCCTCACACTTCCTTATTTTGAAACATATTACAAAACTATAGTAATCAAAATAGCATGCTACTGGCAACAACACAGCTATATAGGCCAATGAAACAGAATAAAGAGCCCTGAAATATACTGTCACGTATATGGTCAAATGATTTTTGACAAGGGTTCTGAGACCGACCAATGAAGACAGGACAATGTGCTGCTGTCCCTCTGAACAATTTGTTACTTAAACTGTAACCCCTGGAGGATTTTACTAGTTGCCAAGCACATTTAGATATGGCCTTAAGAAACACTGATACTGACAACAGGTCTTTGGGGAGAAGGACAATGTACGACAGTGATGAAGCTGGGTGCTTCCCTTTTTTGTGATCGCTCCTTTCTCTTCCCAAAAGTGCTCGTTGTTAGCTGGATGAGTCCTTTGAAAGTGCTTGGTTAACTATAAACATTACCCTCCTCCTTGCTGACCTGCAAGACTGTGACTAACGTGTGACCTTCATCAATCCTTCTGTTGGCTATTGTTTTCTATCTAATAAAAGTGAGACTGTGGAGTTGCTCGTGGCAGCAGTCCTTTTCGACTGTTGTCCCCTGCTCCCAGTCTTTTGCAGCTGACTTGTTTGTGCCTAATTCTTCTCTCGTTGCCATCGCGGACTGGAAGCGGCAACGTTTTCAACAAATAATGCTAGGAAAATAACTGCATACAAAAGAATGAAGTTGGACTCTTACCCAACACCATACACAAAAATTTAAATCAAAATGGATCAAGGATTTATAAACCTAATATCTAAACCAATAAAACCTTAGAAGAAAATACAAGACAACAGTAGATTTAGAAGTGATTTCTTGGATGGGCGCCTGGGTGGCTCAGTGGGTTAAAGCCTCTGCCTTCGGCTCGGGTTGTGATCCCAGGGTCCTGGGATCAAGCCCCGTATCAGACTCTCTGGTATCAGACTCTCTGTTCGGCAGGGGGCCTGCTTCCCTTCCTCTCTCTCTCTCTCTCTCTCTCTCTCTCTGTGTCAAGTGGATAAATAAAATCTTTAAAAAAAAAAAAAAAGTGATTTCTTGGATATGATACCAGCACAGGCACAGCAAAAAGAGACAAAAGAACTACATCAAACTTAAAGAAATAACAAAGCGAAAAGGCAATCTACAGAATGAGAAAAAATTTATAAACCATGTATCTGAACAGGGATTAGTATCCAGCATATATAAAGAACTCCTACAATTTAACAACAAAAATATAAATAATCCAATTTAAAAATGGGCAAAGGGGTACACTGAGGTGGTACTGTTGGTTAAGTGTCTGACTCTTGGTTCCCGATTAGCTCATGATCTCATGGTTGTGAGATCAGGTCCAGTGTCAGACTCCATGTTCAGCACAGAGTCTGCTTAAGTTTCTCTCTCCCTCTGACCCTCCCCCACACCGTGCATGCACACATGCACACCCTCTTTCTCTCAAATAAATAAAAATTTTAAAAATAAAAAAAATGGGCAAAGGACGTGAGTTAGACATAGCTCCAAATATACAAATGGCCAACAAGAATATGACAAGATGTTCAACATCATTAATCATTAGAGGAATGCAAATCAAAACCTTAACAAGGTATTACTATATACCCTTTAGGACGGCCATTATTAAAAAAGAAAAACAAAACAGAAAATAATAATAAGAATACAGAAAAATTGGAACCCCTGTGCACTACTGGTAGGAATGTAAAATGGTGTTGTCACCTGGAAAACAGTATGGATGTTCTATGATAGATTAAAAATAGAATTACCATATGACCCAGCAATCCCAACTCTGGATATGTATCCAAAAGAAACAAAAACTGGATCTTAAAGAGATATTTGCATGTTCATGTTCACTGCAGCATTATTTACAATAGTCAAGAGGCAGAGGCAATCTAAATGACTCACAGATGAATGGATAAAGAAAATGTGATATATTCATACACTGAATACCATTCAACCATAAGAAAAGAAGGAAATTCTCTCATGCTACAACATGGATGAGCCTTGAAGACATTTTACTAAGTGAAATAAACCAGTTACAAAAAGACAAATACTACATAATTTCACTTACATGAGATTTCTAAAGTAGTCAAACTCTTAAAAATTGGAATGCCAGGAGCAGGGGGAAAGAGAAAAAAGGAAGTTGTTCGGTGGGTTAATGAGTTCCAGTTTTACAAAATTGCTAAGTTCAAGATCTGTTGCCCAACAGGGTGCATTTTGTTAATACTACTGTCCACTTAAAAATGTTTAAGATGGTATATTTTATATTATGTTCTTTACCACAACTTGAAAACAAAAAAACAAATAACCTAAACCTTGTTTCCCTAGACCCAGTTAACAACCCTCTGAGATCAGTTTTATTACTACCCCACTTAGAGAAAACAAGATGAGGTCTCTTCATATCCCTCCCAGGGCCGGTTTCTGATACGTAAAATGAAGTGACACAAGCACAGACAAGACACAGAGGGATTTTAAAGCCACGAGGGAAATATTAACACCGAATAAACTGCAAGAAAACAGGCCTATAAGTCTTGAGACACTCTAAAAGGACACTGACACTAAGGCCCCAGCTCCCCCCTCAGGTTAGCTCAGTGGGGACAAAGTTAACACCTGCATGAAAAGCTCACAAAAGCACACAGCTTTTCACTAGTGGTCCTCTTTAAAGAATACTCAAAGATTACAATGACAGCCTGAAAGTTTCATTTTATACACTTATTTCCGAATCACAACCAAGAGTAGGACTCAACACATCAAAAACTCTATCCAACGGGGCGCCTGGGTGGCTCAGTGGGTTAAGCCGCTGCCTTCGGCTCAGGTCATGATCTCAGGGTTCTGGGATCAAGCCTCGAATCGGACTCTCTGCTCAGCAGGGAGCCTGCTTCCTCCTCTCTCTCTGCCTGCTTGTGATCTGTCAAATAAATAAATAAAATCTTAAAAAAAAAAAAAAACAACCTCTATCCAAGAAGCTGGGTTACCATTCACTAAGCTACTGCACTTTTAGTGCTTAGCAGAGCGCACGATGCTCAGAAATGGGTGGGAGGGTAGCACAAGGATGGTGGAGATGATAATGACAATAATACTAACAGCAGCCAAGAACCAAGGCCAAAAATACAGGACCAGGCCAACAGGGGATGCTTCTGGCTCCCCGCAAGCCAAGTGTGAGGCTGCCTGAAGGACAACCATGAAGACACAGCCATGGACAGCTGAGATGGGGGATGAGCACTGTGACGCCGGTGGCCTAGGCTATGGGAAGACGACAAGAAAAGTGGGTGGGCAAGGAAGTCCAAGTTGAAAAGTCAGGAGCAAAGAGATGAGAGGGAGCAGAAGGCAAAGAGCTGAGGGTAACAAAGTGCCTACTGAAGATGCACAACAGTGGAGTGTGAGCTCTAGCTTGCCCAGGTTTTACATACTGGCTCCACCACTTACAAGCTGTGTGACCTTGAGCAAGTCACTTACACTTCCAAGCTGTTTCTTCATCTGTAAAATAAGGCTGATATGAGTACGTGCTTTCTATAAAAAGAGCACCACACCTCAAACTGCAATTATAAAGGAGAAACACACAACAGCAACTACACAGAATTTTATAATATTGTCTTACTGTATGTCCTAATCATTTTTGGCATTACTTTCTGGTTTTTAAAAGAATTACCACTTTTACATTTAGTTATATGAAATCTTTTTAAATACCTTGTTCTGATCATTAACTTCTATTAATGCTTCTTAAGAGATAACAGAGCCTTATGGTTCAAAATCCACAAGGAGGTGACAGGTAAGATTATTAACAAAACTTCCGAGCTTCTTAAAATGTCAGTGTTTTCTTAGTTGCAATCAGAGGGTGCTGAAATCAGCAGGGGAGGCTGCTAAAACACTAACTCCTGGAACTGGTCAGCTAGGTCCAAAGAGCTGTGACACAGCATCAGTGTCCACACAAAATGCTGGTGGAGCCGGAAGCCACGAGCACTAAGAGGGGGCCTCTTCCTTCGCAGGTGGGCGCCAGATGGCGGTGCATCTGTCTCCACTCAGTCCCCCACAGCTGTGGAGCTCTTTCATCTTATTGTGGAAGCATGGTGCAAGAGGTAGAGCACCTGGCTCAAGATAGCAATCTTCAATTTCCGGTTTCCACTGCTTCTACTTAAAAGCTGAGTGACTGGCCACCAGGCAATGTTAATTATCCTCTCTGAGCCTCAGCATCCCAATCTCTAAAACGGACCTACCACCTGCCTCACTGTCTCCCTCCCAAATAGGACTGTCAGATAAAGCATGTGCACAACTATGCCCAAACTCCTGGGCCAAGCTCAACCCTATCTTCAGACAGCTCACCCACATCACACACAATGGGAAGGACAGTGGAACTGGGAGGTTTTTTTTTTTTAAAGGTTTTATTTATTTGGAGAGAGACAATCAGTGAATAGGCATGAGCAGAGAGAGAGGCAGAGGGAGAAGCAGACTCCCCAATGAGCAGGGAGCCTGACATGAGGCTCGATTCCAGGATCCTGAGATCATGACGGGCCAAAGGCAGATGCTTAACAGACTGAGTCAACCAGGTGCCCCGGAACTGGGAGCTTTTCAAACAAACTTGGGCTCAAATGATCCCAGACATCTAAACCCTCCATTTATTTTCCCAAAGCAGCAGCTGAAATTAGAAAGTGAACTGCCAAAATTACACTGACAAAACTAGGATGACAAGGTCTTGGGACTCTTAGAAATGAAAAATAACTCATTTTTAAATACTCACTTATTACAAAGTAACTTTTCAAATGAACTTTCCACTATATTATAATTTAAGGTTTACAGACAAAGTTCCCATACACCCTCATCCAGTTTCCCCGGTTGTTAATTCTCTTACACTACACACTACCATTTGGCATAATTTGGAAACCAACATTGGTACCTTTCTATGAACTGAATTCCAGACTATTGGAATTCCACTGGTTGTCCCACTTATGTCCTTTTCCTGTTCCAGGATCCAATCCTGGACACCGCACTGTAGTTAGTACTATAAAGTAATTTCTAGATTTGAGATTAACCAATTTAAAAAACTAATTAAAAGCACTTATTAATGTTAAAATCTAAGGAATATAATTTTTGTTATGTTTTACTTGGCCTTTCTCTTTACTGATGCTGAGTGGTAATTTATTCAACATACATAACTCTCTTCAAACCAGAGAAACAAAATTGGAAAAAATATCTTAAGCAAACAGCAATTTACACTAATGAGCTGACTTGGTAAAAGTGTAAAATCTAGGGGTGCCTGGGTGGCTCAGTGGGTTAAAGCCTCTGCCTTCGGCTCAGGTCATGATCCCAGGGTCCTGGGATCAAGCCCTTCATTGGGCTCTCTGCTCAGCGGGGAGCGTGCATCCTCCTCTCTCTCTCTGCCTGCTTCTCTGCCTACTTGTAATCTCTGTCTGTCAAATAAATAAAGTCTTAAAAAAAAAAGTGTAAAATCTAGTCATAAAAATTACTTTTAACTTAGCCAGGAAAACACAACCTATTCAAAAAGGAAATGTTTCGGGGCGCCTGGGTGGCTCAGTGGGTTAAAGCCTCTGCCTTCGGCTCGGGTCATGATCTCCGAGTCCTGGGATCGGGCTCTCTGCTCAGTGGGGAGCCTGCTTCCCTCTCTCTGCCTGCCTCTCTGCCTACTTGTGATCTCTGTCAAGTAAATAAATAAAATCTTTAAAAAAAAAAAAAAAAAAAGGAAATGTTTCCTTACCAATTAGTGTGATGAAGTAGAAGCTTATTATAATGACATTCTAATAATTACTTCTCTCAATAGTCTTTATTTAGTAAAGGTGGTTTCAAATCAACAGTTGGGTTTCTTTGTTTTTGTTTTGTTTTTTAATTTCAAGTAGGTTCCATGCCCAGCACGGGTCTTGAACTCAAGACCCTGAGATCAAGAGTCTCACGCTCTGCTAACTGAGCCTGCCAGGTGCCCCCAAATCAACAAGGTTCTGAACTTAAGTGTATAACAAACGCAAGGAAGAAAGAGAGAAAAAATTAATCCAAGTAGCTTTTGGACTCAGTACACTGTACATATACTATCAGTTTAAAGACAAAAAGAGCTACAAAAGGAAAAAAAAAATCCAAAATTGTACTGAGTTGGTTTGCTACTGTAGTTGTAGTGGGTGTAGCACTTCTCAAACTATTCTATGCACAGGGCAGGAATAAGCAAACAAGTAAATCTACTGATGTTGGAAGCCAGAGTTCTCACTACAGAAAAAGAGAGATACAAATATGAAACAAGAAAAGGAAGCAAGATCCCATAATGTTGGGTTGGAACAAAAACAAACAGTACAAACTCACATAAAAAGAGACACACACAGACACATCCATACACACACATGCACAGAGACAGACGAACATACATGCACGCACCCCCCAGCTGGACTGAAAGGTCTGGCAGCAGCAATATCCCAGTAGCAATGAACACCAGCACCAATATCTTGGCTTCTAAATACCATCTTCCATTAAAAGGAACCAGAGTTCCATGGAAAAATGCCTGCAGCAGGAAAGACACAAGATGAGCCTGGTAATAAGGGATGTTCAAAATAAATGAAGACATGTCAGAAGGATGCAGAAATCAGCCTGAAGGGGTTTCCCTTTTAATATATCAATTACAATATAAGTATCAAAATGAACCATGACAATAACAGACTATAACAATTGAATAGAAAGAATCCATGAATCCATACTGACAGTAAAAAATGAAAAACAGAAGCCCTCTTTTATAGTAGACTACTAAAAGAAAAAGAGAAAATCATCACTATTTAGCAATTATCACAGTGGTTAACTGATTCAGGCAAGAATCATTAACAGATGTGAAAAACAATGGGTAAGCCTATCTCCATACAAATTACCTGCCAATCACAAAGGTGGAAAGGCACTTTTCCCAAAGAAATGTAGCCAATGCCACCCTACCACATGATGAATGTTAGTATTGCCATTCTTGTGACAAACTGATGGGCTGTGCTGCTTCCAGACGCATGCACCGAGGAGGACTCAATGATCTGGGGGACTATATCTGCCAAAAATGCATCAGCTAAATCTGATCATAACAATCTGATAAACCCAAAATGAGGAACAGTCCATAAAATGACTGACTATACTTTTTCGTAAGTTGGTAACATGAAAGAAGACAGGAAGATGTTCCAGATTTTAAAATATGAAACAGACATCAAGATTAAATGCAATACATGACCCCCCTGGTTGGATCCTGGCTTGGGAAAATATGCCGTAATGGGACAACTGGCAAAATGGGAACATGGCTAACAGTACTACATCAACGTTAAACTTCCTAAATTTGACAACTACACTGTGCTGATAAAAGAATGGCCTTCTTCTTAGGAAATACACACTGAGGGACTTAGAAATGATGGGTCATGATGCCTACAACTTAGTTTCAAGTAGTTTCCCCCGTAAGTACAAAATACATCTGTATACACATGCCCGTGCACACAAATGCGTGATGAGTCGAATGTTAATTGGTGAATCTAGGTGAACTTTACAACCTTTCTGTATGTATGCATGTTCCCAAAGTAGAAAGTTTTGTTTTCGTTTTTGTTTTTTTAAAGAATGAAGTATCCCTCTGCCTCCCTTTGAAGGAAGATATACTGACATCTTAATTCTTTTTGGAATTAAGCTGCCTTATACCAATAAAAAAATGCTGACCATTGGGTTTTTGGGATTTAGTTTCATTTTTGCTCTTAAGGGACCTCTCAATTGAATGATTTTGCTCATGTCAGTGATCCTCTAAAAGGTCACTCTAATTCTAAATTATCTGTGGTGAAAGCATGCCATTTAGATAAATTTGAGTTATAGTATAAATACATGTGAAAACCGGAAGCCCACCTGGAGTTGTTGCAGATCTAGGTTTAGACTGAGACAAAGACATGAGGGTCGGGGAACAGCCTTGGAAGTACTACCTATGTATTTTAGGAGATAGGAACCCCAACCTATCAGCCATGCCACCTCTAATTGTAAATCTCACTAAACTAAAGCTTCTGGTTGATGAAAAGTTTAGGTTAAGAGGCCTCTCTGAGAACCAGACCTTACAGACAAAACAAAGTAGGACCAAGGAAAATTCTCACAAAACCTTGTTTAAAAAAAAAAAAAAAAAAAGAAGAAGAAGAAGTACAGCTATGTGCGCTAGCCTACAAAGATCTCCAGAACACTGTCCACTGAAAAACTCAAGAAATTATCTAATTCCATTTGTATAAAATAGTCCATGTATGAAATTTCTGTAAACATTAAAAAGAAAATCAACATCATTTTTCACTGTGGCTCATTCTGTATGTGCATCCCACCCGCACTAATAAGGTGGAGGGAGCATCTGAAGGAGTGGCTCACAAACCACTGAGTGTTGCCGCACAAGCCTGCCTTGGCCCTAAATGAACCTCATCTCTTTCAGGTAATTCCAGGCCTCTCACTCTGCCCTGTAAAACCACAAAGCCAGGGATAAATTAACAGACCCAGAGACCCTAGGAAGCAGCCAGTAGCACTCAAAAGGCCTCTGCATGGGGCGCCTGGGTGGCTTAGGTCATGGTCTCCAGGTCCTGGGATCTCTGCTCAGCAGGGAGCCTGCTTCCCACCATCTCTCTCTGCCTGCCTCTGCCTACTTGTGATCTCTGTCATATGAATAAATAAAATCTTAAAAAAAAAAAAAAAAAGGCCTCTGCATCAGAGGACCTGATGTCAGTCTAAGCAATGAAGGTCCTGGAACCTCCCATCTCCCAGCTGATCCTCTTGGGATGCCCTCTGCAGTGGCTCTTGCCCCTTATCCAGCACCCCAGGGAACCCCAAGCAATCCTCTCCATAGCCATAAACTCCTATGGAAGGTCTTGTGGAAACAAAGCTTACAAGACAGGGAAGAATAGGGTGGACACCTGAAGGCTCTGTTAGTCCAGGGCTCTGCTCTCAGCCCTGTCCAACACAGAGTAGTCATCAGCTGAGGGCAGGCAGACAGACAACCAGGTGATCAAACTGATGGCTGGCTTGGAGGGATCTGGAAGACAGCCTACAGAGACTAGAAGGGATCAGGGGCACAGACTAGGGACAACGAACAGGCCAAGCTGGCTGAAACAAAGGCCACACCAAACAGAGAAGGCCGAGAAAGCCAAAGGGCAAGTATGGCAGTTCTTGCACCCACCAGCTCTCAAAAAAGACTTGTGCTGTGCAATGGCCCAGGGAAGGGCAAGCCATGTCCTCCTGCAGGGGAAAGTTGGTTCCCAAGCCTCCGTGCCCAACAAATCCATTAGAGAGGAGCCCCCCCCCCCAAAAGCCTTCCTGCCCAACCCCCACCCCCACCCCAGGCTGGGTGGCTGCTGAACTTCAACAAGGATCCGTGAGGAAGTCTTCACCCACTCTCACCTCGCCGCCCAGCTCACCCCCACAGAAGCAAGCTCCCCCCAGCGTGAGGCCCAGGCCAGCTGGCTCTGCAGCACTCCCCCCCCAACACATGGGTCCAACCAAAGGCGTTCTTGCAGGCAGCCACAAGGCCCTCATCCTCACCACCCCCCAGGGGCAGCTGCGAGGCCCGCTGGCTAAGGGAGCTGCTGCTCTTTATGTCAAAATATAAATAGCCATTTGTGCATTTGTTCAATAACTGATTTCTGAGTGCCCACTCTGTGCCAAACTAGGCCCAGGGGACACAACATGAACGTGACAAAGAGTAAAACGTGTCAGTATGAACAAGCCTAGCCCTGTCCAAAGCACTGCGGCTGTTTTGGGGGCTCTAGGAAGCCACATACACCCCCTCTCAGACCATGGGAATGGCTAGACTCATTTAGCACTCACTGTGTGTCAGACAGTGCTCAAAGCCACTTTGCTCTGCTGCCTCCCAGGTGGGGGCTCTCTCCCAAGAAACATGCCCTTATGCCCATACACCCATGCACCCAGACTTTTGGCAGGGGGGGCAGGGAGTCCCTACACTCTCTAAAGTCCATTCGGAGTTAACATGAATGGCCTTTTTGTCAGATGTGTTAAGAGCTCTATACACATTGATTTTAATTCTCACAGCATCTCTCTCCAGTATGTTCTATTATGTCTGTGTTACAGATGAGGAAATTGAGGCTCAGCACAGTCAGAGTGGGCAGCACACTGCGCCCTGACGCCCAGCCATGTAGCTCTAGGGTCCATGCTCTTAACCCACCACACCGGACTCACTGTGTTCTAAACCACAGTCATTCCTTTTCCAAACAGCTGGGTGAAGCAGTATCAGACCTGGGCTTTCCTCCCTCCCAGGTTGACGCCCAGAAGCCCCAGGACACTCTGGGTCTGCAGCTCAAACGCTCCAACATGCCCCACAGGCCATTCACCCTTCCCTGGACTTGCCCTGTCAAGGCAACCATGTCCACACGGATGTAACACATAGCCCAGCTTGCAGCAGCAGGACAAGATGTGACTGACTTTCACTAAACACCCCGTCAACTGGTAAATCACACCAGAAACAAAAATACAATTAGCATGGAATAACCATACTGGGGCCCACCCACCATTCTGGCAAAGTGTTGGCCCAAAATTGGGTTCTCGGGATGACTGACCCACTCTGTAGACTGGAGGAAGAAGGGACAATTCACCAACTCCTCAGCACCCCAAATACAAAAGCACATGGGATGAAGGGAACAATCTGGAAGTGGACAAAAGACATTACACCAGTCCCTTGCTATCTACTAGTCCTACATGCTGTCACTGATACATTCCACTCAGAGTCAAGAGACTACCAAAGTTTCCCTACGCCAAGCACCAAGGCAGGCAGAGGAACAGAGGTTAATAGATCATCCAGCAGGGAGGACCGAGAACCAGATCACCTGCCATGATGGCTAAGAGGAGGACAAGCCTCAGTGCTGCCAAACTGGCCAGGGGAGGGAAGTGGTGAGGTAAGTGCTGGTGAGCTGGCCTAAGAAACAGGACCAAGGAAGGTTGCAGGCAAGAGCCATCTGGGCCAGAGGAACAGCGGCAAGAAGGTGCAGACCTGTCTGGCGAAGAGTGTGACAGCAGCACATTTTCTGTTCCAAAGACCGGAACGGCCAACTGAAACAATGACCTGACTCCCTGCCACCTGGGCCAACCGGAGCTTTAACCACAGCGCTTCCTGTGCCCTCAATACTTTCCCATGGTGACGGTGCCCGGCACACGGCAGGTGGGAGCTGGCGACAGTGCCCAGTACACAGCAGGTTGTGGTGAGGGCTGGTTACAGGGCTGTGGGGAGGCATCACCATTCATCTCCCGGGGCTGCCAAGTGCCAGGAGCTTCTTCCTGCCCTCTCTGCAGTAGCCAAAGTGTGCAAGGGGAAAGGCCCACTTACTCTCAAACTGTTCAGAAAATAAATTATGTGCAAACGTGCACACGAGGGATAAGGCAGAGGAGCTACAATGCTAACAAGTAAGTCTGAGGATATGCAGGTGTTCTTTGCATTGAGTTTTATTCCTGCAACTTTTCTGTAATTTTGAAATTATTTCCGAGTTTTCTTTATATATTTAAAAAAAAAAAAAAAAGACAATTCATTAGCTAGCTAGTGAGGTTGGAAAGTGTGTTAACCCTACATTCCAACTAAAAAGGATGAAATCATTAAGCTAAAAGCACAATCAGCCAGCAGAGCGAGTTCTACAGTGTTACAGGAAGGCGGGCTCTGAAGGAAAGAGCTCAGAACTGGGAAGGCGCCTGGCAAGCCCAGGTGCAGGTTCAACTTCCCAGCTACTCCTATGAGTTTCAGCCACATGTGCTTGGAAAACGGCCACACTCTCCTATCAAGTGCTGCTCTAGAAGCAAGGTGCTACAGCCACAAGTCAGTTCACTGACAATTTCCTAGTTCACCACAGAGAACAGGCCCCTCTGGGTCCCTAATGACAAAGGGTTAAGAACCCTTAATTCGGAACCAACTCACCTGGTTTTGAATCCCAGCTGTGCTGCTCACCAGCTGTGCGACCTTAGGCAAGTTATTTGCCTCTCCCAGCCAGCTCTCCCAACAGCAAAAAGAAGACAGCTTCCAGTCCCACCATCTCATCAGGCAGCCTCACTGAACACAAGCCTTTTTAGAGGGCTGGGGCAGAGCTCACTTGGAGGAGACAAATGTTTTCTCAGCTATGTATGGTGGGGTCACCCTAGACTGAGCTGTGGCTAACACCATGACATGATTTTCCATCATAAATGAAGCTAGAAAAACACTTTCTGAATCAGCAATTCCTGCTGCATTACCTGCAGAGAAAGAGACAACGAGAAGATACCACGGCCACTGGCTCCCCAGAAGCCCCGCCATGCTTGTTGCCCCTCTGCAGAGGTCTCACCACAGCCCAAGGAGGGAAATACACACACACCACCACTGGTCGTTAACGGCTAACCATGAAAGGGATTTGATGGGATGGCTAGTTCTATCCCTTCTATCAGAGTATTTAGATAAAAAAGGGTCTGCGCCCTCACCTGGAGAACCACTGGGTCTGTCATGGGAAAAGATGTGGCCCAGAGTTCCACAGCTGGGGTTAAGGATGGCCAGCGCAGGACACACACAGCTGGAATAAACAGAGCCCCAACCAAAGGCCCAGTGATGGGAACACAGGCCAGACATCTGGGCTGAAATCTCATCTCAACCACTTAGTTCCGTGAACTCTCTGCTGATTGTGTTCCTGTCTGTAAAATGGGGCTAATAGCAGTCATCTTACCTCACAGGGACCACCAGAGAGGTAAGCAATGCACATGTCCGTACACATCAGAACAGCACATGGCATGTAACACATCCTTAATGTATCTAGATCAAACACGCATTAAGAAACTTTGCCAAAAGCTCTGTTGCCCCCACTCTGTGAAAGGCCTCACACCCCAGCCTACACCAGGGAAGAGCCAAAGCTGGCTTGGCCCTGGTCCTCAAGGACTCCCTCCCTCCTGGGAAGCAGGTTCTGCCTGATGCCCTCCTCACACCCAAGTACAGGTCAAAGCTGGGACTCCCACAGAAAGAATGCACAGTAAGACAAGGAAGGTCTCCTTCTCAAGAACCAGCCAGCAGACCTCTACCTGGAAGGACACAGAGCACATACAAGCACCCATGGAGAACATCTGACCCCAAGTGAGACCTGCCCTTGCTGCTCAGCCAAAATCAGGGAACCAGCTGGTGTCCCCCAGGATTTCGAAGAGCAGCTCAAGATACCACCAGAAGCCACTGCAAAGCTCTCATCTGAAAAGTCATGGAATGCTAAGGATAACTTTGCTTCCTCCCTGCCCCAACTCACACCTCAATATGAGGTCTCCTAGGAAGCCCTCCCCTGCTACAAATGACTGGTCCACTACCTCTGCTGCCTGCCTCTAAGCCCCCATACCCAAAGATCTGATTTACATCTAGTTTCTGATTCCATACCTCAAGGGAACTCCTAGAGAAAGTGGTTTATTCAGTTCATTTGAGCATCCCTAGCGGCAAGCAGACAGTGAGCATCTGAAAACTTTTTGAACTGTTGCTGGCCAGCTGGCAGGATACATGGACAGCAAAGGAAAGGGAGCTGGGGACATCAGTCACCTTTATCATCCAAGCAGGAGATGCTGGACCTGTAACCAGAGGCACCCCAAGGAACACAAGCATGATGTGTGGCTTGGTCCCACAGAGTCCACCTGAGGGACTGAGAGGCAAAACTGGGACTCAAGAGCCAGAACAGAAAAATGTCCCTCCCACTACTCTACAGATGCAGACATGTTTTCTAAATATTTTAATCACAACAAGACATAAATCCATCGGCTCTGGTCCTCAAGAGCCCATTCAATACTCCAATACTCCAAACGTAGGCCTTTCTTGGCTTCCATTCCCACTAAGGCTACCCCACAACCAGTCACCCTGCTGCACAGAGAACCATCAGAAGCAACGAGCAACCAGTTCTACAGGGAGCCCAGAGGAGCATCACTGGAGTGACTCCAGGTTGAGTACGGGCCCAGGGCCTTGGCCACCAAGTAAATACTGGGGAGAAGACAGCAATCCGTAAGGATGACAAAGGCAGAGAGGTGTGTCATATCTGCGGTAAGAGCCCTCGCTGAGGCATTATGGAGAGTGGCACACCACTGTGTCCCCCAGCCGGCCTTTAACAGAGACCTGACAGAGCTCACAGACAATGGCCCTGGACAATTCTGCTTTTCATGGGCCCCTTCCTCCATAAAAGATAATATTAAAAATCATACTTTCAAATGCATCGGTATAAAGACAATAAATCTGTATGTGTATACTATAACATTTTCTTTGACCTAAAAGGTCAGGGGTTTTTCCTCGCTGACTTTAAAAAGGAGACCACTAAAAGCATTCACTATGATAGGTCCCCAGCACCAGGCCTCCTGTGCCTGATGGATAAACCCGCCCTGCACAAGGGGATTTGATTTTTTGGTTGTGCAATGGAGGAGGGGGTACACAAGAACAGGTAGAAATAAAAATTATCCCGGACTTTCCAGTGGCCACGCTGCTGATACCCCATCACAAGCTTACTTATGAAAACACAAGCTTCGAGGGGAGTTCCAGAAGCATTTAATTATCACATTGAAGGAACACTCCTAAGTGCCTGGCAATGTCCAAGCTCCGACGGCGGAAACCCAGCCGCAGCACCAGTCTCTGCCCCAGGAAGCTTGCTTCCTGCGTGCGATGCTTGGCGGACTCCTAGTACCACGGTGGGCCAGTCTCTGAGCTGAGCAGTTCTGAATTGCAACACCTCCCTGAGTGACAATAAGCAACGCGGCTACCGCTTTCCAGCCGAGGAGCTTCCAGGGCTGAGACGCGGGGACCAAACCACTGCTGAGGGTAAACGTGGGAAACCAGGTGCTTCCACGAGCTGCTCTCTCGACCCCAGAACTCCAGCCTGACCCCAGCCGCTGGGCAAGGTGGGAGCGCCCCAGGGGCGCAGCTCCTTGGCCACAGAACTCCCAGGCCCCAGAAGTTAGGTCGGGCCACGGACATCACTCTCGCTTCCGTCATTCTCGAAGCACGCAGCGCTCCACGGAACACCGATCCAAAGGTAACATCCCTCGAGAACAAAGTTCCAATGATGTACGAGGCGCCCTGAGCCCAGGTAAACTCTCGGCACAGTCCCGGGAGAGGGGCACGGTCCCGGGCAGGGGGCACGGCGGCTCGCGGCAGGCCTCGCCGGCGCCCTCCTGGGGCTCGGCCCCGCGGGGTGGAGGGACTTCCCGGGCGACCCCGGCCCCGAACATTGCCCGCCCGGCCCCGCCCCGCCCCCACAAACCGCCCCCACCGCGCCGCGCCCACCGCACCGCGCACCTGGCCGCAGCGGCTCGGTGACGGTGAGCACGAGCAGGAAGAGCAGCAAGAAGGCACCGCTGTCTGCCTTGGGCACCATTTATCCTCCGTTCATCGTCCCCGGGGCGGCCGCGTGACCCCGCGGGGAGGCCGGACCGGGCCGGACTGAGGGTCAGGGGACCGTGCCGGGATGAGGGTCAGGGGACCGGGCCGGGCTGAGGGTTAGGGGCCGGGCGAGGAAGGGCGGCGGGAAAAGTCTCCGACTAAGCCGCGGCTAAAATGGACCACGGACTCCCGCGCACTCTCTGCCTCAGTCTCGGGTTCCGACTCCGGCTCCGCGCAAGATGGCGGCCGTCCTGCTCAGCTCCGCGCCGCCCCCCGCCCGCGCCGCCGGCGCCGGCCAATGAGTGCCGAGGCGGGGGGCGGGGCCTGCACGCTCCCAATGCGTACGGACTCCTGGCCCGGCGCAGGGCGGAGCCTGGGAGGTTGAACACGAAAGGGGCGAGGCCCGAGGCTGGGACGGTGGGGGGCGGGGACAGAGAGGCGGGCCCAACGGGTGGGCGGGACTATAAAGAGTTAAGTGTGCCATTGGTTAAGCGGAGAGGTGGGACTCGGGGGTGGAGCCTGGGCGGTAGGGCCTACTGAGGGCCGGGATCCCAGGGCACAAGGCGCAGGGCAGGGGTGGTGGAGGAGGGGTAACCAGGCCAAGTAGACGGATACAGAAAGGGGCGGGGCGCGGAGAGGCGGGGAGCAGCCCGGGGGGGCGGAGCGTGAAGGAAAAGAAGAAGGACCGGGACCCGAGGTGGACAGGGTGAAGCAGGACCCTGGGGCGCGAGAGATCTTCACAACTTGCATACCTGCAGACCCACGTCCGGTCAGCGGCCCAAGAGTGCTCCCTAAAGTGGTCCTCTAAAGGCAGAACCGCTGCGGGAAAGGGACGAGGAAAACGGGAAAAACCCAGACAAGCTTTGAGGAAGTGGGAAGATGGGGGAATGGAGGATCCACCCTGCAAGGAACAGGCAGGTGTGGCTTCACTAGCACACGCTACTGAAAAGGAAATACCTTAAAGGAGTTTCGTACAAGAGGAGCTGACAGGGAAACCCAGACCTTAGACTGGGGAGCAAAGCTGGCCTCTGAAGGAAGAGCCCTGCCTACACAATGTGGGAGGAGGGGGAAGGAATGTTGGACACAGCTGCTGCCACAGCAGGCCACATCTGCAGGGAGGAAAGGCTCCGGAGACCATGGTCCCAGTGCTGGCCTCACACCTGTTAGGGAACAGATTGTCTGCGGAAGAGAACACAGCAGATGGAGTGTCCCACTAGGAGAGGAGCAAGCTGTCCAGTGGAAGGACCACCAGCCACACAGACAAGGCCTAGTACAGGATGTCAAGGCTGGGGAAGAGAGTGAAGATGGGAGCAGAGAAAAGGGGGGGACCCATTTTAGCCTGGCACACCTCTCACCCCACCAACTTACTCCCCAGGAGCAGTCCTCCCAAGTCCCTTCAAGGCATAATCCTCCTGAATGTCCCAGGATTCTCAGGGTCCATGAGAGAGGTACCCACTCCCGCTGAGTGGAGATAGCCAAGATAAAACCCAAGGCTAGGCCAGACCTGCCTGCACCTGCTCCCTCCAGGCGTGCCCTGTGGCAGGTGTTAGACAAAGGGCCTATCACAGCAGAGGGGCCCCCCTACTAGCAGAAACAGTGGTCCCTGTCCAACACTGCCCTGGCTGCTTGCATTGTCCTTATGGAGCATTCCCTGGAGCAGCTGCTATACTCAGAGAGACCCAGGCCCAACCTTCAATGTGCCCAGGGAGCCCAGCCAAGGTTACAGGCTGGGCAGACCCCAGGGAGGGAAGTCACAGCTAAGAGCAGATATCTCCACCAGCTGTCCCCTTGCAGAGCCACTGTTAAAGAAGCAGGCCAGCAAAGGTTCAGATGGGGAGGGAGAAACGTGAGAAGTCCAGCCCAACCATGCAGGGAGAAGGCAAAGCCCTGGCTTCCGAAATTGCAGTCACTGCTGGGCCAAGAGTCTTTGCCCCTCCTGAAACACCTCTACCTTTGGCCCTCCTGCACAGCCTGCAGACTGCCTATGTAGACACCACCAAGACCCTCTAGGGCTGAAGGGAGATAAAAGAGGTCAGGGATATTTTGCCCCAGTTCCCTCCCTGTGGAGTCACTGCCTCTATACCTTCCCAGTTTCCAGTGACCAACCTTCCCTTCTTCCAGGGGTCTGTAACTACCCTTAGGGTACCCCCTACTGTTAACTCCACTTCCACCTTTGTAAATAAGATGACTTCATTAAACTGTCCTCAAACTGCCCCAACTTGAGTATGTCTTTTGTTTCCTGCTGGGACTCAGAATGACCATCCAACCCGGATTTCCTGAGATGCCCCATGTTGCAATAATCAATCCCACGAGGAGGCCTGGCTCCTTGTTTGGAAGCACTGGCAGACCAATGTGTTCCCCACAGCCCCCACCTACCTCAGGTCTCAGCCAAGCGCAAGGCCACTCTCCGCTGGCCTTTGGTCCACTCCAGCCCCCTGGCTGGCCTTCCAGGGTTCCAAGTCCAAGTGGCTAAGGCCAGAGCCTCATTCCCCCAGGGCACTCCTCCTTTATGACTTCACCCACTGAAGTCACCTGGGGGACAATGCTGAATGTTCCACCCCAGAGTCTTGGCCTCTAGGAGGCAGGGACAGCAGGCCCAGCCAGCCCAGAGGACTCTCTGTCCACAGTGTAAATGAGGACATTTAATGAGGGCAGCTGGCCCATGTCCCGCAGGGATGTAGAGGGCAGCCTCAGAGGCACTGGGCGCTCCCGGTACCATGGATGACGCTGCCGTCCTCAAACGACGAGGCTACATCATGGGGATAAATTTGGGAGAGGGCTCGTACGCAAAAGTCAAATCCGCTTACTCTGAGCGCCTGAAGTTCAACGTGGCAGTTAAGATCATCGACCGCAAGAAAGCCCCCACGGACTTCTTGGAGAAATTCCTTCCCCGGGAAATTGAGATTCTGGCCATGCTAAACCACCGCTCCATTGTCAAGACCTATGAGATCTTCGAGACATCAGATGGCAAGGTCTACATTGTCATGGAGCTTGGGGTCCAGGGTGACCTCCTGGAGTTCATCAAAACCCGGGGAGCCCTGCACGAGGACGATGCTCGCAAGAAGTTCCACCAGCTCTCCTCAGCCATCAAGTACTGCCACGACCTGGATGTCGTCCACCGAGATCTCAAGTGTGAGAACCTTCTCCTCGACAAGGACTTCAACATCAAGCTGTCTGACTTCGGCTTCTCCAAGCGCTGCCTGCGGGACGACAGCGGCCGCATCATCCTCAGCAAGACCTTCTGCGGGTCGGCGGCATATGCGGCCCCCGAGGTGCTGCAGGGCATCCCCTACCAGCCCAAGGTGTATGACATCTGGAGCCTGGGCGTGATCCTCTACATCATGGTCTGCGGCTCCATGCCCTACGATGACTCCAACATCAAGAAGATGCTGCGCATCCAGAAGGAGCATCGTGTCAACTTCCCTCGCTCCAAGCACCTGACTGGCGAGTGCAAGGACCTCATCTACCGCATGCTACAGCCGGACGTCAACCGGCGCCTGCACATCGACGAGATCCTCAGCCACTGTTGGGTGCAGCCCAAGGTGCGGGGCCTGTCCTCTTCAGCCATCCACAAGGAAGGAGAGAGCTCCCGGGGTGCTGAGCCCTCACGGACCCCTGAGACCCCTGACAAAAAGTCTGCCACCAAGCTGGAGCCCCGGGAGGAGGCAGGGCCCGAGACACAGTCCGAGCCAAAACCCAACGAGGAGGAGACTTTGCAAGTGCCAGTGTCAAGGCAATCAGACACCATGGACCTTAATGGAGAGCTGCCCAGCAGAGTGATAGAGGAAGAGGCCCTCCCACAACCCTGACAGACACACACCTAGCGAGCCTCTCTTGGCCCAGGAGGCCAGCTGGGAATGAAGCAGAGTTCATGGCTTTAAGCCTGAGCTCCAGAGAAATCAAGGGACAAAGCAGAGAAGGAAGATTGTCCTGGATGAGCCACTATTTTCGTCAGTTTCTTCTCCCCCTCTTTGAACTTGGTAACCCACATGGCTAAAGGAGCAATAAATCACTATATTAGTGCAGACCCCAAGATGAATGTCTTTTCCCTAGCTGACTGTGGTCATCCAGGGAGAGGATCCTGCACTCCCCGCGTTCCCCAAACCCGGCCCCCCACTCTCAGATCGGATGGCACCTCATTTCACCTCTAGTTTGGGAAGATACATCCCCATGTGCCCAGCCTGACTGTGACCTCAGGCCCTGGACCATAGCAGAAAGCTGAGCAAGGAAGATGCTCTTTCAAGAGGGAGGCCATGAGTGTGGTGCTGGGGAGTGGAAGGGAGCACGGAGAGGATAAGACCAAGAAGGGCAAGGGGGCAAGGGGACTGCCTGCAGCAGAGGGGCAGGAGGCGGGGCTCCTCTGGAGCTGGGGCTGAGGATCTGGGCCCTCAACATCTCAGTGCCACTGCCTCCCCAAGGCTGCCGGTGGGGAGGCGGCCTGCCAGAGGCCAGTAGACCAACCTCTCAGCCCCTCTTGGGCTCCCCACCCTGGTAGGCAAATCATTTCTTTTATTCTGTCCACCAGGGCTCCCCCATGGCCAGCCAGCATCCGGTTCTGGACACCTCCTGAGTCATCTTGCCTGTGGTCATATCTGCGGCCCACCCCCCACCCTGGAAGTGGCGCTGGTTAGGGGAGGGGCTTCAGGATGGCCCAGCCCCACCCAGCTGGGCGTGATCTCCACCACATCCCTCTCCCCTTAGGTCCCAGTCTGTCCCGAGCAGTGATGCTCCATGCCAGAGTGGCTAAGCGGACATTGGCGAGGAGAGAGGACAGGTGTGCTCACAATGCATGCCTGTGCCCTGCCACCATCATTGTCCTTTAGAGGGAACAGCCCTGCCTTTAGCATCTCAGGCTGCTGTGCCCTGCACGGCCCACCCCCATCATTCCTAGGCTGTTACCCCTCACCTCAGCTGTGGCAGCCCCTTTCTCTTCCTCCTCGGCACTCACTCTGGACAACCTCATGTGGACCTGCAGATTTGACATACCAAGAGGACAAATGCCTTCAGACTTACCCACCCTCTGCCCATGTTGGTGACCTGGAAAGTCCCCAACCCCAGGCCCCAGGAGAAGCGGGGTCCAGGGAGTGCCCTGGCTCCACTCTCTTTGTGCCCCGGTGCACATCCACTCCCCATCTCTGCTTGGCTCCCACCCTCCCCACAGCCTCCGTCATACATTCTATCTTCCCATCTCCATGCTCCTGGGTGTCTGTCATGAACCCACAGCACAGCGACCTCCCAGGCCTCTACCCGCCCCATGATTCCCCCAGTGGCCAGCGCCTCCCTCCTGCACACAGTCCAGATCCCACGGCCCTCAGGAAGGATCCCAGTGCCTGGCCTTGGCATCCTGGGTCTGGCCTCCTCCTGACCTCCCACCCCCCTCCCTCAGCCCCACCCCCCCAGATACATGTCCCATAATCGTGTCTGTAGATGCTCCCCTGTAGATCTTACCCATGTCTCCACGATTAGCCAAGGGGCTGTGGCCTCCACAAAGCCTTCTGAGCTCGGCAGCCCATCACTCTAAGCTCCTCTGGGGCAGGCCTGTGAATGCTGAGGTTCAGGCGTAGAACCGACCCTGGGCAATACTGGGGGAGCCACCCAATTTCCCCCCAGAGACCCCAGGAACCTAGCATCAAGCAGATTATCCACTGGCAGAGTAAAATTCCAGAGCACACAGGGTTAGCTGGAGTGAGGACATCCTGAGGACAAGCTTGTGAACCTCCTCACCTTGGTCGTCTGTGGC
The DNA here is from genome assembly GCF_964662115.1 of Mustela nivalis. Classification (NCBI taxonomy): domain Eukaryota; kingdom Metazoa; phylum Chordata; class Mammalia; order Carnivora; family Mustelidae; genus Mustela; species Mustela nivalis. Next base: position 81,479,042 of record NC_139033.1, on the reverse strand, counting down.
TTGTTGTGGTCATCAGGGTAGTGGGCAATGAGCAGCAAGAGGGCCTGGGAGCAATTCACTACAGCCTAGCCAGAACACAAGCCTGGGCAGGAGGGGCCCCACAAAGGAGCATCTACTGTGTGCTTTACAAGTAGAGAGAAGGCTCAGAGAGGGTGGGCAACTGCCTGAGATCACACAGCACAGAGTAGTGGCCCAGGTGACTAAAGCCCACTCCTCCCCAGGTGGCCTCATGTTCCAGGCCACTCCCAGGGTCAGCCCTGAATCTGACCCCTTCGATGATCCTCCCTAAGGCTTTAGGATCAAGACCCTCACCATGGCCTCCAGGGTCTGCAGGGCTCCCTCCCTTCCCTGCACATTCCCACCATTCTGTGTCCTTTCAAGCCATCATGAGTTCTAGCAGGTCCTCGTCCCCCTCCATGGGGCAAACTCCTCAGACCTCAGCCCTCCCAGCCTCCCTAAATCCAGGCCCAGTTTTTCCCTCACAGCCCCGTGTTCCCGTGCCAAAGGTTGCCACCACTGGGCATTTGAGCTGTTGGTGTGACATGGAAGTTCCCTGCCCTCTGGGCTTCAGGAAGGCACGGGTCCTGTCTAGTTCATCAGCGAATCCCAGCATCTGGAACCAACCCTCAAATGCCTATAGGGTGAGTGGAGAAATGGAGGAAACTGAAACTCAGAGAGAAGTGGCCTTGCCAGAGTCCCGAGTTCTCCCATGCACAGGGCTACAAGCTGGGAGTAGCTCCTGGAAGTCGCAGGTCCAGTGGAACACTTCCCCGCCGGAACCCACCAGGAGGGCCTGCCTCCCGGCCCCAGAAGCTCAGCTCGTACCTCCTCCCCCCCACCCCCCCACCCCAGGCCCCCGGGAGCCAAAGAAGTCACACAGCCCTGGGTAAGGGCAGAATATGAGGAAGCAGAATCCACAAAAAAAGGGGGAAACAGGTGGGTGAGCAGAGTCAGCTAAAAAGGCCGACATGCAGGGGGGGCCCCAGATAGAATATTCGGAAGTGCAGGAGAAGGGCCGAGGAGACTGTCATGCTCCTGGGTCCTGGCCTGCAAGTCCTCCTAGCCAGCCCCTCCCAGGAGGCAAAGGTTCTGGTCATTGCTGCCAAAGACATTCCAGGAGAGAGCAGGCATCAAGCCAAAGCCACTGCAACAGAAGCCCCAGAGAGCAGGGAGCAGGCCTTAGGGAGGCTGTGGCTGTTGGGGGGCTGGACGCCGGCCACCCTGCCCTGGAGAGCTTCCACATGAACGTCCAATGCAGGGAGCTCCCCGTGTGCCTCAGGTGGGTCTGTGCGTCTGCCTGGAATGTTCTGCCCCTCATCAACCTGGCAGGGCCCTACAGATCCTCTGCACACTGGCCCCTCCATCCCCTCCTCTCCCGACCACCCACACAGAAGCAGGCCTCCTCCTCCTCCCCCTCTCCCCTGAACACAGAGCACATGGCGTGCCCACGTGTGGCCACAGGATGCCTGTGAAGGAGAACAAAGGAGCGGCAGGGCTTCCCAAGCACCTAAGGAGACACACCCAAGATGCCACATTCCCCAAAGCAAAAACAAAAGGGTTTTCATGTTCCTTTCTGGTGCAAAAGATAGCTTGAGAGATGTAAATCCCAAAGGTCCACCAGGCCACATGCCCGCTCCTCACAAAGGTCCAGAGTGACATAATTTAGGACCCCTGCCCCCCCCATCCCCGACCCTGCTCTTATGGAGGACCCCCAGCACCAAAGCTCTGGCCAAGGCCCTGCCCACTCAGGGGTCAGCGCACCAAACCCTCTGTCTCCCTCTGCCGCTCAGTCCCTGCAGATCCACCCTGGGCCAGCCTCCTCTCTTGTGGTCAAAGGCACTGGCCTCCACTCCCCCTGAAGCCCATTCTCTAGACACTCTGCCAGGGACCATCTTAAAATGTGACTTGGATCCTGGCTCTTCCGACCCCCTGAAATGGCTGCTCGCCACTTCTCTTCTCCTCCACCCTCCCTCCACACAGTAAGACTGAGCAATTCTCAGAACAAGCCATCACCTCTCCCAGGCTCTTCCCTGCCTGGAAGCCTCACCACCTTCTCTACCTGACTGAGGCCTGGCCTGGCCTCCAGGGAGGCCCCAGCCCTTGGAACACGCATCTGCCAGTCTAGGGCCCAGGGCCCTGCTGGCCCTCCCAGCCCACTCATGCCCTGCCCACCACAGTGGCACTCCTCTGCCCAGCCTTCCGCTCCGAATAGGAACTGCTCTCATTCACAAGGCTGGCCAGACCAGCGCCATTCCTCTCAGGCACTACCAGTTCCAAGGAGACAAGTCCTAGAGAGGGTTTTCTTCACACTCCAAAGCAGCTGCGGGCCATCAGTCCTAGTGGGACATGGGCCAATGCAGGGTCAGTCCACACAGACAGGAGAAGGAAACGGGCGTGGGGCCAGCACTCTGGCTTGACCTGGGTGGCCCTTCCTTGGGCCTGACTCGTGTCAAGGAAACAGCAGCGAGGGGGAGCAGGGAGGGTTACCGCAGTCCTGGGTGCCGCCTTCCTTCTAGCGGGCGGGGAGTGGGCACTCCTGGTAGGCCAACCTGGCTTCCAGGGTTCCAGGGGCCCTGGTTCCCCCAGCTCAGTCCCTACTCCTGGCAGGCTGGCTTTATGACTTCACATGCTGAAGTCACGCGGGGACAATGCTGAGCGTTCCACCCCTCCAAGTCCAGGCCCAGCCCTGCCAGACGGCTCCCCACAGTGTAAATGAGGACAATGCCCGCTGGCCCACGGGGGGAGGGGATGTAGAGCGCAGTGCCGCCAGCCGCTCCTGGCACCATGGACGATGCCGCGGTCCTAAGGAAGAAGGGTTACATCGTGGGCATCAATCTTGGCAAGGGGTCGTATGCGAAAGTCAAATCTGCCTACTCTGAGCGCCTCAAGTTCAACGTGGCAGTCAAGATCATCGACCGCAAGAAGACGCCTACCGACTTTGTGGAGAGATTCCTTCCTCGGGAGATGGACATCCTGGCAACCGTCAACCACCGCTCCATCATCAAGACCTACGAGATCTTTGAGACCTCTGATGGGCGCATCTATATCGTCATGGAGCTTGGGGTCCAGGGTGACCTCCTGGAGTTCATCAAGTGTCGGGGAGCCCTGCACGAGGACGTGGCTCGTAAGATGTTCCGCCAGCTCTCCTCAGCTGTCAAGTACTGCCACGACCTGGATGTCGTCCACCGAGATCTCAAGTGTGAGAACCTTCTCCTCGACAAGGACTTCAACATCAAGCTGTCTGACTTCGGCTTCTCCAAGCGCTGCCTGCGGGACGGCAGCGGCCGCATCATCCTCAGCAAGACCTTCTGCGGGTCGGCGGCGTATGCGGCCCCCGAGGTGCTGCAGGGCATCCCCTACCAGCCCAAGGTGTACGACATCTGGAGCCTGGGCGTGATCCTCTACATCATGGTCTGCGGCTCCATGCCCTATGACGACTCCGACATCAAGAAGATGCTGCGCATCCAGAAGGAGCACCGCGTGGACTTCCCCCGCTCCAAGAACCTGACTGGCGAGTGCAAGGACCTCATCTACCGCATCCTGCAGCCGGACGTCAACCGGCGGCTGCACATCGACGAGATCCTCAGCCACTCCTGGCTGCAGCCCCCCAAGCCCAAAGCCATGTCTTCGGCCTCCTTCAAGAGGGAGGGTGAGGGCAAGTACCGGGCCGAATGCAAACTGGACACCCGGCCGGGCTCACGGCCTGAGCACCGGCCCGAGCACCGGCCAGACCATAAGCTGGGGGCCAAAACCCAGCACCGGTTGCTGGTGGTGCCTGAGAACGAGGACAGAGTGGAGGACAGGCCGGCCGAGTCCTCCAAGGCAAAAGATCATCATGGCACCGGAGCTGAGGTGGGGAAAGCGAGCACCTAGCGGTGCGGAGGGCCTGGGGGGCATGGTGCGTGGTGCGCGCCCACATAAACTAAATAGGCAGTAGGAGCTGAAGAAGGCACAGGTGCAAGGAACAAGTAAAATCCGTCAATTAAACCACTATTTTGATTACGTTCTATTAGCTTTCTTCCACTTAGCAGCAAAGACATTAATTACTGACCACCAAATAAACCGCAAAGTGTATACAAGCATTAAGAGTGCCCCGTGAGGAGTCTTTTTCTCTAGGACTCAGCCAACCACCCCTCCTGCGGCGTGGGGGTCTCCAGCACAGGGGTGCAGGGCCTGGTGCTCGGGCACAGGCAGACTATGGCGAGACCCTGTGGGCAAGAAGACCTAAGCCGCAGCCCACAGCCAGGCCCCCACCATCTCCCTTTGACCCACCCCGGACCCAGCACCTCCAGGGTTGGCCGGCTGCATGTGTCTCTGGCTCAGGCCCAGCACAGCCCACCCTGACCTCAACCCCATCCCAGTCCCTCGGACTGACTCTTTCTCCTTATATTCCGCTCCCTCCATTCCTGTGGTTGAGATCAGTACCCTTGGCCCCTTGAGTGCCCTTTCATTTGCCAGAAAAGTCCCAGCCCAGCTATCTCAACCACACCCTCCCTACTCCTCCCTATCCACCCCATACACCAGCCAGTCAGTGTTCAGAGGCGGCCAGTGCTTGGCTTTAAGTGGCCTTGCCTAGACAGCATCTCCCTCTGCATCTTCCACCCACTCAGACCTGTCTGCCTCCATGCTGCTGTGGCCCAGCCCTCCCCTTCCCTATGTGGTAAAAGCACCAACGGCCATACTTTCCTGACCCCCTGGGCGGTCCTGGTGCAGTCCCAGCCCCCTTGGTGAGTTACAGGGCTTGGCCCCCTGGAAACTGGCAGGAGGTGACAGTCCAGTGCAGACTAGTGGGTGCCTAGGCAGGCGACTGGCCCCACGCGAACCTCCAGGGAACACACCACTCATGAAGGCAGCAAGGACCCATGCAGGACAACCCAAGACCATGGCCTGGGCAGGGCTGGGTATGCTCAAAACAAGAAGACTCTGGTCTGAGCAGATTCTAGGCTGTCTCCTTGAGCTGTGCAAGCCCCTTAGAGAGCATGACCTGACCCCACTTAAGGCCCGAAGAGACCCATCACCTCCATGTGAAGCAGCTGGCCCAGGCCTCCTAGGGGCACCAAAGCCCTCAAGGTCACAGGCAAGTGTGGCCTGTGGTGCACATGGCACTCTCGGGTCTGCGTGGAGCCTGGCCCCATTGCTCTTTGACAGTATGGCCTGGGTTCCTATTACCCACAACTCCTGTTCGTGACTCAACAGCATATGAAGGTGGTGCCTGGAGTAATAGGACAGGGAAGGGCAGGAAGAGAAGACAGTCCTGACCCCCTGAGCTGGAGACCAAGTGCTTGGAGAAGGTGACATTGAGGCCACTTTCAAAGTGACCACATGGTATGACACATAGGACCCACACAACTCTGTCACTAGCAAACCACACAGGCCAGGCCCACCTGAGGCTGAGAACCTGGTCCCAAAGCCCCAGGGGAACCTGAGGGGCCGAACTTTCAAGGACTCTCTCCTTCCCTCAGGGGGACAGAACTTGGGGAGCATGGCCCAACGAGCTGTGAACTCAGTGCGGAAGGTAGGTTCCAAGCTCTAGAGGAGACACAGCAATGCAAGGAGTGGCAGGAAAGGCCAGAGACCCTGAACTTCCGAGTTCACCTCACCCAGAAGCTTCCTCCCAGGGAGGCCTGCAGTCCTGAGACCACGATGTGGTACAGGGGGTCTCTAGCATAGGGGTGAGGGTGGCTTGCAGGGGGTCTCCAGCATAGGGGGAAGGGTGGCCTAAGGGCCACACAGAGTGGGCCAGAGAGACAGGTCCTGCCAGACTGTGCTAGGTGCTCTTTAATGACGGCTAGACAGAAAGAGGCAGGGGTCTGATAGAAAATAGTTATCTGCCAAACCCTGGGATACATCCCAAGGCCATGGGGCAAGTCTCATGCCAGCCTGTCTGAGGCACGGCATCTTTTCAGTGGCTCCTGGGACAGTCAGTCACCATTTCTGGCCCGGGCCCGGGTCTCCAGAAGGCTGGAGTCCTCTGCTGAGCGGGCAGCTGCCCCGCAGGCTCCACGAAGCTCCCACAGGCCCGACCCGGGCCTGGCTCTAGAAGAAGTCTGAGGCCTTGCGCCGGGCAGGGAGCTGCAGCAGGTTGTCCGTGATGGAGGCTGGGTCCTGACTGAGGGGGGTGCGTGCCGCAGAGCCAGGAGCCGGTGTGCTCGTGGGGGTCTGAGGCCCACCAGCTGGGGTCTTGAGGTGGCTCGAGCGTGCTGGAGACGGGGTATAGCTGGCCCGTAGGGCCCGGTCTGTGTACTTGCTGGCTGTCCTGCTTACAAGGCGCTGCAGGGCTGGGGACATGGCTGGGCTCAGGCCTTTGGGGGTGAGGCTGGGGTGGAAAGGGAGGGGGAGAGAGGCATCATTAGGCCCCACCAGGCACTGCCAGCAGCAGGGTTTCCCATGGCACCACAAACACTCATGGGAGATGCATGGTCATTATGAGCTGAGGACACCCGATGGCCTGGCACATAGCTATGTAGCCAAATTTAAGGTCAAGTTGTGGTGCTGCCCTTGGAGGTGGGATTGCGATGGACCCCAGCTCTCTCCAAGGAGAATGATCCACCTGTTTCCACAGGGCTGACGGGAGCTCACAGCGGGATAAGGAGCCCAAAGGTGCCTCTTAGGGATGTGCTGAGGCGGCAGCTGAAGAAGGAAAAGACGAAGAGGGGCCCTGCATCCTGGCTCATGCAGGTCGTGCCCGTACCAGCGGAGCTGCCACAGGACCCACCCCAGAGCCCCCAGGCCTGCCTGCACACCATGCATCCACACGGCAGGGGCTGTGGACAAGTGGGAATAGGGAGAGACCCCCCACCCCGCCCGCCCCATGCAAGTCAGGCACCCTTCACCTGGCCAAGTTCTCCGTCACTCTCCTCAAGGCTTCCTGCTTCTTGGCCCGGTTCTTGGCAGCGGCCTCGTTGGCCATCTTCAGCCCCAGCCGTTCCCTGCGGCCGGGCTCCAGGATCTACAAGGCAGCAAGTGTGTGGCTGGCCTGCCGTTAAGCCAGCCAGCCCCTTGCTGCTGGGGCACCTGCCTCTTTCCCATGGTGCCCTGTGATCCTCACAACTGCTGTCTCCCTAAAAGCCCCCGAAAGCTGCCGACCAGCTTGCCTCCACTGTCCACCCACCAAAGGCCCAGGCCTCCCACCTGTCATCACGGTTCCCTGCAAGCCAGTGGTGCAGACTTAGGAACCTCCGATGGTCTTTTAGAAAAGAAGGGGGTCTTGTTTGAATCTGCTTCCCTCTGATTACTGGAGTAAACCCCTTGCTGACTTTAACCCCCACTGACCTTCTGTATTTCTTCCCAGAACTTCCCAAAATTGATCTTGTCCTATTTTTCTATTTGAGTGCTTGTTTGTTTCCTTACAGTTTTCCCCCATCAGTTCTGTTAAGCTCTGCCATACAAACGCCTTCTGTTACTTGCTTTCACGTTTACTTACGATGGGGTTTTTTTGCTGTAGTTAAGTCTACCACTGTGTATGGTACTATCTGCCCACCCCCTCCCCGCTTCCTTTGTGACCCCCCCTCTTTGGTTTACTCCCTCCTACCTTCACACCAGATTAAGCATTAACTAGTTTCCTCTCGTTGTTCACATGTATTGTTTTCTGCACTTAACTCTCCCACTTGGGGAACTCGTTCTGCAATATGTATCACGCACTTCGTGTCCGATTACAGTCTACTACTCAGCACGATTTGAATTGTCATTGGTCACAAACCCTGAATTTGGATTTGGATGGACGTTTGTTCAGAAGCTCTTCCCTGCTGCCTGGTAGGCACCGGGACCAGGGCGGCCTTCTGACAGCCCTGTGCCTCTGGTGCACCGCCTCTCTCTGGTTTTTCTTGGTTATTCTCGTGTCCAAGACAAATATAAGAACCAACGTGCCAAAATGATTTGCATATGTTCTGTGTGGACATGTGTTCCCTCTCGAAATGAGAGTGGTGCTACACCAGGGAGGCCCTGTGGCGTGGCCCATACCCTCTGACTTTCCTTCTGCGAGCCCACAGCACTAGCCTGTAGTTTCTTTATGAAAGCCAAGGTACTGCTGGTTGTTCTCAATTTCTGCTGCTACAGTCAGCGAGATCTCTTTTTCTGTTGCATTTCAAACTACACAATGCAAGTGTTTAGAAGGACTGGCTCAAGACAGCCTCGAACCCAGCTCCCTTAGCAGCAGACCTACGTTAATTCCAGGTTCCATGCCTGACCCTTTGGGGTTTCAGAGCAGCTGACGTAACCCCATCGCCCTTTGCTCTCTGCAACAACACTGCCCTCTGCCTCCTGCCATCTCCTAGCATTCCAGGTTGGGACTGCTGGCCCAGTACCCCGAAAACAGGACCACATGCTCCCAGCGTCCAGCAACTTCTCTTCCATCTCGTTCCAAACTATGCCAGCCACTCAGTTTCCCCAACAAGCTGTGTGCAAACCAGAGTGCCTTACCTTCTCAAAGCCACTCTGGGGCCATCCTAGGCCACCCCATCTCCACAAACAACCTGGCACCCAGCTCCCCTGCCCTACCTGCTCCAGGCCTCACAACCCCACACTCTTGATGATTCTACAAGACTGCTGTCTCTTGGTGCTTGCCCTCCTGTAACCAGAGGCTTTCCTCTACCAGCACGTGAACCTTCAGAGGACACAAAGCACAGCCCACCGAACACTGTAGTTCTGAGGCCCTTCCTGGCCCGACCCTGCAGGCTCACAGGGTTGTGGCTCTGGTGCCCTCGCCCCACACCTGCCCTCAGTGCCCTGGTCTTCTTCAGAAGTGCAATGACACACAGGTGTGCAGCCTGGAGCACAGCTCAGCCCTTCTGTTGCTTCTGCTTTGACCAGTGGCAACTAGACCATCCTCTGTGCATCAAGGCACAAGTGCTCCAAAGACTGAGTGTCTACCCAGGGTCCCATCTGGGCACCCCACTGTGACCCACCTTGAAGGCTGGCCCTGGTGTCCTGTCCACATAGGGGGTTTCAGATCCCTCAACTCTCAAGGGAGTATTTTCAACCTCCCCCCAGGTCATCAGCGGTGACTCGTTCACACCTGCAGATGGGAGAGCTCGGTTACTTCAGGCCCAGGGACACAGGTGGAGGCAATGCCAGGCCCTCCCTCCTGTGAGAGCCAGCTCCCACGATGCATGTCCCAGCTAACCAACATGAAGGCTGGCAGTTGGCCCACTCTCCTTCCCCGGAACTCTGGAACCCCAGCTCCTCTGCCCACTGAGAGGACAATGCCAAGACCACTTTAGGCCCAAGATGGGCCCAGGCCCTAATAGCTGCAGGGCTTAGCTTGGGAAGGGGGCTCCCCAGAGAAGATGCGCTGGGTCAGCTAGACTCCCATCCTAGCACATGGCCACCAGGGTCTCCTGGAGGTTGCTATGGGACCCCACCCCAAAGGAGGAGACACTTGAAGGTTTTCAGAGCACCCAAATCTGCCTGGACCCTGGGCAAACCTATAGTGCCCGTATACCCGGGCCTGCATCACAGGAACCAGCAGCCCAGAACACAGAGGCCAGTGCTTGGAGTGGTGGGTGGGAAAGGACACCACGTGAATCAATGCACTGTGAGATTGTCCCCCAAGATTCATAAACCTCCTGTGTGAAGACATGCAGGGCTGGAGCCTGGAGCCTTTTCCCTATGCCCCTATGCCCAGCCTCCCCCTGTGCCCTTTGGCATGCTCACCACAGCCTATCTGTCCAGCAGAGCTCCAATACCCCTGGTTCCCAGCAAAACCAATCTGTCCTGCCAAGCTTAGGGCAAGGCAGGAAGACCGCTAGGCTCAATGGACTGGGTCCTGTCTATCTCAGGTCAGTTCACCTGAGAGTTCAGCCCACCCACAGCTCTGTGCAGCCCTGTCATTGCACAGGTGGGTCACAGGGTCTCTGAGTTACACGAAGCACGTGTCAGACTTGGAGAAGAGTTAACAGGGCCCAGAGCCACCTGAGCAGCCCACCTCCCCACAGGCAGTCCTATCACGACTATCAGGGGGCCGGCCTGTCAGCGGGTTCAATTCTTACCAGGGGCAGGAGAGGGGGTTGCAACAAATCCGAATCCGCCCACTCGTGGGGAATCCTGAGGGATCAGCTCCTTGCCATCAGGGCCTACCTTGCCCTGTTTGTGCTGGAACAAACAAGAGAGACTAGTGTCAGGGAGGCCCAAGCCTACTTTTCCCCGCTAGCTGATGGAAAAATGCACAGGAACATGCTGGCATCCTTGGGGCAGTCCTAGAGCTCAGGGGCTGGCACACCCCCCTTTGGAGAAAGAGAGGAAGAACCTCAGCCCCTGCAAAGACTTTGAGGACCTGTCAGAGTAGGCATTAGAGCAAGGGAAGCTCCCCCTCCTTCCACGCAGGGCAGGGCCAGGGTCCTTGGCCTCAGTACACACACACACAAGCTGCTTTCAGCAGCTACTGACTCAGGCCTTGACAGGAAGCCACACTAATTACTGGCATATATGCTGACCTTTCCCACAGGGCATCCGCTGAAGCCTCCAGCATAGTCTCCCCACCTCCTGACTCTCCCACTTCAACCCCATGACCACTGGAGTCGCCAGTCCACCATGACTCCCCGGCTCAGACATCTCTGCTGTCCACCCCACTGAGCCTCACCCTACCCCAGCCTGCCCACAGCATCTACCCCTGCCCTACCTGTGCACAGGTGTGGGTCTGGCTGGCCTGGGCTGGCTCCCAGTGGCCTCTCCTCTCTCAGGTCCTCGTCCCCCAGGAAGCTGGCACTGAACTGACCTACAGAATGTCTCTGGCCAAGAGAGTGCCCCAGCAGAAGCCCATATAGGACAGGAAAAGACTCAGGATCCTGCCACACAGGACCCCCAAATAGTCACATGCTGCTAGGCTCCGCCCAAACCCAAGAACGGTACCAATTTAAGGCTGCCCACAGCCAGCCCCAGCCACTCACCTGGGCATTGAGGGCGGCAGCCTGCTGCAGCTGGGACCTGCTCAGGGCCTGGCTAAAGGGATCCCTGAGGAAGCGAGTGTTCTTATGCACCACCTGCCTCGGCTTCTTAAACAACTGTTCTTCATCAGGCACACCTGGCAGATCAAAGAGAGGTGGCAGGGTATCAGAGGTTGAGGGGTGCCCCATCACTGCCCCACACTCAAGGCTTGAGAGAGAGGCTCCGGTGAACAGAAGCATGAAGCCAAGCAAAGCGTTGGGCAGCCCCACTCCCTCACTGACAGCACACAGACCCTTCTGCCCAGAGGCAGAGCAGGACCCCTCTGAGGCCCAGGGAGCACAGACACACACACCCTGAAGGCCGGATACAAACATGCAGCCCCACTCCATGCTGCCTGCCAGACCCGCCTGCTCACCCTCAGGGTAGTACATGAGGGAGTTTTTCGCCTTGTACTTCCAGGTCTCCACGCCGGCCTGGCTGTTCTCGATGGCTTGGTGCTCTGCCGACGGAAGTGCAAGGTTATCTTTCTGCCTCTGCATCACAGGGGGAAAGTGAGGGTCAGAGAGGCCCCCAGGCACTGTGCCCTGGGCCCCAGGACTCCCTCCACCCTGACAGAGGATGCCCATACCCCTGCACCCAAGGACACCTTCTCAAACTCCTCCTCGGCCTGGTAGAGCCACGTGTGCCGTGCCCGGCTCTTCTCCTTGGCCACCTCCATGATCTCCTGGAAGGAGGCATTGTCCTCACTTGTATACCGGCTCAGGAAGACATCCAGGCTGGGCAGAGGCTCCTTCTCCTCCTCCTCTCCGGCCTCTCCTGCTCAGAGGCGGGGTGACACAGAACCACAAGCAGCAATGAACACTTTGTAGTCACTCAGTCCCAGGAACCGTGCTACCCCGTAAGCAGGATTGGAACCCTCACCCTAGTTGTGCATCTGTGGGTGACGGCCCGCGCTACCTGACAACTCCCTACCTGGGGGCAGAATCGCCCCCCAACCAACTGCCCAGGGAACACTGAGGGGCTCTCCTTGCCTTTTGGATGTCAAGTGAAATATATGTCTCACTCAGGTAGGAAGAGGGACATCTAGGAGTCAGAGACAGGTGACCATGGTGATGCTTGCCCTGCCACAAGTGGGCTGGTCCCGTAGGACCTGCCTCCAACGGCCCAAGCTCTCCCACCATCCCTGAGCTTTCGTTCCCCACCTGCTCCTCCCCTCCTGGCACCTGTGCTACGGGTGGATGGCTGTCCCCTAAGCCTCCCGACCTGCTAGCAGGCCCAGAGGGCAGGGACCCCAGAGGATCCAGTGCTCCAGATGGAGGCACACAGGCACGACCACAACCCCACCTGTCGCACCCAGCACCACAGAAAGGAGGACCCCCACTGAGGCGGTGCCACTGCACTGTGCACGTTGGGACACACTCCAGCTGGGCTATCATGGGGATAGCCTTGTCTTCCGTTCCACTGGCAGTCTTGACCTCCTACTCCCTCCTAGACTGCACAAAGCACAGTGGCTAAAAACTTAAGACCCAGAGTCAGAAAGATAAGGGCTCAAACCCCGTTCTGATGGTACCTACCACTGAGGTTACTGAAGTGATTCCTAGATTTACCAACAAACACATTTTTTAAAAAACGAAAAAAAAAAAAAAGAATCTGAGAGTTGGTTGGGTGACTCAGTCAATTAAACATCTGACTCTCGATTTTGGCTCAGGTCATGGTCTCAAGGTCATAAGATTGAGCCCCACATTGGGCTCTGCGCTCCACACAGAGTTGGCTTGAGATTCTCTCCATCCCTCCTCCCCTCCTCCCCACTCACACCTGCGCTTACTCATTCAAATAAATACAAGTAAAAATTTGATGAATAAATAACAAGAATCTGTAAGTTGCCTGTGATTCACCTGCCACAACGCAGTGGAGCTGCGATCAAGCTCCACTGGGTCAAGCTTCAAGGACACAACATGACAGACTACAGTATTGCCACAACAAGCTGGACTCTGAAGCAGAAAATATCTCATCTGCATGAGCGCACAGGGCATCTGCATGAGCATGCAATAGACTAGAACCCAGTAGAGAACAACAAGCATCTTGTCTGTCTGGGCACTGATGTTCTACTGACAAGATGGACTACTGATCATGAGAAAGTCCCATAGTGTATAGCACACTTATGTCCAACAGGGCTCTAAATGCTCTTCCCTAGGAAAAGTCTTTCATAAAGCTGGCTCGTGTCACGACACTCCAATATACATGTGAAAGACAACTTGTTTGTGCTACTCCCCAACATGTCACGTGCTGTCCTAGGTGCGGAATATACACACAGAGGCAAGACAAAGAAGCTCTCATGGTGAGGAGGCCATGTCCTACAGGGAGGCAGGAAGGCATGCTGGTGGGGGAGGGAGGGGTCATGAAAGGGTTTCCTGAATGGTAACATCTGAGCAGAGGTCTGAGGGGAGAGAAGGTGTGAGGCATGCAGCTATCCAGGGTAAGTGACTAACTCAGAAGAAACAAGGGCAGAGGTCCGGAAGCCCTAAGATGACAGCGGGAGAGGGGCCCTGCAAGCCATATGAAGCCTACTGGGCAGGGGCTGGCACACAGTGAGCAGGCCGGTGAGAGAGGTGGCGAGATTTCCATTCCATAAGAAGGGCTGGAGGCTCAGAGAACTGCCCCATGCCTGCCTCTCAGACTGGTGCTCTTTGACCCCATGGGCTGCCATTCAGGCCAACAAAGCTCTCTGGGACAAGATGTGATCTGCCTCTGGGCAAGACCCTCAGGGCCACAAAGGATGAGACTCATAGGTAAACCCAACCACTCACTCACTCACCATCACCCTCTTCCAGGCCTCGGCCCCGGCCCCGGGCCTTGTTGCCCACCACTCCAGTACCTGTGTGCACATCAGGGGTTTCAAATGTGGCTGGAGTCACATCTAGAAGGAGGAAGGGAGTGGGGATTAGAGCCAGCCTAAGGCATCAGTTCAGCAGGAGTTCCCCTCTCAGCCAACCACTGTCACCCTTACAGGGCGGTGGGGGCTCTCGGGACATCTTGCCCAGGGCAGAGCCAAACTTGATGGCGATCTGACGCATCCGTTCCAGGTCTCCATTCTCCTCAGCCTCCAGGTACTCCTTCTGAGCCTGCAGCTTCTCCACATCAGGAAAGAAGTCCCTCTGGATGACTGTCTGGAGCCCCTGTCAGATGTCAATAAATGTCAGAGTTCACATTTGCCTCTCAGTCTACCAATGTACATGCTATGGTCCTTGCCGGGCTCCCAACCTCTGTCCAACCCAGGGATACCCTGAGCTTAGCCACACTTTCTAATGAGGATGAGCAACCCCTGTAGTCTTGCTGCAACATCTAACTAAACGTTCATCTGGTTTCCACGAAACTTTTCTCTCTCCCACAATTGGTCACTCTCATCTCCTCTGCTGGCTCCATCTCCATAGCAGCTGGACCAAGGTGGGTGTTGCCCCTTCATTTCATCCAGGGCCTCCTATTTCCAATGCGCACCCTTTACCTGGATGATTTCAGCCTGTCACCCCCACCAGCAGCACTGGCTGAGACTCCCAAATCTACCTTCAGCCAGACCTTGCTCCTAAGCTTCACATTCGTGCACCCAGCTATCCACTAATGCCATCTGCCTCTCTATCCCAGAGGCCTGCCATACTCAACAAGTCCAAAACCAAACTGATTTCCTCCAATCTCCCTGCCAGCTCCTCTTTCTGCATGTCTGCTACAGTATTAAGACCAACTTCAAGGATCCTCCGACGCCCATTAATTCAATGGTGCTTACGCAGCAACACAGTTTCCAAGTCCTCCAGCCTCTGCATTTGCTGTTACTACTCTCCAGAAAGTCCTCTTTCCCACTCTCCTCCCACATGCCCATTCATGCTTTAATAAAATACCTTGTTTCCCTGAAACCCCCCTCTCCGAAGAACAAAACCGTCCTCTCTTGCCCCTAACAACACTGATTCTGCCTCCACCATCAAGGACACCTCTCTGTGCACTGTATTAGTTTGGCTCTCCGACTGTCCACACCCCAAGATCACGGACTCGGGTTGCTCCACCTCCGCAAGAGTACGAATGCCACGACCCGAGAGGAAGGACCCAAGAAGAGCGCAAAGCGGGGGAGAGACCCAGAATTCGCTACCGTCGCATCTATATCTTACCTCGATGTACTCTTCTTCGTCCAGGACCCGCTGCTTGCTTGTCGCAGCCCGTACCTCTCCTGCCGCGCGCTTCCTACCGGGCCCGGACGCGGCAGGGAGCAAGAGAGCCCGGGTTGATGCGCCGGGCGTCTCCATCGCTATCCCAGGATCGCTCGGGCTGCCCAGGTACGTAATAGCGTCGGGAGGCAGTAGGGGCGGGACTGTACCAAATGCGCAGGCGCTTGCAAAGTTCACCAATGGGAGAGCCGCGCCTTTGGAGTCCAGCCCGCGCTCCGTAGTGGCGTCACTACCGTCCCTCGCCCTTATGGGATTTGTAGTCTTCATCCCTCCCATCTCTGGTCCTGCGAATCTGGACTACAGGCACCAGGGGGCGCTGTGTTGGGCGAGACTAAGGGGCGTGTCGTTCACGCTCAACGTGAAAAATTTTAGCACTGCGAAATTTAAAGGCCTTGGGATTACAGTTTCTCGCGAATCATTGCGTGTGCTTCGTGTTATTAACAAAAACACATTTTAGCTATATACGCGGTTTCAATATTTTTATTCAAACTTTTATGCAAGGAAAAAACCCTAAGACAATTTCTTTTTGATAGTTACCTAATAAAAGAAAAAAAAAATATGAGGTCTAATTTAGAAATGTCTGGTTAAAAATTATTCGGTCCCTTTCGACGACTGTGAGGCCGGAAAGATTCCAGCCAGGCCGAGGACGTCGGATCTCCCTGTCCTCCTGCCCTTCGACCTTTCCCCGAAGCTCCTCAATAAAATGGTTAAAAACAAAAAAAAAATTATTCGGTCTCTGGACATCACAGTGGGTTTCCCAGAAGAGGAGCCTCATTGAAATGGACCAGAAAATTGCCCAATCATTTTTCATGCATAATCATTTCTTCCCTAAAAGAGGCTGTGAATTATGTCAAACAAGTTCTGCCCCCGAACAATTTAGTACAATAGACCAGTCATTCTTTCATTCAGTGGGGAACTCCACAATGACGGTTCTTGCCCTGTGGAGCTGACAGCTCCACGTCCTGTCGAGTGGGGAAGACAGGCACTAGTCAGATCATCCCACAAACATAAAACTGCAGTGAACGGGTACAAAGAAAGAGTTTGTACTCGGGGGAAGTCAGGGGAAATTTCCCCAGGATTAGGAAGTGGTTGCAGATCGAGAATGGACATTGATCAAGTGGAGGGAAAGAGCAGGTGCACAGGCATTGCAGCAGGAGGGAGAAGACCTTTGGATATACAGAGTTCAAGAAGTGGTGAGGTGGGAGATGACACCAGAGGGGCAGAGGCCTCATGAGTCACAGCCAGGAGTTTTGTCTTTGGGAACAATGAGAAGCCCTTAGAGAGGCAGGTTCACTCTTGTACCCTGCCTTTTCTGGGGAGGAAATTGCAAAGGAACCAAAGTAGCTGCATGTGGACAAGACTGGAGGCAACTGCAGTGGTCAAGGTGAGGGGGGGCAGCCTTTTCCTCAGGTTGCTACAGTTGAACCTGGGAAGAAGATAGCTTCTAGGATGGTTTTTGAAGGTAAATTTGATTTGTTATATGTTAACTAACTTGAATTTAAATAAAACAAAAAAATTGATTTACTGTTGGCCTGGGTACAGTGGGTGGGGGATAGGAGGAGGGA
This sequence comes from Mustela nivalis, assembly GCF_964662115.1. Taxonomy (NCBI): domain Eukaryota; kingdom Metazoa; phylum Chordata; class Mammalia; order Carnivora; family Mustelidae; genus Mustela; species Mustela nivalis. The sequence goes on along the minus strand of NC_139033.1, from coordinate 81,462,385 downwards.
GGTTTGCATGGTGGAAGAGTTTGCAACTGACAAGGTGATGTTGAGATGCTGTGGGCTTCCAGGAGGAGTCGTCAAGGGGACAAATTGGATGTAATATCTAGTTCAGGGAAGAGGTCTGGGCTGGAGATGTAAATGTGGCAGAGAGCTAGGCATTGGAGCCCGAAGGTGGAAATGATAAAGGGGAGAATGGAGAAGAGAGGGGGCATGCCTGGGCCCCAGCCTGCAGGACAGCTTTGCCAATGGGCAGCTGGTAGGGGTGAGCCTGCCAAGGAGCAGCTAGAGAGAAAGGAGAGAAAGGAGGACGGTATGCCCACTGGTCCCTTGAAGGTGAGGCTCTGACTGTGGCTGCCTACAAGGACAAAGAGCCAGCCCGTGGCTAGGGTCCCAGAGCCCAGCAAGATGAGGGCATCCCGGGCTGCAGAGATGCTCTGCACACAGACTGCAGTATCCGAGGGCAAAGAGCTTTATGACCCCTAGAAGTGTGCATCCTGAAGGGTGGAGGGGGGTGCCGCTCTCCTGGAGGCCCCCAGCATTGTGAGAGCAGCCCTGGCTGGAGACAAGATGCCTTCTCTGTGTTATCTGAGCTAGCCAGTCCTGGTGGGCAGTAGATGTGCCTTTGGTGAATGGGCTGTGTCTCCTTTGAGATGCCTCCGGGGCCCATCTCCTCCAGGACCCACAAGGAGACAGAACATGATCCCCAAGCCAGATGATGGTGTTCGATGCCTTGAGCCCACCATACGGCCCTATTGGAGGAATCAAAGCCTTGTTTTCTCACCATCTTTCACCCTGGGGCCAGGATGATGGAGAGGAAAATAGATATCATCCCAGGCAGTGGCAGGGGGGCGTGGTGCATTGGCCCCATCAAACTTCCTCTTGCCCCTACAAGATGGCAGAGAGCAAGGCAGACAGGCAACATGGAAATCCCCACCCATGAGCAGTACTTCGAAGCCAGTGCAGACTTCCCAGGGTGCCAGGCCATGATCCGTGGGGTAGTCTGCTGTGGCTGGGGAACACAGAGGACTCACTAGGCTGTGCTCTTCAAGGTGAGATGGCCCTTGGGTGAGGGGAATGGGGCCATGGCGGGCTTTGAACTCTGGCTGGCTTTTGTGCTCTTTTTGCAGTTGCATGTTTATTTCCCAGGACCCAGACAAGGCTCACAGAATTAAGGGGCCCGGCAGGGGCTTCTGGAGGTGACCTCACCCAGCATTTTTACCTTATAGCTCTGGACGCCAAGGCCCTGTGCCGGGCGCACAAGCTGGCAAGTCCAGGATGCACAGAAACCTCCCATGGCCCAGGCAGGGAAAGGAGAGGAGGGAGGCCAGCATACCCCAGGTAGGGAAAGGAAGATTCTGCCCTCCTCCCTCCGACAAGGGGTGGTTCCTGTCCTGGAGTTGGTGGGGACTTGAGGAAGCGACCTGCTCTGTGCCCTCCTCCCAGCCCCACCCCCCCACCCCCCCAGGGAATCTTCCTGACCCTAGTCACTGCAGAGGAGAGCACATGGAGATGCTCAGTGTTCCCTCCTTTCCCCGGGGCAAGTAACAAGGCAGATGGGGAGTGGGGGGGACACACACTTCAGCAGCCCGCTCCTGCCTTGAGCACTAGCTCCAGAAGCCGGAAGTCCTGCAGACAGACGGGAAGAGGCTGGTGTCCTCTCTCAGCTCCATTTCGGGTAGATCTGTCCTCTCTCCTAGTCGGCTCCCCGAAGACGCCAAGACCAGGAATGGCTACCAGGGCCATCAGGAGCTGTCCTTTGGGGCCTTCTTGGCTCCGGGGAGGAGCCTCGAGGTCGCTGACGTGCGTTTCTGGTGTCGCCACTTGGCCCGGCGGTTCTTGAACCAGACCTAAGGAGCAGGAGGGGCCGCTCAGGTCCAGCCCCAGGACCCGCGTCCCGCGCGACCCCCATAGGTGGAGCAGGCGGTAGCTTCCCAGTGGGGATGCGGGCAGACAAGGGCTGCGGGGCAGGTACGCGGCAGCGGCACCCATCATCTCTGAACCGCTGCGAAAGGGGACTGTGGCTCCGGCCGCGGGACGAGAACCACTTTTCCCACCCGGCCCAGCCGTCTCTCTTCACCCCTTCCAGTCCCCAACCTGCGCCCCGCGGTGCTCCAGATGCCCCTTCTGCAGCTTCGTGCTCTCTCCGAGTTTCCTAAAGTCTGGCGCATGAATGCGCGCCTCCGGTATCAGGGAAAACTTAAAAAGTGTAAACCAAAGGAAAACTAGCCTCCCCTCCCGTTCCAGTGACACTTTCCCGCACGTGCCTGTTCCCGCCCGCTCCCCGGAACCAGCCCTGCGCCCCACATTGGTCCTTGACCCTCTGGGGACAGGGCGCCAGGACGATCTTTTCAAAAAAGAAGGAGGAAGGAAGCCAGCCCGCTCGGCCCCGTATAGCCGTGCGGCGGGCGGGCACCCACCTCCACGCGCTCCTCGCGCAGGCGGATGCGGCCGGCCAGGCGCTCGCGCGTGCCCACGTCGGGGTACTGGTTCTGCACGAAGAGCGCCTCCAGCGCCTGCAGCTGCTCCTCGCTGAAGATGGTGCGGTGGCGCCGCGTACGCCGCTGCGGCCCGGGGCCGCCCGCGCCCGGCAGCGCCCCCGAACCTCCAGTGGGCGCGGACAAGGGCAAGGGCGCGGCGGGGCCCAGCCTCAGCGGCCACGGCAGCCGCGCGCCTGCGGGGCGAGGGCGCGGTGAGGCGCGGGGCGGGGGCCGAGCTCCGCCCCTGCCGCGCGGCGCCCCGTAGGACCACCCCCCAGCCCCCGCCCGCGTCCCGCTCCCACTCACCCAGTCCCGCGGCCGGCTCCGGGGGCCCTCGGGGCGCCGCGCGGGGCCCGCAGCAGCAGCAACAGGCGCAGGGAGCGGCCTCGGGCGCCCCGGGCTCCCCGGGCTCCGCGGGGCTCTGGCGGCCGCCGGGCGGCGGCGCGCGGGCGGCCCGTGCCGGGGGGCTCCGCTCGGGCAGGCTGGAGAGGATGTGCTCAATGGAGAAGGGGCAGGGCCGCCCGGGGCCCCTGCGGCTCGCTGCGCCCCCCGCCGCCGCCATGCCCGCCCGGGCCCGGCCGCCGCCGCCGCGGGAATATATACGTCGGGGGGGAGCGCGCTGTAATCCCCGGGCCGAGCGCGGAGTCCACGCGGGCTAATCCCGCGCGCTAATCCCCAACTGCGGCGGCGGGAAATCCTGCTCCGCATCGGCGCGCGGGGGCCCGCTGGGCCGGGGCGGGGGAGGGGGCCCCCCGGTAGGAAGCCCTCCGCCCCGCGTTGGTCTTCCTGTCCCCCAAGAGCTGGCAGGACTCGCGGGCAAGAAGATGCCACTGGGAAGGCATGGAGGGCCGCCTCACCCGGCTTTTGGGGGCAGTGGCCGGGGGCCACCCCAACTTTTCAGCCCCCCTGGCGCCTCCCTGCCCAGCCCCTGGGTACCTTCTCTTGAAGCCACCGCAACCAGGCCTGGCTCCTCATCCCCGTGGGGCCCCACACAGGTGGATGGGCAAGTCTAAAGAAAGCCACCCAAACTGACAATCTCTTGGCCCCCAAATTGCTGGGCTTCGACCTCAAATGGGACCCAACTCCATTGGCACCCCCAACAACCGCGCCGTTCTTTGGCCGCAAATCTCCCACCCATTTCAGAGCCGGGGGTTCTCAGCCTCCTGGAGGAAAATGGCAGAAGCAGGACGCTGCCTCTGCTCATCACCAAACCTGAAACCCCATGCATTGCCTTGTGCCCCCAAGTCTCTACCTTCGCTACTGGATCTACAGGGGAGCCTTCCAGACCCCATCCAAGGCCCCACCCAAGTGCTCTGGAGGGACCCCTCTTCCTGCTTCCTATATGTCCCAAAATCCCCTCAAAACAAAACACAACCCAACCCAACAAAACCCACGAAACACCTCTCCTCTACCCTCACCATAGCCAAGCTTCTCAGGAGCTGACTTGTATGGGCTCTCCACTCTCTTCAGGCCAGTCCCACTGCCTACACTCTTCCCACATAGGCCACGCTGCCCAATATTGCTGATGACCGGTACTTTGCCAAATTCAATGAAGACTCAAGCAAGTAGTACTGAAGGGCCAGTCAGTCATTTCAGCTCAAGACCCTCTTATCTGCACCTCTGAAAAGGATGTCATTGGCTCACAGGAAAGAGCAGAAGACTGTCTGGCTTATGTCCCAGACAGTATTTTTTTTAATATATTTAATATATATTATGTATATTCATATATATATGTATTAAATATTTTATTTATTCATTTGACAGAGAGATCACAAGTAGGCAGAGAGGCAGGCAGAGAGAGCGGGGAAAGCAGGCTCCCGGCCAAGCAGAGAGCCTGATGCAGGGCTCAATCCCAGGACCCTGAGACCATGATCCAAGCAGAAGGCAGAGACCTAACCCACTGGTGCCCTCCCCCCCCCGCAGTTGTCAATTTCTGGCCACGGGACCTTCCATATTTTCTCTCAGCCTCCTGTGGCTTGGTTTCCCAATCTATAACATAATAATAGCAACCTAACTCAAGAGGACACAACCAGTTACTGTGTGTGAGATATTAGAACTGGCCTGGGCATGTGGGAGCTCCATGAATGGTAGGTGTCATTGTAAGGCAGCAAACTCACTCCCCCCTTCTTCTCCTCCCACCTCACACACCCTTGTTCAGACTCCTTTGCTCTATCCACACATCAGTGAGGAAACTTTGGACTTCAGGTGACGGAACTTCCCAACTCAATCCCTGTTGCAAGAGTCCTAATAAAGGTGCCCTGAACTTAATCTGAATGCTTGCTTAGTGAAGGAACCATTACTTCTGTGAGTGGCTTGGGCACTCTCAGCCTGCCTCATGGTTGCAAGATGGCTGCCACAGCCCTGTATCTCCCATCTCTTCCCGTATGTCCCCTTGGGTGACTGTGGAAACCTCTTCCAGCACAGAACCTCATAGAACTGTGTGCTCACCATTAGATCAGAGAGGCATATGGGGACCGACTACCCATCAAAGTGGGAGTGGTAAGAGGCCCACTCTAGTGCTTTCCAAACATGTCAGGGAATTCCTTGACCCCTTGCCCTCTGAGAGGTGGCATCCAATTCCCTTCCCCTTGAACATGGCCTGTCCTGATGACTTGCTTCTCACCTCCAGAATGGAGAAGAAGTGACCCTGATTTTTTAAAATTTATTCTTTGAGAGAGAGCATGAGCAGGGGAGGGGGGGCAGAGGGAGAGGGAGAGAGAGAATCTCAAGCAGACTCCCCACAGAGCACAGATCGGGAGGCTGGGCTCCATCTCACAATGCTGAGCTCATGACCTGAGCCAAAATCAAGAGTTGGACACCCAACTAACTGAGCCACCTGGGCGTCCCAAGTGACACTGATGCTTGGAGCCAGCTCAGGCAGTTTGGAGATACAGCTCCTCTCTCTTTCATCTTGAGATGCTTGCTCTTCGAACCAACCAGCACACTGCGAGGACCCACCAGCACCCACAGGAAGAGGCATGTGCAGTGGTGTCCCAGCCTGAAGCTCCAGCTGAAGGTCCAGCCAACAGGCAGCAGGTTGAGCAAGGATGTCTTTGGGTGGCTTCTGTCCCAGCTGTCATCAACTGCGACCACAGGACAGACCAGACTGGCACGTGTGAGAGGTAACAATAGAGGTGATTGTGTAGGTGATCATTGCACTAAGTTTGAGGGGGGTTCGTTATGTAGCTCTAGACAATAGATGGGTTTGGGTAGCGGAATGGAATGTTGCCGGTATGAGCCCTAAGTCAAGTGGCTTTGGCTTTGGGGCCCAACAGCGAGTGGGAGCTGGAAGGACTCTACTGAGACTGCCAGTGGGGTCTTAGAGAGAAATGAGAAAAGTCTTCCTTGAAGATGGAGACAGGAGAGCCTTGGTGCAGAGTGGCGAGAGACATGGCGACACTGTCATCTGTAGCAGGACGGGAGATAGAATACGTCTCCTGTGAGGAAGATGGTCCAGCTGAGGAGATGCCCTGCGGGGCCACAGAAGCAGCTGCCTGCCAGCCTTCGGCTACCGACAGTGAAGAGAGGGGAAAGACGCTCTGAAAGAAGGAGACGTTCATGCCTAGAAGCCAGCTGACAAGTTAACTATAACACCTGCTGCATGGATGACTGGTTCCGTTCCTGGGAGCCGCCCTAGAGAAATGAAAACTTCTGTTCTCACAAAATGCTGCCCCTGCATGTTTAGAGAAGTTCTCCTAATCATCACCAAAGCTTGGAAGCAACCCGGATGGCCATCAGCTGTTGAGTAGACCAACACGCCATGGTCCACCCCCCAAGGGAGAGCCCAGGGCGCCAAAGACATACGCAGGAGCTCAGAGCCATCTCAGAAGATTGGACTGAGTGAAAGAAATCGGTCTCAGAAGACTCTGTACTGTGTTGAGGCCATGTATGTGACACTTTGAAAATGGCAACCGATCTGGGGAACAGATCACTGGTTGGGGTGGGGGAGGAGAAAGAGGGGGTTTTGGGGGGGAGTCCCTGAGGGAAGGGGAGAGGAGGAAGAAATGCTAAGGGGGATGCTGTCTCTTCTCCAGCCCGGGGGGGGGGGGCGGTCAGGGCCACCTTCAGTGAGGTCAGGGGGCATAGCCTCTCTTGTGGAGGTGGCTCCCATCCAGTCCAGGCTCCAGATAAATGGTCAGTGGCAAATCACCAGCTCACCCCAGGGACGCTTACTCCACCCCTGCCACACTCAGTCCCACATTAAGTCCATTGCTTTCAGATCCTCCAGATTCTGGTTGGGCACAATTTCTGGACGTACATGGGAAAGGAAAGCTAGTGGGATGGACTGTGGCCCCTGTTGCTTAAGTTGGTCCCAGGCCTGTAACCAGGCACTGTCTGCTCCTTCTTCCCCAGCCTTTTCTAAATCCCCCACTCCTAACACTTCTGAAGGTCTGGGTGCCTTGCCTGATGGGTTGGCCCTGATGGGCTGGCCCAGATGCTCCTCCCTGGGGACATGAGCCCCTGGGTCCCATCCCCTCCTCAGTCTGTGCTGGCTGTCATGGCCCATTCACAGTGACATCTGGGCAAGGGAGCACCACAGGACATGCAGTGGGTGGGAATAGCAAACATCCTTGTTCCCAGGATCTGGATCCGGTACCCCTGCCTGTAGGGATACCCCTTTGCTTGGTGGCATAAAGAGCTCAGAGTGACCGGGCAGATGTCCTGGCTTATATCTTGTGCCATTCTTACTGTGCTCCTGGTGAAATTACCCCCCTCTGAGACCCAGAACCTAAAGTTGCAAGAATGAGGACACCAATTCCCTAATTGGGTCTCTGGGAGTATTGGGGAGCAGAGTGTCCCACCAGGACCCCTGGGTCCCTCATGTCACACTGGATCTCTAGGTGCATCCTCTCCTGACTTCCTTGTCTCTAAACTTCTACTCTTGCTGTGTCCGGAGGCCCCTCGCTCAACTGTTTGCGATGGCAGACAGGGGTGCACGTCTTCTTTTCCCCGGGCACTTTTCCCTCCATATAACATGGGTGACGCAGTGCTCTGTAGGAACTTCACCCCTTAGAGGGCTTTCCCCTCACTGCTGGCATTCAGGGCCACCCACAGTGCAGTGAGTGAGGCCACCTGCGGGTGGCAGTCACTTCCTTAGTCAGCCTGCCTGGGTCTAGATTGGCTCAGAGCTGATCCTGGCAATCCCACATGCATTGTAGGATGTTACCGTTACCGTAAGTCTTCTTCGTGGCTCTGACCAGGTCCCGCTCTGATGAGTCATTCTGGCCACGTGATCACTGAATAGCCCAGGGTCAGATGCTCAGTTCTTGCTGGGGCCCAGTAACATGCCAGGAGCTGTTTTGTGAATGGTGTGTAGCATTGGCCTCATTCTAGAACACTGAGAGTCCTAAGGCAGCTCTCCCACTGGAACCTACCAGAGCCCCCACTCGAAATCTTTCTGTGCCCTGGCATTTTCCATGGGCTCTGCCAGATCACAAGGCCAGGAGCAGAGCTGCTTGTACCAAAGCCTAGACCTGCTGCAGACCCCTTTCTATTCTGGGTTCTACATACAGTTGTCATGCTCAGTATCAGCCAATAGACTGCTCATGGCGGTATTCCCAAGTGCAAACACATGGCCTCCAAGACCCAAAGAAGAGTCCTGCAGTGTATTCTTTCTTAGTAGTAGGAGGGGCAGGGCACAATTACTTGTCTTTTACTTTGAGGGAATGTTCTAGCAGGGAACATCTAGGATCAGACCACTGGAGTCCTAGAAGCTTCGTTTATCTTTTCATTATTGGGTTGTAAGCATTCTTCATATATTTAAGATACGAGTCCTTATCAGACACACAATGTGCAAAATCTCCCATTCTATAGGTAGTTTTCCATTTTCTTGATGGTGTTCTTTGAAGCAAAAAAATTTTAAATTTGAATAAGCCCATTTTTTTTTCTTTTAAGATTTTATTTATTTATTTGACAGAGTGAGACACAGTGAGAGAGGGAACACAAGCAGAGGGAACAGCAGAAGGAGAAGCAGGCTCCTGGCTGAGCAGTGAGCCTGATGTGAGGCTCGATCCCAGGATCCTGGGATCATGACCTGAGCTGAAGGCAGACACTTAACTACTGAGCCGCCCAGGTGCCCCCTTTTAAGTAATCTTTATCCCCAGTGTGGAGCTTGAACTCATGACCCTGAGATCAAGAGGCTCTTCCAACTGAGCCAGCCAGCCTCCCCTCGAGTGACTTCTCATATATGGTGGGAGGTAAAGGTTAATTAAGTTCATTCTTTTCCATGTGGATACCTCGTCGTCCCAGAATCATTTGTTGAAAAGCTTATTCTTTTGTCCATTACATTGTTTTGCTCCCCGGTTGAAAATAAATTGACCATAAATGTGAGGACATATTCCTGGATTCTGAATTCTGCCCCATTCATCTACATGTCTATCCTATGGCAATATTCTCCAGTCTTGAGAACTATAGCTTTGCAGTCAGTTTTGAGTTCGGGGAGTGTGAGCTCTCTAACTTTGTTCTTTTTCAACATTGGTTTGGTTATTCTGGTTCCCATGAATTTCCATGTGAATTTTAGAACGAGCTTTATCAGTTTTGGCAAACAGACCAGGTAGAATTTTGACAAGGATGGTGTTGAAGCTGAATCTACAATTTGGGGATTATTACTATCTTAACATTAATCCTTCCAATCCACAGACATTGGACATCTTGATTTATTTAGATCTTCTTTAACTTATTTCCACAATGTTTTATAATTTTCAGAGTATCCATTTTTCACTTCTTTGTTAATTTTCCTAAGTATTTTATTCTTTTTGGCATTATGGAATAATTGTCTTAATTTCATTTTCCAATTGCTCACTGCAGGACTATAAAAATACAATTGATATTTTGAGGTGGGGAGGGAGAGAAAGAGAGAGAGGATCCTGAACAGGCTCCATGGCCAGCAGGGAGCCAGGCATGGAACTGGATCTCATGACCCTGGATCATGACCTGAGCCAAAAATCAGGAGTCAGATGCTTAAATGACCGAGCCACCCAGGTGCCCCAGAGAAAGTTCAATTTTTTTTTTTAAGATTTTTTATTTATTTATTCGACAGAGAGAGATCACAAGTAGGCAGAGAGGCAGGCAGAGAGAGGAGAGGAGGAAGCAGGCTCCCCGCTGAGCAGAGAGCCCGATGCGGGACTCGATCCCAGGACCCTGAGATCATGACCTGAGCCGAAGGCAGCGGCCCAACCCACTGAGCCACCCAGGCGCCCAGAAAGTTCAATTTTTAAGGAAGATTTATTTACTTTAGAGAGGGGCAGGAGAAGCAGAAGGAGAGAGAGAGAGAGAGTCTCAAGCAGAATGAGGTGGACGGAACCCCACACATAGTGGGGATCCATCCCAGAACCCAGAGATCATGGCCCGAACTGAAATCAATTGCTGGCACTTAACCGACTGAGCCACTCAGGTGCCCCAAGAAAAATCACTTTTCTTTCTCCCTTCTCTCCCTCCTTCTTTCCTATCTCTCTCTCTCTCTTTCTGTTTTATCATGAAGGGGTGCTTCTGGTCCATCTGGTTTTTGTGGGGGTCAGACTAATGAATTAAATTGGGTTTTACTAGAGATCAGCACCCTGCATCCTTTAAGTCATTAGCGATGACATTGACCTCTGCTGTTCTTCCTGTGAAGCAGCACTATTTTTTTTTTTCCTTTTTGAAGGGGGCAAGTTCAGGAGCTCTCTCTCACAAAATAGGTCTTATTCTAAAGGTCAGAACCACTGGGGGAAGTTCTGTGACTTGCTAAACACATGTATTACAATTATACATTCAAAAACTGGAGAAGTCAGGGCGCCTGGGTGGCTCAGTTGGTTAAGCGTCTGCCTTCGGCTCAGGTCCTGATCTCAGGGTCCTGGGATCTAGCCCCGCATGGAGTCATTGGGCTCTCCGCACAGTGGGACGTCTGCCTCTCCCTCTCCTTCTGCGCCTCCCCCTGATTGTGTTCTGTCTCTCTCTTGCTCTCAAATAAATTAATTAACTAAATCTTAAAAAAACCCAAAACTGGGGGCGCCTGGGTGGCTCAGTGGGTTAAGCCGCTGCCTTCGGCTCAGGTCATGATCTCAGAGTCCTGGGATCGAGTTCCGCATCGGGCTCTCTGCTCAGCGGAGAGCCTGCTTCCCTCTCTCTCTCTCTGCCTGCCTCTCCATCTACTTGTGATTTCTCTCTGTCAAATAAATAAATAAAATCTTAAAAAAAAAAAAACCCAAAACTGGAGACATAACCGGTAGGTAGGTTAGGAACCTGGCCATTTGTTACCCAAATCCTCAACACCAGCTCTAACAGGGAGGCTGTGATGGTATTTTGGGTTCCCAGTTTCAGTGTGGAGCTTGTTATAAAGTGACCTGGGTTTTCCCTTTCTCCAGAATGCAACCGCTTGAGTAAATGGACACAGGTCCTTTCATGGAAGGGTTAGGACATCACTCCTATGTACGTTGTTCATGGTGTTGCTGGATCCTTCCCCACGTGAAGGAGACTTCAGTAGATGAGGTCCAGGCCTGAGAACTGGCTGGAAATTGGGCGATAGATTGTGATAGTCCCTTGGGTTCAGTGATCTCCGCCTTTTGTTCTTTTATTGTTTTTATTTTTTTAACGTGGTAAAATGTCCATAGCATAGAATTGATCATTGTAATCATTTTCAAGTGCACAATTCTGTGACATTAAGTATATTCATAATTTTGTGTAACCATCATCACTGTCATTTCTGGCTCTTTCCATCAGCCCAAACAGAAACTTACACTCATCAAACAATAACTCCCCCTTCCCTCCTACTCCTGGTGCTGCCAATTGAGAGTTCGTTGGTTAGCTGAGTTCCATTGAATGGATATACCACATTTTAAAATCCATTCATCTGTAGGTTGATATGCAGGTTGCTTCCACCTTGACTATTTTATTTTAAAATATTTTATTTACTTATTTGACAGAGAGAGATAGAGAGAGATCACAAGTAGGCAGAGAGGCAGGCCGAGAGAGAGGGGGAAGTAGGCTCCCTGCTGAGCAGAGAGCCCCATGTGGGGGGCTCGATCCCAGGACCTTGAGATCATGACCTGAGCCGAAGGCACAGGCTTAACCCACTGAGCCACCCAGGCGCCCCCACCTTGACTATTTTAAATATTGTTGCTGTGACGGTGGGTATACAAGTATCTACTTGAGTTCCCACCTTCAATTCTTTTGGGTAAATAACTAGAAGTGGAATTGCTGAGTCATATGGTAATTCCGTTTAGCTTTCCAAGAGACCACTAAATTGTTTTTTCACAATAGCAGCCCCATCTTACACCCCACCAGCAAAGCACAAGGGGTCCAATTTCTCTACGTCTTTGCTAACGTTTGTTATTTCTGTTTTTTAAATTTATAGTCATCATGATGGAGTGGTATCCTGTGGTTCTGAATTGCATTTCCCTAGTGATTAATGATGCTGAATGTCTTTTCAAGTGCTTTTTGGCCATTTGTATGTCTCCTTTGGAGAAATGTCAATTCAAGTCCTTGTTCTTTTTTTTTTTTTTAAGATTTTATTTCTTTGTTTGAGAGAGAGCAAGAGAGCGAGGGAACACAAGCAGGGGGAGCTGCAGAGGGAGTGAGAGAAGTAGACTCCCCCAGAGCAGGAACCAGATATGGGGCATGATCCCAGGACCCCAGGATCATGACCTGAGCCGAAGGTAGACCTTTAGCTGACTGAGCCACCCAGGTTCTCCCTGTGTTCATGTTGGAATTAGGTTGTTTTGTTTTTGTTTTTGTTGTTGTTATTATTCTTTTACCCAACATTTCATTATGAAAAGATTCAAACATTCAGAAAATTTGAAAGGTCTGTACAGTGAACATCCATACCCTCACTACCTAGATTCTTTTCTTTTTTTAAAGATTTTATTTATTATTTATTTATTTGACAGAAGAGATCACAAGTAGGCAGAGGCAGGCAGGGAGAGAGAAGAGGAAGCAGGCTCCTGGTGAAACAGAGCCTGATGAAGGGCTCGATCCCAGGACACTGGGGTCATGACCCAAGCCAAAGGCAGAGGCTTTAACACACTGAGCCATGCAGGCACCCCTAGATTCTTTTTTTAAAAAAAGATTTTATTTTATTTGTTTGACAGAGAGAATGTGAGAGAGGGAATACACGCAGGGAGAGTAGGAGAGGGAGAAGCAGGCTTCTCGTGGAGCAGAGAGCCAGACGTGGGACTCCCATCCCAAAACCCTGTGATCATAACCTGGGCTGAAGGCAGACACTTAATGACTGAGCCACCCCAGCGTCCTACTACCTAAATTCTTTGATTAGCATTTTGCTTTATCACCTATCTCCATTAGTCCATCTGATTTTTTATGCAGATACATCAGTACACTTCACATCGAAAATCTTCAGCATGCATATCATTAACTCAATATTTACAATATTTACAAATTAAAGGTTAACATTTACATGTAGAGAATTATACAAATCTTGAATGTGCCATTTTGTGAGTTTTGTTTTTTTTTAAAAACAGCTGTGCTATTCAAACCTTTATCAAGATATAGGATATTCCCATCACCCTGGAAAGTTTCCTCATGTTCCTTGTCAGATAATCACCATCCTCAAGAGGAAAACACTGCTCTGTTTTTTGAAACAGATTAATTTTGCCTGCTCTGAGAGTTCACTGAAATGAACTCCTACTGTATGACCTACTCTTGTACAAGGCTTCTTTTGTTCAGCATAATATATATTTGTTTACTTTTTTAAAAACTATTTATTTATTTAAGGGAGAGAGAGAGAGAGAGACAGAGCACAGAGTGAGTGAGAACACGAGTTGAGGGGAGAGGGAGAGGGAGAAACAGACTCACCACTGAGCAGGAAGCACGATGCGGGGCTCCATTCCAGGACCCTGGGATATGAACTGAGCCAAAGGCTGACGCAGAACCAACTGAGCCACCCAGGCGCCCTATATTTGTTTACTTTTATTTGCATTTATTTTATGCAGAATTTACCCCTGGGCCGTGATTCTGTTTCTTCTGGGATATCTTTTTCTTCTGTGCAAACTCCTTTGGTTTAAAAACAGTCTGGTCTTTTGCAGTAAGGAGCGTCTGAGTGTGGAAGGGAGAGCACACAGATGGGTTTAATCTGACCATGAGCCCTGTGAGTTCTCACCACATCTTGGGGGCTTTGCTCATCTGCATGTGTTCAATGACCCCCAAATTACGTCTAAACCCTTAGGTTCAGCATTACTTTCTGCCTTTTTAAGCATGTGCAGGAGAAATCCAGCACTCTCCTTGGGCCCTGACGCTATGGCCAGCCCCACTGAGCATGCCTATGCGCTGCACCATTGGAGCCACGGAATGGCCCACGTTGCTTCTGCAAAGTGACATCCTTCAGATACTGGGTGTTTTTTCAGATATGCTTACCCCTGATAGCCTGGGCAGTTTGTTCTTTAAGTGAACATGAAGACTTGAACCTCTTGATTTGCATGATTTTGTAGAGTTTTCTGGGTCAAGTGAATAGTGAACCATTTTCAGAGATCATCTCAGAAGAATTCAGGATATTCTTAAGATTCATCCATCTCTAGATGTCTAGGTGGCTCAGTCAGTTAAGCGTCTCCCTTCAGCTCAGATCATGATCCCAGGGTCCTGGGATCAAGTCCCACATCAGGCTCCCTGCCTGCTGCTCCCTCTGCTTGTGCACTCACTCTCTCTCTCTCTGACAAATATGTAAAAATCTTCCAAAAAGAATTCCTCAATTTCATTGTGTTGTTTTGTGCCAGTGTTAGTCTATCAATAATGAATGTTGTAGTTGGACTAGCCCTTATGGTTCCTTTTTTTTTTTTTTTTTTTTTTTAGATTTTATTTAGTATTTGAAAGAGAGCATGAGAATGGGGAGGGTCAGTGGGCAAAGCAGACTCCCCACCAAGCAGGGAGTCAGACACAGGACTCAATCCTGGGACTCCAGGACCATGATCTGAGCCAAAGGCAGTTGCCCAACTGACTGAGCCCCCCAGGCACCCAGCCTTTTATGGTTCTTATTGTGATCATAAGACACTTTTCAGCAGTAAACATCAGGAAGCTTTGAAAAATAAAAATGTATTACTTACAGGACCTGAAATTTACACAGCACACCCGGGGCAACACAGCAAGGTCATAGGTGGAGAGAGAGTGAGCACAGACCTGGGGTTTTACTTTTACTGGGGTTAAGGGTGGAAGCCTTAGGTTTCAGGGGCTCAGGCATTTAAAAAAAAAAGATTTTATTCATTTATTTGAGAAAGCCCGAGACAGATAGCAAGAGAGAGATCTCATGAGAGGGAGGAGAAGCAGAAGGAGAGGGAGAAGCCGACTCCCTGATGAGCAGGGAGCCCAATGATGCAGGACTCTATCCCAAGATCCTGACCTGAGCTGAAGGCAGGTGCTTAACCAGCTGAGCCACCCAGATATCCTCAGGAGCTCAACCTTTATTGTTGCATTTATTTTTTAAAAAGATTTTATTTATTTATTTGACAGACAGAGATCAAAAGTAGGCAGAGAGGCAGGCAGAGAGAGAGAGGAGAAAGCGGACTCCCTGCACAGCAGAGAGCCCAATGTGGGACTCGATCCCTGGACCCTGAGATCACAACCAGAGCCGAAGGCAGAGGCTTAACCCACTGAGCCACCCAGGCACCCCTTTATTGGTGAATTTAAAATCTAAGAGCAGGAATATAAAGCATGGCAAGAGAAAAAGACAAAAGGTGCAATGGTCATTTATCAAAATCAACCAAGATCTCTAAAACAAAGGAGCCTTCCTGGAGGGAGGTGGCCTGGTTCTTAACCTAGTTGTATGGCTGATAATGTGTTTATTGGAGATAACCATCTCTGAAGGAGATGCCCCCTTGATCAGAGCTTACACCAGGCACGTGGACGACAAAAAAAAGAAATCCAGCCTTTAGGGCTTACACTATATGTGTGAATCAGAAATGTTTTCTTCTTATCACTGACTAGTATGCCTTTGCTGTGAAGATATTTTCCAGTTTCTTCTAAAATGTTATAATTTTATATTTTGTGTTTAGATCCACAATGGCTCTCAAATTAATTTTCGTGTATGGTCTGAGGCAGGATTTGAAGCTAATTTTTTGTTTTCTATAGAGATATTTTGTTGTTACAGCACCACTTATTGAAATAACTGTCCCTTCCCTGTTACATTTCACTGGCGCCTTGTTTAGGAGTGAATCGCTGGTGGGTCTCTTTCTCGGCTCTCTGTTCTATCCCACTGATCTACTTATTGACGCTTAGACCAGTAGCACAGTGGATTGCTGTAGCTTCACGGAAAGTTCTGAGAAACTTCTCCATAGGTTCTCTAAACTTGTTATTCCTTTTCAAGATTGTTTTGGATCTGCTATTTCAGGTCCTTTGTATTCCTATAAAATATTAGAGTTGCCTTGTTCATTTCTTCAGGAAAAGCAGACCAGGATTGTGTTGAGAATTGGACGGAAACCATAGATTAATTTTGGGAGAACTGCTACCTTAAAGAAATTGACCCTCCAAATCTGTGAACTTGGTATCTTGCACTCCATTTATTTAGATCTCCTTTGAGTTCGTGCAGCAATATTCGTAGGTTGCAATGTAGATGTCTTAGAGGTTTGTTGTTAGATTAATTTCTAAATATTTTACGTTTCTTGTCTCCAGCCAGGGCTGCTCTCACAATGCTGGGGGCCTCCAGGAGAGCGGCACCCCCCTCCACCCTTCAGGATGCACACTTCTAGAGGTCATAAAGCTCTTTGCCCTCGGATACTGCACAGTCTGTGTGCAGAGCGTCTCTGCAGCCCGGGATGCCCTCATCTTGCTGGGCTCTGAGACCCTAGCCGCGGGCTGGCTCTTTGGAATTGTTTTTAAGTTTTCAATTATTTGTTACTACTATATGGAAATATCGTTCATGTTTGTGTATTAATCACATATCATGACTGTATTAGTTTGCTAGAGCTGCTGTAACTAAATACCACAAACTGCGTTATGTAAAACAACAGAAATTTATTGTCTCACATTTCTGGGAGCTAGAAGTCTGAAAAAAGGGTGTTAACAGGGCTAGGCTTTCTCTGAAGCCCGAAGAGAATTCTTTCCTTACCTCTTCATAGCTTCTGGAGCTTTGCTGGCAGTAATTGGCAGTCCTTGGCTTCTAGCTACATAGCTCCAATCTTTGCTTTTGTTGTCACATTGCATTCTTCCCATGTGTCTGTTTTCACATGGATTTATTTTTAAATTTATTTATCCATCTGAGAGAGAGAGAATGAGAGAAAGCATGAGAAGGGAGAAGGTCAGAGGGAGAAGTAGACTCCATGTGGAGCTGGGAGCCCCATGCGGACTCAACCCCAGGATTCTGGGATCATGGCCTGAGCTGAAGGCAGTTGCTTAACCAACTGAGCCACCCAGGTGCCCACACATGGATGTATTCTTATGAAGACACCAGTCTTGCTGGATTAGAGGCCCATCCTACTCTGGTAAGACCTCATCCTAACTAATTACAAATGTAGTGAACTTATTTCCAAAATAAAGTCACATTTTGAAGTACTGGGTATTAGGACTTCTACATATATTGGAAAGAGACATAATCCAACCTTGCTGATTTCATGCATTAACTTATAGACCTCTATAATTTGCTTTTGTAGATACATAGAGGTTCTCTATATAAATGATTATACTATCTAAAATACCATGTCTAATTTTGCTTATTTTACAATATTATAACTTCCATTCCTTATAGAATTATCTAGACCTCCAGTACAATGTTGAATAAAAATGGTGAAGTCAAATTTCTTTACCTTGTTCCCAATCTTAGAAGGAAATAGCACAGTGTTTAAGCATTAAGTCTTATGATAGAAGCAGGTTTTTCAGAGACGCAGCAAAGATTTTGAAGCAACTATTAGAACTATGTTCAAGAATATAAAAGAAAATATGCTCATAATAAATGATAAGATGGGAAGTCTCAGCAGAGAAAAAGAAACTTTAAAAAAAAACAAGTGGAAATTCTAGAATTGAAAAATACAGTATTAAAAATAAAAAATTTATGAGACGGGCTTTAACAGTAGAAGACAGGTGACAGAAAAGTCAATGAAATCAAGATAGACCAATGTAAGTTATCCAACCTGGACAATGGAGATAAAAATGGTTGATTAAATAAATGAACAAAATCTCAGGAATCTGAGAGACCCTGCAGTAGTTTGTAAGACCTAGCATATGTGTTACTGGAATCCCAGAAAAATTAGAGGGAGAATGGAGGCATGTATTAGTTTGCTATCACAGTTGTAACAAGTTGTCACAAACTTGATGATTTAAAATAATACAAATATATTGACTTCCAGTTTTGTAGGTTAGAAGTCTGACATAGGCCATCATGTGGCTAAAAGCAAGGTATCAGCTGGGCACCATTTCTTTCTGAAAGAAAATCCATTCCTTTGCCTTTTCCAGCTTTTACAGGTTGCTTTGGCTCACATGTCATTCCTCATTTTCCAAGACAGCAATACTAGGTCTCTTCCTTCTCACAGTTGCATCACTCTTACTTCTTCTGTCCCCTCTTTAACCTTTAAGGGCTCTTGGAATTACACTGGACTCCCTGGAATACTCCAGGAGAATCTCCTTATCTCAAGGTTCTAAACCTAGTCACAGCTGCCATGTAAAAAAACCATATTTATAGGTTCTGGGGATTAAGGATGTAGACATCTTTGAGAGGATCATTGTTCTTCCTACCAAAAGGATAATTATTCTTCCTACCACAGGGAAGAGAAAAATATTTGAAGAGATAATGATTTAGTCTTAAATTTTTTTTTAAGGTTTTATTTGTTTATTTGACAGAGAGAGCACAAGTAGGCAGAGGAAGAGGGAGAATCAGACTCCCCCTGAGCAGGGAGCCTGATGCAGGGCTCAATCTCAGGACCCTGGAATCATGACCTGAGCCAAGGGCAGATGCTTAACCGACTGAACCACCCAGGTGCCCCAAAGCCTTTTAAAAAAATTTAATGAAAGACATGCATTGACAGATTCATTAAGATTGGCATCACCTAAACAATGTAAAAACAGAAAACAATGGCTAGACACATCCTAGTCAAACTGAAAGCTGAAAATAAAGAATAAATACTAAAAATAACCAGGGAAACATCACACATTATACAAAGGGAAAGGATACAACTGTTAGCTGAGTTTTCATCAAAAATGATCGAAAGTCAGGGGTGCCTGGGTGGCTCAGTTGGTTGGGGATGATTCTTGGTTTCAGCTCTGATCATGATCTTATGGTTCGAGGTATTGAGCAGAAAGTCTGCTTGAAGATTCTATTCTGTCCCTCTGCTCCCCACCTCACCTTGCACATGTGCTCTCTCTCTCTCTCAAGTAAATAAATAAATAAATTTTAAGAAAAATTATTGAGGGGCACCTGGGTGGCTCAGTTGTTTAAGTGTTTCCCTTTGGCTGAGGTCGTGATCTCAGGGCTCTGGGATTGAGCCCCCCATCAGGCTCCTTGCTCAGCAAGGAGTCTGCTTCTTCCTCTCTCTCTGTCCTGTGTTTGCTCTTGCTCTCTCTCACTCACTGTCTCTCTCAAATAAATAAATAAAATCTTAAAAAAGATGATTTAAAGACAAAAATGGAATAACATCTTTAATGTGCTGGGTGTAGAGAAGGGTCTCACACATCCAGAATTCTATGTCCAGCAGAAAATATTCTTCAAGAGTGAGGGTGAAGTAAAGAAAACAAACACTGAGGTGATTTGTTACTCACAGACCTGCACTGCAAGAAATATAAAGGAAGTTCTTTAGGCTGAAGGGAAATTATACGAGCTGGAAACTCAGATCTCCATGAAGAAAAGGAGAACATCAGAAATTC
The DNA here is from genome assembly GCF_964662115.1 of Mustela nivalis. Classification (NCBI taxonomy): domain Eukaryota; kingdom Metazoa; phylum Chordata; class Mammalia; order Carnivora; family Mustelidae; genus Mustela; species Mustela nivalis. The sequence continues at coordinate 81,443,147 of NC_139033.1, read as the reverse complement.
TAAAAATGTGGGTAACTATTAAAGACTATCTTTTTTCTTCTTATCTTTAAAAAAATAGATGACTAAAAGCACCTGGGTGGCTCAGTCAATTAAGGGTCTGACTTTGGCTTGGGTCATGATCTTGGGGTCCTGGGATCGAGCTCTGCATTGGGCTTGACACTCAATGTGCAGTCTGCTTCTTCCTTTCCCTCTGCCCCTCCCCCAGCTCATGCACACACTCTATCAAATAAATAAATAAATAAAATCTTTTAAACAGTGGATGGCTATAGGGGCGCCTGGGTAGTTCAGTGGGTTGAGCCTCTGCCTTCGGCCTAGGTCATGGTTTCAGGGTCCTGAAATTGAGCCCCACATCAGGCTCTCTGCTCAGCAGAGAGCCTTCTTCCCCCCATCTCTCTGCCTGCCTCTCTGCTTACTTGTGATCTCTGTCTGTCAAATAAATAAAATCTTTAAAAAAAGTATAAAAAATGGATGGCTATAAAACAAATACTATAAATTATCATCTTTGTATTTATAACATATAATCACTATCTCAAAAAGACAAAGGATGAGGCAGCAAATAGAACCAAACAGTTTCTCAATGTTCTTACATTTTACATGAAGTAGTACAATATTAACTGTAATTAGACTGCAAAAAGTTAAGATGATATATTGTAATTCCTATAGCTACCAGTAAAAAGGGCAAAGTGGTATAGCTAACAAGCTAATAAAAAATTAAAATGGACTTCTAAAAAAGTTAAAGTGTTAAAGTGAGTCAAGTGAAGACAGGAAAGGAAGAATACAGGACTAAACATAGGTGGAGCAAACAGAAAACAAACAGCAAAACCACAGACTTAGATTTAACTACATTAATAATTACATTAAATTTAAGGAAAACAAACACTCCAACTAAAAGGAAGACATTGTCAGACTCAGACTGAATTTTTTTTAAAAAATCAAGACTTAGGGGTGCATGGCTGGCTCAGGTGGAGGAGACTGTGAGCCTTGATCTCTGGGTTGTAAGTTCGAGTCCCTGTTGTGTTTAGAGATTACTTTAAAAAAAAAACTTGAGAAATAATTTAAAGGGTGGGGCTCCTGGATGGCTCAGTTGTTGAGTGCCTGACTCTTGGTTTCAGCTCAGGTCATGACCTCAGGGTTGTGAAATAGAGCCCCACGTTGGGCTCCAAGCTCAACAGGGAGTTTGCTTGAGATTATTTCACTCTCTTTCCCCTCTCCCCCCCTACTAATGCATGATCACACACTCCCTCTCCCACTCTCTCTGAAAGAAAAAATAATTATAATAAATAAATTTTAAAGGGTGCCTGGGTGGCTCAGTCAATTAAGCATCCAACACTTGATCTCAGCTTGGGTCTTGATCTTAGTGTTGTGAGGTTTTTGTTTCATTTTTTGATCTCAGTGTTGTGAGGTTTATGTTTCTTTTTTTTTTTTTTAAGATTTTATTTATTTATTTATTTATTTATTTCAGAGAGACTTAGTGAGAGACAGCACAACTTGGGGAGGGACAAGGGAAGAGGGAGAAGCAGACTCCCATTGAGCAGGGAGACCACCAATGTGATGTGAGACTCAATCCCAGGACTCTGGGATCATGACCTGAGCCAAAGGCAGACGCTCAACTGACTGAGCCACCAAGGCGTCCCTCAACATTGTGAGTTTGGGCCCTGAGTTGTGCTTCATGCTGGGCACAGAGCCTACTTAAACCAAAGTTTTTAAAAGCAGCCAGGACTTAACTACATGCGGCTTACAAGAAATGTACTTCAAATGTAGACACTGATGGACTAAAAGTAAAATCATGGGAAAAAAGATATACCATAGAAACAGTAAACCTAGGAGAGCTGGAGCAACTATGTTCACATAAGAAAAATTACACTTCAAGACAAAGACTGTAATGAGGGGTGCCTGGGTGGCTCACTCGTTAAGTGTCTGCCTTCAGCTCACGTTATGATAGCAGAGTCCTGCTATCATAATGGAGTCCCACATCAAGCTTCCTGCTCAGTGAGGAGCTTGCTTCTCTCTCTTCCACTCTCCCTTCTTGTGTTCCCTCTCTCACTGTGTCTTTCTCTGTCAAATAAATAAATAAAATCTTAAAAACAGGGACGCCTGGGTGGCTCAGTTGGTTAAGCAGCTGCCTTCGGCTCAGGTCATGATCCCGGCGTCCTGGGATCGAGTCCCACATCGGGCTCCTTGCTCAGCAGGGAGCCTGCTTCTCCCTCTGCCTCTGCCTGCCATTCTGTCTGCCTGTGCTCGCTCTCCCCACCCCTCTGATAAATAAATAAAAAAATCTTTAAAAAAAATCTTAAAAACAAACAAACAAAGACTATTATGAGAAACAAAAAGGGATATTTCCTAATGATAAAAGCATTTTTAATCAGGTGGATATGCAATCCTAAATGTCTATGTGTCTAATTGATTTTCACAAAACATTAAGCCAGAAGTAATGGAATTCATGGGATAAATAGACAAATTGATAAGCAGAGTTAGAGTTCTAACATCTCTCTTACATTAGTTAATAGAACAAGTAGAATAAATTAGTAAGGTCATTCATGATCTGACCACCACCACTAACCACCTTGACCTAACTGACATTGACAGAACATTCCACCCAACAATGGAAGAACACATTCTTTCCAAGTACATGAGCTAAAGTCATGAAGATAGATCATATACTGGGCCACAAAACAAGTCTCAATAAATTCCAAAAGTTTGAAATATTACAGAGTATATAGTCTGCCCAACAATGGGATTAAGTTGGAAAGAGATAAGAAAACCAAAAATATGTAGAAAAGCTCCAGATATTTGGACACTAAACAATATATATTTAAGTAATTCATGTCAAAAAAGAAACAGAAAAATAAGGAGATATTTCAAATTTTGTGATAAAGTACAATATATCAAAATTTGCAATATGCAAGTGAAGTAATGTTTAGGGGGACATTAGCTTTGGGGGAAAACAGCTTTAATAGGAGCTGTTGAAAAGCTTTAGAAAAGGAGATATAAAACCAATGACATAAAGTTCTGTGTTAAGTGCCAGTAAAAGAAGATTAAAAAGGGGCACCTGGGTGGCTCAGTGACCTCTGCCTTCAGCTCAGGTGATGATCTCAGGGTCCTGGGATCAAGCCTCTCTGCTTAGCTGGGAACATGCTTCCCCCACCCCCCTCTGCCTGCCTCTCTTTCTACATGTGATCTCCATCTGTCAAATAAATAAATAAAATCTTTTTTAAAAGGTTATTATTTTAAGATTAAAAATAAAGTAGAAATGAGAAAATAATAAAAAGCAGTAGCTAATAATATATAAAATAAGGAAACAATAGAGAAAATTAAAAGCCAATACCTGTCGGGGTGCCTGGGTAGCTCAGTTGTTAAGCGTCTGCCTTTAGCTCAGGTCATGATCCTAGAGTTCAGGATCAAGAGAGCCATGCGTTGGACTCCCTGCTTGGTGGGAAGCCTGCTTCTTCCTCTCCCACCCTCCCTGTTTGTATTCCCTCTCTCCCTGTCTCTCTCTCTCTCTGTGTCAAATAAATTCATAAAATCTTAAAAAAAAAGCCAATACCTGTCTTTTAAAAAGATCAACAAAATTGATAAACTATACTCAAAGAGAAAAAATAAAACCAATTGCCTTGTATCAGGGACAAAAAAGGGGGTATCATTGCAGGTTGTGCAAACATTAAAAAGGTAATAAAGAAATAGTATAAACAACTTCATTAATAACCTAGAATTAATTAATATACTTTATGGTAAAATACTGGATAATTTTTCCTAAGATCAGAAATAAGGCAAGGATATCTATGCTCATCACTTCTACTCAACATGGTCTTAAAAGTTCTTGGGGTGCCTGGATGGCTCAGTTGGCTAAGTGTCTGCCTTCAGCTCAGATCATAATCCCAGGGGCCTGGGATGGAGCCCCACATCAGTCTCCCTCCTCAGTGGGGAGCCTGCTTCTCCCTCTCCTTCTGCCTGCTGTTCTGCCTGCTTGTGCTGTCTCTCTCTGTCAAATAAATAAATAAAATCTTAAAAAGAAAAAAGTTCTAGCCAGTGGGATAAAGGGGAAAAAAAGACATAAAATGTATAAAGACCAAAAAGGGGCACCTGAGTAGCTCAGTGGGTTAAAGCCTCTGCCTTCGGCTCAGGTCATGATCCCGAGGTCCTGGGATCGAGCCCCACACTGGGCTCTCTGCTCTGCAGGGAGCCTGCTTCCCTTCCTCTCTCTCTGTCTAACTCTCTGCCTAATTGTGATCTCTGTCTGTCAAATAAATAAAATCTTTAAAAAAAAGCTAGAAACTATTGGGGGTGATGATTTCATGGCTGTATACATATGACAAAACTCAACAACCTACACACTTTAAATATATGTGGTTTATAGTAGTTTGTGCCTCAGTAAAATTGTGTCTCAGTAAAATCATTAAAAAATGCTACTTGCTGATTCTAGGATCATCCTGGGGCTGATCTTCATTGATTGCCTTTCCTCTTATGTGTAGGTCATTATTTCCTGTTTCTCCGTATGTCTAGTAATTTTGGGTTGTATCCTGGACATTGTGTGTGATCTATCATAAAGACTATAGTTTCTGTTATGTTCCTCTGAAGAGTGTTGATTTTTTGTTTTGGTGCAGCCAGTTAATCCTGAATGAAAACTGCAAAATTTGTCACTCTGGTAGTGACTCCATACTTACCAGAAGTGGAACTCTTGTCATTTATTTAAAATATCTTTTGAGGGGCGCCTGGGTGGCTCAGTGGGTTAAGCCGCTGCCTTCGGCTCAGGTCATGATCTCAGAGTCCTGGGATCGAGTCCCGCATTGGGCTCTCTGCTCAGCAGAAAGCCTGCTTCCCTCTCTCTCTCTGCCTGCCTCTCCATCTACTTGTGATTTCTCTCTGTCAAATAAATAAATAAAATCTTTAAAAAAAAAATAAAAATAAAATAAAATATCTTTTGAAGTTTACCTAAGTTCTAGATACTATTCTTTAAGCCATCCCTATAGATCCTATAGTGTAGGGCTCCTTGGCTATTACTCTCTCTGTCAATCAATAGAATAATCACTTCTACCTTGCTCCTAGTGGTGAATACACCACCCAGCACCTGCTACTCTGGGATCCTGTCATCTCCTTTCCTACTAGGAAGCCAGTTCTATAATGGCATCTTCTTTCTCACCTCCAGAGAGTAGCAGCAGCTTCTCACAAGTGCACTCCTTAGTGTCCTCCAGGCCCTCCTGAAAATCTGGGGGAGCTCCCTGGCAGCTTGTCTTCTAATCATAATCCTAATCAATATGTTCCTTTTTTGAGTCTCCTGATCTCTTCCTTTCCATGGCTATTCTAGCATCTCTATTTTGTTTGCTGTAGACCATGACTTTTTCCATGCCCCCCCCAAAGCATATTAGAATAATTTCTTGAGGGTTCCTGCCAGAGTCTTGTGTGCCACAGGAGAATATCCCTATGTTGACCTGCTCTTCCTTATCCATCTTTCATTCCATTTCCTTGATCCATTGCCCTTAGGTTCTTGCCGGGTCTGCTCAGACAAACCCATAGTTCCCTTGGACACCACCCATGCCCTCCCAGTGGGCCCAGAATTTCAGTTAGTCTACACTGAGATATGATCCTAGTTTGGGGTGTGGTGGCCTGCAGGGGAGGTTGGAGTGACCCAGGGTGTGGTGGCCTGCAGGGGAGGTTGGAGTGAGGTGTGTGCAGAGTTCTTGTGTAAGGTGGGGCCACTTCTGTTCATCACAGAAGAATCCTAGAGGATTCAGGGGAGTCTGGGGTTCAAAGCGCTCATCCACCCAGATATCCCCACTCCATGTTTCAGGGTCCTCCTTCTTCGCCATCAGAGTCCTGACACAGATGCAAAGAGGCTTGTCTAGGTTAAGATCCCTACTTGGCAGTGTCTCATCTTCATCTTCCTCAGGCTGCTGGGGCTCTTGACATGTGCGAGGTGGCCTCTGACTCCCACTGTTGATTAATATCTCTGAATTTTCCACGTTTCTCTTCAAGGAACCAATAATACTTTGCAACAGCCACTTAGTTCCATTGCTCTTTAAAAAAAAAAAAAAAGATTTTATTTATCTGACAGAGAGATCACAAGTAGGCAGAGCAGCAGGCAGAGGGTGGGGGGAAGCAGAGAGCCCGACGTGGGGCTCGATCACAGGACCCTAAGATCATGACCCAAACCAAAAGTAGAGGCTTAACCCACTGAGCCACCCAGGTGTCCTTGTTCCATTGCTCTTATAATTACCATTCCCTCCACTTTTCAAGTGCCTGAGAAGTGTATCCACTACTGTTTCCTGCTCTACTTGTTTTGCATCCTGGTTCTCCCAGGTGATGGTTTTAGCTGTCACATTGCTACTATGCCACTTGCCATCAGTGATGGTCTCTCACTGCCACCCACCTGGCTAGGGATCCAATTTCAGAGTGCCATCCTTAGGGTCAGTTTCCTGGCTTACAACAACAGAAATTTATATTCTGTGTGGCTTACAACAACAGAAATTTATATTCTCACAGTTCTAGAGCCCAGAGGTCCAAAATCAAGGGGTCCAAAGGTTAGCCCTCCTGGTGAATATCTGTTCCATGCCTTTTCCTTACCTTCTGGTGTTTCTGGCAATCCTTGGTGCCCCTCAGCCTGTAGATGCATTGTTCTTTTTTTTTTTTAATTTTTAATATTTATTTATTTGACAGATCACAAGTAGGCAGAGAGGCAGGCAAAGAGAGAGAGAGGAGGAAGCAGGCTCTCCATGGAGCAGAGAGCCCGATGTGGGGCTCGATCCCAGAACCCTGGGATCATGACCCGAGCCGAAGGCAGAGGCTTTAACCCACTGAGCCACCCAGGTGCCCCTGCATTGTTCAATTCTATGTCTGTCATCACACCATGTTCTCCGTGCGTGCGTGCGTGTGTGTGTGTTTGCGCGTGCACACGCGTCTTCATGTGGCTTTCCCCTCTCTCTGTGTGTCTGTCTCTGTGTCTCTTCCTACTTGCTATCAGGATGGCAGTCGTACTGGATTAAGGGCCCACCCTATTCCACTATGACCTCATCTTAATTTACATCGTAATGAGAGCTACAAAGACCCTATTTCCAGTTGAGATCACATTTGCAGGTACCAGGGTTTGGAACCTCAACATCTCTTTTGGGGGGACACAACAGAAGTATAGGGTGAGTAACCATTCTGGTTTGAGCAATGAAATTTACCTTCTGGGAAACTCTTTAATCTCTGGAGACTAAGATGGTTCATTACCCTGGAAGCAGGACCGGGCAAAGTGAGGAATGGAGGATGCTAAGCAAGAAGGTGGTCTTGGTTGGAGTCAGTTTCCTATAATCCCATATGGAAGCCCTGGTGGCTTCACAGATCTGAACTGCCTTGAGGAAAAATAAAGAGGGGCTTTTTGTACCCAATGGGGGCCAGTCCTTGGCTGAGCTCTGCCCCAAGCAGAGGGAGTATGGGAGCCTCCTTCACCAAGATGGAGGCAGCTGTGCTCCATTAGCTGCCAACACTCAAAAACAGGACAGGTGGGTTGGCCACAGAGGGGATCTGAACAGAGCCCCAGTGGCCTTCATGATGCTTGTTTCCCAGGGCTGCACATTCATCCCATCTACTTGTCTCTCTTGGTAAATGGCCCACTTTTCTACCTAGCCACCTGGATAAATGCACACCTAGACTCTTGTTCACCTTGATAAATGCACACCTGTCCATTCAGGTTTAGTGGCCCACCCACTGACCTGCGTGCCTTGTCAAGTTCGCACCTGCCACAGAGCCATCCAAACCTCCAAGCCTCCAAGGGAGTGAGCCTGCCCACAGAGACAGCAGTGATCCTGGAAACACAAATCCAATCAGAGTGTTCCTCCGGTTCAAATTCGCAGGATAAGAGGATCCTGAGGATTAGTCCCCTTGTCTCTGTGGTCCTCCAGCCCCCGGACTCTGCCCCTTCTGTCCATCTACCCTGTTGGCCTCTGCCTGCTCTCCTGCTGCCCACACTCCTGGTCAGCCCCTCCAACAAGCCCAGGGCACAGCCAGCCTGGCTCATCTTGGCCCCGTCCTGGGGCTCATTGTGGCTTTTGCAGAGGGGCCCTTCTGACTCAGTCCACTGCAACACTGGAGATCTCAGGGTGCCTTCCTCTGCACCTACTTCGTCAACAACCCTAGTCAACACCGGATGCCCTCCCTTCTGTTTCCCATTCAGAAGAGCAGACCTGGCTGCTTCCAGGACTGGTCAAAGCTGGTCAGTATAAAAAGAGAGGGACAGATGGGGTTGGGTGGAGCAGGGCCTCTGGGGGTTGGGAGAGGTTGGAGGAGCATCAAGGGTCATGGACAGAATGGATCCGCCGATGAACCCTAAGAGATCACTGGCTTTGGACAGTCAGACTGGAGTGCAAGGCAGACCTAGCAAGATCCAGGGCGGGTTTGGGGACTAGGTCTCAGCAAGTGTAAAGATGGATCCAGAGGGTGCGGGGTGCCTGTGGTTCCTCAGCATCCAGCAAAGATGGCAGCTAGGGTGGAAGTGGGGAGGAGGTCCTCAGCACAGTTCAGGGCTGCAGAAGGCAGACTCAGGATGGAGGTAGGGAGTCAGGCCCCTTGAGCAGCACCCCCTCCTTCTTTCTCCAGCCCCTCCTCCTACATCCCCTCCTCTTCCCGGACCCCCTTTCTTGCCTCCCTCCCAGGCCCGGCAGTCGAGGCCATCAGGATTCCCCTGATTGCTTTCTTTCATCCCGGTGCCTTTCTCTGCAGCAAACGGCGCTAATGCCTCCTTTATCACGGAATTAGGGGATTTGGGGCCGATAGCACAAAGAGGCCCTCGATAGCAGCCATAATCAAACGCCAATCGCCCGATCTTGAGCGGGACGGGGAAGAAAGCGAGCGCCGGGGATTAGCGCAGGACCCGCGGTCCGGCCGGTCTGAGATAGTATCGGCTCGGTCGCTGGGCTGAAGCTGCCGGGGAGGGCCCGGCCGCGGCCGCGGAGAAAGGCCGGCTTAGCTGCTCAGCGCCGGGGATTCTGAAGCCATTAGGGGGGATTAGCACCCGGGTTAATCTGCTTTGGCTGCTCAATTGTCAGCAGGGAGTGCGCAAGCGGTGGAGGACACCTCTGGCCCAGTGGCCCCGAGGCTGGTCTCGGTTTCCCCAGCTGACTGGACCAAGCCTGGTCCACGCACACCCTGTTTCATCAGGCCAAAGGGCTGATGCATGGACCTGGCCTGCTAGGTATGAAAGGAGCCAGGCTCTTGGCTCCATCCTCCACCTTTGCCAGCCTTTTTTTTGGAGATTGGGGAACACAGTCCCTGCCCATCCTTGTGGACATTCTTCCCGTCTGTCCTCCCCATCTCATCCTCCTCCCATTCCACCTCTGGTCTTGATCACCCCTCGGAGCCCTGAGCATCAGCTTCCCCACTGAACTCGGCTTCCTCAGTAAAGCACAGGCCATCCCTATCATGACCAGGAAGCAGGTCACAGGCTGGGGGATGCTAATGGAGATTGGCAAGGAGCCACCACTTATAGGCCACCCATCTTTCCCTTGGAGTCCCTTTTAAGGGTCTGGACCGCGAAGGGGCATATTTGCTGCTCTGTTCAGTCAGGACTGATGACTTGGGCTTATCTCCAGCCCTTGCTCCCTCTCTGAGGCACAGTGGGGCTGTGCAGGCAGGGGCCTTCATAGTCCTAGATGGGTCATTTGTCTCTGCCGGGGTTTTCCCATCTGGGAAACAGGGCCGGCTGAGGGGAAAGGTCCAGCCAGGAGGCATTGCTGTCCAGTTGTGCAGCCTGTGCTCACTGCTGCCTTCTGTAGGGACACCCCCAGTCCCTAAGCCTCTTCCTGGCTTGCTAATGACAGGCCCCTGGAGTGGGAGACTCAGAGGGGTGTCTCTGCACCACGTAGGGCTCCTCTTCCACGGGGATGTAGCAAGGCCACTACACCTTACATGAACCACAGCTGGAAGGAAGCTGGCCAGGCAGGCAGGCAGGACCGGAAGGCGGGGGGGGGGGGGGTGGGGGGGGTGGGGGGGTGGGGGTGGAGGTGGGGTGGTGGGGTGGGGAGTGGTGGTGGGGGGGAGCAGTGGAGAGGCTGGTGGAGCCCCTTTGGTCCCATCCCGCGACCCTATCTGCTTTCTCAAGGCTGAGGTTGGGGTTACTGAAGTAAAAATCTGCAGGAGGAGGAAAAGACACAATCCAAAGTCCTTCCTTCACTTGGCAAACATCTCCGGAGCCCAGGCTCTGTGGAGTGGACACGGGTGAGGCTCAGGCCCAGGCTCTGCTCCCTGCCACCACCACCGCACCCCGCCCCCGAGCTCGGGTCTGAGTACACAGGAAGGTAACCAGGTGAGGGGGTTTGTGCTGGAAAAGGGGAGCAGTCCCTCTACCTGTACATAGGTTAGGCAGGGCGGGAGAACAGTGTGAATCACAAGGTAGAGGTCGGGGGTGAGGAAGAGTGTTCGAGGACGAGGAACAGCGCGTGCTGCCCGTCCGGGGGTGAGGCAGAAAGCAGACTGCCGCGGGAGAGGTCCAAGCCAGGGAAACAGCCAACAGCAGGCCGGGCTCGGGGGAGGGGGGTGTTCCCTCGGGCCGGCGAGTCCGGAGAGGCTGCTGGCAGCGTCCGCCTCAGACTTGGGAGAGTGGAGACGGTGGTTGGGTTGGCCGCACGCCGAGTGGTGGGGGCCTGCAGGCGAGGTCGGCCACTGGCGGTGAAATACGAGGGCCGGGGACTGGTGGCCGCGACCGGCCTAACGGCACCCCAGACCCACAGACCAAGGCGCGGGAGCGAGCCTATGCCGCCCGGGAGCGCGCACATGACGTCATCAGTACGAGCCGCCCCCGATGTCGAGGCGCGAGTGTCCCCACCTCGGGGAGCTGCCGTTACCTCTCAGGCGTGGGCAGCTTGCCCACTTCGTACCCTGCTCTCCCTGCGTGTCCCCAAGGCCGGGAAAATCTGGCTCCTTCTTCACGGATGGACCCGGGAAGCCCCCTGGTGCTTTCTGCGCCCATAGGCCCGCGTCCCCGGACCTCCAATGGCAAGTGCTGAGAGAGGCCCTGGTGGTCTGTGGCCTTTAGCGGACAGCCTGGGGGCGCAAACGGGTGACCATGAGGGTGGACCCTTCGTCTCTCGGCCTTGGCAAGCGCAGCATCTTTCCCATGACGTGTTCTGATCAGCCTCCAGGTCACAATCGCGGGCAGTTTATTTACCTTGCCCCCATCACCGCCCTGGGGGCAGTCTTCCAGACAACCGGCGCTGGGCGTTCTTCGTCAGGCTGTTGGGCAGCGCGGGTGGGGAGGACGCTGCGGATTTCGGTCAGCCTGTGTGGGGCACCCAGGGGCGGATAAACAGGCTGGCCGGAGAGCTTCAGCCGCACCGATCGCGTCAGAGTGGTGAAACTGCCCAAGACCCCAGCGTTTTCAGTGCTTTTCGGCCAGGGCCTGAGCGGCAGGACGCTGTAGAAATCTGAGCGCTGCTTAGGAGCCAAGGGAGTGAGTTAGTTTATCCCATGAGGTCGCGTCAGGAGATGGCCACCCTGCCAGCAGCGGAGCCTCCTAGGTCAGGCCTAGTCAGCGGAGGAGTTAAGTGGGAGGTAGGTGTGGCCTGCCAGGAGTCAAAAGTGACAACAGATGGAGAGGGTCAGGGTTTGACCTAAACTGAGTGAGGGCAGGAGAGAAGGGGAGTTTGCCCTTAGGGAGGTGGGTGTGGAAGGAGGGGAGATACCAGACCACACAACAGGGAGCACCTTGTTTTCCATGATTCACCCCACATCGTTGGCCTAGGTCCAGTTCACCCATGATCCTGAGTGTTGTCTGTGGCCCCCCAGTTGTCCTTTCAGGCCAGTTATTCACTCTGCGTGCATCTCTGTCCTTGTCCCTGGGGTGTCCAGTCCTCTTCCCAGATCTTGATGGGGCAGGGACTCCTATAGACCCTGTGATTCTGTGCCCCTTACTAAAGACCCTTCTCCAGGGAATCTGAAAACTTGCAGGAAGTAAAAAGAAAGGAAAATACTCTGGCATCCTCAACTGAGATTCTGTTTGCTATAAAGGCTAAGGGCACAACCCGAAAAACAGAATTCTCTTTGTTGGGTAAAAGGAGACAGACCCATTTGTCAGGAGTGACTTTTTTTTTTTTTTTTTTGGTGTACTAAGCTCTGACTGGCATTCATCACCTACACAAGGACATGGAAAAATCCAGGGGATGCCCATACAGTAGTGGCAGGGGCAGGGGGTGGGCTCAAGGAAACTGGAGCTGGAGGACAGCTGCTTGAGGCCTCTGCCCAAGGGGGAGTAGGACCCCCATCTTCAGCCCCACAGCAGTGATGACAGGGCTGGAAGCTGGCCAAGCCCTGCCCCGGGAGTAGCCACCACCTCACCCTCTGCTCCCTTGCCCTGTCTCTGAGGCCATTGTCCCTTTTGGCTATATTACGTTAGGATTCTAGGCTCAAGGCCATGCTAGATGGTGAAGGCTGCCTGAGGCTGAGTGCAGGCTAGCTGTGGCTTCCAGCCCAGCACAGAGGTTCCGGATATGGTGACGTGGAATCTCCACCCTCCTCGGATATGCAGATTCACCCACTGGTCGTGTCCAGGTTTGTGGTGGACCAGGCTGGAAGTTGAGTCTATTCTACCTCCCAAGTCCTTGAAGATCTGCACACACCTCTGCCACTATGTCTCCACCACTGCCACAAGGGCAAGGGTCTCCTGCCATCGTCCTCCTCTCTGCAGCCTTTGGGTTCCCTCCCTCCAGGTCTCTGCCTGCTCACTTCCCGCCAGCCTTGTTGACCTTCCCTCTGCCTGGACACCACAAGCCCTTTACGGCACACAGGATACCACCCCCCTCTTGGTCCCCTTCCCTCAGGGTCTCAGCTCCAAGATCTGAGGCTGCCTACTAATTCAAGTAATGTGTGAAGGGGGTGGGGTTACCTCCACCAGAGTGGGTGGCTCTTCTCTAACCATAGCCCCTGGGGACTCAATCCAGCTCAGTCTTTTGTGGCTGGGCTAACTGCTGTCCACACCCTGCTGTGAGGCACAGGAAAGGGGACCTGGGCTATGGTAGGGCTCCTGACCCCCCTGGAGAGAGAATGGGGAATAGGTTGCTCCTGGGTGGGGGATCCTCACGTCCTACTCTCAGACCAGTGCAGCTTCAGCCCCATCCTCCCAGTGAAGGGTGAAGGGGACAGGCTTCTGGGATGCTGGTGTGTAGTCAGTGAATGGTTACCATTCCTGGAGGTCAGTATGGGTGGGGGGCATTGAGTCCCCTCAGGGGTCAGCTGTGGGGCTTTGCCTGCTCTAGGAACTCTGGCAGACTGTAAATAACCTGCAACCCAAAGAAAAAAGCTATGCATAGAAAGGCTTCCTGTTCTAAGCACTTTATATGGATGGGCTGTGTTCTTCTGTCACCATTTAGCAGATTGAGAAACTGATACTAGGTGACTGGTTCAAGGTCATACAGTGAACAAATGAGAAGCCAGGGTTCTGTTCCCCACCACTGACCACAGATGCTCTCTTCTTCCCTAGTCTCAGTGGCCTGTGCCATGGGCCAGCAATGCCTGTCACCACAGTGAAGCTCGTGAGGCCCAGAGCCAGTGGCCTGTGTCTGGGCCTGCAAGCCCTGGAATGTATGTGTGGGAGACAGCCCCTGGCCCCTGCGGGCAGGCAAGCTTTGCTGTGGGGCCCTCTCTCCTCAGTTGTGACTAAGACTGGTTACCTCCCAAGAGCAGTGAGTGTGCACTGCCCAGTCCTTCAAGAGCATTTTCCTTGTACCCCTAAGCTCACAATGGTCACTCAGATCTGCCCCTGATCCCTAAATGCCCCAGATCTGGATGTTGTGGGAGCTTGCACTGGTAAGGCAATCTCCCCTAAAAGGACCAGCTTTTAGGGACCAGACCTGCTTACTGGAAGGCTTCTGTTGGCAAGTTACTTCCCAATCTGAGCCAAACCCTGCATGACTCTTACCCATGGATCACTTGGACAGCAAAGTGCCTTCTGCCCCCGCTCAGCCAGGGGCCTGGTTTATCCCATCCTGCTCTCAGGACTCTTCCACTTTGGCCCAGGTTGTGGTTCCCAGCTCCTGATCTGGGCGGGGGGGGGGGGGGGGGGGGCAAACAGGCACTTCTACCCTGTCTAGCAGGAAAGCTGCCTCTCGACCAGGGTAAAGGAGGGAGCAAAGGGCCCCTGCTCAGAGCCTCAGAAATTGGATGCCCCACAGCCCTTCCCCATATTAGACCACAGAGAAACTGTGAGGAGTAAGAAGTTAAGCTGGGCCATAGGCGGAGGGTCAGTCAAAGCTCTGGAGCACTGTCTCCCAGGCCCAACCCCTGGGATGGGGCAGTTCTACACTTTGTCCACTCAGTGCTGCCTGCCAGGTGACCCTGAAAGCATGTCCACCAGCTGACCCTGCAGAATCTTGCTCACAGGATAAAAGCATGGCCTGGACAAAGTCCAGATGTTCCTTGGTGTAATGGTGCCAGGCCTCTTGGGGGCTGATGCTGTGGTCACAGCTGGCTCACCCACCAGCCTGCTTAGTACTCTGCTTCCTCATTCCCCTGCCAGTATCCTCTGGTGAGGGGGTGGGCCTACTCTTTGCAGAGGCATGGACACTCATTATACACTCACACATGGGCCCACACAGGGACAGGAGACTGCGACAGGATCCGGTTTATTCTGCCATGGGAGGGTGGTCCTGAGAGTGGCGGGTGCCACCCTGTCCCGGGCGGAGGGAGGGCCCAAGGGCCAGTTAAGGCCAGTGGCGGGAGAAGCAGGGGGCACGTAGCCCCTGGAATGCGGTGAGGCCAGGCTGAGGCCCGGAGGCAGCTGTGGTAGGCCGGGGCCAGTGCCCCTGCTGCCCAGGGTGGAAGGCACCGGGCTGGGACCGGGCCATGGCTACAGGGCCGTGGACCCAAGCCACATGGGCACCCCGGGAAGTGGGGCACAAGGTCACATGACACGGAACATGAAACACAGGCACACGGCTCATGAGTAAGCACATGGACAAGTGGGCACAGATTCACAGGCCAGAGGGACACCCAGCCTTGGCCGGACACATGGACACAATGGTGGTGTCACACACCACGGGACACACGGCACTAAGGGACATGTGGACTCAATGGCTACAGGGGACAGACCCAGGCCATGGAGTGCAAGGACAGGGAAAAGGGGCCTTTTGGCACGACTGCACTGGAATCGTGAGAAGAGGGCAGTGGGGACTGGTCTGGAGGCACCTGGGAGCAACCCCCATGCAGAACCCCTCGGGGACTCAGTCTGTCTTCCACACTTTGTTGAGTAGCTTCACCACTTCATCGTAGATGACAAATACGATGGCCACATCCAGGCAGACCCGGCCCAGGCGGGGGATGGTGCCCTTGTAGAATCTGGGGTTGGGGGGGGAGAGGTAGGAGGAGAGAAGGCAGATGAAGAACAGTGTCCTTGGACAGTGAGAGTGGGTCCAGGGATCGGAGGGACAGAGGACAGGAACCTAAAGGTAAGGACTCACTAAGGGATAGCCTGGGGCTGGCGGCGGGTATGGGGAGGGCCTAGGGTGGGGACCACAGCCCTGCTCTTCCCCCACTCACGCCTTGAGCCCCTCATTCCTCAGGATCTGCAAGCCACAGTCCCACGTATTCCGGTATTTGTGCGCCTCCAAGCCCTGCAGGACAGCATCATGCCACAGGGTTCAGCAGCTAGCCCCTGTCACAGACTTCCTACCCCCTTCCTGGCCCCAGCCCCACCTGCATCCGGGTCTTGATCACATCCAGAGGAGTGTTCCCGAAGACACTGGCTGCACCAGCGACAGCTCCAAACACTCCAGTGATCAGTGGGTTCATGGGCTTGTTGGGGTTGTCCCCTGGATGTGGGTGGGAGTTGCAATCAGAAAATGATGGGAAGGCAAAGGGGAGGGCTCTTCAGGGCTGGGGAGGAGCATGGACCAGAACCTAGGAATGTGGGGGCCCCAGGAGGCCAGGTCCTGGCAGGGAAGACTGCCAGAGTGGTTGGAGGTAGGGTCTTGGGGCTGCAGACCCAACAGATACATACCCCTGTACCAGTTTCTCAGGGAGGTCATGACGAAGAAGCGGATGGCCTGGTTAGATCCCTGCTTCAGTACCGTGGCTGTGAGGCCCTGGTAGGTCCCCTTCAGCCCTGGGGAGTCAGCAGGCATGGGAGTCATACTGTTGCCTTCCAGGCCTCAGCTGGGGAATGGCGAGCAGGGCAAGTGGCACACCAGAGCACCAAAGCAGGAAGTGGAAGTTCAGGCCAGCCGGCTTACCTTGTTCTCGAACAATCTCTCTGACCCCGTGGAAGAATCCTCTATACTTGGGGTTGGGGGAGGTCTGGTCATGGATAAACTTCACCTGTGAAAGGAACGCAAAGGCCCTAGCTCCCAGGATGCCCCTGGAAGGGCACTTGGCCCTTTGGCTCCCAGCCCCAGGGCTCACAAAGATCAGATCAGGGTTGGAGATGCAGCTCTTCACCTGGAAACAGAGCTACTTAAGGACACCATGAGACACAAGGCCCCAGCAAGCAAGAGGGCTGGCCTTACCAAAGAGTCGCTGCAGTTATGTTTGCTAGTTATTTCCCACAGCTTAGGCAAGGAACATGTTATCTTATATTTTCTGTTTATAAAAGGGTTTTTTAAAAAAAACCCCAACAGTCAGTTGTCCCATGCCTTTAGGACAGAGTCCAGTCTCCAAAGGAGGTCCTTTCTGCACACTTCCTGTGCCCAGCCCCCCAGGCAGTTCCCCCTGCACACCCTGTCCTGTTCCAGCAGGACCCTCTCCATCTCCCTGGTCTCCATGGAGCACAAAAGCAGGATGACCCCAGCCACCCTAGCACCCCTCTGCACAGCCTCCCCCAACTGAACCTTCCCCACCTTTATGGTCTCCATGGGGCACACGACGACCACCGCTTCTGCCACGCCAGCACCCAGGCCACACAGCAGTCCCCGAGTGCTGTCCAGGCGTCCCTGGGGATCTCGCATGTGGTTGCTGAGGAACTCAAACATCCCGAACCTGGGAAAGCCAGGCAGTGGGTGAGAGGGGCTGCAGCCCCCGGGGATGCCCTCCCGCGGCCACCCACCCAAGCCCACCTCACCTGACTGCCGCTTTAGGGATGGAGCCGTAGAGCAGGGAGCTGAGGCCTCGGTACAGGCCCAGGACGCCATGGCTGCGGACCGTCTGCCGCACGCAGTCCCCTGGATGAGGGGGTGTTCAGCGACCCCAGCCGCCCTAGAGACCCGCCCCCCGCGCAGTTCCCCGCAGCCCGCCAAGGCTGCTCCCCGAGCGCAGGGTCCGGCCGTGTCCTCTGGGTGCCGGCCCTCTCTATGGCGAGCCGCCCCGCCAAGGGCAGCCCCCTACTCACCAATGCCCCGGTACCGCGGAGGGTGTGAGCGCTCGTCCAGCTGCAACTGTGTCTTCACGTACTCGGTGGGGAAGGTGATGCAAATTTCGATGCCGCCCGCCAGGCCGCCTGAGGGGACCAGGGACCGGGACCCTGAGACCACCGCCCCGCGGCCGGGTTGTTCCGCCGGCCGCCGCTGGTGCACCGGCCCCTCCCCCGCCCCGGACTTTGTCCCACTCCATTGGTGTAGGGGAGGCCGGGCAGCTTCCCCTGCCCCGCCCACGTAGTCCTGGCTAGGCGCGGAGGGGCTACGAGCCGGGCGATCCCCCACGCGCTGGCTAGGGACCAGGGCCGCGCCCCCCGGTCCGACCCGGAAGTGGGGCGGGGCCTCGGCGTCCCGGGCCCACCCGGAAGCGCAGTGGGGCCAAAGGAGGGGGCAGACCGGGGGTCCATGTCCCGGAGGGGCCCACCTGCCAGGATCGCCTTCCCCGGGTGCGTCAGCTTGGCCTTTCCGGACGCGGGCGCGGCGGCCGCCAGAGCGCGGGGAGCGGCCATGGCAGGCGAGGAGGCGGGGCGCCCGGCGTCGACCTCGGGTCCGAGCCTCCTGCTCTCCGCGCTCGGTCCGCGGCGACGGCGGCGGCGGCGGCGGCGGCCGGTTATGGCCCGGGGGGGCGGGGCGGTCGCGTCAGCTCCCGGGCTCCGCCCCGCGTGGTCCGAGGCGGGCCCCGCCCCCGGCCCGCCCCGCGCCGGCCGGGAAACTGAGGCCGGGGCGGGGCAAGCGAGGCAGGCGTCGGGGCGGGGCCGATAGCCCAGCCAATGACCGAGCCCAGGGTCCTTGGGAGGCGGTGCTGTGCCCGGGCCTGGATCTGTGGGTCAAGGTGCAGTTTCTAAAACCCGCCCCGGCATCAGGCAGAATCCGGCTGGGGAAGGAGCGGCGCTCGTGGTCGTGGCGTCTGCCTGAGCGACCGGAGCCCCGTAGATCGGGGTTGGAGAGATGTGCAGACCACTCCCTCCCCCATGGGGCACATGGGGCTAGTCCCATCCCTGATGTTTGAGGGTTTGGCATTCCGAAACCCAACGGGTTGTGCGGCTACCATTCCCAGCTAGGTATTTAGAGCTCCATGCAGAGCACGCAGGAAAAGATTCCCAATACACCCTGGCTATCTGCCCCTAGGCAGCTTCCTCCCTGGACCCACATCCCAAAGAGGCCCCAGCAAATCTTTTGTCCCCTGCTACCCACACCAGCATCAAGCAGGGAAGCTTTGCCTTGATAAACCGACTTTAATATTCATGATCGGTAGGAGGCTCAGGGCCAGGTTAGAAGGTCCTTAACAGTTGCGTCTGCGAAGTGGCTTGGAGGGGGCAGCTCTGCCAGTGCGGAGGGAAAGCTCGTCGCCCCCACCCACCAAGGGCGGGAATCCCTGCCAGAACTCCCCAGGAATGCCTGGCTCCAGCCAGAGAGCCTGGAGGAAGAAGTCCACCAAAGCTGTTCTTCTTGGGCAGTCAGTGGCCACCCTGGCCTCCCCTGGTTTGGGGATGGCTTAGAGGCTGCCATCACTGGGCCTCAGCCAAAATAAATAATGTCCAGGTGTCCTTGCCTCCCATCAGGGTCCTCTGTGCTTTCGGGGTGACACACTTCTTGAGGTTATCCCCATAGAGGTGTGTTGCCACTGAGCGCTCACTACACGCTGAAGCCATACACAGGAGGCTGGGCGAAGGCAGGTGCAGCAGCATATCCATAGGGGAAGCCAGCAGGGGCAGGGCCTGCCCCAGGGCCGGCTGTCAGCATCAGCTGCTGGCCTGCAAAGGGAGAAGCAGAAGGAGGGTGAGCAGAGTTCCTGCTGCCTCCGAGTGGCCAGCAGCCCAAGGAGCAGGGTCGAAGACCAGCCCTGACCGCCCAAAGCTCAGGCACTGAAGAGGGGCCTGGGGACAAGGACAGTGGGAGTTGCTGCTGTGGGGCCAGCTACAGAGGCTGGCCAGGCTAGGGGGTAAGCTAGTCCCAAAATGGGACACTTACTTAGCTCAACTGGCTGGGTCTCAATCACGCCCATCAAAATCTAAAAAAACCAGATTGACATTAATGGTGGTGGTAGGAAGGACACAATGACCCTGAAGAGGACACAGTGGTGGGAGACGTGCTGCGTGCTCACACCACACCCTCAGGCCTTTGTTAGTACCGCAACACACTCCAGAACCCAACAGCCTTTCGGTGCAGAGGACACCAGCTAATCTGTTCAACCGCCAGGCCATTCAGGCAGGCTCTCAAGTCCAAGTCAGCAGCAGCCTCGCTGCCTAAGTGCAGGCAGAGCAGCACACAGCAGCAGCACAGAGTTGGGCAGTGGCTAGGCACACAGAGCAGGCAGGGGTGCCCTCACAGAAGGCAGGGACCCTCAGAAAAGGGAGGACAATGGCCACGCCTCAACATTCTTAGATACTGACCTTCTCTATACCCGGCAGCCATTGTGGCTCTCCTGTCTCCCACCCTGCCCATTCCCTCTCTGATCTGAAGCCCAGCCAAGGAAGGACTCCCCTTGCTAGGGGCAGTGGGGTGCCACCTACCGAACAAGAGAGGGGCGGGCTCCGCCACATGCTCCTCTTGCTTGCGCAGGCTCTCCGAAGCGTCCAGTCTGTCTACCTGCAAAGAGGTGCCAGCGCTCGAGTACCCACCTGACAGGCTGCGTTCAGTCTGGGCCAGGAGGTGAGTGTGGGGCCAGGAGGCAGCACAGCCTCCAGGAAAGTCAAGTGGGGATGGCTGGAGGGCAGACACTATACCCACAGTGACTACTGCCCTGCTCTGCAGGAAGGTGAAGCCTCTATAACTGGGGGGACATGGAGTGCCCAGGGGGCCCTAATGACCCCCCCCACGGCTGTTCCACCACAGCAGTGGCCACTGACTGTGGCCGCTGACTACAGGGTGCACATGCATCATAGCTCACAGGGCTGGGCCCTCCTCTGCATACTGGGGCACCTCCAGGACGACATAACACTTCCTACATCTAGCTAGTCCAGGCTGCCCACCCCTCCTGAGGAGACCAGTCACTTGACATCTGGGACATCCCACCTGGCAAGGCGGATGAGCCACTTCAGAAATGGGGGCAGTGGCAGCCATCTGAGGACAGGCTGCCTCCTTGCTCTTCCTCAAGCCTTTACCATAGGCTACCCCATGCAGTACCCATGGGCTGGAGTAGACACACTGAGGGGGAGGGAACAGAGCAAGGTGGTGCCAGAGGTCTGAGGGGCAGACCGCACTGTGCTAGCTAGCGGAGGTGATAGCAACTGTGTTTCTGGGAACCCCCTGCCCCCACCAAAACAAGCACTTGAATCAGAAAGAAGAAAAAATTATGTGCCCTGTGTGTACTCGGGCCTGGGAGAGAGCAGGCCAGGCACCAGAACCGTAGCAGAAGCAGCCTTGTTATTGGTCCTGTGTACCCTTCCCCTTCCCTCCTTGGGACCAGAGCTGAGGTGAGGAAGGAGCAAGACAGTGCAGAGGACTTGCAATCCATACTCTCTTCCTTCAGCTGGCTCCCACCCAGGCAGAGGTCTAAGCGAGGCCTGTATCCTCCACTGCGAGAGCCAGGGGGTTCAGGGATGTGGGTTTTTCTCAGAGAGAGGGATGGTCCTCATGCTTCCCAAATGAATCAAGAGGCCCTGGGCCTGGTTCTCTAGGGAGGAAGGGCCTGGGGCCTCCTTGTCTGGGCCCTTCCACCTCACAGCAGTCTAGTCTGTTAGGCCCCAGCCCACATCCCACCACTGCCTAAGAAACCTTTATCCCTATTCCCAACATGACAGGCATGAGGTGTGGTGCTGGTGAAGGAATGTGGGACAGCAGCCTGCCTTCCTCCCAGGCTACGGGAGGTATCTGGGGACCCAGGGCGAGGGAGCAAGTCCTTCCAGTAGGAAAGCAGCTGTAGCCCAAGCACACTGCTCCACTATGAAGTAGCCATGCAGCTGCAGTGTCGACCAAAATGATGTGGCCACCAGGATGAGCTCCATCATCCATCACAGAGAGGGAGTCTGCTCCTGTCTAGCCCTTGAGGTCCCTTAGAGGGCCCAACCCCTGAGGCAAAGAAGGTCCAAGTGATTTGAGTTCCTCTTAAGTTAACCCATGGACCTTGTCTCTGGGAAGAGATTTAAGCCTTATTTATGTAGGGGTAGAGCAGATAGACTGTGGCTAAGACAATTTAGGGATGGGAAAAACAGAAAGAGTGGAACAGTTTCTGAAGATAAGCTCCACACAGCACAGAAACTTCCTTTAGGGAGCTGCCATCCACTGTGGTGGAGGAACCGGGACTCTTGCAAATCCTACCAGTCTGTGTACTTAGTAGCCTGGAGATCAGCCCACATCACCACAGGACTGCCCCTCTCCTGTCCCCTGAAGAGTCTTGGGAGCCCTCCTGCTCAGATGTGCTGTGCAAATGGGACTAGGACACACTCTGGCAGTCTCTCCTCCTGTAGCAGGGAGATGGTCTTGAATGACCCATGGGGCAGTCCTTGCCAGAGGCTGGGCAGCTCCCAGGAGGCTCTGCAAGTGGCAGAAAGAGCAAGCTGTCTCAGGCTGAAGCTGGCAGTGCCAGATACCCTCTGCCCCTGCACTTCTTGTTTCCTCCCTAACCCCGCACTAACCCCCCTGAAAGCCCCCTCCCTTCCCTCACACCACTGAAAAAGACCTCAACCTAGTGGCCTCTTAGCATTGTGGGGCCTCCATGTGGCTGGAAGAATGTTAGGTGTATGGCTGGATTGGCCAGTAGGTGCTACTGTGGCAGCTTTTATGCAGCCTTAGAAATAAACCAGACTAGGTGACAAGGGTCTCTGGATGGTGCCTCAACTAGGCCCCAGACCGGAATGCCTAGAGCTTCCACACAGGGAGAGTTAAAATCAGATACTCCTACCTTGTTAAACAGCTCATCAACTGGCAAAGAAAGCCAGAGTAGGAGGCTAGGGCCACCAAGTGGTAGAAGCAACTTACTGAGAATGAGTATGGCCTGGAAGGGCAGGGAGATATGCAGCTTTGGACCCAAACCTGTGCCTACAGCTGTAGAGGGGATGCCTACCTACCTACCAAGGTGTTACCATTCCTACTAAGTGCTCAGCAAAAGGGGGTTACCACGACAGGTCTGCCAACAGATGCACCCGAACTCCACCGGAGGCACACTGAGAGGTGAACTGACCATATGGGGATGGAGCCCACGGGCTGTGCGGGGGAGCACTGCCACCTAGTGCCTCGCTGTCCTCTCACCACAGAAGACCTTGGCTGCGGGCAAGCTCACCCGTTGTGTCTCCTAGCAGTGTGTGGGAGAGCTGATGCAAGAGGAAGTGCTCATTTCTTTCTTTTTTTTTTTTTTTTTAAAGATTTTATTTATTTATTTGACAGAGAGATCACAAGTAGGCAGAGAGGCAGGCAGAAAGAGGAGGAAGCAGGCTCACCGCCGAGCAGAGAGCCTGATGCGCGGCTCGATCCCAGGACACTGAGATCATGACCTGAGCTGAAGGCAGAGGCTCAACCCACTAAGCCACCCAGGTGCCCCGGAAGTGCTCATTTCTATGCAGAGCTCCCTGAAGTGATTTTCTAGAATGCGTTAATGCTGGGCAGAAAACCACTCAACTGTGAAGGCATTAAGCCACTCTCCAAGGTGGACAGGGCTGGCTGGGCCACCTGGGCTGACTCCCACAGGCCACCAGCCACCTCAGGGCCTCCACAGACCTGGGCTAGAGTCACAGCTGTGCTACATGGCAGCCAGGAAGCCAGTACAGAGGCTGTACTTACTTTGCTAAGGTACTCCCTCATCACCTGGATGAAGTAGGGCATGGCCAGGTCCATGAGGTTGTGTCTCCAGGCCAGCTCCAGCACCACATCCGGGGGAAGCAGGTCATAGCAAGTGAAGAGAGAAGCCGCGAAGCACTCCCGCTTGCCCTCATCCAGGAACCACTGCAGCAGCTTCTCAGCCAGCTCGGCATCTCTGGACTCTGCGGCATGCTGCATAGCGTCCTGCAACCAAGGCAGATGCACACCTCAGGTCTGCCCTGCCTGGCGCTGCCTTGAGTCCCTTTCTGGGTCAGAAGGATACGGAACAGTGCCAGGCTCTGTGAAGGCCATCCTTGCCTGCAGAGGGGTCTCTGTGACTCAGATGCCCTCCGGTAGGAAGGAGTATCAGTTCCAGGAGGGCCGTGGAGGGCACCAAGTGTGCTCCTGGCAGCAGGCTCTCACAGACCTGCTGAGATGCCAGAGGGAGGTGACATGCATGGGTGCAGGCACCCTGGGAGACGGGCTCTGGTCTCGTAGCTGGACTGGCATGCAAAGGAGTGCATGGGATTGCTCGGGGGTAGGGCTGAAGAGGGATGGTAACAGAGCTAGCAGGGCGAGATGTAAAGGTCAGAGTCGCTGTGCTCAGCTCAACAACCAGCAGTATCCTTGCAGCAGCTGCAAGGGACAGCCAGTCCTCAAGAAACAGAAATCTGCCTGTTCTTCCTGACAAAAAAGTCCTCTCAAAAATCCCTAATCACTACTTTCATATTTGTCTAAAACATAAAGAACCATATCCACCCAGTGAGTAGTCATCAGTAAATTAGTGATTTCGATTTTCTAGCCACAATGGTGAGAACTGAATGGCCTAAACTCTCCTGACCCTCCACCAGGCCTCTGCAGCAGGTGTTCCCACAGTGCCCTTCCAGACACGAGACTGAAGGCCGCAGGGGAGCCCTCTCAGTTGGGAGCCACAACGGGTCTCAAAGGCATTCTGCTTGCCCACCAACCGCTGCCTGCTGTGGCAGTCCCAGCTCCCTGCCTGCTCAGTCTTCCGACATGAGACTCCCACATGGGACCCAAAGTCCTCTAAGCCAGCTCAGTGGAGGGCCCTCTTGTCCCTGCTCCTGAAAGGATCCTCTCCCACCTGCTTGTTGCCTCTGCTGAGTCCTGCCTCATCCCCACACTGTTCCTACAAAGTCACCTGGCCTTTTTATGGTGGGGGGCAAAGTCAGGGGCAGCTTAAGTGACAGCTCCAGGATGCCTTCAGGTCTCCCTGGGCCTCTGACACCAATACCATCATTGCTCGGCACTCTACCCACATATCCTCCAGTCCAGCAGGGCCCACCCGTGGTTGGCTCATCTTTAATGTGCACCCAAAAGTGGGCACTTCTTTTCCTCCACAGGCCCGGGGACTGTCTCACGAACTCTCATAGCATCAACCACCATCATCAGAAAGTGGACATTTCCGGAACCCTTGTGCTCCAACTGTCCGATGGCAGTTTCCTAGAGGATTCAGGGGGAATGAGCCCCAAAGATGATCTCTCAGTCTGTGCCCTCTCCCTGCATCCTGAAGCTAAGCTTGAATCTCAGATTTTCCCACACCTTCCCACTTCTTATCACCATACCTGACCCATGTCATTACTGGTGCACCTCTCTACCTCGTCCCCCATTCCTCAACCTCCCTCCCAAACCACTTGGTTTGGTCAGCACTTGCCAAGGGTCTGCTCCAAGCTCTCACCCTGTCCTTCACTGTCCCCAGCCTGTGACTACACCTCTGCAATCTCCTGTCCTTCAGTCATGGGCACGAGGGGGTCCGTGAACCCACACGCCTATGTGTGGGCCCCTAGCCTGGACTTCCCCATGTCCTAACACATCCCCTCATGCTCCACCTGCCCCGCTGGTTCTAACAATCCCAGCTTCCCACATGCAGTTACCACCCTTCCCCCAACTCCACTGGCTCCTTCAAAGTGCTTACCTGACAGCCAAGCACCGACTGTGCTTTTACAACCAACCTCTGCAATCTGGAAACATGCTTCTTATTGCTTTATGACTGTCCTAGAAGCCTGCAGTGGCTACTCACCAAGCCCTCCAGGTGGCACACCGTGACCCACTCTCCCAGGCCTTCAATGCATGGCTGGTTCTGCTGCCAAGGCCTGGCTGACACTTGTGTGTGTGTGGTGGGGGGTAGCCCGTGTATCATGGGCTCTCTACCACCACCCTGGCCTTCACTTACTAGATGTAGCACCACTCCTCCAGATGCGACAGCCAAACATTCCCTGGGGGTCAGTCACCCTCACTGAAAATCGGGGCACTGTAAAGTATGCCAACTTTCTGCCTGTGGCTTTGTCCTTGTGGGTTCTCCTCCTGGCACACGTTGCTCCGAGTGGAATTGCTGGTTAGAAGGGGCCAGATGCCCGGCTGGCAGCTCCCACAGCACTGCTCACTCACTCACTCACTGCATGAGTGATGAGAGGCCATGCACTCAAGACCCTGGTGTGTATACTGGCAGGAGGGGACAGCTGGGAACTCCTAGTCAGGGGCAGTTTCCCACTGGTGTGTTGCATGCAGCCCCACTGCCTCCCCCTGGTGCCAGTGCCTGAGTACCCCCAACAGATTATCTCAGAGTTCCTCTGTCAGCACCCAAGGAAAGACCATGAGCACTGCCACTAAAATGGAGGACAAGTCACATAACAATCCCAAACTGGAGGTAACAGTTAGGATGAAGCTTGACGTGTCCCTGATGTCCAGGGTTCTGTGGCGTTGGTCCATGTGCTGTTGAGAGATGCCTGTCTTCATCCTAGAAAGGAACTCTGGAATGCCAAGGACAGTTCTGGAAGTAACATGTTTAGGTCAAGCTCATGGCCTGAGAAAAGGCTCCCCAGAGGCTCGTGGCATGAGGAACCCCTGGAAATCAGCTTAGCCACACAGCACAGGGCAACAGTGGCCCTCTCATGCAAGTGCAGTTTACCCCACTGGGGCGATGCTGAGGCCAGGTGGAGCGAAGGCAATGCCTTCAAGGGCCTGGGATCTCTCCAAGCAGCCCACCGTGGCTGTCAGATGCCTGGATCCAGGTCCAGACCAGTACCGAGCCACTGCTCAATGGCAGAACAAGTATTATGAATGGAATTTTCACGTTGGTGTTTTTGTTCCCCATATCTTGATCGACAGAAAGGAAAGTCAGTGCCAAGTGAATGCTGCCACACGCGGTGTGGATAGAGTGAGACTCACAAATGCCTGCTGGGAAAGATTTAGCGCCACAGAAGCTAGTCTTCTGATCTAAATAACTGTGAAGAGGCTCTATGTTAATGACAGATAATAATCTTCACCCTGCATTCTACAAACACGTCCCCCTTAACTTTATCCTCCGTGTCCCCACCACAAGTATCTCCTGATAGGGGATTGTGGCCATCTCACCACCTGTCCACCCCAAACACCAGGAGGCACACATGAGCAGGTGGGGCACTGGGAACCAACCTTGTAGAGACGGTCCTTCTTGCAGAGCTCCACACTCTGGGTCCACCGGTTGTTGCCCTTGTATAGATAAGCTGCAATGCGCCTGAACTCAATCAGCTGGTGCTTCTCCAACCGCTGTGCCAGGGCGATGTTGTCAAAGTTGTCATAGGCATCGATAGATGCCCTCAAACCCTAGGAAGACCCGGCCGTTCCGTGGGTGAGGGACACAGTGGAGTGGACAACCAGGAATTACTCATTGCCGGTTGCTGCCACCATGGTCTCAGCAAGGCCTCTCCCAACCCACCTCTGGCACCCTGTGGGGCCTACAACCCCTCCTGTGCCAGGTCAGCCCTTGGAGAAGAGGGCTGGGGTGAGGAGGGGCTCTGCAGTCCCTGGGTGCCCAACACTGGCTGCAGGGGACCCTGTGCAAAGGGAAGCCACTGCCCTCCAAGAGGGCTCCTTTCCCCACACCCACCTGGTAATCCTCCTCTTCCGTCAGTAGGTGGTTGAGGGCTTCATTCACACTCTTGTTGTTGTGGCTCTGGACTGACCGTAGGTAAGGCTTCACTAGGGGCAACTGGCCTGCCTGACAAGTCAAGAGAATGGTTAGGGCACTCAGGCAAGTCATCAGGGCACTGAGTTGGGGTCCCTGTGACACACTGATGAGCCAGCCACGTCTCCTTCTGGACCCCCACAACTGAAATGCCCTACACATATGAGCACGTGAAGGACTGCCTGGGTTACTGAGTAAATACCAGTTTCATCTGTGGATATTTTGGCTGAAATACAAAGCTATATCTGAAACCTGAAGCAGTTTGATACATTTAATCTTTGTATTTTCTAGGGATCAATTTTAAAAAAACAACTTATTAAGGAACAGGGCGCCTGGGTGGCTCAATGGATTAAGTGCCTGCCTTTGGCTCAGGTCATGATCCTGGGGTCCTGGGCTCGAGCCCCACATTGGGTTCTCTGCTCAGCAGAGAGTCTGCTTCTCTCTCTCCCTCTGCTGCTCCTCCTGTTTGTGTTCTCTTGCTCTCTCTAATAAATGAAATCTTTTAAAAAATGAGTAAAATCTTTATTTTAAAGATTTTATTCATTTATTTGACAGGAAGAGATCACAAGTAGGCAGAGAGGCAGGCAGAGTGAGAGAGGGGGAAGCAGGTTCACCGCTGGGCAGAGAGCCTGATGTGGGTGGGACTCGATCTAGGACCCTGGGATCATGACCTGAGGCTTTAACCTACTGAGCCACTCAGGTGCCCCCCAAAATGCATAAAATCTTTTAACAAAAATAAAAATAAACTATTTACTAAGGAACTACCATTCAGATGACCTAGATGACCTTGGCCGTACACAGCCTTCTCTGGCTCTGGGATGCTGGTCACTCACCTTTGAAAAGAAGCCAACAGTCCGAGTGTGGTCTAGCCGGGGTGTCAGCACTTGCAACAGGTCATTGATGAGCAGAGGTTTGTAATCCAAATAGAACTGCAAGGCTTTATAGTAGAGCTCCACATTGGCAACCTGTGGGTCGAGACAGAGCCACAGTGGAGACAGGGTTGGCCCCGGCCAATATCCAGGCTGCCACCCACATGTCTCAGATGCAGCACACTCCACCGTAACTCCTTCCAGTTTGTGGCCAAATGCACTTTATCAGTGAGGGTTGTTGTGACTGCTCCCTTTAAGACCAAATACTCCCTCTCCCTCCCAACATGCCTCCTTTCCCACCTCTGACATTTTTCTCCTCAGCACTTGCCCCTCAATGATCTAAGAGGCAGACCTTTGTTTCCTGCCTCACCCTACTATCTGTTTGTTGCAGGGTTGATGCTCAGCTCATATATGTTGAGTGAATGAATGAGGGGTAACAGGCCAGGATAAACCCAAACACTAAAACATGGTTTTATCCAAGAAAGATTCCCCCAAGCCTCCCTGCAAAGCTCAGCCTGAGCTGTCAGCAAATTTGTAATGCATAGTATTATGTGTCACTGCTCTCAGACAAGACACCATGGTGTTCATACTGGGAACCCTGTTATGCAGAGGATTGAGTTGCTTCAGGGTGACCCTGTGCCCCTAGGAAAGCCACCCTCCCAAGCCTGCTGACAGTGGGGCCTGGTGCTCAGAGGACAGCAAGGTGCTTCCTGCCTCCAAAAGGATGTGTGCCAGGTCTGTGGTGATCAGCATGTCCAAGGGAACATGCAGAGGTCCAAGGGTACACACAAAGTGTAGAAACATCAGTGATGCTGGGCAGAGGGGGTGGGCACCGTGGGAGCTTTCTAGCAACACTAGGTCCAGGTGAGCCAGCAACAATGTGGGCCCAGTGACATGTGCAGACCACATGGAAGAGGACTATCTACAGCCCCGCTCATTACTGGTATGCTCGATGGTTACTGACTTTATCCTCCTCTCCACCCCCTGACTTGGATGTGCCCCTCTCAGAGCAGAGCACTCACTGTCACCACAGATTCTGACCTAGACTGGCCCCGGGGTCCCTGGTGCTGCCCCTGTCAGTGATCCACTTGCATTAGAGCCCTGGAACCTGCTAATTTTCTAGCCAGGCTCTTTTACTCAATGGTATCTGGATCCAATCAAAGGTCTCCAGCCAGACTAGATGTCTAACAAGCAGAAAGGGAGTGGGGATTTAAGGTGGGGTGGAAGGGGAAGGGCACACTGTCCCTGCCTTCTGAACAAGTCATTGCAGCCTTTACTAAAGCATAGCCAGAGTGCTCCACATCCCTCTGCTTAAACAGCAGAAAGCAAAGCACAACTGGCCATGCTCCATTCCCCCACTACAGTGTCTGAGAAGCTGGACAAGACCTGGCGCAGCCACTCTGGGTGGGTGTTGTTTTGGGCTGAGACACCAGTTCGGTGACATGTGGCACTCTGAAGCATCCACTGCTCCCATCTAGGACACTGGCATCTGTGTGGCACCCTCTTCTGGAGCCATGCACCAGAGGGGAGCACCAACAAGGTCATACCCATTTGTGCAGTTAATAAGGACAGCCCCCGCTGCCCCTGGGCTAGGGACAGGGCATTATTCCTGTTTTAAAGAAGAAAATCAGGCTCAAAGATTCTGTCATGAGCTCAAGGGTGACCAGTGAGGGTGCTCTGATCCTGACACTTACTGTGCTACCTGTGAGAAGCACCTACTGTGAGCCAGGCACTTGTTGCTGATCACCTGGCATGCAGGAAACATGTCCATTTTATGGATGGGGTCAGTGAGTTCACAGGGATGACACTAGCTCAAAGTGACAGAGATGGCAAATGGCTGAGATGCAACCAGGTCTGTGTCACCCCTGCCTGGCCCTCCACCACTCAGTCCTATGGTCAAGTGATTCTGAAACTCTCCTGTTATGTGCCCACAATGTCCTCCCTGCCAGGCCACCACACCAGTTGGTGTCCTCTACCCCCCTCTCTCCTCCAAACTCGAATTGACAAGTCTCTCACGCGGCAGAGAGGCACAGTCATCAATGCATTGTACCAAGAACAGAACTCAGCTGTCAGTTGTGTAAACACTGTTCTGCCACAAGATATGGTCTTGTCAGGGCACCTGAGTGGCTCAGTCGGTGAAGTATCTGCCTTCGGCTCAGGTCATGATCCCAGGGTCCTGAGATTGAGCTCCATGTCGGGCTTCCTGCTCAGTGGGGAGTCTACTCTCTGTCCCTTCTCCTCCCCGGCTTGCACTCTCTTATACACGCTCTCTCTCAAATAAATAAAATCTTAAAAAGAAAATGTTCTTGTCTGCAAGCATGTGACCTCAGACCCAAGATGTCATGCTGACTTCCATCTTTCCTCAAGAATCTTCTGATCCTGGGGCGCCTGGGTGGCTCAGTGGGTTAAAGCCTCTGCCTTCAGCTCAGGTCATGATCCCAGGGTCCTGGGATCGAGCCCCGCATCAGGCTCTC
Organism: Mustela nivalis; assembly: GCF_964662115.1. Classification (NCBI taxonomy): domain Eukaryota; kingdom Metazoa; phylum Chordata; class Mammalia; order Carnivora; family Mustelidae; genus Mustela; species Mustela nivalis. The sequence continues at coordinate 81,412,795 of NC_139033.1, read as the reverse complement.
TGCTCAGTGGGAAGCCTGCTTCCATTCCTCTGTCTCTGCCTGCCTCTCTGCCTACTTGTGATCTCTGCCTGTCAAATAAATTTTTAAAAAAATCTTAAAAAAAAAAAAAAAAAGAATCTTCTGATCCTGACAACCATCAAGGTAGACTGCACTCGGGTCATGGGCCATAGCAGCTGCCTGGACAGCTTATAGCACTCCAGACACCGCTAAGAAACAAAAAGCACCGCTGCCTCAACCATGGCACGTCATCAACTTTAAAATGCACCCTGAGGGGTGCCTGAGTGGCTCAGTCATTAGGTGTCTGCCTTCAGCTCAGGTCGTGATCCCAGGCTCCTGGGATCAAGCCCCGAGTTGGGCTCCTTACTCACTGGGAAGCCTGCTTCTCCCTTTCCCTCTCCCACTGCTTGTGTTCCCTCTCTCACTGTGTCTCTGTCAAATAAATAAAATATTTTTTTAAAATGTACCCTGATATCATTTGAGTTCCATGTGAAAAAAGCACGCCTAGAATTGATCAGGTATAGGTTTTCTAGCATGTTTTTCATGTGTGCTGGGGTCACAGGAATGTGAAATCTGCCTACCCTTCCATCAGCAACCTGCAGACCTATATAGGATGGGACATGTACAGAAGGCCACTGATTTCACATACCACCAAACTGAACAGCACTGCCGTTGTGTGACCTCCGGGGCTGAGACCTGGCTAGGTACCCCACCTGTCACCCACACCTGCCCTAAGCAGCCATATGTGGAACAAAGGCAGACAAGTTCCTGACCCAGATGGTGAGGAGCTCATGCCTGCCCCATCAAACCCTACCAGGAGAAACAGTACTGACACATAGTCAAAATGCTGTCTTTCACTGACAGACAGCAAATGGGAGAGACCTGTGGGCAATTTATTCATGTAAGGCCACTGGGATAAAACAAGGACACTCAAGGCAAAAGGTCTGAGACTGATGACAGAAAGCTTCATCCCCTTCCTTCAAATACACAGATCTCACAGAGAAGGAGAAAATTGGAAGCTGGGCCCACTCTGAGCCTGGAAACAAAACAGCAGAGGCCTGCTCAGTGCTTGCACCCAGACCTGACACCTTCCTACAGTATTTGGCAGCTGGTGGAACAGTTTAGCACCCTGGTTTAGCCCAACTAGACTACTGAAGGGTGGAGGCTCCAAGGAAGAGCAGGGACCCAGAGGCCAGCAGATCCGGGCTCATGACTCCACCTCCACAGGTGCGCCTGCTGCTCTGGGGCTAGCAGTTTTAGGGGAGAGACATGCAGAAAAAATATGCCAGGCGATAGAAAATATGAAACAATACAATAGGAAATGGTATAGATGGGGTGTGGAGGTGGGTCCCAATCTGACAGAGAAGAAGGAAGAGCAAACACCAGGGTTTGGCTGTTCAGGACCCTGTGTGAGAGTGAGGTTGGGAGAGTGGTCCTAGATCCTGCCCTGCCTGTAGCTTAGCTTTGGGGCCTAGGCCAGTCACTACCCTTCCTAAGCATCTGTTCCCTCTGTATTTATGGAATCACCACCACCTGCACAGAGGGCAGTGAGACTCACAAGATGAAGGCAAATACAAATACACCGTAGGGAGCACACGTTGGCCTTCATTCTGCCCGCCCCTAGGACAGGCTAGCCAGAAGCAGACAGGAGCTGGTGCTCAGGCACCCTCTTACCTTAGCAATGACATCCTTGAACTGCCCTTCCCTCCAGGCGTCAGTAGGGTGATTGATCATGGTAAGGACGGCATTGTCATACTCTTCGTATTTGTCATAGAGGAACACCAGCTCTGCCCAGAGGTGCGCCTGCTCTGCAGCTCTCAGCACCTGTGGGGACAGCCATGGCCAAGGGCTGGGCTTGTGCCACACATGCAAATAGCAGCTAGAACCTCAAAGAGGGAGAGATTACCTTTGGGATGTTGACTCTGGACCAGAAGAGCTCCAGGTGCTCTGGCATCTTCTGAGGCTTGAATTTGGAGTAGAGGATGGCCAGCTCTGTGAACATGCCCATGTGGGCCCGCTCCAGGCCCAGGGCCGCCTCCAGCAGAGAGATCAGTTCCTCAAAGTAGCCCCGATCCTGACAGACCAACAAACAGGCTTGATGTAGGGGTAAACACGGCTGGGGTGGCCAGCCCTGCTCCCTCTCAGTTACTTACTCTGGTTCCAGCCTGCCTGACATGCTCGAACTGAGTCTGACTGGTTGCCATCACATTATTGCCTGAAACCTCAGGGTTCACCCCCAGAGGACAATTTCACACCCTCCTCATTCCCTGTCTGCATGGTGTGGATAACTTCACTCCTGCTTCACTGAGAAAAGGACACCATTAGAAGCAAATGCCTGTGTTGACCCTGCCAGCATCTGTTACCTACTGAGGCTGCTGGGCCAGTAACTGTCCCTCTCTCTTTGGGCATCAGCTTCTCCCTCTACAGCTTGCCTTTAGCAAACATCCTGCTTATCCTCCCATCCTGAAATGCTCTTTCTTGACTCCATGGCCTCTACATAGCCATCCTATTTTTCTACTCTTTGCAGCAAAACCCCTCAGCAGCACCCTGCCTGGCTGACTGTCTCTACCCACTGGGCACAGACACCTTGTTTTCTGGACTTTCTTCTTACTCTACCCCAACCCACATTGGAGAGCTGTAGGCTCACTTCCTGCTATTCTTTATCTGCTCCCCCCAACACCACACGACCTCACTCAAGTGGTCTGTCTTTATGCCCCATCTGTATGTCAACCAATGACTCCTATTTCATTTCTCTAGCTGAGTTTCTTCTCTGAGCTCCAGGCCCTGTTTTCCCTCTGCCTCTCCTGACACCTCTATGTGAACATCCAACTGGCAGCTCAAACTTGGTATGTCCAAAATTTAATCCCCATCCTTCCCTTCCACCAGTCTCTGCCTTTAGTCTTCCCCATGTCCACTGGTGAAAACTCTAGCTCTAATTGTTCAGGCCCAAAATAAATGGAATCATCCTTGACTTTTTTCTCTCACCCACACACAATCCACTTGCATACTGACTCAGCTGCACACTCAAAACCCCTCAAACCTGACTGCCTGATCACTTCTTACCTTAGATCACTCGCCCCAGGGCTCTCCTGGTTGCCACCTCTTGGCCTGTTCCTAGAAGAGGCTGTTCTCAGCATGCAAGCCAGAATGGCCCCTTACCTTCAGGTCCCATGTCCTGCTGTGAGTCCTTCATGATGGCCTGTGTTCCCTCACATTCCTTCCGGGGCCCTTCCCCAATTCTTTGGCATGTTTCGCCTCTGGACCTGCCCTGTCTGCTGATCCTTCCTTCAAACATCCCCACGACCAGGCCCCTCAGTTTCTCCAGGTCTCTGTTCAGGGTCCCCCTCTCAATTAGTGTGACCTTGATGGTCCCTTCATGAAGTTTCACCCAGGCACTCCTGTCCCCAAACAGGCTCCACAGCCCCTGTAACTCATCACTTCTAAACGTGATGTTTGTTGCCTGTCTGTCAGCCTCACTGAATATAAATTAAACTGAATGAGGGTTTTTCTGTTTTGTTTACTGATAGCATTATCTAGAATAACACCCAGCGTATAGCAGGTACTCCAACACTTGATGAACAAATGAAATACTGTCAGCCACCAGACTGCTTTACTACTTTCCCTGTTTACTTTACAGTTTTATTTCTTGAACTTCTGTGGAATAGGAAAGCATATATCACTGAGAAGTCATCCAGCCTAGCCTGACATTTTAGACTCCAGTGGCCCTCACTTTCAGAAGTTCACAGGCCCTTGAACCCTGCGACTCACTAAGTCCCCCCATAGCCCTTACTATCCTCTCAGTGACGGGGGGCTGGGGATTGAATTCTATGGGAAGAGTAACACTGCTGAGCAAAATCCGATTTGCAGTCTGCCTTGCAGATCCCACACTTTCACACACACAGTTCCAGGACTCCCACAGACAGAAGTCCAGGCCCTGAACACACTGATGTCTATCAAACACTTGACAGCAAGTGACCTCGTGGCGCAATGGTAGCGCGTCTGACTCCAAACACTTGACAGCAGAGAGGAACTATGACACCAACAGAGACAGCTCCCACTCTTCAAAGGCCCCCTGGGGTTCCCTACCCCAGACTAGTGCATATCCTCTGTCTCTATGGTACCTGATAATCACACCCTCTGTGGGCCACACACTCTGGGGTATGGGCTGTGTCTTGGCTATGACTGGTCCAGTGTTCCCAAAAAGTTGCCTGAGGGTTATTCACACATGTAAGCCACTGGCTAGGCTTCTCAAGGCCCAAGGACACAAGAAGAGGGGGGGAGTACTCTTAAAAACACAAATACCAGCCAGCAGTGAGGTCCAGGATATCTAACAACCAATCTGATTTGTGGATGGGTTGTCTAGTACATGGAAAGACTTTCCCATAGAGATAGTGCTTCATATGCCTACCTGTGGAAGTGATGCATACTGAGGGGATAAGGGTCCCTTTATGTGGAGTGCTTAGGGGTCACCTGTCATCTCCACTGCCAGCAGAGATCATCTCTGGCCAAAGACTAGTTACCTGGTAAAATCGTATCAGCTCCTCCAGCTCATCTGCGTGAATGACAATGTGAAGACCGCACAGCTGTGCAAGGCGAAACTCCTGCCCATCCACGCAGGCAAAGCACACCTATGGGAGGGAAGGCCAGACAATGTGAGTGTCCCCCAGATAGGGCACAGTGCCACAAGCCAGGGATGCAACTGTAAATGCAGAAATACCAGCAAACAGGGTTTTTAAAGTTAGATTCTGAACAAGTAAATAATTGGAAGGTGAGCTGTGTGAGACTGGGAGAAAAAATAATGACATTTTTAATGTGCAGGCCATGGGGGTATTTGAGACCATGGAGAGAAAAGGGATCATGCATTACTTCTAAGCCCGGAGGCATGATGATTTCTTTAGGTGACACAAAAGCAATGCTGGAATTGCAGGTTCAGGGTTTGAAATGGTTTAACGAAGTTCAAGAATAATGGTAAAGGGAGTATGGATCATCTGAGTGCTGTTTATGTGGGAGGAGCTTACTTTAATAAATATTTTTTAAACTGAGCATTTGTTTTAGGCACTCTGTGGTATGTACACTTAATGATAAAAAGTTCTAGGAAGTAAAAGAAGCCTCCTGAGCTTCTGCTCAAAAAGACTCATAAGGGGCCTCTGAGTTGCTCTTTTTTCCCTTCCTTCCCTTCATCCCTCCCTCCCTTTGATCTTATTATTTATTTATTTATTTTTTTATTTATTGAGAGAGAGAGAGACACACACACACACACACACACAGAGAAAGAGAAAAACACACGAGCAGAGGAAGGGGCAGAGGAGAAACAGATTCCCCGCTCAGCAGGGAGCCCCACTTGGGGCTCAATCCCAGGACTCTGAGATCATGACCTGAGCCAAAGTCAGATGCCACCCAGGCATCCCTAAGTTGCTCTTCTTTTAATGGCTGATGATGGACCTCATACCCACAGGCAAAGCTGGCTTCTCTTGAAGTTTCCCTACCTCCCCATCTTCTATATATACATGCATGTGTTTTCCTGGTAGACAAGGCAGAAAACCCAAATAAACAAAAATAACCCTACAACCCAGAGATAACTGGTCACTACTTCAGGACACAATTGTTACCTGCTGTTTTTCTTGTGAAATCTCTCTCTCCCATACTCACACCCAGGATAGAATTACCCTGGACATGCTACTTATTTTTCTCATGGAATACTTGAAACCTCCCTTCCCAAACCCTGCCTATTCATTTTGGTGGAGTTGCAATATGTACACTATTTAACCCTGCCCTTGATTTTGTACATTTATGTTGATTTTAATCTTTTATCAAACAGTACTTCAGAGATTCACTGAAACCAAATGTTCTGCACCTCTCTTTACAATATTTTCTCTACTTGCAGATAATTCCGTTATTATCAGAGAGCTATAAGACGTGCCCTTCCAGGGGCACCTGGGTAGCTCAGTGGGTTAAAGCCTCTGCCTTTGGCTCAGGTCATGATCTCAGGGTCCTGGGATTGAGCCCCACCTCGGGTTCTCTGCTCAGCAGGGAGCCTGCTTCCTCCTCTCTCTCTCTGCCTGCCTCTCTGCCTACTTGTGATCTCTGTCAAATAAATAAATAAAATCTTTAAAAAAAAAAGACGTGCCCTTCCAATTTACTACAAAAGACTAAAGTGTCAAATTACACTGATAATACCACTAATAAGGTGGTTTTTAAAAATATCTTAAATTAGGACAGTACTTCTCATGCTGATTAATTCCATGCTATTAAGATAGCTTCTGGGAACTGACTGGTCCAACACAGAACTCTCCAGGGCCTTTGCTTCAACCACAAATGCTAGCTTATAAGGTTCTCTGAGCGTTCCCAGAAGACTCAGAACCCTGCCTAGACAGGCAGGCATCCAGATGCATCCCGTGTGACAAAAGGGTGTGGAGGGAGGAAGGACAAGGAGGAAAGGATTGAGAGACCAGTGGTCACCTAGAGACTTTCTATGCTTACCTCCTTCCATGTCCGCGTGCTGTTGGCCTTGCGGCTGCTGTCCACTGCTGCCTGATACTCCCCAAGGTGTACGAGGGTGGAAGCCAGGCGGGCAAAGTTAGAAACACTGCTGTACAGCAGCTTGGCGGCCTCATACATTCCCTCCTCGTAACAGCGGTCTCCAACCTATGAACAACCGGATAGCTTTGCTGAGACCTTCTTAAATGGGAAGGTTCCTCAGAGATGGTCTAAAGTTCGTAAGTGGAAGGGGTGTTTCTGTTTTCAAAGAAGGTGAGTATCTTTCTGATCACAAAGCAGCCTGGGCCACCACAGAACTACTGAAGGATGAAGTGTACCCCTCAGGCCCTGGACCCACTCTCCATCACCTGTTCTTATGTCTGCTGTCTGTCATCTCCCAGATTGCTCCCCAGTGGGCCTGGCCTCAGAGGTGTGCTCCTTGCTGCTTCCAGGCCGGTCCCTTCCTCCCCACTCACAACTACCTACCAGAGGACAGCCTGCAGACCACATGCCAGCCCTGGTTCTTGCTGCCATCCACAGATCTCCCTCATTTCCTGACGGCTTTAGCTCTGAGGACCTGGTGTCTCTCATGACAACAGCCAGTCACTGTCAGCTGCCAACCCTGGGAAACCTGGCATAAGAATCTACTCTCTGCCTGCTGCCTCCCCTCCTTTCCAGCTCACTGACCTACAGGCACCCCAACTCCTGCCCACCATCCCCATCTGTGCCCAGCTAACTCTCCTCCTGGCTTGCTGGTGTTGGCAAGCCATGGGGCTCTACACTCACTCTCTTGGTTGTACTTGGCTGTACTCACTCGGCCAAATCCCAGTCCTACCCAGAGATGTTCTCTGCCAACTCTACACCCAAGACTGCAGAGCTAAATTCAGATAGCTGAAACCCAAAGTGCCACCTGGGCTCTCTTGAACTTCATGATGGTGACCCTAGAAGAACTCGCAACACTAGCAACCCTACTCCCTCAGCCCAGGTACTCGTTCCTTGTCCATCATTCATTTCCTGTCTTCTCTCCTCAAATCTCCAGAAGCTCAAGCTGAGTGCCTGGCTTCCCAAAACCTGAGGAGACAGACACAACCAGAAGAGTCCTTCCATAAGCACTGGGACTGAATCTGCCCCCTTGCTGCATCTGTGGCCTCACTTAGCCTCCCCTGCTCCATGTCAGCAGCCCAGCAAGCCTAGCAGTGATTTTGTTCTCTGTACTAAATCACTCCTACATGGTTAAGGACTCAGAGATAAGGATTGGGCAGTACTATTCCCTTTCCTTTCACTTGCCTGTATTTACCAAGTCTTGTTTTAATCAGTGACCATAACTTTTAAAATTGCCTTTATAATCAGAAAACTAATAGAGGTGTTAGAAAATGAAGCCTTGTCTAAAATCTCCCTCTGAATTCATAACAGAATTCTCCTGATGAGCTTTCAAGCCCTTTCAAAACTCCAATCAATTTCCAACAGTTAACTGGATCTTACTTTGAAATAAAGAATCCAAAGTCCACTTTTGTGTTATTTACTTGAGTAAAATGTGTATATTCTTTCAGGTGGGGTTAGAATATAGTCCATTATCTTTCATCTCCATCAATTTTTCTAGGGGTTAAACATTTTGGTGTTATTCCTACTTTAAAAAATATTCTTTCCATTATGTTATCTGGTAATTCCTGATATATGGAAAAGCTATTGATTTCCAACATACCTATTCTATGGCCAGTTACACAGTTCACTTTACTCTTCAGTGATAACAGCCAGAACACTGGCACATGGTCCTGGCACCTTTTTTCTAGAAGACTCACTCTGGTATACACAGCCAGGGGCCTTAATTTCCATACCAGTGACACTAACACAGGACTTAAGTCATGGTGTGGCTTGCTTCTCAGTGTCAAAGATCTGTACCACTCTAGGGAGTGATCCCTGAACCTACCTGGAGCAGTCTGTGGTTCCCAGGGCATGGCCTACCTGCTGGATGTGAGCATTGTTGGGTCCATTAATACAATCTTCTAGCTCAGACAGACGGCCGGTTTTAGCCAGGGCGAAAATAAGTTCAGTCTCTATATAGGTTTCACGGCCCTTTTTCCTGGCCATCTGTAGAAATTTAACTAGATCCTCCCAATTGTCTGAAACAGAAAACAAAAATAGGTTAATCCAGAGCTGCTAAGTTTAAACAGGAGGTGCAGCTCCTCCCATTTTGTCCCTAGTTAAGATGTTTAATCTCCCACTCTACTTCAGTGAGGGCCTGGACTCCAGGTAAAGTCTAGAAGGACTTGTTTGGCTGCTACGCAGAGCCATATCCTAGGTGGGAGAGATGGAAAGGGCAGAACCACATGGAGGCTGATCCCAGGGATGGAAAGTTCCATGTCACCAAGTAAAGACCTCACCAGGAGACAGGATGATTATTGTAGCCCCAGGAAAAGGGAGTACCACAGTTAACTGGAAAGGCCAGAAGAAGTTCTGTGTCTAAGTTTCTGACCTTAAAATTATCATGATAGTGCTATCCATTGTGCTTAATCTATCTTGTCAACCAAAGAGCTAGTGTCTAGTTAACAGTCAGCTGAAGAGTTAGTGTCATTAACAGAATAAGAGTAATAGATTCTTTTGGAAAACTTTCACTTAGCCGTGTCCCCAGTATCTCTGGATGAGTAACATATGCAGATGCCTGGAAGGCCACACCCTTCTCCAGCCAGGCTTCACACCAGTGAGAAGCAGAGCCCTGGGGAGAGGAGGTTAGCTTACTGCTCCTGCTGGCTGCCTGAACGACCTCGAGGTAAGAGGAAGGGTCATCAGCTCTAATGTAGGAGTCGATGGCTTCTTTCACCAAGTCTTTCTGGAGCTGGGCGCAGGCCAGCTGACTCCACACAGCAGGCTCATTGCATCTCTCTGCAAACTCGTATGCTCGGTCTAGGTTTCCAATGTGCTCGATCAGGACCTAGGGGTTACAAGAGGGCTCTCATTCTCCACAACACCAAGTCAGCTCCAAGGAGCAGACAGATTTTTGTTCGGTTCTACATTTTGCCTAAAGTTGCATGACCATTTCAATTCAGTCCAAAGCAACTGGACATTAAGAATTTCTCAGATGATGAATGGAGGAAAAGGATGAGAGCTATACTGTACAGGTGGAAGATGCCAAGTGAAGAAGAGACACTCCCAACACAGGGCATAAGGAAATGAGAGACAGTCAAGCTTAGCTTTTTGGGCCAGGAGAATGACATGGGAGTTGCCTGGCATAGAGGGTGTAAAAAGGAGCTACTGTGGGGAATAAGATAGCTCAGCAGACAGAAAGCAGGCTTCAAGGAGTCTGAAGGGCTCAGGTGCAGCAGCTGCCCCTAATACAGTTTGATCTCAGAGCAAGGCCCTAGACTAGGTATGAAGCAAAAAGAGGAGATGTGGGATTTCACAGGCAGGCACAGAAAAATGATAAAAATGGTAAGGGAAAGAGGCAAGGACATAAAGAATCTAGAAAGACAGCAGTTAAAGTGATCTGTCCCATGGTTTATTTTATTTCATCTTAACTTTTTATTATATTTATGGTTTTCATTATAAAGTAATATAAACACATTATGTAAAAATTGGGAAACATTTTTTTATACTTAACCCTAAAATTTCTTACTTTCATTTATAATTTTTTTTATTGTGTTATGTCCCATGGTTTATAATTTTTGGAAATAAAACCAGAAAAAGTCAACAGGCTGTTAGGAAAGGGAGGAGGGCTGCTGGGACTGCTCTGGGGAATTGAGGCAGCAGACGGTGAAGGACTGAAATAGTCGTCATGTGTGAGGGTCTCTGAGAATCAGACACCTCAGTCACATGACCTTGATTCAGGCACCCAAGTCTAGAGGAATGACCAGCAAGTGAGGGTGACTGCCACACAGCAGGAGCACCAGCAGAGTAGGAGGCAACAGCCTAGAAAGATGGGTTACTGATGAATAGAAAAGAGCACAAGGATCAGAGAGACACATTGAACAACCAGAGGGTGTGACACCCTTGGTGATGATGAGGACACAGTGTGGCAGAGGTCCCTAAGTCTACCATGAAAGCACTCAGAAGCTCACCTGGATTGCTGAGGCGTTCACATCAAACTTGCGGAAGATGGCAAAGGCCTCCTCATACAGTGCACTGCTGATGGCGATATTTGCAATGTCTGGGGCATCATAGTTGTCCAGGCGGCTGATGTATTCCATGACCCGCGTGCGGTCCGCCTTGATGGCAGTCAGGATCAGCAGATTCTGGAGATTCCTTAGGAGAGGTGATGGTCAGCACAGTGTCACAGGAATGAAAGCTATACATAACACTCTTCAGCAGGTTGACCAGCCCAAGGTCCCCGATTTAAAGATATTTAAAACACACACACATATGACTGATGAATAGATACAACAGAGTATTTATGAAGTATATATGGTCCAAAGTCTTGAGAAAGCAACAAGTAGGAGAAATCAGAAAACTACCAAACCCTGGAGGGCTGCTACAGCTTCTCCAGGAGCTGCCTTCACTCCCAATTCACAGGTATCTATTTTCCTGAACTGTACTTCTATTAGCTCTTTGTGGTTCTTTATAGCTTGACCATATAAATTGTGTAACTAGGGGTGCCTGGGTGACTCAGTCAGTTGAGCATCTGTTTTTGGATCCTGGGATCGAGCCCAATACTGGGCTCCTTGCTCAGTGGGGAGTCTGCTTCTCCCTCTCCTGCTCCCCCTTCTTCTGCTCTCTGTCAAAAAATTGTCTTTTAAAAAACTATATCTAGGGGTACCTGGGTGGCTCAGTGGGTTAAGCCCCTGCCTTCGGCTCAGGTCATGATCTCAGGGTCCTAAGATCGAGCCCCACATTGGGCTCTCTGCTGAGCAGGGAGCCTGTTTCCCCATCTTTCTCTGCCTGCCTCTCTGCCTACTTGTGATCTCTGTCTGTCGAATAAATAAATAAAAAATCTTTAAAAAACTATATCTAAGAATATAGATAGTTTTGCATGTTTCTGAACTTTCCTTTAATCATACCAGATACATCTTACAAAATTTGTTTTCTTTTGTCTCATTTAAAGATCGGGGTGGGGAATCGATTTAATGTACCATATTAAGAATTTAAAAAAGAAAACAACATGATCATACTGTTGATTCAGAAAAAGCATCTGAAAAAATCCAACACCCATTAATGTTAAAGACTCTGAGCAAACTAGAAATAGAAGGCAACTTCTTCAATCTGATGAAGGCTATCTACAAAATATCCACAGGTCTCAATGGTGAGAGACTGAATGCTTCCCCTCAGGATCAGGAACAAGATAATGTCTTCTTTCCCCACTTTTATTCAACATTCTACTGGAGGCTCTAGTCAAGGCAGTTAGGCAAGAAAAATAAATAAAAAGCATCTAGATTAGAAAGGAAAAAAGAAAACTGTTACTATTTGCAGGCAAAATGACTGACAGAAAGTTCCAAGGAATCTTTGAAAAAAAATCCTAGGATAAATAAGTAAACTTAGCAAGATATCAAGATACAAGGTTAACCATTGTGATAGTTCTGTATACTAGCAATGTACACTTAAAACAAACAAAAAAAACCCCTTCTACCTATTTACAATAGCTCCCAAAACATAAAATATTTAGGTGTAAACCTAGTAAGACATGTGCATGATCTATATGATGAAAAATATAAAAAGCTCGTGAGAAAAATTAAAGATCTAAATAAATGGAGAGACATATTGTATACTCAACACAGTAGATACCAACTGTCCCCAAACTGCTCTACAGATATCAAGCAATTCCAATCAAAATTCCAGAAGGTTTCCCGGTTGATAGACAAAGCGGATTCTAAATCTTGAACAAGAATCGAGTTGGAGGAATCACACTACCTGGCCAAGTGATTCTGGCAAAGATGCAAAAGGAATCCAATGCAGAATGGATCCAACAAATAACACTGGAATGACTATACAACCACATGCCAAAAAATGAACCTAAACTTCACATGTTGTTGGACACTGGACCACATATCTAAATGTAAAATGTAAAACTGCAAGACTCTTAGAAGGAATTCAGTGAGAAATCTTTGACCTGGGATTAGGCACAGAGTTCTTATCACCAAAACACAATCCACAAGAGAGATGTTTGACTTGGAGTTGACCCAAATGAAAACTTTTGATAAGCAAATGATACCACTAGGAGAATAAAAAGACAAACTCCACACTGGGAAAAAAAATATTTGCAAATCCCATATAAAACAAAAGACTTGTGGGGTACCTAGGTGGCTCAGTTGGTGAAGCAACTGCCTTCAGCTCAGGTCATGATCCTGGAGTCCCGCATTGGGCTCTCTACTCCACAGGGAGTCTGCTATTCCCTCTGACCCTCCCCCTTCTCATGCTCTCTCTCTCTCTCTCTCTCAAATACATAAATAACATCTTTAAAAAAAAAGCCACAAAGACTTATATCCAGAATGTATAAAGAACTCTCAAAACTCAACAGTGAAAAACCAAATAAGCCAATTTAAAAAAGGGGCAAAAGATTTGAGAGACTTCACCCAAGAGGATATACGAAGGGCAAGTGAGCACAGGAAAAGTTGTTTAACATCTAGCCATTAGGGAAGTGCAAATTAAAACTACAATGATGGGACACTATATGCTTATTAGAACGGCTAAAATAAAAAAATACCAATAATACCAAGTGCTGGTGAAGATGTAGAGAAACTGGAATTCTCACACATTGTTGGTGGGAATGCAAAATGGTACAGTCATTTCAGAAAACAATAGGTTGGCAGCTTCTTAAACAGTTAAACATACATATACCATATGGCTCAGCAACTGCTAGGTGTGTTCAAACAAAAATATGAACACAAACACTTACAGCAGCTGTATTCACAGAACCCCAAACTGAAAGCAATCCAACTGTCCTTCAATGAGCAAGTGGATAAACAAACCGTTGTACATTCACAACACAGAACACTATACAGCAATAGAAGAGAATTATTGATGCACCCAGCTTAGATGGATCTCAAAGGAATTACACTGTGTGAAAGAGGCCAAGCCTCAAAAGACTGCATACTATGTGATTCCCCTTACACGACATTCTTGAAAAGGCACAAACTGGATTGATGGTGATGAATCAGAGATGGGTGACTGTCAGGGGTACAGGGAATGTAACTGTAAAGGGTAGCTCACACGAGGGAGTTTCATAGTTAGGGAACTGTTCTATACGCAGACTGTGGTGGTTATGTACATGAATCTAGGTATGTGTTGAAATTCCTAGTTTTGTACGTCCCCCACAAAAAACCAATTTAACTGTAAAATTAAAAAGAAGGGGAAACAAGTATTAAAAAATTAGGTCCAAGATTCACCCATGTTGTTGTGTAGCATTCCCTCCCACCGTGACATGGTACTCTGCTGGATGACTGTACCACAGCCCTTTTACAGATGGATATCTACATTGCTCTCAGATCTTTGCTATTGGAAATAGTGCCGCTTTATGCATTCTTGCACGTGTCTCCTGATACACGTGAGACGAGTTTCTTCAAGATTCGGAAACAGAACTTCCCAATGACCCTGCAATTGCACTACTGGTTATTTACCCCAAAGATACAGATGTAGTGAAAAGAAGGGACATCTGTACCCCAATGTTTATAGCAGCAATGGCCACGATTGCCAAACTGTGGAAAGAACCAAGATGCCCTTCAATGGACGAATGGATAAGGAAGATGTGGTCCATATACACTATGGAGTATTATGCCTCCATCAGAAAGGATGAATACCCAACTTTTGTAGCAACATGGACGGGACTGGAGGAGATTATGCTGAGTGAAATAAGTCAAGCAGAGAGAGTCAATTATCATATGGTTTCACTTATTTGTGGAGCATAACAAATAGCATGGTGGACATGGGGAGTTAGGAGAAGGGAGTTGGGGGAAATTGGAAGGGGAGGTGAACCATGAGAGACTATGGACTCTGAAAAACAGTCTGAGGGTTTTGAAGGGGCGGGGGGTGGGAGGTTGGGGGAACCAAGTGGTGGGTATTAGAGAGGGCACGGATTGCATGGAGCACTGGGTGTGGTGCAAAAACAATGAATACTGTTACGCTGAAAAAAATAAATTAAAAAAAAAAAAAAAGAGTGGAAACACTTTCTAACAGGCACTGCTTCCCAAAAGGAACAAACATTCCCAACAGGGCACGTAAGAGGCCCAGCTGCTCTACACTCATCAAGGCTGATTAGGAGAGCTAGATGGCCTTGGCTCTGCAGGAGGAAAGGGATAGTACACAATGGCCAGACTGTGCTTCCTTGATGGTGGATGAGGCTGCACGCTTGCCTTAGACTTGCAGCTGTCTCTCCTCTTGCTGAAGGACTGCTAAAGTGCTTTGCTGAGTTTCCTATCAGGTTGAGTTCTTCTTTCATTATATGTTCTCCATGCTAGCTTTTTGTTGGTTATCTATGTTGCAAACATCTGTTTGTAGCTTCCCATCTTTTCCTCACCTTTTCTCATCTTATTATGATAAAGTTCTTAAGTTTAACATAGTCCTATTTACTAGTTTTTCAAATGGTTATATATTTTTGCAACTGGCTTATGTATTTATTAGACCACAAATATATCTTATTTTATTTTTTAAAAAAGATTTTTATTTATTTATTTGACAGAGAGATTACAAGTAGGCAGAGCAGCAGGCAGAGAGAGAGGGGGAAGCAGGCTCCCTGCCAAGCAGGGAGCCTGAGCAGGGCTTGATCCCAGGAAACTGAGATCATGACCTGAGCTGAAGGCAGAGACTTAACCCACTGAGCCACCCAGGTGCCCCTATATTTTTCTTTTAAACATAAACTCTAAAAACATGATAGTTTTGACTTTATATTTAAATCTTCACATTGTGTGTCATAGAGATCCAATTTTAATTTTTACCCATATAATCATTTGTCCCAACATCATTTTACTCAAGTCTATTATTTCCATCTGCATAGCCACTCTGTCATAAATAAATATTTTACATTTGTGTGGGTATATTTTAGGGTTTTTTTCCTCTACTATAATGGTCCATTTCTCTATTCCTTGCCCAAACCATAATGACTTGATTTAATTTTATGATAATTTCTAGTCAGAGTAAGTACCTTGCCATCCTAAAGCCTATTCTTACCTCTTGAGTGATTTATTATTTGTGTTAGCAATGACTAATCTTGGCTTTTATCTTTTTGATTTAAAACTTAAAATCTTCCTGTCAAGTTTCATATGTAAACAAACAGAATTTTACTGGTACTGCAGTATATTTGAGTGAAGTGGGTAAAACTGATGTCTTTCTTTTTTTTTTTTGAAGATTTTATTTATTTATGAGAGAGAGAGAGAACACATGAGCAGGGGGAGCAGCAGATGGAGAAGTAGGCTCTGTGCTGAATAGGGAGCTCAAAATGGGCTCAACCCCAGGACCTGGGATCATGACCTGAGCTGCAAGCAGATGCTTAACTGACTGAGCCATCCAGGTACCCCAATGTCTTTCAATATGATGTGATCATTCATGAATTTACATCAAGCATTTATCATGGTTGAGTGGATAGGGCTATAGCAGTTTACCTTTTCATTTATTTGTCTCCTGATTTGTTTTTCTTCTTTAAGAACCACATCTACTTGTTCAATATATGTAAATTCATTTCAGTAAGCTTATAAAATTCACATTAACTGTCAACATGTTATAATGTTTTTATTTACTTTTAAAAATATATTTATTACTATCTTTATGAATACTTTTTAATATGCTCATTTAAAAAATTATTCAATATTGTCATTTTTAAGCTAATTGTTCTTTTTTTTTTTTTTAAAGATTTTATTTATTTATTTATCAGAGAGAGAGCAAGCACAGGCAGACAGAGTACAAGGCAGAGTCAGAGGGAGAAGCAGGCTCCCCGTGGAGCAAGGAGCCTGATGTGGGACTCGATCCCAGCACGCTGGGATCATGACCTGAGCCCAAGGCAGCTGCTTAACCAACTGAGCCACCCAGGCGTCCCATTAAGCTAATTGTTCTATCAATTACCTGGAGAGGTATGTATGTTAAGATCTCCCAAGATGGAGAATTTACCTGTGTTTTCTTGTAGTTTTGTCAACTGTTGCCTTACATATTTTGACACTGTATTACAGGTATATACAGGTTAAGAATTATCTTTCTAGTGAGCTGAATATTTCATCATCAGGTAATACATTTCAAGACCCCAAGTCGGGGTTTGAAACCACAGATAGTTCCAAGTCCTATATATTTTTCTTGTACATACACAGTTATGATAAACTTTATGTTATTAATCAAGCACAGTAAGAGATTAACAATAACTAATGACAACACAGAACAATTACAACAATATATTGTAAATAAAATTTATGTGAATGTGGTTTCTTGTTCTTAAAATATCTTATTGTACCATACTCACCCTTCCTGTGATGATGTGAGATGCTAAAATGCCTATATAATAAGAAGTGAGGTGAATGATGTAGGCATTGAGACATAGTGTTAGGCTATAACTGAGCTTCTGACACATTATCTACTTTCAGACAAACCATAGTTAACCATGACACCTGAAACCACAGGACATGAAATCAAGGATAAGTAGGGATTACTTACTGGCCATTTCTACTTCAATAGTTTTTTTTTTTAAAGATTGTATTTACTTATTTGTCAGAGAGAGTATGAGCGTGTGCATGCACAAGCAGGGGGAGTGGCAGGTAGATGGAGAAGCAGGCTCCCCACTGAGCAAGGAGCTCGATGCGGGACCCAATTCCAAGACCCTTGAAACATGACCTGAGCAGAAGGCAGAAGCTTAACTGACTGAGACAACTAGGTATCCCTCAGTTTTTATATCAAAGTCTATTTTGCATGCTTTAAATATAGAAAATATATATAAAAACATAAAATGTCAAACTATATTAACATATAATATCAATATAATACCAGCATCTTTAGGTTTACATTTGCCTAATTTTTAAAAATTCTTTTATTTCCGGGCGCGTGGGTGGCTCAGTGGGTTAAGCTGCTGCCTTCGGCTCAGGTCATGATCCCAGGGTCCTGGAATCGAGTCCCGAATCGGGCTCTCTGCTCAGCAGGGAGCCTGCTTCCCTCTCTCTCTCTCTGCCTGCCTCTCTGCCTACCTGTGATCTCGGTCTGTCAAATAAACAAATAAAATCTTTAAAAAAAATTCTTTTATTTCCAACTTCTCATTAATATACTCTGAAGTCATATCATCCCATATCCTTCGGCTTCTACTGAGGCTGAAAAGTCTGCTGTCAGTCTAATTTATATTCATTATAGGTAATCTATCTTCTGAGTATTTAAACATTTTTTTAAATGTTCCAGTTTTGCTATAATGTGGGTAAAGGCGGTTTTAAAAAATTCATCCTACTTGGGATTTGCTGGGTTTCCTAGATTTTAGAACTAAAATACCATCAGTTCTGCTAAAATCTCCATTGTTTCCCCTCCAAATAATGTCCCATTCCCTGCTCTCTCTGAGGCTCTGATTAGGTCTACCTTCAACCTGTAGAGATCTTAAACTCTTTCACCGTTTTCACCTGTCTTGGCTACATTCTTGCAATTTCTTCACATGCATCTTTCAATTCTTATTCTCTAATGCCCCTAAACCCATTTGGAGTTTACTTCAAATCCAATTATAGAACTTTATTTTTTATTTATCAGGTATTTGGTATTTTTAAAAATCTGCTTGAGGGGCTCCTGGATGACTCAGTTGGTTAAGTATCTGACTTTGGCTCAGGTCATGATCTCAGGGTCTTGGGATCAACCCCCATGTCTGGCCCCCCACTCAACGGGGAGTCTGCTTGTCCCTCCCTTTCTACTCCTGCTTGTGCTTTCTTGGGTCTCTTTCTCTCTCTCAAATAACTAAAACCTCTAAAAAATAATCTGCTTGATCTTTTGGGGGGTATGTAAACACATTACATGTAATCTTACATTCCATGCCTGATAATTCCAATAGCCACAGTCCCTCTAGCAGATCTGAGTCTACTCTGTTTTACTGCTGGCTCTTACTAATGCAGCCTTGTTTCCTTATGCATTTTGTCCATATTTTACTATAAGCTCATTATTTCTTGGAATGTTATATCAGAATTCTCTGAAGCCTTGCTAGAGGGTAGGCTCCTCTTAAAAGGATTTGTGTTTGTCTTTGGCAGAGATCTGAAGGCACTACCTGATGGCAATCGTTTTAAAATTAAATTCCTCACTTGAGGATTTTTAATCCCATGCCAGTTCACAAAATTTGTTCTAAAACCTGTTAGAAGGCCAGCTTCTCGGGGCCAGTTTTGTCCTCACAGTCTAGTACCTCAAAGAGCTCTTTTTATTTTATTTTATTTTATTTTTTTATTTTGTTTATTTTATTTTGTTTTATTTAGTCTCTCAGCAGAGGGCTGGCTGATATTGGTGGTTGATCCTGGCACTGAGGAGGGGCTTCACTGCACACTTCACACCTTTTGTAGGCCCTTGCATCTTATCTCCTGTCCTCTGTGTCCTATAGGGACACACAACTCACGTTTAACAGAGTTTGGCAGAAGTCACTGGCTCATGGACTCATTTTAAAGGATCATTTGTGTATTTCATCCTACATCTTCAGTTTTTCTACTTACACAGGATCTGTGTAAGTATATAGTATCTAGTCTGCCACACTGCTAATTCAGGCTACTTTCACCTGCATGGAAAACTATGTCTGGTGAAGCACTCAAGTCACAGAAAGAAGGGCAAGAACTTGAAGGTCCCATTGCATGTGAGAGAAAAAAAGTGTCCAAGGAGTCAGCACACAGAGTCAGAACCACCTTTAAGTGTTTTTCTGTGGGAAGTACCAACAGGCTAAGATCTAGCAAAGGAGGGTGGCCTGACAACAAGACAGTATACCCTAGCCACCTCAGGTACCTTACCTCTAGAATCCCGTAATCAATAAGGGCATAGGATTCCATTAAAATACAATTTCACATTCCATAATTTATCATTTAGCATTTCTCAGTTTAAAAACAAACAATAACCAGTAACAGAATTGAAGCAGTACTCCAAACCTCCCAAAAAACAAGAGTCCAGGGCCAGATGGCTTCGCAGGGGAAGTCTACCAAACATTTAAAGAAATAATGCCTATTTTTCTGAAGCTGTTTCAAAAAATCGAAACAGAAAGAAAACTTCCAAACTCATTCTATGAGGCCAGCATTACCTTGATCCCAAAACCAGGCAAAGACCCATCAAAAAGGAGAATTACAGACCAATATCCCTGATGAATATGGATGCCAAGATTCTCAACAAGATCCTAGCTAATAGGATCCCACAGTACATTAAAAGTCTTATCCATCATGACCAGGTTGGATTTAACCCTGGGATGCAAGAGTGGTTCATCATTCACAAATCAATGTGATAGAACAACACATTAATAAAAGACAAGAACCATATGATCTCTTAATTGATGCAGAAAAAGTGTTGGACAAAATACAGCATCCTCATTAAAACTCTTCAGAGTGCAGGGACAGAGGGCACATTCCTCAATTTCGTTAAAACCATCTATGAAAAGCCCACAGTGAGTATCATTCTCAATGGGGAAAAGCTGAGAGCTTTTCCCATAAGATCAGGAACACAACAGGGATGCCTACCCTCGCCACTATCGTTCAACATAGTACTAGAAGTCCTAACATCAGGAATCAGACACCAAAAAGAAATAAAAGGCATTCAAATTGGCAAAGAAGTAGTCAGACTTTCTCTCTTTGCAGATGACATGATACTTTATGTGGAAAACCCAGAAGATTCCACCTCCAAATTACTAGAACTCATACAGTAATTTGGTAATGTGATAAGATATAAAATCAACGCACAGAAATCAGTTGCTTTTCGGGGTGCCTGGGTGGTTCAGTGGGTTAAACCTCTGCCTTCAGCTCAGGTCATGGTCTCAGGGTCCTGGGATCGAGCCCCAAGTCGGGCTCTCTGCTCAGCAGGGAGCCTGCTTCCCTTTCTCTCTCTCTGACTGCCTCTCTGCCTACTTGTGATCTCTCTCTGTCAAATAAATAAATAAAATCTTTAAAAAAAAAAAAAGAAATCAGTTGCTTTTCTATACACTAAAATTGTCACTGGAGAAAGAGAAATTAGGGAATCGATTCCATTTACAATAGCACCAAAAACCGTAAGATAGCTAGGAATAAACCTAACCAAAGAGGTAAAGATCTGTACTCTAGAAACTACAGAACACTTATGAAAGAAACTGAAGAAGACACAAAAAGATGGAAAAACATTCCATGCTCACATACTGGAAGAATAAACATTGTTTAAATGTCTATGTTGCCTAGAACAATCTATACTTTCCATGCCAACCCTATCAAAATCCCATTGGTGGAATACTATGCAGCCATCAAAACCCCCGAAATCTTGCCATTTGCAACGACATGGACGGAACTAGAGAGTATTACGCTAAGCGAGTAAGTCAATCAGAGAAAGACAATTATCATATGATTTCTCTGATATGAATAATTTGAGAGGCAGGGCAGGGGGCCGTGGGGGAAAGGGAGGGAAAAAAGAAACATGGTGGGACCAGGGAGGGAGACAAACCATAAGACACTCTTAACCGCAGGAAATAAACTGAGGGTTGCTAGAGGAGAGCAGGGTGGGAGGGATGGGGTAGCTGGGTGATGGACATTGGGGAGCGTATGTGCTATAGTGAGTGTTGTGAAGTGTGTAAGACTGATGATTCACAGACCTGTACCCCTGAAACAAATAATATATTATATGTTAATTTTAAAAAATCCCATTGGCATTTTTCAAAGATTTGGAACAAACAATCCTAAAATTTGTATGGAGCCAGAAAAGACCCTGAATTGGCAAGGAAATGTTGAAAGAGAAGAACAAAGCTGGGGGCATTATGTCGCCTCATTTCATGCTATATTACAAAGCTGTGATTACCAAGACAGCACAGTATTGGCACAAAAACAAACACATAGATCAATGGAACAGAATAGTGTCTCCAGAAATGGACCCTCAACTCTACGGTCAACTAATCTTCGACAAATAAGGAAAAAATATCCAATGGAAAAAAGACAGTCTCTTCAATAAATGGTGCTGGGAAAGTTGGGCAGCAATATACAGAATAATGACATTTGACCATTCTCTTACACCATACATAAAGATAAACTCTAAATGGATGAAAGACTGCAATGTGGGACAAGAATCTATTAAAATTCTAGAGGAGAACATAGGCAATAACCCTTTGACATCAGCCACAGCAACTTCTTTCAGGACATGTCTCCAAAGGTAAAGGAAACAAAAGCAAAAATGAACTTTTGGGACTTCATCAAGATAAAAATCTTCTGCACAGCAAAGGAAACAGTCAGCAAAATGAAGAGGCAACCCATGGAATGGGAGAAGATATTTGCAAATGACATGACAGATAAAGGGCTGGTATCCAAGATCTATAAAGAACTTCTCAAACTCAACACTCAAAAAACAAATAATCAAGCCAAAAAATGGGCAGAAGACAAGAACAGATACTTCTTCAAAGAAGACATACAAATGGCTAACAGACACATGAAAAAATGTTCAACATCATTAGCCATCAGTTCAAATCAAAACCACATTGAGATACCTCCTTACACCAGTGAGAAGGGCAAAAATTAACAAGGCTGGAAACAACAAATGTTGAGAATGTGGAGAAAGGGGAACCCTCTTACAGAGGTGGTAGGAATGCAAGTTGGTACAACCACTTTGGAAAACAGTATGGAGGGTCCTCAAAAAGTTAAAAATAGAGCTATCTTATGACCCAGCAATTGCACTACTAGGTATTTACCCCAAAGGTACAGATGTAGTGAAAGGAAGGGGAACATCCATCCCAACATTCATAGCAGCAAAGTCCACAATAGCCAAACTATGAAATGAGCCAAGATGCCCTTCAAAAAATGAATGAATAAAGAAGATATGGTTCACATATACAATGGAATATTACTCAGCCATCAGAAAGGGTGAACACCCAACTTTTGTATCAACAAAAGCTGGAGGGACTGGAGGAGATTATGCGGAGTGAAATAAGTCAAGCAGAGAAAGACAATTATCATATGGTTTCACTCATATGTGGAACAGAAGGAATAGCAGGGAGGACCATAGGGGAAGGGAGGGAAAACTGAGGGGGGGGGCAATCAGAATGGCAGACGAACTATGAGAGACTATGGACTCTGGGAAACAATCTGAGGGCTTCAGAAGGGAGTGGGGGGATAGAGTAGCCTGGTGATGGGTATTAAGGAGGGCACATGTTGTAATGAGCACTGGGTGTTGTTCATAAGTAATGAATCATGCAGCACTTAAAAAACAACAAATAAACAAAGTCCAAACATATCCTCACAAGTACTCTTTAACACAATGCCATAGACCTTGAAAACCCTTCTGGATTTCAAAATAAACAATACAAAGTTGAAGATCAAAAAGGCTTATGAAACAGTTAATTTTGAAAAAAAAAACCCTATAAAATAGTACAACCTACAAAATATACCTTATAATTAAGTCTTTATAGCAGGATGCAAATACACTGGTCTGTTTGATGCAGAATCTCTGATAATGAATTTTTTTTCTGATAATGAATTTTAAAGTGGAAATAAACGCTGGGTGCAACCACACTGAAGCATGCTCTATTATTATTTCCAGAGAGTCTGCTCATGCTATTGTTTCTGCCTAGAATGTTCTTCCTATCCAAGCTCCTACTCATCATGGTTCTACATTACATCTCTAGCAAGTCATGCCTGATATATGCCCAGATTTAGTTTTCTTGCCATCTGTTTCCAAGCTTTGTTCACCATGATTTCAAGAGTTTAACATGCTTGGGACATAGTAGGTACTAAAGAATATTAGCTCCCTCTGAACACTGTGGTTAAAGAAGAACAGTGCAGGCCAGAGAAGCAAGAAGAAGGACAGATTCCTAGAAAAAGTAGAATTTAGGTTGGGCTAGAAGAGATAGGTAGGACTAAAGATACAGAATGCAGTGAGAAGACACTGGGGAGCAACCAGTGAGGCTGGGCAGGTGAGGTAAGACAAAACTGTGACAGAAAGTGAGCATGAGGCGGGTGGCTTGAATCTGACTGATTGAGCAGCTACCCTCAGCATACTCTCACCTGTGCTCACTGAAGACAGAGTTATCCAGAACAATCTTCTCCAACAGTTCAATCAGTTCATTAGGCAGATCAGCTGTCATGAAGGCCTTGACCGTGACTGAGACCTCTTCAGGATCCTGTGTTTCTGACAATGCTGTCTGTACCACCTGGTTTGAAGTATCATTTGAAAGAATTTGGTTAGATAAAGTCAATTCAAGACTATCTTTGACGCTAAACAGAAAGGAAGGATTACCCCATGGCAGTCTGAAATAGACACAGAGAAAACAGAAGATTTCTCAAGGCAAAAAGGGAAGGTTGTCTAAAGAAGTCAATTTCAGAGACTTCAGCCTGCTCTATTTGACAATTAGTTTCTCTCTCACATCAAAGGGGCTGCAGACTCATCTCTGCCCCAGTAACCATACTACAAATTTACTCCAAAGCCAGTAACACAGTGCACTTAAACAGGCGACTGAAATACATGTTTGCTTTTCTTTTTTTTTTTTTAGGTCACTGTTCATAACAAATATGGCCCCATTTCTCTAATGAAGACAACACTCCAGGGAAGCTCTTGCTAGCCTAGAGCATCACAGCTACTCTGGCCCAACCCACTGCCAGGGATGCAACTGAGTACACCCTGAGTTCCACAGCCTCAGACCCATGGCAAGGGCAAGACTGACAAAAAACTGGCCACACCACCCCTCATTCAGTTATAGGTGTCTCAACTACAAAAGAACTCACAAGTGGGGAAAAACACATTTTTCCAAAGAGTACGCTTCCCAGATAACATCAGGCTGGAAGGCCAGCATTGTTCTCTTTGCACTTTCTGCCAGGGACCTTTGGTGACTTTAGGATCTATCAGTTTTGCCAGGTTTCATCAGAGATGGGCAATGGCAATGCATTAATGAGAAAGAACAGATTGCTCAGAGGAGGTATAACATAGATAATATAGAGCTCTGGCCATGAACTTTCATCCTATGAACAGGAGGGGCTGCAAAGGACCTGGAATCAAAATCACCGCAGTCCACCTCACAAGTGACCACTGTATACTCAATGGCACCATGGGATACAAAAGTTCTTCTGAGGCATTTATAACAACCCTAAAGGTTATACAAAGGTATGTGAGGAAAGGGGCTATAACAGAAGATAGTAACAAAAAGGGTGTACTTAAGGGAAAGGAGAACTGTGACAGCACACAGAATCCATCCAAAGTAGGAGGTATATTTCCTGCCATCATGACATCTGTCCATTCTTGGAAAACCTTAGAGCACTTTAAATACACACTGGTTATTTTAAGGGCAAAAATAAATTTCCACAATCTATTTGAGTCAACAGGATGCCTAATCTAAGGTTACCTCAGGAAGCTGCTTCCTCTAAGTAAACTTTCCATGATGAGCTTCTCCTGCAGACCTAAAAGCCGTCTGCTGCCATCATGCAGTCCCTCTAATTAGAGGAGCACGGGAGGTGAATGCCTCTCAGGAGGCGGCTATGAATATTCAGTCCTAGCAGACATAATGACAGAATCAGGAGCTTCACACAGACACAGGAAGACTAAGAGGCACCTGCTGGCTTCAGCCCAGTGCAGCATTAGAGCTGCTCATCCCAGTGCCAATGCAACGAGACCTGTAAGATGTGCCAGACAACTGAACCACACCTGGAGAAGTACCAGTTGTCTGCAAATTTGGAGAGAGATCTCTAGCAGAATCTAAATCTACTCTGGCCCAAGGCCTTTGTTGCTCAATGTCTTTGTCAAGTCCAGATCAATCTTTGGACAAATCTTAGAGATGGGTAACTCCAAAGCTGATATAATGAGGTCCAAAATAACTCAGGCTTCTAGCCATCTAAAAGTATTCCAAAGTAAAGTTTATTAAGAATAAGATAATGGCACAGACATGAGGAACAGTGGACAGCAAACAAGAAGGTGAAATTCAGAAGAGATAGGGGGAGACAAGATGGCGGGGAAGTAGGAGGAGACACCATTTCAACCTGTACCCTAAAGTCAGCTGATTACCTACCAAAGAACTCCAATCACCCATGAAATCAGCCTGAGATCAGAATTATACACGTCTGGATCTCTACAGGGGCAGAAGACGCCAGTGGGCAGGTAAAGCGGAGTGGGAACGTCGGACTGATATCAGAAGAGATAGAGGTGAAAACCCAACAAGCCCACCTAGTGGGCTTTGCACACAAAGCAGTTGGAGGAGGGCACTTTAGCTGATCTGCTCAGGCCTGAAGGCCACTTGTTGGGCCAGGATCTTGCTCCCACCTGGATCTCAGCCCATCCCCGAACAGTGTCCCCAGAAGCCTAGGAGACAGTGGGAATGGTAAAGTATTATCTGCTGCCTAAGAGTACAGAAAGCCTAGTGAGTGGCTGAGGTCAACAACCATCCGCGAGGCAGCACATAAGAGGAATCCTGGCCTTGGCACTGTGCCCCAGCTCTGAGTAGGCACTGGATAGTCACAAGGGTGCAAGGGGTTCCTCAACAAAGGCAGGTTCAGCTGACAAAACCTTAAGATCTACTTACCTTGTGTCATTGGGGGCTGAGCTGAAAAAAAAAAAACACTAAGGATCCAGCAAGCAAGCAGGTCATCAGATATTCCTTTTACTGGGGTAGCACATCCCAGCTTAGGAGATCAGGGCCAACTCTGTGCCTTTAACCAATAAACAACCCCAGAGAAATTCACAAGATAGTCTGGTCACATGTCTGAAGATGTTATGTTAAACATAACAATTTAACTAGTCACTCTGGCACAAGATGGTGAGTGGGCAAAAAGCAGGCATGCATACACATACTCCCATTTCCATTCCTCACCTGGTCGATCAGCTGTCTCCTGGATGGGTTGGTCTCCTCAAGGACGTGAGCCCAGAGCTCTGGATCCTTCCTGCGCACCAGGTAGCGGGCCTCACTTTTGAACAAAGAATTCTCGTTGCAAACCTGAAATGAGTACACTAGTGTGTATAACAGAGCCAATCAGTGAAAACTATTTGGGGGACCCCTGAACTTATTTAGTTCAGCCAGAGCCCAAATGAGAAACAGTACTTTGACATGGAAGGAGCAGCATCCCAAAGGGGTGACAATGTACTTCTCAGGTGACAGATTACCTCAAAACACAAGTTTCGTAGTTTATAACAACTCAGAATGGGTATGGCTGTGTGGTAGCTCCTCTCCACATGAACCTAACTGTTGCCTTCTAAAGTGGCACTACCCAGAATGCTCTGAAACAAAAAAAATGTTTGAGATCTGTGCTATGCTGGGCACAAGATTAAATGCTGCGTATGTGTCCAACAGCTGCTCATGTGTTCATGGCACGAGGCCAGAAGCAGGCTTGGTCTGGCCTGCTCCGAAATCTCACTGCAGCTTCTCCTTCTGACACAGCCGATTGTAACAAGCACTTTTTTTTTTCCCTCGTCTCAATACTGCTTCATTAAAAGGGAATGTCAATCATACATCACCCAGTAGGACAGATGGGTGCAAAGATCCCTAATCGGTCACTGAACTGAGTTTTGATAAAAAAGTAGTAAGTTCAGCCAAAAGGTGGCTTATGGTATGAAACTAACTTAAGTCCCAACTTCACAAAAACTGGTTCCCTAGTGACTGCAAGGCAAGGTGTTATGTAGACCTGGCCTGTCACATGCATGGTCAGTGTACAAAGCTAAAGTAGGATGAGAAACTGGTGCCCGGCTCTTGAGCTTTGGCTCTGTATGTTTGATACCCTAAGAGATTCTTCCCTGGCTGCTGAGTTTACCATATTGTCAAACATTCTGAGGCACCCAGGGCAAACAGACCAATTGCCTACAGTCAAACATCAGGTGAACCCACATGAGATTTCTGAAGTTTTAAGTCACAAGATTAAGTTTCAAACTATTTGATACGTAAGTAATAAAACATGTAGATCCAAGCCAGGGCAGCAGTAAGCAGACCGAGGGTGATGTCCCAAGACGGGGCCTTCAGCAACAGTGGTCGGCAACAGCTGGCATAGGGCACGTGTAAGAAGCTGCCCTCAGGAGACACCTGGGTGGCTCAGTCGGTTAAGCTGCTGCCTTCAGCTCAGGTCATAATCCCAGGGTCCTGGGATCGAGTCCTGGATTGGGATCCTTGCTCGGCAGGGAGCCTGATTCTCTCTCTGCCTCTGCTTGCCACTCTTGCCTGCCTGTGCACTTGCGCGCTCTCTCTCTTGCTCTCTCTAACAAATAAATAAAATCTTAAAAAAAAAAAAAAAAAAGAAGCTGCCCTCAGAAAAGCAGGAAGTGTGGGGCACCTGGGGGGCTCAGTGGGTTAAAGTCTCTGCCTTCAGCTCAGGTCATGATCCCGGGGTCCTGGGATCCAGCCCCACATCTGGCTCTCTGCTCAGCGGGGAGCCTGCTTCCCCCACTCTCTCTTTGCCTGCCTCTCTGCCTACTTGTGATCTCTCTGTCAAATAAATAAATAAATAATCTTAAAAAAAAAAAAAAAAGAGGAAAAAGTGCAAGCACACACAGGACATAAGTATCCAGGGTAGAGAGGCAAGAGGGGAGGCAGTCAGGCTGGTGAGGCAGGGTTGTGGTTCACAGAAAACCTCCTGAGTAAGGCCAAGGAGTTCAATTTTGCTCTCAGGACCCAAAGTAACACTGAAGACTGGAGGCAGAAGGCTGAAAGGTCAGACTTGGGCCAGCCAGGTTTACAGGTACAATATATACCAACAGGGCATAAGCAGATAGGAAACAAAGAGTCTGAATCAAGAGGAAACCAAGTTGGTGATAATGTAACCACATGATCTGCAATTGTGGGGCTCAGAAGAAGCCCTCCTCGGCCCCCACTGAGGAAGCCCTGCCCCAGGAAGCCAGAGCAATAGCTGGCAGCTTAGTGTATTTGCTGCCCACCTTGATGAGCTCAAGGTCACACTGCCCCCGCTCATAGGCAACACAGGCCAGATGTGGGTCCCGCTTCTCACAGTAGCGGCCCACCACACGGCTGTCATAGTAAGTGTTCTCTCTCAGGAAGCGCTCGGGACTATTGTTGCTGTCGATGTAGATCTTGGCAAGTGCATTGTGAGTGGCAGGCTCTTCACAGCCTTCGTGACTCCGGGACTCCAGCCAGGGAAGCAGCAGCTTTAGCCTTTGAAAGAAGGAAGAGCACCGTAAAAGTCTCAAAACTAACAACCGAAACCTCCAGGGCAGACCCTGAACTTTGAAGCTTGCTTCTAGAAACAAAAATCTCACTCCGTTAACCTCAGGTTGTTTTAGAGACCAAAACAGACTTGAGTTCCAAACTGATTTCAATTGCTAAGTTTTTCTCAAAGATCTGTACTACCAATAGTAAACAACTCACTATTAGATCTAAGATCTGTTGCATTAAAGACCAGCCACAGAGACAGGTGGTCCTGGGGCCTAGAGGCTGACTGAAAAGGGACTTTGGAGAATTAGTCATAGACCTAACAACAAACACTAGAACCCGGGGGCAAGAGAAGATACCAAGCTAGGATCCCTTACCTGTTTCTTTTTTCTACTTCAGCCACCAGCTCATCAGTAGAGAACTGTCCTCTCACCACCATGATTAAGTTTTTAATTACTTCCTCAGAACAATCCACATCAAGCAGCCCTCCAACCACAGCAGGGATCCGGCTAGGGTTGACCTAGAATGGTCAAGGTGGTGACTTCAGTGCTGCAGGCACAGGTCACTGCTACAAGTCCCCCAAGGCCTGGACAGTATGGCTGTCTGAAAGGGCTCCTGTGGTGGACAGAATGCATATTTGAAGCTCCAACCCCTAATGTGACTGTATTTGAAGATGGGCCTGGAGGACATAATTATGGTTCCTTGAGGGCATAAGGATGGGGCCCTAATCAGAGAAAAAGCCATATAAAGGCACAGTGAGAAGGTGCCATCTGTAAGCTAAGGAGAGTGGCCTCAGAAAGAACCAACCCAAGGTGGTGGGGTCAGTGCCTTGATCTTGGACTTTCAGCCTCTAGAAAATGTCAACTGCTTAAGTCATGCAGCCTGTGGTATTCCGCTATGGCAGCCCAAGCTATGATACCACCAGTCTCAGACACATTCAGGATCAGAGGTAATCTCTCAGGTGTAAGCTATTACCACCAAGCAAGGCACAAAAGCAGCTGGGTGTCACCTAGGAGTGATGGTCCCAGTGATGCTCCCAGTAGTACCTTCTGAACGTAGATCTCAATGTACTTTTGCAGGTTGTTGCGGTACAAGTATAGGACAAGGTCATGGACAAAGTCAAACCGATCACACACGATGATGAGGGGAAGCTGGTCTGTGAGCTTGGCCTCCTGTGTATTGGGAAAGCACAGAAATAATGCAGGCAGTGAAGACCCCAAAGAGCCAGACCACAGGGACGATGAATCAACACAAAGATGGCTCTGCTTCTGTAGCAGGGTGGCTCCAAGGAGACTCAGGATGAAACTGTTCTAGATATGCTGTTGTTTAAGGCATTTGCTTTTGGGGATATAGTGTTTGCCTTGGGAAAGATAATAATACTATTTGGTTAAAGCAGAAAAGAACTCCGCTAAATCTGGCAATAACACTGCAAATTGGTCTAAAAGCAAGTATCTCCTGGGTTAAGACAAGCAGATCATTATGTATAAATCTGACCGAGACCCAGCAGCAAAGAGATAGACTACTTTCAAGAACACCTGCCAATAAGGGTTGCCTTTCCGGACATGCAACCATACTTCATGGAACATCAGCCATCAGTGCAGGGGGCTTCCCCCAACTCTGCAGTCCACCACAATAATGTCTTCCCCATCCCTCATTTGGACATACCTACACAACACTTCTCAGGTGTCCTTGCACCCTTGTAGTTCTGGGTGTGGCCACATGACCTAGTCTCCTCTAATGGAATGAGAATCAAAATACCACATGAGACCTGCAACTTCACCCACAAAAACCACCGGAGCTGGCTCCTCCTCTCTTTCCTTCTTCCAGTTGACCAGGAAGGCAACATTCAAGGTGGTATGCTGAAGATGGCAAAGCAGCCACAGCCTGGTCCTTGAAAGATGGTTGGAAAGGCTACCCCACTTAGCTCCACATCCACC
Organism: Mustela nivalis; assembly: GCF_964662115.1. Classification (NCBI taxonomy): domain Eukaryota; kingdom Metazoa; phylum Chordata; class Mammalia; order Carnivora; family Mustelidae; genus Mustela; species Mustela nivalis. Next base: position 81,382,267 of record NC_139033.1, on the reverse strand, counting down.
CCTGTCTGTGCATGAGGAAGAAAGACACTTGCTTTTTCGCCCCTAGCACTGAGTAGCTTATTTGCTCCATAGACTTTCCCAGACTAATTAACAGAGGAACAGTTGGGATGTTGCTGAAACATAATGCAGAAATAAACTAACTCCCTCTACTCACACATCAGATAATTAAGAATCCAGCCTCAAGGCTTATAAAATGAGCAGTGGCCTCCTCCAATAACTTTAGGCCACAAGGTAGAGCTCTGCACTAAGGACCCAGGGGACACTGATGGAGGAAAAAGCCAGATTTCTAACTCTTCCTGATGGTTTGCTCAAGGAAGGAGGTGATAACCTGGTCACACTTACCTTCAGGAAGTTCTTCACCCGCTCTGGGTTGTAGCAATTACTCTCCCGGCATATCCTCTCCACCTCCTTGATCTGCCCCGTCTTACAGGCAGCCTGAATGTATTTCAAGTGCACATCTGGATCTTGGCTGAAGTTTACAATTGAGCCCAAGAAGTAGAAGAGGCCTACAAAGAGAGACTGTTCCATCTTATGCCCTCATACTATCTACCTGGCTTTTCCACAGTCGTACTCCACCTGCCCTTGATGGCCCAGCCCACAACAACAATGCTCCACTCTCCCAGCTCACACAGCCCACTCACAACTTACAAAATCTATGTGAAGTCCTTCTGCTTTGGCCTCTCCCTCAAGGAGCTAGTCAGATTTCCATGAAACTTGGGAGGTACACCTGAGATGTTCTGATGTGAAATACCTCATGTGTGTGTATGTGGAATCCTTCTGGGGGACCCAGGCACATCCTACGGTCATTTTCAAGAATAATTCAAACTGAGGTAGCCTAAGAGGGCTGTGTGGCTGCTACTCTAAAAAGACAAACCAGGGGATGCCTGGGTGGCTCAGTTGGTTAAGCAGCTGCCTTCGGCTCAGGTCATGATCCCAGCGTCCTGGGATAGAGTCCCACATCGGGCTCCTTGCTCTGCAGGGAGCCTGCTTCTCCCTCTGACTCTGCCTTCCACTCTATCTGCCTGTGCTCGCTCTCGCTCTCTCTCTGAACAAATAAATAAATAAAATCTTTTAAAAAAAAGACAAACCAGGAAGAGGAAAGCAGAGGCTTTCACTGGGAGCCTCCAGAGTCTGTTCTGTGACACTGAGCTGTTGGCACACATGGAGCCACTGTGGACGGGGGTGCAAGGTGAGTCACAGAGCACTGTTACTCCTCAGAGGCTGACTACCTCCTGACTCTCATAGGAGCCAGCCAGGAGGTACTGGTGACAAGACCAGGACAGGATACTCAGAGAAAACCACCTTCCCTGAGGAGGTCTTCGGCTGTAACCTGGAGGAAGGAACCAGAACCCTGAAGGCAGACAGCTTCCACCAACCCTACTCTACTGCCATCTCCCCACCCATGTAACCTAATTGCTGCTGCAGCCTTTCCTGCAATGGCGTCTTTTGACAAGAGGGGCAGCTCCCTAAAGGGAGGTCTTGCCTTCACTCCTCCAACATTCTAGGCCAAGAACAGTGGCTTAACACCTTGATGGACAAATGCTCAGTTTCTATCCCTGCCTCAGCCTGTCCCCAGCAGACACTCACCTGGGAAAGCCATCCCCCAACCAGCACATTCTCAGTGTGATGCCCACAACAGGGCCGAGGAAGCCAACCACAGTCAAGCCTGCCAGCCCCAAAACTACACAGGGCTGAGTCTCCATGGGGCTCTTACTCAGAGGAAGCCAAAGGGGCCGCCCCCTCAGAGCCATGTACTCCAGCACTACTGGCCAAAGTTTTCTGGTGAACATTCAGCAGAAAAAAGGAGTGTGTGACACAAAGATGCTCAGTTCCATAGAGGCTCCAGGGACACAAGGGGGATTCTAAGCGTCCCCACCCCAACACCAACCAATTGCTTCATTTGCAAATGCCAAAAAAGCGACCTACACTGGGTAACACACACCAGACAGCAGAAATCTTCTGCCACTGACCAACACATTGGCCTGGCCTGAAGGAAGACTCAGGTTGGGCAGGCAGACACGAACACCTGACGAGGAGATGCAGGTGGCTACAGGCTGTGGAATTTACCTTCGTAACTCTTGAAGGATTCAAAGAGCTCCACCAGGGACTGTGTGCCCAGCTGCTCGTGGTACTTGGAGGCCACCTGCACACACAGCTGAAGGTTCTGTCTGATGCTGGCAGACAGCAGAGCATGAAGACACGCCAAAGAATCCTCCACTGACAAGGAGCCAAAGAAGCTGACGAGCCACTGGGAAGCAAGGAAGAGTTTGTCCACAGCTAAGTACCATCCTCGATGTTGCCAACACTGGCAACATCACTGGATCAGTTTTTCCCACTGAGTGTGAAAAATATAAAGAATCTTCACTTAAAAGGATTGAAAAGCAACTATCCCTTGTGGCAAAAAGTAGAAGCCAGGAGTTAACTTCAGATGAGACACTAACCTCAACTATTCATCAAGCTGTCCAGAACCTGCAACGCCCCACAAATGATACAAAAACCTATTATATAAATGGAATGCAATACCAATTAGCTTCTGCTAATATTTTTACACAACCCTGCTAGAGCTGTCAATGTTAATAGGTTCTCTCTTTTGGGTTAAGTCAGAGATAGACTATGGGAAGAAAGAGGTAATGAGAACCGAGTTGCGTGGATGAGCAAGGGGAATTTGTGTGTTGGCTGAATGAGAATTGTATATAGCAGTGACAAGGCTCACGCACAAGGAAGACACATGCCACACTCCCACAACCACAGACATAGGGAAATTTTGGGAGCATGTGACCCTAATGACATGTGGGTGTCATCCACAACAGAAGTGCCCCAACGGCGCACCAATACCTCGGGATTGAGGAGGTGAGTGTGAACCACAGCCCTCTTGATGTCGTAGAGGTCTGTGTAGTGCTCCAGTGCACGCTGCAGGAGGCCCGCCTTCTCACAGAGCTGGGCAATGTGGGACCGATCATAATGAGTAAACATCTGATTTCCAAGAATGGCATCTGCAACCTATGAAATGGAGAGGTCAGGAAGAAAGTCTGAATTGTGGCAATAATTTTTTAACAGTAGCTGCTCAAACCATGTCTCCCAGGGCACAGCTCCAGAAAGTAATCATAGGAGAGAGAGGCTATACGAGGTCCAGCCTCTTCCCCACCTCCAAGCAGAGCCCTAGACAACCTTGCAAGTGACCTGAGGCTCTTTGAACTAGGCGCTGATCTCCTAGGGTGCAGGGCCAGGTGTGTGTAAAAGGCCGAGGCTCTGCCCTAAAGCGTATTACTGGGATCAGGCGAGGCTACTGTTCTGGCTTTTCAGCCATCGTATTTGTACAGTTTTCCATGGCAAGTCAAGGTCAATATGAGAGCATGAGTCTTTAATGAGCTCAATCCTTGGACTAGCAACAGTTACAATTAGACCTGGAAGTAACAAATCCTACTGGTATTCATTAAGCTTCTCAATTTGGTTGAAGGCAGAATTGGGGAGAGAAGGGATGTGTGTGTGTGTGTGTGTGGGTGTGTGCGCGCACGCGCGCACGAGCAGGGGGTTATGTTTGAAAAACTACTAACAGTCCTGGAAAGAATTTTGATGAAGCTTAATTCCATCTTTAAATAAGCAACCTCTTGACTAAGAATGAATGAGTCAACAATCAACCTCTCTGCCTTGTTAAGTGATCTGACCCTCAGTATCTAACTACGAGTGAGTCTTGATGAGACATGCTTCTGGGTGTCACCCAGCACACTCTTTCCTGTTCCTTCCTGAATATGGAGTACCAACCATACAGTGACCACAGACCTAGTTAACATTATGCTCCTCCAGGGTAATGCACACTCTGGGCTTCCTAACAATCCCAACCAAGTGCTGAGAGCACAGTTTTGTAATATCTGGAACTTACCGGATGCTCCCCACCCTTTTTCTTCAGACCTATCCTTACTATCTTCTTTAGAAAAAGAAATTTCCTCCTTATTATAGCAATAGTGTCATTTAAAGAACTCAGAAAATATAAGATGAGCCAAGAAGGAAAATAGCATCCAGCCTCTGACATCCAGAGAAGACTGTCCCAATGTTCTGGGTGTTGTATCCAGCTGTGCACCCATCCAGGCTGCCCCTGTTTCAGATTTGGGCTCTTCTTAGGGTCTATCTGCTCAATTACTGAGTGGTGTCTAGTTTCTGCTTCAAAGCTCATTTAATAAAAGCTGTCATACATGATCACCAACTCACAGGAGTTCAACAGAACACCAAACACCAAATTAATAGCACTTTTGTTTCCTAGAGGTGAGACATGACCCACACAAGAGTAGCTAACTTGTGGATTGGAATAACCTGAAATCACAGAACAGTATAATTAACACAGTGTTTCCTAATCACAACAACAATAGATGACTATAAAGAAAAAAAAACTAGAAGACAAATAAGTAAAGAACAAAGTGAACTACAATCCTGTCCACTCAGACAACTAAAAGCTTGATGTAAATTTCTCCAAACTCCTTTCATACATATGTTATGCAAAATTAATTTAAAAAAGCATATACATGTGACTTAACATCCCCCCAACTTTCAGTTCAAGAAATGCCCCACCACAATGAGCTACCACTTCACACCCATTTAGGATAGCTATTATTTTTTTAAAATTTTTATTTATTTTTATTTTTTAAGATTTTATTTATTTATTTGACAGATATCACAAGAAGGCAGAGAGGCAGGCAGAGAGAGAAGAGGAAGCAGGCTCCCCACTGAGCAGAGAGCCTGATGCGGGGCTCAATCCCAGTACCTCGAGATCATGACCCAAGCTGAAGGCAGAGGCTTTAACCCACTGAGCCACCCAGGTGTCTCTATTTTTTTAAAAACAAACCCAGAAAATAACAAGCACTGGCAAACATATGAAGAAATTGGAACCCTCATATATTGTGGCAGGAACAGAAAATGGTGTAACTGCTTGGAATACAGTTTGGTGGCACCTCAACAAGTGACATGCAGAATTACCACACGATCTGGCAAGTCTCCTTCTGATGTGTGCCCCAGAGAGCTGAAAACAGGAACTGAAACTTATACCTGCACACCAATATCTACAGCAGCACTATTTGCAACAGCTATAAGGTGAGAGTAACCCAATGTCCATCAACAAATAAACAGATAAACAAAATGTGGTATACACATACAATGGAATATTATTCAGACATAAAAAGGAATGAAATTCATGAATTCATGCTACCACATGGATGAATCCTGAAAATAATGTAAAATAAACAAGCGAAACTAAAGGACAAATATCATATGAATCTACTTACATGAAGTATCTAGAACAAGTAAATTCATTGAAAAGGTAAGTAGAATAGGGTGTTACCATGGGCTGGGGGAGGGAAAGGGGAGTTAATGGATATGGATTTTCTATTTGTGATAATGATAAAAGTTCTGGAAATATATAGTGGCTAACGGTTGCACAACAATGTGAATGTACTTAATGCCACTTCAGCTCAGATCATGATCTCAGGGTCCTGGGATTGAGCCCTGCATGAAGCCCTGCATCGGGCTTGGCGGGAAGCCTGCTTCCCCCTCTCCCATTCCCCCTGCTTGTGTTCCCTCTCTTGCTGTGTCTCTATCTGTCAAATAAATAAATAAAATATTTTTAAAAAATAAAAGAAAAAAAGAAAAGAAAAGATTTTGTTCTTGTAATTATTTCTCTGAAAGTTGTCATTGTTTCTATGAAAGTTTTGTACCACGGATTCTAGAAATCTCTTGTAGGAAGGTCCTAGAGAATGTCCACTGAGGCATTAGCACATCCCAGCCCAAAGGCACTGTGTTTAGGTGTGCAAGTCCAACACAGAAATGAAACAGGTCCTTTGTCCCTTGGTTTCAATCTAGATATGGCACTTGCCTGGGGTGCATGAATCAGATTCATCTCCAACAGGCGAGTCTGGAGATGCCCCTCAGCTGGGCAATTATTCTTCAAGGCATCCAACAAGAAGGAAGTACACTGCTGAATTAAACTATTTTCCATGAAAACATCTACAATCTGAAACAGATAGCAAAACACATTTTTACCAAAGGAAATGGGTTTTATTTTCCTATTCAAATAATTCCTGAAATTGAATCTCATTTAGAAATTCAATAATTAGTTCCTTCCCTTGCCTTTTTAAAAGTTTTTATTTATTTCTTTTAGTAATCTCTACATCCAACATGGGGCTCAAACTCAACCCTGAGATTAAGGGTCTTCTGAATAAGCCAGCAAGGCATTCCTGCATTTTCTTGTATTACAAAATTCAAGTAATTCATGGCCTTAATTTTTAGGAAATTTTGTGAAATTATATCACCCATGTCATATTCACCAACAAGGTATTTTATTCAAGTATATTTATCAGTGTGAATCCCCCAAATTCTCTGAAGTGATTCAAGTAATCTTAACAATCCATTACTTAATCAAATTCTAGAGGCAGTCAACACCTGCTATCTAGCCCTTACACTCTAATTATTCAGGCAAGTTAGGAAAACGCAAACATTGACTCAGATACAATCATCAGAGTTAAATAGATATCAAAGAATAAGCTTTAATATAAAATGAAATATAGATAATGAACTTACTGATTGTGTAATTGTTTCCATGTTTAAGTACAAGAAAAAAGTTTGTATTAAAAATACTCTAGAGGGCACCTGGGTGGCTCAGTTAATTAAGTGTCCTTTAGCTCGGGACATGATCCCAAGGTCCTGGGTTAGAGAACTGCATCGAGCTCTCTGCTCAGTGGTGAGTCTGCTTCTCCCTCCCTCTGCCAGCTGCTCCCTCTGCTTGTGCTTGCTCTTTCCCTCTCTCTCACTCTCTTTCAAATAAATTAAAAAAAAAAAAAAACCTCAGAACTATGAAATACAATCCAGATGTAATCTGGAGTTTTCTTTCCCCTTGAGATCTATATAAATTTGGCTCAAACCCCTAAATCATGATCTCCAAAATCCTGCAAATTCGATGATGTATAAACCCAGTATAACTATACTTATATTTATACAGGTTGCTGGTTTTGCCTTGCTTCAAACTTTGTTACATATTTCTGTATTACCCAGAGCCCTTTGCATACAGTTTACTGAAGGCAACTAGACATGTGTTTATATCTAAACACTAACTACGTTATGCTAAAATAATAGTCTCACATTCACTTAACTCCAGGTTAGCCAGACACCCACAAGATGAAAGTCTGCAGACTCAACAGCACTCACCATAAACAGGTACGCAGGCAGAATTCAGGTGGCCTCAGTCAGCAGAGGATACTGAGGTGGGGCTCAGGTGGGGCTACTGCTGTCAAGAAACATCCTCACTCCCCACCCCCAACCACCACACAAAGAAATAAGATTCTCACAATTGGACACCTAAATCCTCTAAAACACTTCAAAACAAAAGTAAATGACAGGCATTCAAACAATAAAAGAGTAGAAGACAAGCTTCCCTGGTACATCAGATTTTTAAAACTGGAAGATTAATAGCAGACAAAGAAAAGAATCAAGACATTGGTAAGAGAAAAGCAAAAGAGATCTTCTTGACAGTTATACAAGCCACAAAAAGCTGTCTCAAACAACCGCTGATGCTCACCTGGTCAATGTTGGCCAATGGCTCTTCCTCTCGCACTAGCATTTGAGAAAATTGCAGGCCCTGGTCTGGACTGATCCTCATCACACTCCTCAGCAAAAAGATCCAGTCTGGGACATAGCCAACCTAGAGGCAAGGGGACACCCATCAGAAAAATAAACAAAACACTCTGAGTGCTTACAGAAAAAAAAAAAGCTCCCATCCTTTGTTTCGAACTTGTGTTTACAAAGAAATGAGAAATGATATTAGCATGTGTACATGCTGCACCTATGCTAAACACAACACCCACTTATGTGATGATGCCATGTATGTGGAGGTACAATCAATCGACTACACAAACAGCCTGGACCACAAAGAAGTCACCCTGACAAGTGTGCCAGCTCTGACCAACACCCAGCACACAGGCCAGTTTGCTTCATAGACAAGCTGCAGTGGACCCCCAGTGAAACATGGGTTTAACACGCAGTTGGTACTGAGGGGTATGAGGGAAAAGGGAGAAAAAGAACAAGATAAAATTACAGAAGGGGCACCTGGGCGGCTAAGTAGGTTAAGCGTCTGCCTTTGGTTCAGGTCATGATCCCAGGGTCCCAGGATCGAGCCCCACTTTGGGCTCCCTGCTCAGTGGAGAGTCTGCTTTTTCCTATCTCTGCCGCTCCTCCTCTGCTCTTTCTCGCTCTCTATCTCTTGTTCTCAAATAAGTAAATAAAACCTTAAAAAATTATCAGAAAACCCCCAACTGGAAGGGAACTGGAAGGACTATAAGCACAAGACAGGAAAACAAAAAACTGAGGAGAATAAAATAGGATCATTATCACTGAGTGACAGATGCTAGCAGCAACACCGACAACTCACACCAGAGCACTGCCATAGAAGGAAGGGTATTTCGTAAACCTAAGAATCAGCAATCACCCACCACAAATTAAGTATCTGTGAAATGCTAATTACCTTTTTGGCATAGAGGACAATTTTTTGGAATTGGCCGGTTTCTGCAAAACACTGGATAACTTTGCTCGGCACATTCGCCCGAAGATACACACTCAGAGCAAGTGTAGGGTCAGCAGTTTTGACCAAATCTCCAAGCTCTTCTGAACACTCCAGCTGTGTTGTGCCAAAGAGACAGGGCAAGATTAGGACCAGAGGAACCTGTGATTTCATTTTCAAATGGTACTGAGGGTTGCAATTTCGTGTTTGTACCTTATCTTCTTTCAGCCACTTTTCTAAGAGTTGCTTGCGTCCCTGCTGAAGCACTGGACGGCAAAGTTCTAAGGATTCAAGTTTATTGAGTTGACCCTGATCAAGCAGGATTCCAAAGTACTGGAGCAAAGGAGAGGCCTGTCCCGGCTGGGCAGGAATACTCTGGAACTTTCGAACAGTGTCACTGGTACGTAGGACTCCCTGACGACAAATGGATATGTACATTGTTACGTTATAATCACAAGTTGTCCCTTTACTTAACTGGCCTGTATTTTAAAAAAATCCAGGACACCTGGGTGGCTCAGGCCATTAAGTGTCTGCCTTCAGGTCAGATCATGATCTAGGATTGAGCCCCACATTGGGCTCCCTGCTCACAGTGAACCCGTTTCTCTCTCAACTCCCTGCTTGTGCTCTCTCTCACTATTTCTCTTTCTCAAATAAATAAAATATCTGCCAATGGAAAATCTACCCGGAATTAATTGTCAGGAACAGAAAGTCCTCTACCAAGGCAATGGCTTCCACCTTCAGCAAAAATCACAAACACAGGGACGCCTGAGTGGCTCAGTCAGTTGAGCATCTGCCTTTGGCTCAGGTCATGATCCCAGGGTCCTGGGATCGAGTCCCACATTGGGCTCCCTGCTCAGTGAGGAGCCTGCTTCTCCCTGTTTGCCGCTCCCCTTGCTTGTGCGCTCTTTCTCTCATTCTGACAAATAAATAAATAAAATCTTGGGGGAAAAAAAAAGCCCAGAAACACAATGGATGTCAGTCCCACAGGTGACTTCTAACAAAGGTGAGAATTGGGCTTCTAAATCACCCTTGCAGTAGCAAAGTACTACCACCATTACATTCTAATTCAAAATACTCAAAGTCCTGGGTGAAGATTAGAAATGGTTTGCTCATAAGCATCACTTGAAAGACAGAAAAATCCCTTTCAAGGAGAAGCAACTCAAAACCTTTTATCTGCTCAGATGCAGAACTAGGGCCAGGACAATTTATCCTAATGAAATAAATAAAAGAATATGCCCTAGGCAGTACTGTTACACTCTCGATGGGTAAAGAAAGTCAAGAGTAGAATGTGAGTAAATGCAAATAAAATGTGGTACAACCACTTGATGTATAATATAGCTCTGCATTTTCTATGCTAAGAACCTGGGTGTGAAATACATATGCACATAAATAAGAACTGAAAGAATTTTTTTAAAAAAATGTTGCAGCAGGAATATGCTTTTCATTGATTTGTCTCGTTGTCGTCAGGCCACTGGTGCAAAATTTTAAAGCTAAAACAACTAAAAAAACAGTTAAAAAACTCCAACATCAGTAGTGAATGTTTTTATAATTTATTTTACTCTCAGGCTGGCACACAGCATTCGAGGGCCATTACCTTTGGTGCAGATGCTGCTACTTTGGCGGCTTCAGCATAGCTCCCCTGTGCAAAAAGAGTACTGAATTTTCTCACAAATAACTCCTCCGCCCCAGCCAGGTTGCTACGAATGGCCAAACGCAGACCAAGGTCTGGATTCTGAAGCACATTGGTTGCATAATTCACAATGTTATCTTCCTCGACACAAATGGACAGCACCTGTCAAGAACCAACAAGTGAAACTGGCCTAACCCAGGACATACACACACTGCCAACATCCCACTCGCATACACTGCAGTATCAGCAAAGTTCTAAGGCTCAGGCTGGGTATGTCTAGAATGTTGGGTCCAATAGTGACAAGATGCACAGGAGCCAAATATCTAATGGCAGCAGAAAATACCATGGTAGAGCAACAGCATGGTCAAATGAGAAACACATCAAGTTGCATGGACATTTACTATTGATGCATCCAAGATGACTCTGCCAAAATGACCTATTTGGGTAGGTGGAAGTGCCAGTTTTTCATCTCAATGTTCTTTTTTTTTTTTTTTAATAGCACAGATTTCCTTCTTTTAACTGTCTTTTTAACTTTAGTTGAGAAAGGTGATTTAGGTAGAATAGTACCTGCTTTTCAGCCCTCCCCAGTTAACATGTGCCTGGCCTGAATATGTTAGTGGTATGTATCAGAACCACTACTCCACTGGTAGAAGCTTTGTGCAGGGAGCTACTCTTCTCAGAATCAATCCTATGTTAAGAATGGTGCTATCTGAGAGGCAAAGCGATGGTAGGAAGGAAAAGGGAGACACGGGTGTAAGTTGAATAACAGGAGCTAACTATATTTGATCACTTTCCTGAAGGAGAAGGAAAAGTTAAGCTGCAGTCCCCAGTGAATGGAAAAGATGCGAGATGAACTCTCAAAGTTCCATACCTGTCCCTTTTTGTTGACACCGATAATTCCAGAAGTAGGTTCATGTGGAGCAGTGACAAAGATAGTGTCAGCACTAATACGGTTCATGTAGATGCACACGCCAGACTCCAAGTCGTACAGGTGAAGATAGCCATACTTTGTGATTAAGTAAATAACACCATGTTTAGCTCCAATCTATAGAAAGAGAACAACAAGTAGAAAAGTAAGGAGATGCCAAATAGGGCAAAAGGGTTACAAATGATGAAAGAGGATCTTGAGTTCCTTAGCCCAATAGTTCATTTATCACTGGCAAGAGCAGTGTGCTACTGAGACGTGGATCCCAAGTTGATTCTAGTCATGCCCACTTGAGAATTAAAGCTAATACTTTCCCTGACTTCTCTCAAATAAAGGTCCAATAAGTCAGGCTATTCCATTTGTCTTTCAGATCTAACTATCCTCTCCCTAACTTTCTTACCAAATCCCTTCAGAAAAAGCTGTGAGTTCATAAAATAAGGAGAAAGTTCTGGATAAACTTAAAAAAATTATAAAACCTACAGCACTTTATTTTTTAACAAGTTTATTTATTTACATCATCTCACCACCCCAAGTGAGGCTTGAACTCATGACCCCAAGATCAAGAGTCACATACTCCTCCAACTTAACCAGGCATCCCAAACCTATAGTAATTTTGAAAGTATGGTACAAAAAAACAGTACCAGAATTGGAAGAAACAAAAACAAACAAAACTTAACTGAGAACCCTGAAATAGAATCAAACATATATAAGAATTTAACATGAATGAGTAGTAGTAGAAAACAGACTTTAACCAGTATACAATGCTGATATAGCCAGCTGGCTATATGGGGATGGGAGATGAGTGTAAATAACTGGTTCTCTGGGCGCCTGGTGGCTCAGTCATTAAGCGTCTGCTTTCCGCACAGATCATGATCTCAGGACCCTCCCTGCTCAGCAGGGAAACCTGCTTCTCCCTCTCTCTCTGCATACTGCTCCCCCTGCTGTGCTCACTCTCTGTCAGATAAATAAATAAAATCTTAAAAAAAAAAAAAAGAACTGGCTCTTCATCTTATTTTTTAGATCAAAATAAATTCCAGGTGGGTCAAAGATTTTTATATAAAAAGTAAATAAAACTAAGAAAGTAAAAGAAGCAAATATGGGTGAATATTTTAATCACTTTGGCGTGTAGAATTCTTTTCAAAACATGATACCCAAGCCACACAAAAATGCATATCTTCCACAAGCTGGAACACACCACAAATAACCTTTTGCTATGACTAGAGAGAAATATTTATTTGAAACACAACAGGCACTTAGTATCCGAAAACTACACAGAGTTCTTACAAGATAAAGACCCCAAGAGAAAAAGTGCCAAGATCAAGAAGAGACAATTAACAAGATGCGTACGAGTGGTAAACCCACCCCATCTTGACAACAATCACAGGGAAGGCATGAACATCACTAGACATTGTCCAGCATGGTCGTGCACACATCCCTAACCCAGTAGTTTCATCTGTAGTTTATCCTTGGACTGAGCATTGGATTAACAATACTCCTAGAAGTGTTTACTGTAAACATAAATACCCAATGGGGGACTGTCTAAATGAGTTAGAGATATCCACAGAACAGAAGTACAGACATTAAAATATTATATATATTTAGTTGGTATGGGATGGTCTATGACACAGAGAAGGTCATAAAGCTGAAGGCCAGTGCCAAGCCATTTTTCATAAGACTCTATTTGTAGGGACATGTCGGTGGCTCAGTCGGTTAAGAGTCTGCTTTTGGCTCAGATCATGGGTCTAGGGTCCAAGGATTGAGTCCTACATCAGGCTTCTGCTTAGAAGGGAGCCTGTTTCTCCCCTCTGCCAGCTGCTTCCCCTGCTTTTTCTCTCTCTCTCTGACAAATAAATAAAATCTTAAAAAAAAAAAAAAGACTCTTTGTATATCTTCACAAATGCATGCATATGAAAAAATTTCCAAAGGGGCAGTCACAGTTAGCAGTGGGGTAGGATTTCAGTTGCTATTTAATTCTATTGTTATGTTTATTGATATTGTTGGAAATTTATGGACAATATATGTTTCTCTAAAACAGAAAAAAGGTCAAATTCTCTTTGTGGGGAAAAATGTATTTGATTACATATCTATTTCCAGAAATCAAGCTTAAAAAAATAACATTTAAAAAAATTTAAAAAGAAATCATCATTAAGTATTGTCAAATATGTGAGAACAGAAAAAAAACCAATAGCTAAACCATCCTACAATTATGGTACATGCCTAAAAATAAATGTTTACTTCTCAAAATGTTAACAAAGAATGTCATACCAAATGCCTATGATGTACTGGGCAAAAAAATAAAAAGGGAGAGTAGATTGTATGATCTTACATATATAAACACGATCCAAATTTTGTTGAGAAAGTGTATCTAACTTTTTAAATATGACAAATAGTGAGATCTCTGATCATTCAACCAGTGGTAAACATCCAATTGGTTCAGCTATAAAGATTGTTTTCCTCTTTATATTTCTGTATCACAGAGAACATCTAATCTTTGTAATAAAAAGGAAAAGGCCTGGGACTTTGGTATGTGAGTTGGACAAAGTCCCTGTTTGCAGAAAAAGAGTGCTCCTTTCCAGAGAAAGTTAACACAGCATGAGCTAGAACATGGGCATTAAAGTTATCCTCTTCAGGGACGCCTGGGTGGCTCAGTTGGTTAAGCAGCTGCCTTCGGCTCAGGTCATGATCCCAGCGTCCTGGGATCGAGTCCCACATCGGGCTCCTTGCTCCGCAGGGAGCCTGCTTCTCCCTCTTACTCTGCCTTCCACTCTGTCTGCCTGTGCTCGCTCTCGCTCTCTCTCTCTCTCTGACAAATAAATAAATAAAATCTTTAAAAAAAAAAAAAAAAAAAAGTTATCCTCTTCATGTTCTACTATATCTATTCAGGCATCTTCTGAAGCACAGGAACCTGCTACCTGCTGTTCCTCCCACCCCCAGATCCATATTTGTTCTAACTCATGTAGTGGGCAGCACATTCATACCTGCATAGCCACTGGGAAATCAGTCTGAGCCTCTGGAGGGAAAAACACATCCACAGCTTTCTTTACGAAAGGCTGGTTTCCTGCTGCAGGCTGTCCGACTTCAATTATGTGCAACTGGAGAAGAAATTTAAGTCAATTCAAGTAAACATATTGGTGGCAGACTGATGCTAACCAATGCCCACTGGTAAGCAGAGCCACAGCACACACTTTGTAGGGCTAATTATAATTTTACAAAGAAAAAAGACAGTCTCTCGGTTGGAGTGCTCATGCTACTCACTAACCTGCTACCCACCATCAAGGATACAGGAAAAAACAACACTGGAAACCTGAGCAACATTTAGTTCCAGCATGTTGGCCGAATTGCTTCTCCCCTCTCTGGGCTTTAGTGTAGAAGCTCATGAAACAAGGGGCTCTGCTGGACATGGCTCAGACTAAGACAAATCAGTAGACAAGATCTTATAACTGAATGCTAAACTCACAAGACAGTCGATTGTACCAAAGGCCTGAGAGCTTCTCAAGGTTTTGCTTGGGGAGGGGGGTTCATAAGAATCTTTGGAGAATCAGGAAGAATGAGAGTGGATAAGGGGTTCCATCCCTGCTTTTATCAGAAGAGCTTTAAGTTCCTCTCATCTAATGGAAAGGTACCAAAGCTAAAACAAGTCTGGAAAAAATCCCAAGTAAGGGTGGTCAAAGACACAAAGCGACAAGGGTTGGAGGGGGTGCCCAGCAGAAGAAACTGATGAGTGTAAACTTAGAGAATAGTGTGGATTTGGCCTGGCAGAGAGGAGGGGGAAACACCAAAGAGGCTTGAGGTAAGCAGCGAGACGGGCTAAAAGGGGAGGGCTGATGTAGCAGGTGAGCAGGGGCCACTGCAAGTTAAGATGAAGGGAGACTAAACTCTTAGTATACAGGCACTTAAAAGAAATGGTAGCTTGGGAAAATTCTTTTTGAGGGGTGGGATGGGTCTGAGGACCTAATAAATGACTATTCTTTAACCCAAATATGGGTAACAAGGGCCTCATCTGCCGTCGAAGTGAGACTTGCTAGAGGATGGACAGTGGTAACAGGAATAGAATGGAGCTTGAGGGCCGTGTTTCTTGCTTGGGAGTTGGGAAGGATAAGGACACCGTCAACAGAAGCAGGGGCATGAGTAAGAAAGCCAGGCTTCTTTGGGAGGTGGCAGGAGAAGGGCACAACTATTGGCAAGTGGTACTTTCCTATAAGAAAGGAACAAGGAAGAAAAAAAAAAAAGAAAAGAAAAAAACAAGGAACTGGAGTCCAGACAAAACTCAGATCCATATGAGAAGACTACCGAGCCATTCCCGTAAGTGCAGCTGGGCTGGACTAGAAGGGATGTGCGCAGGGGGCAAAGGCTGAGAGGTCTCTGAAGGGACCCACACCTGCCACTGCGATAGGGAAAGTGAGATTCAACCACAAAATGAGGTGGCTCTTGGGATGGCTGCTATGGGGGGGTCCCCACCATGGAAGACTGTTCCTAGCCGCAGCTTTGTCCTGAGGGGAACTGCCTGCCTTACAACTGAGTCCAGGAGATAAATGGGCACACCTGTCTTACAGGGGGCTTGTTCTGGTGTGTTCTTCTTCACCGGGAGCTTGGCGGGACAAGTTCTGCCTTTGCAAGGGTGCCTGTGGCTGCCTAGCTCTGTCTGTGACAAGGTGGAAAGCCTCAGTATAAGACATTTTTGTCTGACTCCTATTTTTCTACTGGTTCTCAGCTAAGGACGGCATGATATATATTACACAGGAGACCAAAGTATCCAATGAAGAATATTTAAGATAATGAAGTTTGGGACCACATACTGATTTAGCAGTCTTGTTTGGAGAACATTTGAGGGCTAGAGACCAACTCAAACTAATGACTTCAGGAAGTATTTCTGACAAGAGAATACTGAGATAAGGACACTGTTTTAAGGCCACTCTCGAGGTGAGTGATGCAACTATGGAACCGCAGGTCTATCCAACATCCTGAATTCTTACACCTCATATCTCTGCCCACAGCAACCCCAGTGAACAGATGCCAGCCATGTGCTTGAGCCTAATAAAACTCAACCTGCTCCCAGAGCATGGCCTCCACTCTGCAGCTCCCACCACCTGGCCAGAAGCACACAGGATCCACGCTTTACGTTAGGATACTGTGCATTGGTTCTTTCACAGCTGTTGCCTCCATGAGCCTGCTGTGTGAGAACAGAAACCACATGTGCATAGCCCATGCTCAAGAGACTTTGTCAAAGAGGACTTTTTTTTAGGGCAAAGGGACCGATTAATTGGTAGAGCTGACGTCACATTACTGACTTTACAAAGACTGGCTGTGAAACCATCAATGCGTACAACAGGGAGTTGCTCTAAATACTCTAAGAACTTTCATATCCATGAAGCACCTGCAGGCTGTTCCCCACTCCCAACTATAAACTGGTTTTGGCACGTTGGCTAAACGTTTACACTTGGACAGAGACTCCCAACACTCACTCAGGACACTTTTCTGAGGGTGAAGACAAAGTGGAGAGCTTACCTTGCCCCCTGCGGGACTACGTACAGCAAAGCAGAAAAGGGTGGCAGGCTTGGCATTCCCCTCACTCTTGAACTCTGCAAAAGCAGCAACATGGCCTTCTATGGGTTGTGAAACCTTCCTATCCACAGAGTAGAGCTGCATTGCCCCAACGACACGGTTTTGCTAAGACAAGACATTTTGCAATGAAAGGGAAAGAAAAGAGAGGATATAAATTGTTAAAACAAATGTTCCTAAAATGAAAGTCTCATATGTTGATAATAGTTTCTCTAATAAAAATCAAGCCTATTAGATATTAAAGACATGATACAACTCTACATTTGATGTGGAAAAATGGTCACAAACACCAGGGAGAAAATAAGACTACAAAACAGTAAGATAGTGGTCCCAATTTGTTAAACGTAAAATGTGTGTATACACGTAGGTACGCATTTATACATGTTTGTGGATGTGTGTAAGTGTACATTCAATGTTTGTACATGTAAATCTATATATACGTACATTCTATGCATACTCATAAATACTCATATAAAGTAAGTCTTGGGAAGAAAAACTAAAATGTTTGAAGAGTAGTTTAATCAGGAGGAGGAGATTATGGGATAATTCTGAAAATTGGGTTTTCTGAAATTTATAAATAGCAAAAACTATATTTAGTAAACTCCAATAAGGCTAATATCTTTTTAAAAAATTAATTAGGCTAATATCTTTTATAAAACTTAGAACTTCTATTTTCTAGAAAAGAATTTCTATATATTTATATCCAACGTTAAATGCTCAAGAAGCAAAGTAAGGAGATGTAAGTAAATGAGACATGACAGCATCACAGCTCAAGCCCCTAGAATCCAACATTCGAATAGCTATCACAGTCGAATGAGCCCCTCTGCAATCTGTGCGTAAATTCAGATCCCCAGTGTATCTGCCACCTACCCTCACTCCATAAAAAGGCAAAAAAAGGCTTCAACATTTTTCTTTTTAAAGAACCTTTCCTTGGGGCGCCTGGGTGGCTCAGTGGGTTAAAGCCTCTGCTTTCAGCTCAGGTCATGATCCCAAGGTCCTGGGATCGAGCCCCACATTGGGCTCTCTGCTCAGCAGGGAGCCTGCTTCCTCCTCTCTCTGACTCCCCTCTGCCTACTTGTACTGTCTGTCAAATAAATAAATAAAATCTTAAAAAAAAAAAAAAAAGAACCTTTCCTTTGTACTTTTCTACTGAAGACACTTATGCTGAAGTACTATGCAAAGTACCAATTCATGCTACAACATGATGAACCTTGAAAACAGGCAAAGTGAAAGAAGCCATTTCACTATTTTGAAACATCCAAAATAGGGAAATCCAGAGAGACAGAGCAGACGAATGGTTGCCAAGGGCTGGAAGGAGGGAAGAACAGGGGAGCAACTGGTAAACTAGTGTGGGTGCTCTAGCAGAAGAATGAGCAAAAGAATTCTTAAGTAACAGTAAGGACAGGACAAGACTCACCCTCCCAGGTGAGGATGGGAAAATTGGAGACAATATGGAGACAGTATTTTTGAGGCCCAATGCTAGAAAAGTCTAAAGCCAAGAAGAGGTGGAGCAGAGAGAACACCAGAGATCAAGACTGAGACCTGGACTCCTGCACTGGCTGTCTTCATGGACCCACCCAGAGGCTACACGTGTGGCCCTGAGCTGGTGACCTGCTTGTGAGCCTTAAGCCTCCTGGCTAGTAAAGACCACCTTGCAGGGGTGTTGCGTGTGCTTCGGGAAAGTGCATATTGAGGACTGCAGCTGACAAAGACTCAAAGCAGAAATGCTTCCTTTTGCGCCAGGCACCATGCAAGGAGCTAAGGATAAGGAAAGTGAATGTAACACAGACCCTTCCCTTAAGAACACATGATAAGGGTTTCTGGCATGGAAGCAAGCAACAGCAACACGGGATGCTAACTGCTATGGCCCAGGATAGAGTGAGATGCTATAACTCCGCTCACTCAGTCTGGTGGGTCAGGAAAGGCTTCCTTGGTGACAAGTAAGCTGGAGTAAGAGGTCACAAGATGAAAAGCAAAAGCTGTTTCTAACAAAGGGGAAACGTTTGCAAATGCTTAGACAGGAGGTTGCAAACTGCAGCCTGAGGCCAAAATCTACCCTCCACATTCTCCTCCTGCCTCCTTTTTGTTGAGATGACATTCACTAAATAACCTATAACTACCCATTTTAAAGGATTCAATTCGGTGGCATTTAGAACATTCACAATGTTGTGTCTCTATCACCTCTGTGTAGTTCCAAAACATTTTCATCATCTAAAAAAATCCCTGTGCCTATTAAAAGTCCCCATCTCCCTGCTCCCCAGCCCCTGAAAACCACCAATTTTTGTCTCTACAGATTTACCTAAAGATTTCATATAAATGGAATCAAAATACGTGCCCTATTGTGTCTGACTTGTTTCACTCAGTGAGTTTTTCTAGGTTTATCTATGTTGTAGCCTGTATCAGTACTTTATTCCTTTTTAGGGCTAAGTGATACTTCATTTTACATATAAATCACATTTTGTTTATCCATTCATCCAGTGGTAAATATTTGGGTTGTCTTCATCTTTTAGCTATTATAAATAATGCTGCTATGAATATTTGTGCACAAGTTTTTGTATGGGAGTGTTTTCCTCATTTTTCTTGGATAGCTACCTAGGAGTGGAATTGCTAGGTCAAATAGGAACTTTATGTTAAATTTTTTGAGGAATCATCAATCTGTTTTCCACTGGAGCTGAACCATTTAACATTCCCACTACTGACATACAAGGATTCCAGTAACTCTGCATCCTTGCCAAAAAATTATAGCTTAATTTAAAATTGAGCTTGATTTACAGCTCAATTAAAAAATTAGGGGTGCCTGGGTGATTCAGTGGGTTAAAGCCTCTACCTTCGGCTCAGGTCATGATCCCAGGGTCCTAGGATCAAGCCCTGCATCCGGCTCTCTGCTCAGCAGGGAGCCTGCTTCCCTTCCTCTCTCTGCCTACTTGTGATCTCTGTCAAATAAATAAATAAAATCTTTTTAAAATTTTTAAAAAAATTACAACCATCCTAATGGGTGGTACCTCATTGTAGTTTTGATTTGCAATTCCCCAGTTACTAAGGATTTTGAACACCTTTTAATGTGCTTGTTGACTATTTGTATATCTCTGGACAAATGTCTGTTCAAGTTTTTTGGCCCATTTTCTAACTGAGACATCTTTTTGTTGTTGAGTTATAAGTGTTCTCTAAATATTCTAGATACTAGACTCTTCTCAGATAAATGATGTACAAACACTTCCATTCTTTAGGCTGTCTTTTCACTTTCTTGACCATGTCTTTTGATTCACAAATGTTTTTAATTTTGATGAAGTCCAATTTACCTATTTTTTCTTTTGTTGCTCATGCTTTGGGTTTTATGTCTAAAACTCCATAGCCGAATACAAAGTCATGAATATTCTTCATGTCATCAGTTTTGCCTCTTATATTTAGGTATTTGATCCATTTTGAATTAATTTTTAAAGATTTATTTATTTTGAGAAAGAGAGAGTGAGTGTCAACTGGAGGAGGGGCAGAGGGGGAGAGAAAGAGAGAATCTTAAGCAGGATCCAGGCCCAGCTCAAGCTCACAACTCTGAGATAATGACCTAAGCCGAAATCAAGAGTTGGACGCTCAACCAACTGAGCTACCCAAGAGCCCTGAGTTAATTTTTATAGATGGTACAAGGTAGGAATCCACTCCATTATTCTGCATTTGAATACCGTGGTGTGCCAGCACTACCTGTTGAAGAGAATAGTCTTTTCCCATTGATTGGTCTTACCACCATTGTCAAAAATCAACTGGCCAAGATCAGCTGCATGGTGCAGCTGGTTAAGTGTTTGACTCTCAGTTTTAGCTCAGGTCGTGATCTCAGGGTCCTGGAACTGAGCCCCATATTGGTGTGGAGTCTGCTTTAGGTTCTCTCTCTCTGTCCCTCTCCCTCATGCTGTCTCTCTCTCTCTAAATAAATGAAATTTAAAAAAAAATCAATTGGCCACAGATGTATGCTTTATTCCTGAACTTTCAGTTCTATTCCATTGGTTTACATGTCTATCCTTATGCCCATGGGTTTTTGTTGTTGCTAAATACTTGTGTGATAGTATGATAAAAATAAGAAATGCATATCCAGTCTTTGTTCCTTGTTCCTGGCACAGAACTCCTAAAACCCTTGCAATTTCCTAAGTGATATGAGTGAGAGGTGCATCTTCATGACACAAAAACTTATGGGGGGGGGGCCTGAGACAGCTTCTGGTTTGGAACTTTAAGTCCCACCACATCCTGACCTCTAGGGAAGGGAACGGGGACTGGAGGCAGAGTTAATCACCAATGACCAATGAAAATATATATAGGAAAAAAAAGAAAAAATATATATAGAAACCCCTGAATTACAGAATTCAGAGAGCTCCTAGCGCCAAGGTGCTGGGAGGGTGGAAGGCCTGTACAGGGCATGGAAGCTCCATGCATACCCCCTTCCTCCATGCCTTGCCTTATGCATCTCTTCCATTTGGTTGTTCCTAAGTTGTATCCTTTTTAATGAACCAGTAACAGTAAGTAAAGTGCCTTCCTGAGTTATAGGAGCCATTCTAGCAAATTATCAAACCAGAGAAGGAGGTCATGGGAACCCTTAATTTATAGCTTGTTGGTCAGAGCTGCTAGGAGCCTGGGACTTGAGACTGGCCTCAGGTCATTATCATGAAGGCATGGGGGCAGTCTCGTGGGATTGAACCCTTAACTTGTGAGGTCTACACTAATTCTTGGACATCCAGTTAGTGTCCACAGAGAATCAGAGAATTGTTTGGTATAGAAAAGCCAACAGCTAGGGCGCCTGGGTGGCTCAGTGGGTTAAGCCACTGCCTTCGGCTCAGGTCATGTCTCGGGATCCTGGGATCAAGTCCCGCATCGGGATCTCTGCTCAGCAGGGAGCCTGCTTCCCTCTCTCTCTCTCTCTCTCTCTCTCTCTGCCTGCCTATCTGTCTACTGTGAACTCTCTCTGTCAAATAAATAAATAAAATCTTTAAAAAAAAAAAAAAAGAAAGAAAAGCCAACAGCTTTAGTGTCAAAAGTATAGTGAGTAAAAAGCTTTTAGCTTGGATTTATTTTGTTGGTTTTTCTTTTTGTCTAAACCACAAATAAGTAACACTGTGATTTATAATCTTTTCTTTTAAATTATTTTTTCAAACATGATGATTTCCTTATAAATGAGCATGATTCTTAAAGGTATTTTTTAACAACTTTATTGATATATAATTCATTTACCATATAATTCATTTGAAATATACAATCCAATGTTTTTTAGTTTATTCATAGGATTGTACAACCATCACCACAATGTACTTTTTTTTTTTTAAGATTTTATTTATTTATTCGACAGAGAGAGATCACAAGTAGGCAGAGAGGAAGGCAGAGAGAGAGGAGGAAGCAGGTTCCCTGCTGAGCAGAGAGCCCGATGCGGGACTCGATCCCAGGACCCTGAGATCATGACCTGAGCCGAAGGCAGTGGCTTAACCCACTGAGCCACCCAGGCGCCCCACAATGTACTTTTTAAAACACTTTCCTCCCTTAAGAGAAACCTCTTTAGCAGCCAATCCCCATTCCCACTTCCGACGTTCCACACCCAGTCAAAGCAACTACTTATCCGTTTTCTATCTCTGTGGAAAACTATTCCGAATGCCTCATAAAAATGGAATCATACAATATGTGGGTTTTTGTGCTAACATGTTTCACTTACTTAATATATCCAAGATTAAGAATGGCCATGGTATATAGCATATATCAGTACAGGTGACTCTTGAGCAATGCGAAATTTAGGGTCATGGACCCCTGACATGGGCAAATCCATGTATAACTTCTGATTCTCCAAAAACTTAATTACTAATAGCTTACCCTTGACCAGAAACCTTACCAATAACATATAGTCAAATAACATATATTTTGTATCTTATATGTATTATATACTGCATTCTTAACAATAAAGCTATAGAAAAGGAAATGCTGAGAAAATAGATTTACAGTACTATACTGTATTTACTGAAAAAAATTTGTGTCTAAGTAAACCCATGCAGTTCAAACCCACGTTGTTCAAGGATCAGCTGTACCGGGGGTGCCTGGGTAGCTCAGTGGGTTAAGCCACTTAAGGGGTTATTAGATGGCTCAGTTAAGCATCCAACTCTTGATTTTGGCTCAGGTCATGATCTCAAGCTTGCTAGATCTAGACCAGCACTGGGCTCTGCACTGGGCATGGAGCCTACTTAAGATTCTCTCTCTCCCTTTGCTCCTTCCCACTCGTTCTCTAAAAAATAAAAATAAATAAAACTTTAAAAAATATACATAATACTGCTATGAACATTTTATTTTTCAGTAACATTTTTAATATATTTTTTAAAGATTTTATTTATTTGAGAGAGAATAAGAGACAGAGGAATCATAGAGGGAGAGGGAGAAGCAGACTCACTGCTGAGCAGAGAGCCTGATGCAAGGCTCAATCCCAGGATCCTGAGACCATGACCTGAACTGAAGAAGGCAGACACATAACGGAGCCACCTAGCCACCCCAGTAACAATTTTTATCTTAAAGTCCATTTTATCTGATATTAAGATAGCCAACCCAGCTCTCTTTTGGATACAATTTGCCTGGTATATCTTTCCCATCCTTTTTTCAACCCACTGTATCTTTGAATTTAAAGTGTCTCTCCAGTAGACAGCATATATAGTTGGATTATGGGTTTTTTTTTTTTTAATATTCTGCCAATCTCTGCCTTTTAAGTGTTCAATCCACTTGATGCAACTACGATAGGGTAAGATTTACTTCTGTCAGTTAACAATTTTTTCCCCTATATGTCTCATGTCTTCTTTGCTCCTCTATTATTTTATTACCACCTTGTTTTATGTTAGATATTTTCTAGTGTGTCACTTCGATTATCTTGTTATTCCTTTTGTGATTTTTTTTAAAAAGTCATTTTCTTTGTGGTTGCCTCAGAATTACAATTAATGTCCTCATTATTATATATAATATATATTATATTATATATATAAATATATAATATGTATTTTATATATATTTATATATAATATATTATATATTATTATATATTATATATAATAATGTCCAAATCTAATTTGGATTTGTATCAATATAATTTCTATACTATACAAAAACTTTGTTCCTTTATAGCTCCATTCCTTCCTTGCCTTTGTTCTATTGTCATAAAAGTGCATATTTATCTATTTTATATACCTATTAACACAGATTTATAATTATTGCTTCAGTAGTCATCTTTTAATTCACAAGAAAAGAGTCATAAACAAAACTACCTTTATATAGTCTTTTATATTTACCTATACAGTTGCTCATACCAGTGTTCTTTATTTCTTCATGTGGGTTTGGGTTACTGACTTGGGTCCCTTCATTTCCACCTGAAAGATTCTCTTGAGTATATCTTTTTTTTCTAAATTAATTAATTAATTTTATTATGCTAGTCTCCATACAGTGCATCATTAGTTTTTGACGTAGTGTTCCATGACTCATTGGTTTGCATGTAACACCCAGGTCTCCATGCAGTATGTGCCCTCCTTAATACCCATCACCAGGCTCACCACCCCCCATCAACTCCCTCCCCTCTAAAACCCTCAGTTTGATTCCTGGAGTCCACAGTCACTCATGGTTTGTTTCCCCTCTGACTTTCCTCCCTTCATTTTCCCTTCCTTCTCCTAATGTTCTCCATGCTATTCCTTGTGTTCCACAAATATGTGAGACCACATGATAATCGTCTTCCTCTGTTTAACTTATTTCACTTAGCATAATCTCCTCCAGTCCCATCCATGTTGAAGCAAATGTTGGGTATTCATCCTTTCTTCAGTATTTCTTATAGGGCAGATCTATTAGAGACAAATCCTCTCAGCTTTTGTTACCTGGTAATGTCTTAATCTCCCCTTCATTAGTTGGAAGAATTTTGCGGGAAATAGAATTCTTATTGACAATCTTTTAATTTTTTTTTTTAATTTATTTGACAGACAGAGATCACAAGTAGGCAGAGAGGCAGGCAGAGAGAGAGGAGGAAGCAGGCTCCCTGCTGAGCAGAGAGCCTGATGCGGGGCTTGATCCCAGGACCCTGGGATCATGACCTGAGCCGAAAGCAGAGGCTTTAACCCAATGAGCCACCCAGGCACCCTGATCTTTTAATTTTTTTAAAGCACTTTGATTATATCATACCACTGCCTTCTGGCCTGGATGGTTTCTCATAAGAAATCAGTTGTTAATCTTATTGAGAGTCCACTGTACAAGATTAGTTTGCTTCTTTCTTACTGTTGTCAAGATTGTCTTTTGATAGTTTAATTATGATACATCTGGGTGTGGATCTCTTTGAGGTTCTGGTTATGCAGATTAATGGTTTTCATCAAATTTGCTATGTTCAGGGCCATTATTTCTTCAAATATTCTTTCTTCCCCTTTCTTTCTCTCCTTCTTGTGTGACTTTCAGTATGTGTACTGGCCCACTTGAATGGTATTCTACAAATCTATGAGGGTTTTTTTTTTGTTTTTTGTTTTTTGTTTGAAGTAGGCTCTGTGCCCAACATGGGGCCTGGGCTCAATCCTGAGGCCAAGGCACAATCAACTGAGCCAGCCAGGCATCCCACAAGTGGTTGCTGTTGTTTTAAATACCTCCTAGTTCTTTATTGTTACGGTTTATATGGAAAGACAGTGTTCTTATACTTTCTTTAGTTTTTTGGGCATGCTTTCCTTCAGTTCTTTGAAAATATTTAAAATAGCTGACTTACAGTCTTTTTGAAAGCCACTCCAATGTCTGGGCTTCCTCAGAACAGTCTCTACTGACTACTTTTTTCCCCTTTGAGTATAGGCTATACTTTGGTTTTTTTGCATATTTCATTTTTGCTGCTATTGTGGAAAGCTGGAAACTTTAAATAACATAAAGGGACAACTCTGGAAATCAGATCCTCCCCCCACCACAACTTCCTGGATTTATTGTAGCTGTTTAACAAATTTCCTGAACTAATTCTGTAAAGTCTGTATTCTTTGTCGTATGTGTTCACTGAGGTCTATTCTGAGCTTAGTGGTCAGTTAATAATTTGAAAGAGAGTCCTTAAATGCCTTTGCTGAGAGAGTATATGTATGTTGAGACATGCCTTCAATACTCTGGAAGACAGCTTACAATACTGCATTGGCCTTCGGCCTTCATATCCTGCTTGTACAGAGCCTTAAGATCAGTCAGGGCTTAAGGCCCTGTCAATTCTTTCTTGGGCAGGTGTAGAGCTCTGTGCATGTACATAGTTGTCTAGTTTCCCAAGAATATGCTGAAACTTTTGAAAGCCCCTGAGAACATCTCATTCACTTAAAAATTTTTAAAGCCAGGGGTGCCTGGGTGGCTCAGTGGGTTAAAGTCTCTGCCTTCAGCTCAGGTCATGATCCCAGGGTCCTGAGATGGAGCCCCGCATCGCATTGGGCTCTCTGCTCAGCAGGGAGCCTGCTTCCTCCCCACCTCTGCCTGCCTCTCTGCCTACTTGTGATCTCTGTCAAATAAATAAATAAAATCTTTTTAAAAAAAAATTTTTTTTAAAGCCGGCTTTTTATTTTTCTCAACTACTAAGATCCCCACAGGCAGCTGTGATGTTAAACAACTGCTGCTGATGGTATATCACAAGTGTCCCAAGAGATAAGGCCATCTGCACCAAGCAAGAGTGAGTCAAGTCAAATAAAAGGTAAGGCTTGTGAATGGAGATTTCCAAAGAACTAATAGGTAGGTGAAATAATGACATTTCTCTAGGAAAGGTGTTTTGGGGGGAGCTCTAAACATTCCTAGCCTCCTTCAGAGGCTGTAAGGTTGCTGTATTTTACCAGCTGGTGGAACTTTGGTTATCAAGGCCATCAGAAAACTATACAAAGAGGGATGGGAACAGCACAGGTTAAAATGTCGCCAAGCTTTTTATTCTGAGATGTAGCAAATTTTCTTAAATAAAAGTTCTTCGGATTTTTGTAAACCTATTAATTTCCAGACATCTGAAAAAAACTGTTTTTTCTAAAAAAATATATATTTTATTTACTTATTTGACAGAGAGAGAGCGAGCAAGCGCACAAATAGGCAGAGTAGTAGACAGGGAAAAGGAGAAGCAGGCTCTCCACTGAGCAGGGAGCCCAATGTGGGGCTCAATCCCAGGATCCTGGGATCATGACCAGAGCCGAAGGCAGATGCTTAATTGGCTGGGCCACCTGGATGTCCCTGAGAAAGCTGATTTTGAGAATTTTTGCCGGCACTACTTTTATGGAGATTTTCAAAGGTCCTCACTTCACCATTCCTGCTGATGTCCTGTATGTAATATTTTATGTTTTACATATTTTACATTTCTCTGGGGTATATAAGTAGAATTTCTACATCACATGGTAACTCTACATTCAACTTTTGGAGGAACTGCTAAACTATTTTCCCTCATAGCTATGTGTTTTACATTCCTACCAGCAATGTATGAGGGTTCCAATTTCTCTACACCCTTGGCAACATTTGTTACTGATCTTTTTGATTATAGCCATCCTAGTAGGTTCAGTGAAGTGACACCACATTTTGTGGGAAGGTTTCTGTTTTGTTAAGTAAGCTCTTCACCCACAGTAGGATTTGAACTCATGATCTGAGATCAAGAGTGGCATGCTCTACTGACTGAGCCAGTCAGCGGCCCCTCACACTATGTTTTCAATTTATATTTCCACACGGACTAATGATGTTGAACATCTTTTCATGTGTTATTGGGCATGTAGATAACTTTTTGGAGAAATATCTGTTCAAATCTTTTTTTTTTAAGATTTTATTTATTTATTTGACAGACACATCACAAGTAGTCAGAGAGGCAAGTAGAGAGAGGAAGGGAAGCAGGCTCCCTGCTGAGCAGAGAGCCTGATGTAGGACTCGATTCCTGAGCCAAAGGCAGAGGCTTTAACCCACTGAGCTACCCAAGCACCCCTCAAATCATATTTTATTAAAAAAAAAGGTGTATATTTTATTTTGCCTTTTTTATTACTGAGTTGTAAGATTCTTTAAATATTCTGGATACAAGTCCCTTATCAGATATACAATCTTGAAATAGTTTCTCCAAATGGCAGGTTATTTTTTCACTTTCTTGATGGTATCATTTATAGCACAAAAGATTTTAATTTATATATTTTTAAAAGATTTTATTTATTTATTTTACAGAGAGAGATCACAAGTAGCCAGAGAGGCAGACAGAGAGAGAGGGAGAAGCAGGCTCCCTGCTGAGCAGAGGAGGTAACATGATGAGAGGGGCTCAATCCCAAGACACTGAGATCATGACCTGAGCCAAAGGCAGAGGCTGAACCCACTGAGCCACCCAGGCACTCCTCAAATCATATTTTATAAAAAAATTTGTATATTTTATTTTGCCTTTTTAATTACTGAGTTGTAAGATTCTTTAAATATTCTGGATACAAGTCCCTTATCAGATATATGATCTTGAAATATTTTCTCCAAATGGCAGGTTATTTTTTCACTTTCTTGATGGTATCATTTGTAGCACAAAAGATTTTAATTTTCCTTTTATATGTTTTTCTTTTGTTGCTCATGCTTTAGATGCTGCATTTACAAAGGTTCTGCTTAACTCAAGGTCACTAAGATTTGCTCCTATGTTATCTTCTAAGAGCTTTACAGCTTCAGCTTTTACATTTGGGTCAGATCCATTTTGAGTTAATTTTTAGTATGATGAGAGGTAGGGGTTTAGCTTCATGCTTTTGTATGAATGTATGGATAGCCAGTAATCCCAAACCATTTGTTGAACAAACTATTCTTTCCTCGGTTGAACTGTCTTGGCATCCTTATTAAAAAACCCAACAGACTATAAACATAAGAGTATTATTTATGGACTCTCAATTCTACCTTATTGATCTATGTGTCTATTTCTATTTTAGTACCATACTGTCTTGAATTTTTTTGAGATTTTACTTATTTATTTGACAGAGAGAAAGAGATCACAAGTAGGCAGAGAGACAGGCAGAGGGAGAGGGGGAAGCAGGCTCCCACTGAGCAGAGAACCCAATATGGGGGCTCAATCCCAGAACCCTGAGACCACGACCCACGCCAAAGGCAGAGGCCCAACCCACTAAGCCACCCAGGCACCCCAACTGTCTTGATCATTGTAGGTTTGTAGTAAGCTTTGAAATTGGGAAGTATGAGTACTCTTATTTTGTTGTTTTCATCAAGACTGTTTTGGCTATTTTGAGTTTCCTGCAATTCCACATGATTTTAGGATTAGCTTATCAATTTCTAAGAACTTAGCTGATTTTCTGATAGGGATTCCAGTGAATTTGCAGATCAGGCTGGGGAGTACTAACATCTTAAAAATATTAACTATTATGATCCATGAGCATGAGATGTTTTCCCATCTATTTAGATCTTCTTTAATTACTTTCATCAGTGTTTCATAGTTTTCAGGATATAAGTTAAATACTTCTTTCATTAAATTTATCCCTAAGTATCTTATTCTTTTTGATGCTACTGTGAATGAAATTTCCTTTCTGAATTGTTCATTGCAAGTGTATAGGAACACAACTGATTTCTGTATACTGATTCTGTACTCTACAACCTAGTACTTGTTAGTTCTAGAATTTTTTATTAGATACCTTAATATTGTCAATATATAAAATCATGTCATCTGCAAACAGAGATAGCTATAATTCTTCCTTTCAAACCAGGATGTCTTGTATTCTTTTCTGATTGCTCTAACTAGAACTTTAGTCTGATGTTGAACAGAAGTGGCAAAAGTAGGTACCTCTGTCTTGTTCTGATCTTGGGAAAAATTTCAGTCTTTCACTATTAAGTACAATGCTAGTTGTTTTTCTCTGAAGCCTTTTATCAGGTTAAGGAAGTTCCTTTCTATTCCTAGTTTGTTGAGCATTTTTATCATGAAATGTGTTGGGTTTTATCATGTGCTTTTTCTGCATCTGCTGAGATGACCAAAAGGTTTTTGTCTTTTATTCTATTAATATTGTTCATTATTTGAATTGATTTCTGGATATTAAACCTACCTGGTACTCCCAGATAAGTCCCACTTGGTCATGATATACAATTCTTTTTATATGTTGCTGGATACAGTTCACTAGTATATTGTTGAAGATTTCTGCATTTACAATCAGAGGAGAGAGTGGCCTACAATTTTCTTGTGATGTCTTTGTTTTTGGTATCTGGGTACTAATGGGCTTCAAGAATGAACTGAGAGGTACTCCCTCCTCTTCTATGTTTTGGAAAAGTTTGTGAAGGATTAGTACTAATTTTTCTTTGAATATTTGGTAGAATTAACCACTGAAACCATCTGGGTCAGAGTTTTTCTTTGTGGGTAGTTTTTCCATTACTAATTGAGTGTCTTAATTTATTGTATAGGCCTATTCAGAATTTCTACTTCTTCTTGAGTCATTTTCAGTAATCTATGTCTTCCCGGGAACTAGTCCTTTCATCTAAGTTATTTAATTTACTGATATACAATATTTTTGTAGTCTCTACTAATCCTTTTAATTTCAATATGGTTTGTTCCAACTGTTTCAGTAAATAAAGTTGTACTGGCATGAAGCCATGGCTATTCATTTACATACTGTCTAAGTCTGCCTGTATTAAAACTTCACAGCTGAGTAGTTGTGACAGAGACCAAATATTTTGGGCCCACAAAGCAAAAAACATTTATTATCTAAGCCCTTATAGAAAAAATATGCTGACCTCTGGCTAAGAATAATAAAATACTTGAAGTACTAGGGTCAAACTGGAGCAAAGGGCTTTTGAGAAAGTATTAGAGGCAGTTAAAAAGTGGAATGAATTAACTATGATCTAGTTTTGTAAGTATCAGCTTAAAGCTTCATTCCAACCCCTCAGACCTCATCATTACTGGGGGAACAAATTTATTTCCAGACCAGATTCAGTACAAAAACTGAGCTTCATGAAATAAAGAGGAAATTCAAAATCAAAAAGTATTTTGGGCAAGTATTTGGGAAGAGTGATAAACGCTAAACTGTGGCTAATTTTGTTCCTTGGTTGAGGGTCCTATATATCGAGGGCCTTCTTTCTGAAAGCAACATAAAGGCTCAAAAAGCACAGCTTTCTCATTGATTCTTGAATAGCATGAAGGGCTAGGAAAGAGGGATCTTCCAGCTCCCCTCCTGGCTTCACAAAGGTAGAGTGAATCAATTTTTTCTTTTTGTGTCCATACCACCTTGAAAATTCACCAAGACAGCATATGTCATATAGATTTTACCTGTTTGTGACTCTCTCGTGATTCATTCATCCCAGCATCTGCAGGCTCCACGTAAGGTACACTCCTCACCCCTCACATCACAAACACTTCACTGACGTCATTTTCATTAGCAACACCAGAACTGTGTGCAATCTCTGCCTATCATAAGAGCCAGCAACATCTAATTCCTTTCAATAGGAAACCAAAGGTCGAGTTTCCACATGAGAAACACTCCATACACAGCATCTATCTAGGGTTAGTAACTCCGCAAGAGGAAATTATTCCAGATAACAAATGCTACATCACAGAAAATGTCCTAGGTGTAAAATTATTCCTTTTATGGAAGCCTGGGCAATCAGACTCAAACAAGATATCATGGGTGAATCATTATAATGTTATTATCATGTGCAGGAGCAATGGGAATGCCCATTATTCCAGATACAATATGTGGTTTCCTACAAATATATTCTCATTCCAGCTTAACCTGACAATAAGAAGTAACTGGGGCTGAAAGGAAGCCATGGGCCTATCACTAAAAGGTTCTGTGATTAAGTAAGTTCCCTTAAGTTACACCATATAACTACCAGGTCACCTGAGGAGACCAACTCATCAGTGTAATACAAAGATGAAGGGTTAGAGCAGAGGTACTTCAACTCTGACCTCATCTATGCCTCAGAATTCTGAGACAAATGTTAGGCCATCTTCAAACTCTCCTCTCCTTGAGACGCATCCCATGCATCACCAAGTTCTAGCCACTTCACCTCTAAACTCAAGCCTTGCCTTGTGGCACTTGGCTGGCTGAGTCGGTATAGTATATGACCCTTTTTTTTTTTAAGATTTTATTTATTTATTTGACAGAGGAAGACACAACAAGAGAGAGGGAACACAAGCAGGGGGAGTGGGAGAGGGATAAGCAGGTTTCCTGCCAAGCAGGGAGCCCGATGTGGGACTCAGTCCCAGGACCCTGGCATCATGATCTGAGCTGAAGGCAGACACCAAACAACTGAGCCACCCAAGCACCCCGAGCATGACTCTTGATCTTAAGGTCATGAGTTTGAGCCCCACATTGAGTGTTGAGATATAAAATCTCAAGCCTTGCCTCTCCTGTTCATCTCCAATGCCAGTGCTTCCATCTAAATCACTCATGGCTCAGTTCTCCTGGGAGTTACAGAGTAGAGGAGACTCCCAAAGTGGACAGAAGTATCTGTTCCATCTTCGCTCACTCTTCACCTTTCTCATATCTATCTTTACTTCAGAATACACTATAAGACTTTCTTCCTGTATCTGCCTGTCAACTAGCTTCCCAGCCTCCAGTCTTCATGGTGGGCCCTCTTCAACATCACTGATAGCATTATTCTGACCCCATTATGCTGCGGAGAAGGAAAATAAATCGTATCACTCTCACTTTAAAATCTGCTGCAGAATTCCAACTGCCAGCAGCATGCACCTCAGTCTTGTCTCTACCCATCTCTTACCCTTGCCCCTCTAGCTGCCTCTTAAGCATCTGATAAGTATTAGCCAAAGTGATGATCCCAGACTCCCAGAAAGAGCCATTCACACAGTTTCCTTTCCAAGTGCACTCTTAAAGGTGGCAAAACACAGCTTAGAGGCCCCCTCTGTCATGGGGCCTCTCTGACTTAAGGTATTCTCACACAGCACTCTCTTCAAATGTCTGACAATTTTCTAGGTGCTAGAATCCCACATTTATACTTTTCCCACTAGGCTACGGAAGGTTATTTAATGGCCAGCATTAGCTAATAAAGATCCAAAGTCATACATCCTGTAGTCAAGTATCTGGTGACTAGATTAGCCACCAAGAACGAAAAAAGGAAGCACAGCAGAAAGTTACCCCTTTCATCATAAAAGTTTATGAATTAGTAGGAACCCCTGGGTGGTACAGTCAGTATTAAGTGTCTAACTCTTGGTTTTGGCTCAGGTCATGATCTCAAGGTTGTGAGATCAAGCCCCACATCAGGCTCTGTTCTCAGCGAGGAGTCTGCTTAAGACTTTCTCTCCCTCTCCTCCCGCTGCCTCTCCCTCCTGTGCTCACTTGCTTTCTCTTCAATAAATCTTTAAAAAAGTGTATGAATTAGTAATGTTCCATTAAAGCCCTTAAAATAGAGCCCTAAAACTACCTCCCATAAACCTATAGGTTCCAAGTCACTCTACAAAATTCCTCAGCAATTCACTTCTCAAAACTGTGCCAGAAACAGTTTTCAGGATGAATATCAGTAATCTGATGAAATGCAGTGTAGTCAATGGGCCAAAGTTAATCTAAAATTCTTATGTTATCCAACGTTTGGATTTCTTGTTACCTCTATTTCTTTTAGGTCTGGGCCTATTTCTTCTGCCTCACAACTGTACCAACTTCAGTATTACACCTCTACATTGCATCAGACCTTCTTGAAGGCAGCCAAAACCTTACCTGAGCTGAGATGCCAATGAGGAGCAGCCACTTCTGGTACTCATCAGTCCGGTAGTGGATCATCTGGCACCCTGCCAGACTGGCATGTCTATCAAACATCTTCATGGGTTGAGAGTCACCTTCCATGCTCCAGTGGTAGACTGTGGTCTCAGTCACCAGGGCAACAGTGTTTACAGAGACCCATTTCCAGAATATCACCTCTTCTGCCATTGTATGAGACTTCATTTTACTCTTCATCTCAATATTAAAGATTTGAAGTGTCTTCCCAGCTAGTATTTGATGTGATGAAGATTAGAGAAAGATAAATTAAAAATCTAAAAGACAAATTATTACACTCGTAATCTGAATCCTTTTAATATTACTTTAAGTTGTACTACTTATAGGTAATTTGATTAAGAAGGGAACAGAGCTGCCTGAGTGCAATTAACCACACTTTGATGTCTTAATATTGAGAAAAGCATTCTTCCTCAGAAGAATGTAAAAGTGTATGAATAACAATCAGAAATTAGTTCTTTTGAAGCAACTATCAAAAGAATCAATTTTAAATTGGTATCTTCTAGTTTTAAAATACTTTCCTGGGTAAGTTAGCAAAAACAAGACATTCTTTCTTTGTCTGGTGCCTCCAACTTCCAGGAAAGAATACCATCATCCCTTCAAATTAAACAACTTCTCCAGAAAACAGGGTCATTTTGTCTTAAATTTTAGACTAGTGATGTCAAACAGAATTTTCTACAACGTTGGAAATGTTTTGCACTTGCACTTCTAGTATGGAAGACCCTAGCTACACATGACTATTAGGTACTTGAAATGTGTCTGCTAAGACACATTTAAGGAAACTGAACTTTTACTTTAATTTAAGTTTAATTAATTTAAATTGAAATAGCTTTCTGCCTGTGGACGCCGCCGAGTAAGCATCGTTAAAGTCTCCCCTCCCACCACCGTCATGTCTAAGTCAGAGTCTCCCAAAGAGCCTGAACAGCTGCGGAAGCTCTTCATCGGAGGTCTGAGCTTTGAAACAACCGATGAGAGTCTGAGGAGCCATTTTGAGCAATGGGGAACACTTACGGACTGTGTGGTAATGAGAGATCCGAACACCAAGCGCTCCAGAGGCTTTGGGTTTGTCACCTATGCCACTGTGGAGGAGGTGGATGCAGCCATGAATGCAAGGCCACACAAGGTGGATGGAAGAGTTGTGGAACCAAAGAGGGCTGTCTCAAGAGAAGATTCTCAAAGACCTGGTGCCCACTTAACTGTGAAAAAGATTTTTGTTGGTGGCATTAAAGAAGACACTGAAGAACATCATCTAAGAGATTATTTCGAACAGTATGGGAAAATCGAAGTGATTGAGATCATGACTGACCGAGGCAGTGGCAAAAAGAGGGGTTTTGCTTTTGTAACATTTGATGACCATGATTCTGTAGACAAGATTGTCATTCAAAAATACCATACTGTGAATGGCCACAACTGTGAAGTAAGGAAAGCGCTCTCTAAGCAAGAGATGGCTAGTGCTTCATCCAGCCAAAGAGGTCGAAGTGGTTCTGGAAACTTTGGTGGTGGTCGTGGAGGTGGTTTTGGTGGGAATGACAACTTTGGTCGCGGAGGAAACTTCAGTGGTCGAGGTGGCTTTGGTGGCAGTCGAGGTGGTGGTGGATATGGTGGCAGTGGGGATGGCTATAACGGATTTGGTAATGATGGAAGCAACTTTGGAGGTGGTGGAAGCTATAATGATTTTGGCAATTACAACAATCAATCCTCAAATTTTGGACCCATGAAAGGAGGCAATTTTGGAGGCAGAAGCTCTGGCCCTTATGGTGGTGGAGGCCAATACTTCGCCAAACCACGAAACCAAGGTGGCTATGGTGGTTCCAGCAGCAGCAGCAGCTATGGCAGTGGCAGAAGGTTTTAATTACTGCCAGGAAACAAAGCTTAGCAGGAGAGGAGAGCCAGAGAAGTGACAGGGAAGCTACAGGTTACAACAGATTTGTGAACTCAGCCAAGCACAGTGGTGGCAGGGCCTAGCTGCTACAAAGAAGACATGTTTTAGACAATACTCATGTGTATGGGCAAAAAAACTCGAGGACTGTATTTGTGACTAATTGTATAACAGGTTATTTTAGTTTCTGTTCTGTGGAAAGTATAAAGCATTCCAACAAAGGGTTTTAATGTAGATTTTTTTTTTTTTTGCACCCATGCTGTTGATTGCTAAATGTAATAGTCTGATCATGACGCTGAATAAATGTGTCTTTTAAAAAAAAAAAATTTAAATTGAAATAGCTTCACATGGCTAGCATCCAATGGGGCAGCTAGGTTCTAGAAAAAGACTTTAGCATCCATCCTCTGGCAAGAGACTCCTGTTGTTTCCACCTCTGATAAAAAGCTAAGTTCTGATCTTTGTATCTATGCAAAACTCAGAGCTAACATGAAATACTGCTTCCTCCCAAATCAGGACCAACACAAGGATTACTTCTCTGACCACTTCTACCTGGCACTGTATTGGATATCCTAGCTACTGTAATAACACGAGAAAAGTGAAAGGCATAAAGATGAAGGAGGAAATAAAACCGCCTTTATTCACAAACAACTTTTACAAAGAAAATCCTAAGGAATTTACAAATCTACAAAGCCATTATCAGAACGAATAGGCGACTATTAACAATACTGCAGGGTATGAGGTCAATATACAAAAATACCAATTGAATTCCCAGATGCCAGCAGCAAACAATTTGGAAATAAAATTTTTAAAAGAACTGTAATATCACTAAAAGGAAAACAAAGTCCCTGCCAACCAAGAATCCTATATCCAGCAAATCTGTCTTTCAAATACGAGGGAGAAATCAAGACATTCTAAGATAAAGAGAAGCTAAGGGAGTTTGTAACCACAGCACTAAAGGAAGTCCTGCAGATTGAAATGAAAAAACATTATATAGTAATTTAAAGCCATATGAAGAAATAAAGATCCCAATAAAGGTAAATATGTGGGTGATTATAAAAACTTGTACTTTTGTAACTTTGGCTTATAACTCTACTTTTTGTTTTCAACATGATTTAATAGACTAAAACATTACAAAAATCACTGAGTAGGCTAAAATCTAGTATTATAACTGGTTTGTAACTACACTTTTGGTTTTCTATATAACTCAAGAAATGAATGCATTAGAAAAAATTAATGTATGCTTTTGGACAAATTATGTATAAAGATGTAATTCTGTGACAGTAACAATAAAAGAGGTGGGAATGGAGATGTAGAAGTACAGACTTTTTGTATATTATTGATGTTAAACTGGCAAAATTTCAAATTAAACTGTTACAACTTCAGGATGTTAAACACAGTCCCCACAGCAAACAAACAAACAAACAAAAAACAGCTATAGAATGTACACAAAAGAAACAAGAAGAAATTTAAATGTTTTCACTGAAAAAAAAAATCAACTAAACATAAGCAAAGATAGTAATACAGAAAATGAAGGACAAAAAAGCATAAACTATATGAAAAACAAATAGTGAAATGATAGAAGTCCTTCCTCATCATTAAGACATTAACTGTAAATGGATCAAAAGACACAGACAGGCAGAACAGGTATAAAAACATGATCCAACTATATGCTGTCTACAAAGACTCACTTTAGATCCAAAGACACAAAGAGGTCAAAATGAAAGGATGAAAAAAGATAATTCTCCGTAAATTGTAATCAAAAGAGAGCAGGGATGGTTAATGTCAGACAAAATAAACTTTGAATCAAAGAAGATTGCAAGCAACAAAGAAATACATCATGCTAAGTGAAATAATCCAATCATAAAAAACCAAATACTGCATGATTCTACATATATTAGGTAGGTAGACTAGCCAAAATCATAGAGACAGAAAGTAGAATGGTGGTTCTAGGGACTGGAAGAGGAAGGAATGAGCAGTTACTGTTTAATGAGTACAGTGTTCCAGTTTTGCAAAAGGAAAATAGTTCTGATCTTAATGGGTGTACAACAATATGAATGTATTTAATACCACTGAACTATACACTAAAAAATAGTTAAGATAATAAATTTCATTATATTTAGCCACAACTCTTTTTTTTAAAAAACATTTTATTTACTTATTTGACAGACAGAGATCACAAGTAGGCAGAGAGGCAGGCAGAGAGAGAGGAGGAAGCAGGCTCCCTGCTGAGCATAGAGTCCGATGTGGGGCTCGATCCCAGGACCCTGAGATCATGACCTGAGCCAAAGGTAGAGGCTTTAACCCACCGAGCCACCCAGGCATCCCACAACTCTTTTTTTTTTTTTTAAGATTTTATTTATTTATTTGACAGAGAGAGAGAGAGAGATCACAAGCAGGCAGAGAGGCAGGCAGAGAGAGAGGGGAAATCAGGCTTCCCGTTGAGCAGACAGCCCAATGCAGGGCTTGATCCCAAGACCCTGAGATCATGACCTGAGCCCAAAGCAGAGGCTTTAACCCACTGAGCCACCTAGGCGCCCCATCAACAACACAACAACACACCTCTAAATAACTCATGGGTCAAAGAATAAATTACAAAGAAAATTAGAAAATATGTTGAAATGAATGAAATAAAAAGCACAACATATAAATTTTGGGGTTGCAGCTAAGGCAGTACGTAAAGAAAAATACATAATCTTAAACGTCAAGATCAGAAAAGAGTATCTCAAATCAATAAACTACAAAAAGAACAAACTAAACCCAATGCAACAAAAAATAAAAATTAAGAGTAGAACAAAAATCAAGGAAAGAAAACAGATAAATAATAAAAGAAAATCAATAAAACAAAAAGTTGGCTTTTCACAACAATCAAGAAAATGGGATGCTTGGGAGGCTCAGTTAAGTGCCTGCCTTTAGGTCAGGTCATGATCCCAGCACCCTGGGACTGAGTCCTGCACTGGTCTCCTTACTCAGTGAGGAGCCTGCTTCTCCCTCTGCCTACTGCTTCCCCTGCTTGTACTCTCTCTGACAAATAAATAAAATCTTAAAAATAAATAAATAAAAGGGCGCCTGGGTGGCTCAGTGGGTTAAAAACTCTGCCTTCAGCTCAGGTCATGGTCTCAGGGTCCTGGGATCGAGGCCCTCATCGGGCTCTCTGCTCAGCAGGGAGCTTTCTTCCCCCTCTCTCTCTGCCTGCCTCTCTGCCTACTTGTGATCTCTCTCTGTCAAATGAATAAATAAAATCTTTTAAAATAAATAAATAAACAAAATTTAAAAAAAACTATTTTGAAAAATACGAAGTTGAATTATCAATACTATCTGGTTTCAAACTTACCATAAAGCCACGGTCATCAAGTAATGGCACAAGGCTGGGCATATGGATCAATGAAATAGAAATGAGAGCCCAGAAATAGATCTTTCTATTCATGGTCAATTGACTTCTATCAAAGATGCCTAGATAATTCATTTGGGAAGAACAGTGTTTTCAACAAATGGTTCTGGGTGGGACAACTGAATGCCCTTATTCCACCAAAAAAGAAGGGAGGGGAAAAGGAAGGAGGCAGCGACAGAGGTGACAAGGAAGAAGAAGAAGTCAAAGAGGAAGGAGATGAGGAAGAAGAGGAAGAAGCAGCAGTAGCAGCAGCAGCTTACCACACACCATACACAAAAATTAACTCAAAACAGACTATGGACCTAAATGCAAGAATTAAAACTAAAAAACCACTAGAAGAAAAAATAGAAAATCATGATCTTGGGTTAGGCTAAACACTCACAAGTAGGACTCCAAAATCAAGATCCATTAAAGAAAAAACCTGGTAAACTGCAGTTTATCAAATTTAAACTTTTTTCCTTAAAAGATACACTAGGAAAATAAAAAAATAAGACAAAAATTGGGAGAAAATATGTAGATCACATAGTTGGTAATTTATATCCAGAATATATAAAGAACCCTCAACATTCAATAAGACAAATAAGCCAGCTAAGAAATGGACAAAAGATTTAAACAGACATTTCTCTAACAAGATACATGAGTGGCTGGGGCGCCTGGGTGGCTCAGTGGGTTAAAGCCTTTGCCGTCGGCTCAGGTCATGGTCTCAGGGTCATGGGATCGAGCCCCGCATTGGGCTCTCTGCTCCGCGGGGAGCCTGCTTCCTCCTCTCTCTCTGCCTGTCTCTGCCTACTTGTGATCTCTGTCTGTCAAATAAATAAATAAAATCTTTTTTTTAATTTAAAGATTTTATTTATTTGACAGAGAGAGAGATCACAAATAGGCAGAGAGACAGACAGAGAGAGAGATGAGGAGAAGCAGGCTCTCTGCTCAGCAGGGAGCCCCATGCGGGACTCGATCCCAGGCCCCTGGGATCATGACCTGAGCCAAAGGCAGAGGCTCAACCTACTGGGCCACCCAGGCGCCCCTAAATAAATAAAATCTTAAAAAAAAAAAAAAGATACATGAGTGGCTAAAAAAGTAAAGTAAAAAAGATATACAAATGGAACTGCTATAATAAAAAAAGACAATATCAGTATCAAGTTTGCATATATGTTTAAAAAAACTAGAATGCGGGCGCCTGGGTGGCTCAGTGGGTTAACTGCTGCCTTGGGCTGGGGTCATGATCTCAGGGTCCTGGGATCGAGTCCCGCATCGGGCTCTCTGCTCGGCGGGGAGCCTGCTTCCTCCTCTCTCTCTCTCTCTGCCTGCCTCTCTGCCTACTTGTGATGTCTCCCTGTCAAATAAATAAATAATCTTAAAAAAAAAAACAACAACAAAACTAGAATGCTCATACCTTGTTGGCAAGAATGTAAAATGGTAGTCATTCTGGAAAATAGTTTGGTGGTATCTTTAAAAAGCTAAAAAAAAAAAAATTATCATATGATCCAACAATTCCACTCCGAGGCATTTACCCAAGAAAAATGGAAATATACATCCACACAAAGACTTGAAGGC
The DNA here is from genome assembly GCF_964662115.1 of Mustela nivalis. Classification (NCBI taxonomy): domain Eukaryota; kingdom Metazoa; phylum Chordata; class Mammalia; order Carnivora; family Mustelidae; genus Mustela; species Mustela nivalis. The sequence goes on along the minus strand of NC_139033.1, from coordinate 81,342,132 downwards.
AAGTATGCATAGCAGCAATATCCTTAATGGCCAAAAACTGGTACCAATCCAAATGGTACCTGGTAAATTGGTAAACAGAGAAACAAAATGTGATATATCCATGGAATAGTGGAGTACAGGAATCTTACTCACACATAAAAAAAGAACTAACTACTGATTTAAGCTACAGTGTGGATGAACCTCAAACATACTATGCTAACTGAAGGAAGCCAGGTATAAAAGACTGTATGTTGTAAGATTTATTTGAAGTGTCCAGAAATGGCAAATCTATAAAGCCAGAAAACAGATCAATAGCTGCCTAGGGCTGAGGGAGGAAGTGGAAAATGACTGCAAAGAGGAATAAAGGAACTTTTGAGGGTAGTAGAAATGTTCTAAAACCAGAACATGGTGGTGGTTCCATAGCTCAATAAATTTACTAAAAACATTGAACTCTACGCTTAGAGTAAGTGAATTTTATGGCATTTAAATGGCATTTTATGGCATTATACCTGAATAAAATGGTTAAGAAAGAAAAAAACTAGACTAGAAGTTCAACTGTAGGATGGGAGTACCTTTTAGTTTCAAATAGCCTGGGATCACAGAGGAAATTTCCTCTAGTTCGAAAACTTGTCAAGCTCTCCTTAGACTGGTTAAAAAGAACTTGTTTTACATGATGTGCCAAATATTTAGCATCACAAAGAATAAAACAAAACAAGAAAACCCTACCAAATCTCCTTTGGGAATCAATCTGCGGTCAGATTCCAGTTGCCAGGGTAAAGAATGTGCTACCACAAGGGGGCTCCATCTCACCACCTCTCCCCTCCCTAATTGCTAGGCTGGCACTATTATTATAAGCCTTTATGCAATCTACCACTAAAAATTAAGGGGGAAAGGTAGAGTTTGCAAAAGAAACACATATGACTACTCAAAGTGCTACGATTCATAATAAAAGTAAAAAATATACTTGGACCAGTAATGCAAGTAGTCAGTCAACTTTTTCTATTTAGGGATATATAGGATCTTTGACTTGTAACTGTTTTTACCACTCTTTAAAAATATAAAAACTGGGGCGCCTGGCTGGCTCAGTCATTAAGCATCTGCTTTTGGCTTGGGTCATGATCCCGAGGTCCTGGGACCAAGCCCCACATCAGGCTCTCAGCAGAGAGTCTCCTTCTCTCTCTCCCACATCCCCTGCTTGTGTTCCCTCTCTCATTGTCTGTCTCTCTCTAGCAAATAAATAGATAAAATCTTCTAAAAATAAATAAATAAAAATATAAAAACCATTCTTATTTGGGACTGTACAAAACCGAACAGTTTACTGATCCCTCACTTAGAGTATTAATGTTCCATTAGGATGATGAGCAACTGCTGATGAATTCTAACCCCCACCCCCTACTGCTTCCTGATCTTTAGTCAAGGGTAAAATTGTATCTCTGGTTTTAAAATGTTCACCACAAAAGCACCAGTAGAGACAGTTTGAAGAGAGACTGGGGTGAGTGAATCTGCTCTAAGTTTCTCCAGAAGGATGGGCAGTGATATGGGCTGAGCATCTCAGGAGCTCTCAGCGAAATAAAAGGACAAACTGTGGAGGCAGACCTTTTTTAAAAAGAGGTCCTTCTCATCACGAGCCCCTTTCCAATCACAAGACATCACCAGTCAAAATGAAGTCTGTGAGATTCAAGACCAGTCAGTACCTTTGACTTCACTTTCATGCTTTCACACTGGGACCTATGCAGCAGCTAAGTCATATGAAGCAATAAAAGTATAATTAAACGATCTCTGTAATTCAGCCACTGTACAAATACCTTTAAAAAAAACAGTTTTCTTCATTTTGGTCTAGGGTCTTTGAAACACAGTGCTACCCTTGCTCACAATTTATACAAGATCATCCTAATGGCCACAAGATTGCAGTAAAAATAGGATACTTAAAGTTTTATCAATTTGGTTCCACAGTTCACACTTCCTCATGCAAAAGAAAACAGCACTCAATTACTATAGCTGAAAAAATTTCATATGAACACCGAGAATGGAAAAAAATAGGAGCAGCCCCTGGTTCTCACATCCAGGACATGTTGCTCTCCTAGTGAACATAAACCATCTCAGAGAACACCAACTTCAGACAAGTCCCTTTAAGACCATGATAAAGTGAGACAAAACAATTTTACCAACTACAGACAAAAACAGGTAAATGTCACTTCAGAATTTTACTAAGTACAGACAAAAACAAGGTAAATGTGCAACGCACAAAATACCAAACAGCCCCTCTCATGGCTACTACTTCTTTAACCAATGCCAACTTTATCTTCACTCTATGCCCTTCCTTATAGCTAAGATTCATTGAGATAACCTAAGTATAAAATTAGTCCCACTTTCTTTTTTTTTTTTAAGATTTTATTTATTTATTTGACAGAGAGAAATCACAAGTAGATGGAGAGGCAGGCAGAGAGAGAGAGAGAGGGAAGCAGGCTCCCCGCTGAGCAGGGAGCCCGATGTGGGACTCGATCTCAGGACTCCGAGATCATGACCTGAGCTGAAGGCAGCGGCTCAACCCACTGAGCCACCCAGGCGCCCTAGTCCCACTTTCTAACAGCACCCAATCTACAGCAAACTCGTGTTTCCTTAGACCATCCCCAAATCACCCAATGAAATCCCAAATCCTACAAAAGGTTCTTCTAACACCTTCTAATAATAGTGTGATACGTCCAAGCTCCCCATGGTGTGGTTTTGCCCTTTCTGAAACAAGTAATAAACCCAACTTGTTCAACTTCAGATGTGTTGCCAGTGAGCTTTGGTAGGAGGGGACTGACAGTATTAAATCGTGAGTTCTCTCCATTCCCCTACCACACTTCAAAAACCACCTCCAGGAGATGCACGGTGCACACCAGTAAAGAGAACTGTATCAGAGGACCACGAAGACTAAAATGCTGGCCATCTCTGAGACCCACAGAGAATATACCAAACACCAAATAACATGATAGATAAGATCTCTCAAAAATATTACAAACTAGAAAATACAGAAAAGCCAAAAGAATCATGAAGAATCCATAAAGGTTGGCCATTTTTTTCAACTAAAATTAGTTTATACCATTTACACTACATGTTCAAAAAAATATTTTTTAAAATATTTATTTATTTACTTATTTGACAGAGAGAGAGATCACAAGTAGGTAGCGAGGCAGGCAGACGGGGAGGGGGAAGCAGGCTCCCTGCTGAGCAGAGAGCCAATGTGGGGCTCCATCCCAGGACCCTGAGATCATGGCCCAAGCCAAAGGCAGAGGCTTAACCCACTAAACCACCCAGGCGCCCCCAAAAATATTCTGACAAGAAACAGAGTTGATAGAAGAAAAGATCATTAAAAAAATTTTTTTAAATCAGCTTTTTTTTTTAAATAGAAAGTTCATAACTTCCAGATGTCCATTTACCTACTGAAAGGACAAAGTAGACCCTATTTCTGTAACAAAATAGGAGCACAGGCAAAGCTAATATTCGGCATTTACTAAATTTAGCTCCAGAAAGAACTTTCACTTTTCAAGGTAAGTCATAATACACCTTGCATAAAATATTAACAAGTCCAGTATATACACAACCCTTTAAATTTCCCAAATCACGGCAATATGAAAAGATTCTATATTCTCAAATAACTACAAGGTTTCAAGTACCCAATATCCCGAGTTCAAGGAAGCAAAATTCTATTAAACAACAGCTATACTGTTATCGATGAGTTTCACAAGAGACGTAGTACCTTGGCTCATACTCTAGGATGTTTGGAGCACCAGTGTAAAGCAGCCCATCATAAGGTGCAGGGCACCACATGGTCCTCCTGGTGAACATGTGCAGTGTGGGGTTGGCCCTTCCAGATGTAGCAGTCATAAGGATGAGGCCCTGGGCATTTGCTCCCTCCTGTATTTGGCTATACACATGACGTCACAAAAAACTCAGGTGCTCAGGAACCTCTCATTAAATAAGGTATGTAAAACATAGCTTTGGCTAAAACTTTTGGAATTAAGTTTAATATTATTGATGACATTTTCCTGTGAGTTTATTGACAGTTGTCTGCTATTTAAGGTAACAAAGCAGGTAAAGTGAGGCAAAATTCCTTTCTGAAAGTCCCATCAAGCTTACCTTTCAGAGCTATCACCTTAGAGGCTGGATTCATGATGGCACTTTCAGCAGAGATGGGCCGCCTGATAGGCGCCATTGGATCGTTCATGTCAATAATCACTACCTGAGCCTGTTCACCAACCTTCTCTCGGACACATATAAACTTATCAGATTCCATGGTCAGTGTACTGAATCCAATATTGGCTGGATTAATTCCCAGGTTTTGGAGCTAAAGAGAAAAGAAACATTTGATTTAAAAGTAAGTCTCTCCTCTCTGAAACAGATTAAATCTAGCCCATTATTTAGGGAAGTTTAACAGAAGGAAGAGGAAAAGTTAAATAAGAATTTAGAAAAAACTTAACATCAAGTGATTATTCAAGGCAAACACTGACTTGTTTTTCTATACCTTTAGTAAGTACAGGCAATGCATCAACAGCAGGCCATGAATCAACTCTCAAGGATCCTACAATCCCACAGGCTGATGAGAACACACAAGAATAAGAATAAAACCAGGAAGAGGGAAGGATGCCATCAGAGCCAGAGAGAGGAAGATACCAGCTGGGAGGGGGTGGAGAAGCCCACAAAGAATACCTCACAAATAAGGAGAGCCTCAGCAGGAAGAGGGTCTTGGAGAGGTGAAGGCAGGTAAAGAGAGCAGAAAGGAAGAAAACAAAAACTGGTTTCTCCAAAAGCAAGCAGTAACAAAGAACTAGCCAAGAGTTTTTCCTTAAAGCAACCCCACAAATCATAAAGTCTGATTTCTCAGTCAGTTTAAATATTTCTTGGTGAGTCTAAGGTTAATAAAAAAGTCAAAAGGTCTAGTACATTTTAGAAGTAGACAGATTGCTTGAACTCATGTACAACTTAAATCAGGCACCTTTCTCCAAAGACCACTTCACAGAGAGTGCCTGGTTTAAATAAAAACCTATTAATGAGATAAGCTTCAATGAAAAACCCTGGGGAAAACACAGACTCAGGAAATTTCTATCACCCCTATGAAGAACCATACTTATTTCTATAAAATTCTCTTGCCCCCATTTACCTACAAGTATCTTTGTTTCTAAACATTTTTCTGCTCAACTCAAACCCTACTGCTCCTGACTTAACCCTTTAGTAACTGTTACCCTGTGTGAATTTGTATAAAGTTTATGCTAACAACAAAAGATTAGGGGCGACTTGTTAAAAATAACTACCAGCCTTTGGAAGAAGCACAAATGAGACTGTTCATACTGCTAGTATAATTCTTAATCCTATCATATTTTTCCCCCATGAACTCCTCAAAAGCAGGGACTATATCTTAATTGTTTCTTGTGATACAGAGTCTAGCATATACTGAGTATTCCAGCTGCTGAGCAGAACAGGCTGGAGGCCAACAGGTCACCTCATCTGACCTTTCTGCTAACTCAGGAGGCAAGTTATGCCACACACAATTTACACTAATGCAACACAGTTTTTAGATTAAGACATCTTCCCAGAATCACAATCCTGATTAATGATGGGGACAGTTGTGAATAAAGCTTGTGCTCTGAACCACAATACTGAGTTGTTTGAAATTCACATTTTATTTTCACACATCTGAAGTAGCAGCTTAATGCAGTAAATGCAGTGAATGAAAGTTGAGACTTTTTCATAGCAAGTAATTTTCACACATTCATTCCATAAATAAGTACTGAAAACATACTATCTATTAGCCACTAACTAGACTCTGAAAACAGTAAGATACATAAGATACAGTCACACTATTCAGAGCCCACAGACTGTGGAGACTAACCATTACTATTAGGCTAAACTATATGAAGTTGCTGATAAGAGGGCAATGAAAAGTTCCGTTGGGAGCAGAGGTGGGGAGTGGGGAGGAAGGGGAAGTAAACAGCGTGAAGTAAGTTCCCAAGAGACCTACACGGTCTCCTTTATTTTTTATTATGTATTATTGTAAACATTATACTATATAAGCATATAGTAAATTTAGAGAGCACCCAACACCCAACACTGTCAAATCTTTACATATCAGAGCCATACACTTAAGTGGGCCCAGATTTTCTAAATTTTCACTTTATTCTTAGTTTGGGGATCATTTTGAATTAATATGGCAACATTCTGATTTCAACTCCAAATATCAAGAAATATCTATACCCAATCTCTTGAGCACAGTACGTTCTTAAATATTAGTGACTGAGTCCAGCCAAACACAGGACAATCCCACCAAAATAACTTTTACATCCAAAATATCAGATACCGGGGCGCCTGGCTGATCAGTCAGTTGAGCCTCCAACTCCTGATTTCACCTCAGGTCATGATCTCAGGTCGTGGGATCAAGCCCTGCAGTGGGCTCCACGCTCAACAAGGGAAGGGTTCTGCTTTGGATTCTCCCTCTTGCTCTCCCCACTGTGCATGCATGCCTCTCTCTCTCTCTGTATATATATAAATAAATCATAAATTAAAAAGTAAAAAAATAAAATATCAAATACCACTAAGCTTTACTCCATATGCAGAAACAGAATTCCAAAGAAGTGGTGTACTCAAAGTAATTTTTTCTCATTAGTTAGAAGCTGTAACTAAGGACTCCTGATTCCTACAATAATTACTCTGAAAGGTAACCTAGATACACATTTAAAACAGTCCATATACGAGTTAAGCAAAAGTACACAAGACACTATCTAATAATCCTTTTCTGTTCTCAAGACCTGCAATTAAATGAATCCAAATTCAAATTTGACACTGGGGAAAACATAAAAAGAAATTACTCATCCAACAGTCCTGTGGTTTCTATATTTAAGGGGTTTAGGGACAGTAGTCTGAATGGGGAGGGTTGCAGCTGTGTTTATACAGGGACGTTGGTGAAAACACCAATTGCCCATATCAAAGAGCCAAAACGTTCCAGTTGCACTGAACATCCCAGGTTTTCATGCCTCTTGTCTTTGAAGATGCTAGTCCTTTCTCCCTCTGTATATGTCTCCTCAGACTCATTCACTGCCTTATCACTGTGCCCAGCACATGGATGTTCAATAATTAATTAGTAAAGAAGTTACAAGTTTTAGGCAGTTAAGAAAATAATTTAAAGTAACATGGGGCGCCTGGGTGGCTCAGTGGGTTAAAGCCTCTGCCTTCAGCTGAGGTCATGATCCCAGGGTTTTGGGATTGAGCCCCACATCAGGCTCTCTGCTTAGCGGGGAGCCTCCTTCCCCCTCTCACTTTCTGCCTGCCTCTCTGCCTACTTGTGATCTCTGTCAAATAAATTTTTTTAAAAATCTTTAAAGTAACTTAAAAATATAGATTTTATATGTTAAACTTATCAGCAAGTTTTTTCCTAGCTTAAAGAGGGAGCTCTGTAAATGAGGACCTATGAAGGTCTTTTCTAGAACTAACCTAAAATTCTAGGACTAGGTTAGTTCAGGGTACTTTAAAAATTACATTTTTATTATGCTTTACAGAACTTCTCTCAAATTACATCAACGTACGTTTTCTGTATTTTAAAACCAATGCATAAGACCCTATATTTATACCTGTTAAATGTCAACTAGTTGGATTCCAGCCTGTCAAGATCTGCTTGGATTCTAATTTTGTCATTGAACTTTGCCAGCCCAGCTCTGCGGCATCCTTCTTTAGCCAGCCGAAAGAGATCGTAATCTCCCCCTGGCATGGAGGCCACCAGCAGGCCTCAGGCAAGAGATGCAAAAGAAGAAAATATAGAACAGACTGAAAGGAATAGATTCAGGGAAACAGCAAGGGAAAGCAAAGAAATATTTATAGGATGGGGTGACTGGTGTCAACAACTACTGCCCCAGAAGGATATTAGTAAGCAGCACTGTTGAATACATGCTGCAATCTATATGTAATCTTCAAAGAAAGATTTTCAAACTCTGTTAAGTTACAAAAGCAAAAGGAGGGGAATTTTATAACAGAATTCTTTTAATCATTTTTTGAAAGATATAATGGTTTTCTTAATAGTAGTTTCATCTGGGAAAAGAGACCTAGTTTTTGAACAGAAAGGTTTAATTTTCTTTTCTTTTTTAAAAAGATTTTATATATTCATCAGAGAGAAAGAGAGAGAGCAAGTGCATAAGCAGGTGGAGCAGTAGGCAGAGGGAGAAGGAGGTTCCCCACTGAGCAAGGAGCCTGATGTGGGACTCCATCCCAGGACCCTGGGATCATGAACTGAGCTGAAGGAAGACGCTTAACCGACTGAGCCACCTAGGCATCCAGAAAAGTTTAATTTCCATTTATATGTTCTATCTGGGGTTATTCTTCCCATGTATATGTATGACTTCAAAGCTTGTTCCACACACACTTTGCCCTAGCTACAGACTTTGCTCAAGAACCTGGTGGAAAGGGACCTTGACTAAGATCCTCCTAGCACAAGGTAACTATTTTAACCCAATAAATTCAAAAAGTACTTGTGTAGTTTGGGGATTTTGAACATTTAAATATGTTCTATGGTGATAACTGATTCTTCTACGGAGGACCTGTCCAAATTCACTTAATATTTGCTCAATTACTATGCCACTGTTGGGATTCTCTTGAAAAGGCTGACCCTTCCACACACCCTGGGTGACTGGGTTGTTACTTTCTTCACTTCATAAATAAGAAAGGCAGAAGGTAAATGGCTGGCCCACTATCTACTTCCAAAACAAGTCCACCCAGGGTAAAATTTAACAGTTTACACAAGACCTTAAAAACATTTTACATGGGTGCACAACAATTTCAGGGCAGAAGGAGCCTAGCATTGTCTTAGTATACCAAAAACCATTTCACAAAATATGATGGCAATGTAATGGTAACATAAACCAAACATGTACTAGGCTGTGAGTACAGCATCTTTTTTTTTTTTTTTTAAGATTTTATTTATTTATTTGACAGAGATCACAAGTAGGCAGAGAGGCAGGCGGGGTGGGGGGCAGGCTGAGCAGAGAGCCCAATGCAGGCTCCATCCCAGGGCCCCAGGATCATGACCTGAGAGGAAGGCAGAGGCTTTAACCCACTGAGCCACCCAGGTGCCACGAATACAGCATCTCTTTTCAGAGTGATTCCCTGGGGCATCTCCAGCAGACACAGGTGCCCATGACTGTTTTCTTTTTTTTTTAAGATTTTATTCATTCATTTGACAAAGAGAGACACAGCAAGAGAGGGAACACAAGCAGGGGGAGTGGAAGAGGGAGGAGCAGACTCCCCATGGAGCAGGGAGCCAGATGCAGGGCTCGACTACTGACCCCCTCATCCTATAATTTACACAGATCCTCTTGGCAGACTCTGTATCTGTTAAAAACATCACCTCAGAGATATGCTACATATCAAAACTTTTAGGGAATGCATTTATATGTTCTCTGTGTCCTGAGCTGTGTCACATTTCAAAACTATTCCTCTTCTGAATCAAGGTCACTGGTTTTTAGCCCTTTAGCTTTTTTCCATTCTCAGCTTAAAAAGCAACAACCTTCAAACTTAGATATCTGAATATAAAAAAGTTCAAATAGTACACTGAAGAAAAATATTTCTGCAGAACTAGTCCTCCACTCAACAGGAGGATGGCAGAATAAGTAAAATTAAATAAATTGCTACAATCTCAAGCTGAAGTGGAAGAATGCTTTATTATAACGCATTAGATATAGAAGTACAGCTTCTGCTCTGGGTACATTCCTGAAAAGATGATTGTAGAATAAAAGTTCCTATACAAAAAAAAAAAAAAAAAAAGTTCCTATACACTAATTTGTTTTTTTTATTTTAAGATTTATTTATCTCGGGGAGGGGCAGAGGAAGGGGGAGAAGGAGGATCCCAAGCAGAACCTCCTGCTGTGCACGAAGTACCCCCCCAACCCTGGGGCTCAATCCCATGACCCCAGATCATGACCCCACCCAAAGTCAAGAGTTGGAGGCCCAACCAACTGAGCCACACAGGTGCCACCTCCCCATATGCTGATTTCTATTTTCCCAGTGACCATTATAAAATGATTGTTTTAACCTTTGGGGAAAATCTGGCCCACGATTTTTCATATGAAACCAACCAAAATTAAAAACAGAAAAAAGATAACTAGATTCACAAAATATAAAGTGATATGGTAGACAAAACAGGCAGGGGTTGTGTGGCAGAAACAAAATGTGAGATAAGTAGGAGTATTCTTAATAAAGTAGACTTACAGTAAACTGCTCACAGGTGAGCTATATGGAGGGCCTAGAATCTACATTACAACTAGTCAGTCATTGATTATACAAACATTTCAATATGGAACTGGTTTCATTCCTTCAAAGATATCAGGGCCCATTATGTACTAGGCAGTGGTAATATAACTGCAGAGAGGAGATCCTGAGATTGCAGTCCAGTAGGGGAAGTGACCAACTATACACCATATGGTTAGGGCCATCATGAGAGAAGCCCCAAAACTCTGGGGGCACACAGGAAGGGCTCCTAATTCTGACATATCAGGGATAGCTTCCTGTCACTTAAGCAGAAGGCTAAGTAGGCCTTGGCTGGGTAATAAGAATGAGGAGAAGAGGGCGCCTGGGTGGCTCAGTCAGTTAAGCATCTGCCTTCAGCTCAGGTCATGAGCCCAGGGTCCTGGGATCAGGTCCCACATCGGGCTCCCTGCTCTGAGGAAAGTCTGCTTCTCCCTTTGCCCCTACCCCCTGCTTCTGTGCACTCTTCCTCTCAAATAAATAAAAGTAAGTGAAATTTTAAAAAGGGGGGGGGAGAATGTTCTGGAAAGAGGCAATAAGCCCACAGTGTTGGGCTCCAGAGAAGGTCCTGAAGGACCAGACGGTGATAAGCAAGAAAGATGAGCAGGTGCTGAATTAGGCAGGGCTTTATAAGGCATTGAGGAGTCTGGCATTTTCATCCTGGAAGCAAAAGGGAAGCATTCACTGATGAACTTTAAGCCTTTGAGAAAATCTCTTTGCCTGTGTGCTAGAGAAGGGAAGGCAAGACTAGAGGTAGATGACCAGAGACAAAGTTAGTGCAGCCATTTAGGTGAGCAATGTTGTCATAGTCCAGGGTCATAGTTCAGGGTCATGTCCAAGCTAAGAGTAGCAGAATAATGCCCAAAATACATAGGAGAAAGAACCAACAGGTTAGGGAGAAGTCATGGCTGTCTCCTAGGTTCTTGGCTGGAAACTGGAGAAGATACACATTTGGAGAGAAAGAAGAACCCTATTTTGGAACATGATGTGTTGTTTGAAGAACGTATGGACCATCCAATGGCCTTCTGCAGGGGCCAGCTGTCATAGTGGCAGTAACAACTGACAAGAATAGAGCATTTTGTTATGTACTAGACACTGTCCCACATCTTACATTTATCACATTTATTAACTCAAAATGTCACAATAGCTCTATGAAGTAAAAACTATACCCTTTATCTCTCTATTATAGATATAGAGATGGACACACAAAAACGTTACAAAAATTGCCCAAATTCACTTGGCCAGTAAGTGCCCAAGCCCAGAGTCAAACCCTTCCATTTGTACTCAGTCTGTGCTCTTAACCAGGGCCTACTATTGTCTCCCCTACATATACCTATGAGGCTCAGCAAAAATATGCAGCCTGCCTGGGAACACTGAGCATATGGGAATACATACAAACCACCCAGTAGAGCATACAAAATGAAAAGACAGAAGAGCTCAAGACAAACCCCAGGCTTATTCCCAAGAGGAGCCCACAAAGGAAACTGGGATGTGAGCAGAGAGATAGGAGAAACCCTGGGAAACTGTGGTATGACCAAAAGCAACAGAGAAAGGGTTATGAGGAGGCAGTAAAGTACGGTGTCAACTATAGAAGATGTTTTGGAGTTTGAATTCTTTTTCTTTCTTTCTTTTTTTTTTTTTTTTTTGGAGCAGGGGCCAGCAAATTACAGACTCTGTATAGCCCAACTAAAAGTGAGTTTTATACTTTTTACAAATTTTTAAAAAGAGGGAGTGGGAGACTATGTTTCAAGAGACAATACATGGCTCTCAAAGGCCTAACCTATATACTAACTGGTCTTTACAAAAAAGTCTATATGACAACTTGACAACTTGTAAACTTGGCAAGAAAAGATGCACAGGAACAGTGGGGGCAAAAACCAGACTGCAGGTTACTAAGGAATATAAGAGAAGTGATGGAGGGATAAGGTAATTCTTTCATGATGTCTAGCTGTAAGATAAGAGCTTCAAGGGAACGGGAGAGGGAGAAGTTTGTGTAAAGACAGAAGAGATATGAGCATGGTTAAACACAAACATGGAAGAAGACACCAAGAGGGAATGGATGAAAACACGGGAAAGAGAAGGCCTTGTTAAAAGAGGGAAGGAGGTGGGATCCGGAACACACACAAGGGGGAAAAAAAAACAAAAAACACCCACTTTTGAGATAACAGGAAGGCAGAAAAGGGCAACTGCAGACAAGTTTGTAAGGCTGCAGGCATGAAGGTGAGAAATATCCTAGCTTATGGCTTCTGCTTCTCCAATCATCTGTTGCCAACAACAGGGAACGGCAGGATTAGGGATTTAAAAAACAAGCGGAAATTTTGAAATGTCTGCAGCTAAGGGAGAGTGTACAGACTAGAAAAATGAGTACAGAGAAATCTCAACAGCTGGTTAATGCTGGAGACCACAAACCACATTTACATGGCCTATATGTTAACAAGTCATAAGTATTTTCCAGATAATAGAATATATTTTTTTAAGACATTATGAACTTCCATAGGAATTTAAAATGTCTTACTGCTTCCTTGCCTTCTGAAGAGAACATATTTAGTGGCTAAAGCACAGGCTTTGGAGTTAGTGATCAGAGTTAGAACCCAAGCTGTCACTTACTAGTTGTGTAATTTTACCTTTATTGCTCACTCTCTCTGTGCCTTAGTTATTTATAACTCTGTGCCTCAGTTACGATAAAGACTAAATTAAATGAGATTTATAAAATACATAGCATAGTGATTAGCAAGAGAAAGGACTCAATAAAATGGATCACATTATTGTGTTGTTCTAATTAGCAGCAGCAGTAGTATTTTCCTATTTCACATTACTGTCAAGAGATGGGTGTTCAGGAGACTGCTACCTCCACCAAGCACAGCTCTATCACTAAGGGACCACAGAAGAATACTCGAGGGATCGAGTTTCCAATCTGCATAATAAGAGGATCTGACCCGTCACTATACTCCCAGGGCCTCTCCCATCTGGATATAGAGTTAGAAGTGTTCTGTGCTATGGGGGAAAAAAAAGATATTCCAATCCACAACATTCCTTGCAATCCTGCAGTGTAGTTACAATGACCTGAGTCTGATTCCGGCTCTTACTTGCTGAATGACTGGACAACTTATTTAATGTCTCTGTGCCCCGGTTTCCTCACCCAGAAAACGGGGGAAATCATATGGATCTTATGGGATTGTGATGATTTTTTCTTAAAGGAGGCTCCATACCCAGCGTGGAGACCACAGGGGGTGGGAGGGGGGGGCGCTCCAACTCAAAACTGAGATCCAGACCTGAGCGGAGATCAAGAGTCAAAGGTTTAACGGACTTAGGCACCCAGGCGCCCCAGAACTGTGATGATTTAACAAAAGCACAGAACCAATGGCAACTATATACCTACGCCACCTCCTCACTTGTAAAATGAGAATCGTTATCACCCTTCACAGGTGTGACACATGCGTGTGATGTGAGTGAAGCACTGTACATCGTGCCAGGACACAACCCCCAGTCAAACACAAACAACCAATCTTTATTTCCCTGAAGCACAACTCTGTTAGGAGAGTTGGAGATAGAACAAACTGGGACCTCATTAAAAAGCTAAACTTTGGGGAGTGGGTGTTACTGCATTGAAAGGGTCTTATTAAAACACACCATGATCCCTCTCGCTCTTTGGTCAAAGGATTTGACGATCCTTCCTCCCACGAAACCACTCCAGTGACTTCGGAAGCCAACAGACACAAACTCAGATGTAAGAATCGAGAGACGCAAAAGGGAAATGAGACTCAGATTTAGATTTCAGAGTTGTAAAGCTTGCGAGTGGAATCCGAGCGCGCCGCTCGTCAGTCTGGTTCCAGCTCCCAAAAGCACTGAAAGACATTTCGGGACATCTTCAGTTTCCGTCACCAGGCGCTCTTAGCATGCCACCGAGATCTGAGCCGTCCGAGAAGGATCACCGTCGCTACTGGATAACGGGTTTCAGCGATCAGCACACCTGGCGGGGCGGCACGTGCGGGCCACCGCGCCCTCCCACTACACCGACCGGCGCGCCTAGACACCAGCCCGCCCACCCAGGCCGGCCCGGGTATGTGCGCCCCGCCGCGTCCACTGGAGTCGGGGTCCAGGGCCAGGAGCCGGAGGTCCCGCCGGCCGGCCAGTCAGCGGCTCCCGCCCGGTCTCCCGGGAGGCGGGGCGGCGGGGGGCGCGGCTGACAGGACTAAGCGAGCGACCCGCCCTGTAGCCGTCCGGGTCTCGGTGCCGGAGCCCTGATCTCACCTGGAAGTGCTCCTGGAAACGGATGGGGAGGATCTGCGCCATGGTGGGTGCGGGGCCGAGGCGGCAGCGGAGACCGAGGCTGTGGTGGCCGTGGCGGCAGCTCCCCTCACGCGGGCGGACGGGCGGCGGCAGCAGCGGTGGTGGCGGCGCCGGCCGCGCAGGCGCACTGCTCCGGGCCCCGTCCCGCACGCGTTCTCTCTCGCCGCACCAACCCTGCGCGGGATCCCTCCGCCCCTCCGCCTGAGGGTCCGCGAAAAGTAGTCCCGCGCGTAGCCGCACTTCCGGCACCCGGGAGCTGGAATCAGTCTGCGCTGCCCTGGGGACGTATCCCGGGCAGGCGTGCGCGGGAAGGTGGCGGGCTCCCGGGCTAAACCCCAGCCTGTGCTCCGGGCAGGTGTGCAAGGGAAGGGAAGGGGGGTTCCGGGCCAGATCCCTAGCCAGTGAATGGGGCAGGTGTACGAACGCGTCGGGGGCTGCTCCCCGCGGATACTCGGGTCCAGTGTACGCGGGAAGATGGACCGAGTCTCTGGCCGCCGCGCTCAGGACAAGTGTGCGCGGACCGGGACTAGGCGTGGGCTGTCCTCAGCAAGTTTCCTGGGGAATAGGGTTTTCAGAAGAGGTAAATCAAGTTCTCGGACTGCCCTTGTCTAGAGGCTTGCATGTGTTGGGGGTAGCGGGCAGTGGGGGAAGTTCTACCTCAAACTCTGGGCAGTTTGAGGGACAAACAAAAGGGACATTCTTTTTCAGTCAGGCACAGATGTGCCAAAACAGTGAAAGGAGTGCGGGAAGTATGTGCGCAGATAAGTGTCTGCACGAGGCTCAGCCCTCTTGTAGGGAGCATCTTTCCTGGCTCATGCAAATTGTATAGAGTGTGCTATATCAGAACATCAGGCCGAAGAGCCTGCAAAGATCACATCTAGCAGCAGATGACTAACGAGGGGCCACGGAGGGTCACCTGGATTGACTGTGGTCTCACAATAGTGGGAGCAGTTCCGGATGGAGAGCCCACACCTGCTTTGCCCAGCGGTCAGTTGTTTTCTGAGGCACCATTTGAAGATGTGTTTTGCATGCAGATGGCTCAGCTGCATAAAAGAGGTTTGTCAGGGAAGGGAAAGCCTTTGGCATTCTATGTAAGCGTTCCCACAGTGTAATCGATACCCTGTATGCTTCCCTTTGCTCACTGATAATTTTAAGAAATTAATAGTCCACCGTGAATAACACAGTGATTGTGCAATTATTTGCACAGTAGCTTCACAATCTAGTATCATCCAAAAATATGTTAAAGAAGAAAGTCTGCCCTCTTTTCAAATGAAATCACTTTTTCAGTGTTAGCCAAGAACCTTTCGCAGAGTGCCCTTTCAACATCTGGGTAGCCTCACCATCTAACAATAGATCTGGCTTCTGCTGTGGGTAGTACCACCCAAATCTCTCCATTTTGGCAGTTATGCCTGTGACTCCCAAGTACACTTCACACCAAACATGTAAATCCTTTCGTATTAATTCTTATCACACCCTAAATTACCATTCCCCCCCCACACACAAAGAGGGGCCTTTTGAGGGGTCAAAACTAAAAATTTACATCCTAGAAGAAAGAATTTCAAGAAAATTGTGGTTAAGCAAAATGATAGGATTCTTAATAAGTCCAGACCTCGCTGTGTGTCTGTACTTGTAAAGGAAATGAACGTTCTGATTTGAGAAGGATTCTAGTATTGACCACTGGTCAGTGACCTGCATACATATATTTACAAATTTATATATTCTATATACTTTTTGTATATGCATTGTGTACCTATTAGCAGGTCAAAAACTTGGATAAAGCTGTGGCATAGCAGTGTGAGGAAGGCAATTTGGTGATACTTATGCATTTTCTCTTCTGCCTAGGGTATCTACTCTGCAGTTGTTCTTGCAGACCATCCTACAAATAAAATTCCAAGGGAAATTAGCAACTCATGGTAAAAATAGATAAATAGATAGACAGATAGATAGCCAGCCACATGACCACTCAGGGAAACAAGCCACCACAAGAAGCAACCAGGAAGACCAAGAAGCAGATACAGACTCACAAAGGTTGAGAAAATGAGATTATTACAAACAACTTATAAATTCCTATATTTAAGAGAGTTAAGCAACAGCTTAAAAATACATGTGGGAAAATACATGCAGGAAACCTGAAAATTTAAAGAATAACCCTAACAGGTTTTTGAAAAAGAACCAAATGGAAATTCTAGAAGTGCAAAATGTAATAAGAGTACATACAGTAAAGCTTTGGCACAACATTGTAAGTGGGCTTGAAGTGATCTAATCATGCCGTGAGGTAAATAAAATGAGAATAGAAGGAGGACAGGGGTGGAAACTATCAGTGAGGAACCAGTCAGGAGACAGACATCGCACTAGTTATTTGAACAAAGGGAATTTAATTTAAAAAAATAGTTAACGTGAAATTACGTTACTAACCAAATAGCTGGAAGGGTAAAACAAGAACCCAAGTTATCATGGAGGTATAAGTGCAGGAATTAGCTACCATTCATAGAGCTCATGGATAAATAGGACCTGAAAATATTCCAGCTTCGAGGAAGGCCTCTGGGGAGAGGGATTGATTGCCCAGCTAGGGCCATGGTCTCTAAGCCTAGAGGAGGGGTCTACATAGGACTTGTATGTACACTGCTAGGGAGGGGCAGTGGAGCTGGCAGCCAGAGTTCTGAGAAGGAGGTGCTCTTCTGTGGGAAGAATCTGCTGAGTTGAGGTAGTGCTCACAGGAACAAATTCTGTAGTCACTCTCCCGTGTCCTTCGGAGCAGAGTCTAATGGAGAATCTGCCAGCACAGAAATACTTGTTTCCAGAGTCAGCCCTTGCACCACAAGGCAGTTTATATAAGGAGAAGGGAAGATAGAGCTGAAAGACAAAACTTAATAGCTGCTACAGAAAACCTCTTATATCCAAATTAAAATTCCCATGTGGCTTTCAGATAAGTGAAATTAAAAAGCCCATGGAGGATTTCTGTTTCCAGAAAGCATCAGAGAGCTAACAAGGGAATGAATAATGATGAAGCCAATATCCAAGAGAAAAAGGAAATGAGAGGTTGGCCTGGCATTCAAGATGCTTTTTCCTGAGAGGCATCTGCCAAGTCCAGAGGAAGGGCTAAGAAGGTAGGACTCCAACATTATTTTTATCACACTCATGCCCTAGGTAGACAAAGTTTAAGTCTGGGAACCACCAAGGAGTTACCCTAATGTATTGTTTGGGTACCACAAATTGTTTGGGATACAAGTCAAATCATTTCAGTCCTTGCCAGCAGCAAACATAAATTCTCTAGGGAGAGAGTTAACTTCATGATGGGCCTCACATCGTTTCTACCATTGTTTGTATGCAGTTGTTATGCTCAATCAAACATAGGCATCCAAGGAGAGAAGGTAAATGATTGCAAAACAAGATAAATAACAGAAAAAAAAACCCACCCCACGTCTATAGAGAATTGAGGTAATGCCGTTTTCCCAAAGACTTTTCAAGGGCTATGCTTAATATGGTTAAAAGAATTAAAGACAAGATTGAGAATTTTATAAGACCTGGGAATTATAAAGAAAGAACCAAGTGGAAATCCTATAACTGAAAAGTATAATAAGTAAAAAATTCGATGGATAGTGTTTGTTAGCAAGTTATATGTAGCTGAAAAGAGGAAACCAATAAAGCTAGAGCTAGGTCAGAGGAATATTTCCAAATTAAAGCACAGACAGAATAGGGTAGAAAACACAGAATATAGATAAATATAGAGGATACAGTACCAAGGCTAACATACATGTAACTGAAATCCTTGAAGTGGAGAGGATGAGGCAGAAGCAATGCCTGAAGAAATAATGGCTTAGAGTTTTTTTTTTAAATTACTGCAATGGATCAAGCCTCAAGTTCCAGAAGCATTACAGACTTAAATCAGAATTCGTAAAAAGCAAATCACACTTAGGCATGTCAGACTAAAAATGGCTGAAAATTTAAAAAACAAAAAAACCTTAAAACCAGCCAGAGTGAATAGACTTTCTAAGGAGCAGTAATTAAGCTCAGAACTGACTTCTTAAACAGTAGAAACCAGAATACAGAAGAATCATACTTTCAAAGTGTGTGTGGGGGGGAAAGCCTGCTAACCTAGTTTTATATTTGGGGGGAGGGGGAATCCCTTAGGAATGTAAGGGAAATTATATTTGCAGACAAGTGAGGTCTAGGGAAATTCATTATTACCAGTAGACCCCAACCAAAAGCAGTACTAGATTGTCTTCAGGAAAAAAGAAATTATCTAAAATGGTGAATCAGAGATAGCGGAAAATTAAAATTCAAGAAAAATACGTTGGTAAATCTAAATGAAAGTTGACTATATAGCACAAAATAATAATACCTTCTGGGATAAAAAAATATATCAGATTTAAGGGGCGCCTGGGTGGCTCAGTGGGTTAAGCCGCTGCCTTCGGCTCGGGTCATGATCTCAGGGTCCTGGGATCGAGTCCCACATCGGGCTCTCTGCTCAGCAGGGAGCCTGCTTCCCTCTCTCTCTCTCTCTGCCTGCCTCTCCATCTACTTGTGATTTCTCTCTGTCAAATAAATAAATAAAATCTTTAAAAATATATATATCAGATTTAAAATGTATGAGAATCATAGTCTGTAACTCAGGAGTGGAGTGAAGGGATTCAAGGTATCTTCAGACCAAGATCCAAGCGTCATCTGAGAAAAGTATAGAGAGAAGTTAGGTTTGTAGTAGATTGAATGGTTGGTCCCATGCCTTAATTCTTTTTTTTTTTTTTTTAGATTTTTTAAAAAAATTTATTTATTTGACAGACAGAGATCACAAGTAGTCAGAGAGGCAGGCAGAGAGAGAGAGGAGGAAGCAGGCTCCCCGCTGAGCAGAGAGCCCGATGCGGGGCTTGATCCCAGAACCCTGGGACCAGGGCCTGAGCTGAAGGCAGAGGCTTTAACCCACTGAGCCACCCAGGCGCCCCTGTCTTAATTCTTTGCAGTAGGATTCATCCACATCCCTGCCATGGATTTGTCATGAACTAAAGATGCCTCTTCACCCCTTGGTTTCAGACTTGGCTCTGTGACTTTCTTTGGCTGATTGGCCAGCAGAGGTTTAAACATCCTCCGTTGTTACACCTGCAGTCTTATAGTTCTGCTGCAACTAGGAGTATAATATGTCCACAGGAGTCCCAGCCTTTTCAGCTTGAAGATCAGAATGGTGCATGCAGACAAGAGCCAATCCCAATCTGAAGCCTAGATGCAGATTTAGCCCAAATCATCCAAACCCCAACCAACCCACAGACCTAGAGTGAGATGTAATCTTAAAAAAAAAAAAAAAAGTAGGGGCGCCTGGGTGTCTCAGTCATTAAGCATCTGCCTTCAGCTCAGGTCATGATCCCAGGGTGCTGAGATTGAGTATCAGTCTCCCTGCTCCACGGAGAGCCTGCTTCTCCCTCTCCTGCTCTCCTTGCTTGTGTTCCCTCTCTCGCTGTCAAATAAATAAAATCTTTTTTTAAATGAAGTAAATGTGGTTATAAGCATAAGTCACAGAGAGGTTGAGGTTGTTACATTATTGTGGCAATGTGGTAATTACATTATTGTGGTAATATTGATGGATACAGAAATTGGTACCTAGAAATGATGTACTTACATAACAAAACCCAGAAATATATGGCATTGCTTTGGTACCAGGTGATAGGGTAGGAACAAACAGCTTAACAAAGCTGAAAAATTGGAGTTCTGTATTATTAATTGACAAAATTGCTTCTGGTAAATGTTATGGGTTAAATTATGTTCCTCCAAAAGTCATGTTGAAGTCCTAAACTCCAGTGTCTCAGAATGTGTCTGTATTTGAACACAGGGTCTTGAAAAGAGGTGATTAAGTTAGATGATGTTGTATGGGTGGGCCTAATCCAATCTGACTGGACCCTATGAAAAGAGATTAGAAAAAGACACAGAGGGGCGCCTGGGTGGCTCAGTGGGTTAAGCCGCTGCCTTCGGCTCAGGTCGTGATCTCAGGGTCCTGGGATGGAGTCCCGCATCGGGCTCTCTGCTTAGCAGGGAGCCTGCTTCCTCCTCTCTCTCTCTCTGCCTGCCTCTCTGCCTACTTGTGATCTCTCTCTGTCAAATAAATAAAAAACTTAAAAAAAGAAAAAAAAAGAAAAAGAAAAAGACACAGAAATGGCCATCTGAGGACACAGGGAAATGAAGGCCATTCACAAGCCAAGGAGAGTGACCTGAGGAGAAACAACCCTGCTGACAGTGTTTTTGCTTTTTTTTTTTTTTTTCCTTAATGTCTGGCCTCCAGAACTTTGAGAAAATAAATTTCTGATGCCTGAGCCTCCCAGTCTTTGGTACTTTGTTATGACAACCTTAGTAAACTTATAAGTAATTTATGGGAAAGAAAGTGTACCAGTTGGGTAGAACGAATAAGGCAAATGTTGAAAACATGGGCTGGTTGCTTCTGTTTTCACTTGATAGGGTTCTACCACACACACAAAAATGCACTCAGAAGATGACCAATATGTGGGGCACTTGAGTGGCTCAGTTAGTTAAGGGTCTACCTTCAGCTCAGGTCATGGTGTCAGGATCGTGGGATTGAGCTCCACGTTGGGTTCCCTGCTTGGCCAGGAAGCCTCCTTCCCCCATCCTACTGCCCCTTCCCCACACTGGGGCACACTTGTATACTCACTCTCTCTCTCAAATAAGAAAAAAATTTTAAAGAAAATTACCAATTTGCAAGTTGAATTTAGAAGCAATGGCAAGAGTGCAAAAGTTGCAGCATTGGAAGATGAGACTGTTCCTAAACCAAATGTGAGACCATTACCCACACAACCTTAGGAAGAAGTCTGTATCTAAAACTTGGCCAGTAAAGATTAACAAGGCAAGAAACAACAAATGTTGGCAAGGATGTGGAGAAAGGGGAACCCTCTTACACTCTTGGTGGGGATGCAAGCTGGTGCAGCCACTTTGGAAAACAGTGTGGAGATTCCTCAAAAAATTAAAAATAGATCTGCCGTATGACCTGGCAATTACACTATTCGGTATTTACCCCAAAGATACAGATATAGTGAAAAGAGGGGCCATATGTACTCCAATGTTCATAGCAGCAGAGTCCACAATAACCAAATTGTGGAAAGAGCCAAGATGCCCTTCAACAGACGAATGGATAAAGAAGATGTGGGGCATATATGCAATGGATTATTACTCAGCCATCAGAAAGGATGAATACCCAACTTTTTGCATCAACATGGATGGGACTGGAGAAGATTATGCTGAGTGAAATAAGTCAAGCAGAGAAAGCCAATTATCATATGGTTTCACTTACTTGTGGAACATAAGGAATAAAATGGAGGAAAGTAGAAGGAAAGGAAAAGTGAATTGGGGGCAAATTGGAGGTGGAGACAACCATGAGAGACTGTGGACTCTGAAAAACCAACTGAGGGTTTTATTTTTTTAAGAGTTTATTTATTTATTTGACAGAAAGAGCACAAGCAGGGGGAGATGTAGAGGGAGAGGAAGAAGTAGAGCAGGAGAAGCCCCATATGCGGCTCAATCCCAGGACTCTGGGATCATGACCTGAGCCGAAGGCAGTGGCTTAACCAACTGAGCCACCCAGGTGCCCCAAAACTGATGGTTTTAGAGGGGAGGGGGTAGGGGAATGGGTAAGCCTAGTGGTGGGTATTAAGGAGGGCATATATTGCATGGGACATTGGATGCTGTACATAAACAATGAATCTTGAAACACTGCATGAAAAACTAATGGTATATTTTATGATGACTAACATAACACAACAAAAAATAAAATAAAATACAACTTGGCCCGTAAGACATGGACTCAGGGTAAATATCCATTGAAGATGTAGGTGTGACCCACTTTGTTAGGGTGGTACTAAGTAGATCCTTTCAGCTGGATAAGGGTGCTCCTATAAAGGTTAAGAGTATGTTTCTGTAGAAGCCTAATGTGCTCAAAATAAATTCAGAGGCATGTCTTGAAAATAACGTTGGTGTGGTTTTTGGCACATGGAGTTGACTCATGACTTTGGCCCATGGAATCAAATACTTGGAAAGCCCATTGCTAAGCGGTGAATGTTGGTATCTTCCCCCCGACCCCACAACCAAATTCATATGTTGAAACCTTAATCCCAAGATGATGGTATTCAGAGGTAGTTCTTTGGGGATGATTAGGTCATGACGGTGGAACATTCATGAATAGTAAAATCAGTGCTCTTATAAAAGAGGCCTGAGACATCTCCCTTCCCCTTTCTATCTTGTGAGGATGCATGAGAAGCTGGCAGCCTATAACCTGAAAGGGAGCCATCACCAGAACCCAACCATGTTGGATTTCCAGCCTCCAGAATGGTGGGAATAAATTTCTGTTGTTTGTAAGCCACCTAGTCTGTGGTATTCTGTTAGAACAGCCCGAAGGACTAAGACATCCACAAAGATTTTGTGAGTGATATTGGTAAAAGCATCATCACAATAGACTAAAAGACAGTGACTCTGTTTGAGATAAAAAGACTTCTGGGCACTGAACTTTCTGCAGGTTGAGCATGTTGAGAAACCTATCAATCACCATAAAGGTATCTTCTTTGATGTATTCTTCAGAAGTGGCCAAGGAGATTGATGGAAAAGCAACGATCTCCCAGAGAGTGGAGCCAAGAACAGTGGACAATGATGAACTGGGGAACATTCACAAGGACAATTTCCTCCCCACAGGCTAGGGATGCCTGGCAACTTGTGCCCAGAACTTTATAATTACTAAGGGCCAGTGATTTCGGTGTGCCTTTCATTTCTCCACTTTACCACTCCCATTCTTTGCCACTGGGAGTATTTATTGTAATTTTCCTATCCCTTTCCACCACTGTATGTGAGGTGGGGTTGGGACAGGGAGAGGGGGCAAGTAATTTGTATGTTTAGTGTGTACATCTATATCCCAGCTGATACAGATCTTGAAATCTCAGACTTCAAGCCCGATGCTGTGATTAATGGAGGTTTTGAGGCCTCGGGATGGGATGAGAACATTTTTCATGCAGAATTATAACGAGTATTCATGAACAAAATTGTGGGTTGAGATAGTTTGGATTATAATTCAAGTAATACTTACTTTTTACTATTCTACTATTTCCACTATTGAGTTGAAGCATATTTTCCTATGGTATTTTTAGGCTTAACCATATGACTTGTTTGGGCCAATGTAATGTAGATGGAAATGACATGGCATGAGTTCTACATCCCATCCTTTCAAGATGTCAGTTACTCTTCTGAGAGTTTCCTGTCCAGGCATGAGCAAAACATGCCCCAGGTGGTGAATGTGTCTCCTGTCTGAGCCCCCCAAAGAGGTGCATGGACAAAAGACAAAACACAGAGTCTGTTCAAGGAATCTAATAGGAGACCTTCCTCACATACAAGTGGGACCCCAGATGACTTAGCAGCAACCCAGCTCCACTTGGAGGGGATATCAAAGAAAGTTGCTTGGGTGGTTTAACAGAGCAAGGTGGGGATGCAGACCTCTCTCTAAGATGTAACCATAAGCCAGGCCTTGTACACACTGGCAGGCCAGATTTGTATCTTTTTGTTTGTCCCTAAAACCCCAAGCCATGAATTTAGTCTGTGGTGCTCCTAGCCTGGTAGTGCCACCTAGGGGCCTAGATGAAGCAATTCTAGTGACCTTCAGAAAAAGGTACCTTCATCTTACACCTCAAAAGTGTCTGACCAGGGGCACCTGGGTGGCTCAGTGGGTTAAAGCCTCTGCCTTCAGCTCGGGTCATGATCCTGGGGTCCTGGGATCAAGCCCTGTGTCGGGCTCTCTGCTCACTGGGGAGCCTGCTTCTCTGCATCTCTGCCTACTTGTGATCTCTGTCTGTCAAATAAATAAAATATTTTTTTTAAAAAGTGACCAATACTATTCCAAGGAAATTAGTAGTGCACAATCAACTATGATTATAGAAGGAAATAAGATACAGTGGGGTAGAACAAGAAGAAATAAAGACAGCAGAAATAGTCCCACAAATAATTCATGTATTGGAGTGATTGTTCAGATGGGAAAAAAAATTACAGTATCTCAAGTATTAAAAAAGAAAGACTACATGGTGATCTAGTATTTCTACTTCTGGGTGTATGCTCAGCAAAAATACATAAATATGTTCATCAGAAGACAGGTGTTAAAACCAGAACATTCCCCACCCCCCACCGCCTGCCTCTCTGCCTACTTGTGATCTCTGTCTGTCAAATAAATAAAATAAAATCTTTAAAAAAAAAAACAAAATGAACATTCATTGCAGTACTATTTACAACACCCCCCAAATTGAAACCACCCAAATGCCCACTAATAGCAGAATGGATATGAATAAATTGTAGTGTGATCACACAATGGAATGTTATAAAACAATGAGAATAGATGATCTAAAACACACACAATGTTATGGCAGAAGCTCGCAGACATAATGTTGAGTAAAAGAAATCAGACACAAAAGAGGACATATTTATGATGTCATTCATTTAAGGAACAAAAATAGTCGAAACTAATTTATGTATAAAAAGTAACTTGGTACTGGGACGCCTGGGTGGCTCAGTTGGTTGAACGGCTGCCTTCAGCTCAGGTCATGATCCCAGTGTCCTGGGATCGAGTCCTACATCGGGTTCCTTGCTTGGTGGGGAGCAGGCTTCTCCCTCTGCCTCTGCCTGCCACTCTGCCTACTTGTGATCTATCTCTCTCTGTCAAATAAATAAATAAATAGATCTTAACAACAAAAAAACTTGGGGGGTGCCTGGGTGGCTCAGGTCATGATCTCAGGGTCCTGGGATCAAGTCCCGCATCCGGCTCTCTGCTCAGCAGGGAGCCTGCTTCCCTCTCTCTCTCTCTCTGCCTGCCTCTCTGTCTACTTGTGATTTCTCTCTGTCAAATAAATAAATAAAATCTTAAAAAAAAAAACTTGGTACTTCTGGGATTTTGTTGTTGTTGTTTGTAGTTCAGGTGGATTTTGTGACTGGAGAGAGAAGGCAGGGTACATTAGGCATGATGTTACTGTTCTGCTTCTTATTCTGAGTGTTGATTATATGAGTGTTTTCCTTTTGTGAAAATTCAATGAGTATTCAATTGTATTTTGTATGGCTGTATAAAAAATTTCCCCAACTTTGCACTTTAAAACAACAAATATTTATTACCGCATACAATTTTTATAGCAAAATCTGTACAAAAATCTTGAATTTTTTGTAAGAATCTGAGTGAGATTGCCTCAGGATCTCTCATGAAGTTGTAGTCAAGTTGTCAGCAGGAGCTGCAACTGATGTGGAAAACAAAGAAAAAAATTAAACTTCCTTATATCTTACAGCCCATTGACAAGTACTTGGGACAGGTAGGAACTCAACTGCCTTTCTCCAGCAACTCAACTGCCTCAGTGTTAATGCTTTGCTAAAGGCAAAAAACAACCTTAGGCTTGACATTAGCCTGACCTCCAGGATCCTGTAAGTCTACTTTAACATACGAAAATTCCTTTGGAAATTTCCTTTATCTTTACCCACCTCCCCATCTCCTGACCGAATACATGTTGGCAGTCATCCTCTAAGCATCTGGCCCACTGATATACATCTGAAGGGTCTCATGACTAAAGTTTAACTAGACCTTAAATGACCTCATCCTAACAAGAGCTAGCCCCTCAAGGTCTTGGAAACCTTGCTTCCAAATTCCTCAGAGACTTATCCCTAACCCCCACCCAACTTGGAATTATATAATCAGCCACTCATCACAATCCCAGGGCAGCTCTTTCTGCCCATGGGTGGGTCCTGTCCCTGTGCTTTAATTAAACCACACTTTTTGCACCAAAGATGCCTCAAGAATTCTTTCTTGACCGTTTGCTCCTGGACCCCAACATTTTCACATCACAATGATTGGAAGGATCATCAGGAGCCCAAGGTTAATTCACGTGGGTGTTAGCAGGCTTCAGTTCCTCACTGGCTGTTGGCTGGAAGCCTCAGTTTCTCCACATGGGCCCCTCCATAGAGTGTCGGAGTGTCCCCGTGACTTGGTAGCTCTTTTGCCCCAGAGTGAATGATGAGAGGGAGAAGGTGAAGGAGAGGAGGAGGGGGAAGGGAGGGAGGAGAAAAACCCTGAAGTTTTTTTTTCTTACATTCAATTCGCCAACTTACAGTAAATACATCATTAGTTTAGATGTAGTGTTCAACAGTTTATCAGTTGCATATAACACCCAGTGCTCATCACATCATGTGCCCTCCTTAATGCCCATCACCCGATTACCCCGTTCCCCTGCCCACCTCCCCTCCAGCAAACCTCAGTTTGTTTCCTATAGTTAAGGGTCTCTCATAGTTTTTCTCCCTCTCTGGTGACTTCTCATTCTGTTCCCTCCCTTCCCCTATGGTCCTCTGCCCTGTTTCTTACATTCCACACATGAGTGAAACCGTATGATAATTATCTTAATCTGATTGACTTATTTTGCTCGGCATAATACTCTCTAGTTCCATCCATGTCAATGTAAATATTTATCCTTTCTGATAGCTGAGTAATATTCCATCATTATATATATATAGATTTCCACAATAGCCAAACAGTGGAAAGAGCCAAGATGTCCAACAACAGATGAAGGGGTACAGAGGATGTGATACACACACACACACACACACGTATATGTATACACATATATGTATGATGTATACACATACACACATACATGTACATATATGCACATACACCATACACATGTATGTACACGTGTGTACACACATGTATACATACACATACATATATGTGCGCGCACGTGTGTGTGTGTGTGTATCATATCCTCTGTACCCCTTCATCTGTTGTTGGACATCTTGGCTCTTTCCACTGTTTGGCTATTGTGGAAATCACTGCTATGAAGATTGGGGCTAACAGCCTGGGTGGCTCAGTCAGTTAAGCCTCTGACTCTTGGTTTCAGGTCAGGTAATGATCTCAGGGTTGAGAGACTGAGCCCCACATTGTGCTCAATGAGGAGTCCGCTTGGGATTCTCTCTCTCTCTCCCCACCCCTGTGCTTATACACACTCTTCTCTCTCTCTTTCTCTCTCAAGTAACTAAATAAATCTTTAAAAATAATAATAAATTTAGCATAGTGTTCGGAGGTCCATCCATGTTATAGCATATTTCAAAGTTTCATTCCTTTCATTGAATGATATTCTATTGTACCCAATTTATAGAGAAAGAAAGAAAAGTATCTCTGTAGGTGACATGATCTTGTATGTAGAAAACCCTAAAGATTGGACAAAAACTATTATAACTAATAAATAAATTCATCAAAATAGCAGCATACAAAATCAGTAAACAAATTAATTACATTTCTACCCACTAACACTGAAAAATCTGAAAAAGAACTAAAAAGACCATTTCAGGGATGCCTGGGTGGCTCAGTTGGTTAAGCATCTGATACCTTCTGTTCATGTCATGATCCCAGGGTCCTGGGATGGAGTCCCACGGTGGGCTCCTTGCTCTGTGGGGAGCCTGCTTCTCCCTCTGCCTTCCACTCTCCCAGCTTTTGCTGACTCTCTCTCTCTGTCTCTAACAAATACATAAATCAAACCTTCTTAAAAAAAGAAAGAAAAGAAAAGAAAATAGTTCCAGAGGCAACTGCATGGCTCAGTTGGTCTGTCTCTTGATTTTCGGTTGGGTCATGATCTCAGGGTTGTGGGATCAGGCCCTGCATCAGGCTCTGTGCTTAGTGGTGAGTCTGCTTGAGATTCTCTCCCTCCCTCTCCCTTTGTCCCTCACCCCCATTCTCTCTCTTTCTCTCTCTCAAATTAATAAATATTTTTTAAAAAGAGAGAAAATAATTCCACTTACAATAATATCAACAAGAAAAAAAAAACACTGAAGAATAACAAAGGAGGTAATAGACTGGTGCATTGAATACTATAAGAACATTGCTAAAGGAAATTAAAGAACACATAAATAATTAGGAAAAAAACCCATGTTCATAGATGAAAAATCTTAATATTGTTATGATGTCAATGGTAGTTAAAGTGTTTTTACAGATTCAGCACATTTTGTGTTTTTCAGCATACAGATTTTTCACCTCCTTAATTAGATTTATTCCTAAATATGAATTTGGGGGATGCTATTAGAAATGGTATCTTTTTGGATTGTTTATTCCTGGTGTACTATAAACACAACAGGTTTTTCAGAGTTGGTTTCATGCCCTGCAGCTTTACTAAATTTATTTGCTTTAGTAGCTTTCTTGTGGATTACTTGGTATTTTCTATATATAGGATTATGTCATGTGCAAATATAGCGGTACCCTTTCCTTTCAATTTGGATGTTTTCATTTATTTTTCTTGTTTAATAGCACTGGCTAGAACGTCCCTAACAGTGGTGGAAGCAGACATCCTGAACTTGTTTCTGATTTAGGGGGGAAATCTTTCCGTTTCCATTGAGTATTACATTAATTATGGGTTTTTAATGAATACCCTGTATCATATTGAGTAATTTTCCCTCTATTCTTAGTTTTCTAAGTTTTTTTTTTTTAATCCTAAAAGAGTGTTGGATTTTGTCAAATACATTTTCTCTCTGCATCAGCTAGGGCTTTTCCCCTTTTTCTATTAAAGTATATATTATATTGATAGATTTTATCTTGACCCACTCTTGCATTCCTTGAATAAATTCCACTTGATCATGCTGCTGGACTTGATTTGGTAATATTTTGTTGAGGGTTCTTGCGTCTATATGAGCAATGAATATTGGTCTGTAATTTTCTTTTCTTGTGATATATTTATTTGGGTATGGTATCAAGGGAAGGCTAGCCTCAAAGACTGAGTTAGGAAGTGGTACTGCTTCTTCCATTTTGGGGGAAATTTTTAAATTAATTAATTAATTTTTAAAAATATTTTATTTATTTATTTGACAGAGAGCAAGAGCACACAGGTATGGGGAGTGGCAGAGGGAGAGGGAGAAGGAGAAACAGGCTTCTCACTGAGCAGGGAGCCGACAGGGGGCTTGATCCCAGGATCCTGAGACCACGATGCAAGCCAAAGGCAGACCCCCAACTGACTGAGCTACCTGGGCACCCCAATTTTTTTGGAAAATTTTAAATAAGATTTTTAAAAAAGATTTTATTTATATGACACAGAGAGACACAGTGAGAGAAAGAACACAAGCAGGGGGAGGGGAGAGGGAGAAGCAGGCTTCCCACTGAGTAGGGAGCCCAGTGTGGGGTCTCAATCCTAGGACCCTAGGATCATGACCTCAGCTGAAGGCAGCTGCTTAACGACTGAGCCTCCCAAGTGCCCCTTAAGATTTTTGTTAATTCTTTGTAAAATGTTTGGTAGAATTCACTAGAAGGCCATCTGGTCCAGTACTTTTCTTTGTTAGGAGGTTTTAAATTACTGTTATTTTTTCTTTTTCAGTTTTTATTTGAATTAGTTAACATAAAATGTAAGTTATTTTCAGGTGTACAATTTAGTGATTCAACACTTACATACAAAACCTGGTGCTCATCACAAGTGCACTCCTTAATTAATCCCTATCACCTATTTAATCCATCTGCCGCTCTGGTAACCATGAGTTTGTTCTCTAGCGTGAAGAGTGCGTTTCTCGGTTTGCCCTTCTCTTTTTTCCCCTATGATGTTGGAGAGGATGCAGAGAAAGGGAAATTCTCTTATGCTGTTGGTGGGAATGCAAACTGGTGCAGCCATTCTGGAAAACAGTATGGAGGTTTCTCAAAAAATTAAAAATAGAACTATCTTACAATCCAGCAATTGCAGTATTAAGTATTTACCCAAAGGATAAAAAAATACTGACTTGAAGGGATACATGTACCTCAATATTTATAGCAGGATTATCAACAATAGCAAATTATGGAAAGAGCCCAAATGTCCATCAACTAATGAATAGATAAATATGTGGTATATATAAAACTTTTAATTTTATTATAATATATATAAAAGATATATATTTTATGTATTTACTTAGCCATAAAAAAAGAAAGAAACCTTGCCTTTGCAAAGATGTGGCTGGAGCTAGAGAGTATAATGCTAAGCAAAATAAATCAGAGAAAGAAAAATACCACATGATTTCACTCATATGTGAAATTTAAGAAACAAAACAAATGAACATGGGGAGGAAGAGGCAAACCATAAAACAGACTCTTTTTAAAAAGATTTTATTTGTTTATTTGACAGAGAGATCGATCACAGAGAGAGACAGGCAGAGAGAGAGGGGGAAGCAGGCTCCCTGATGAGCAGAGAGCCCAATGCAGGGCTCAATCCCAGGACCCCCAGGACCCTGAGACCACAACCTGAGCTAAAGGTAGAGGCTCAACACACTGAGGAGCCCCCGTAAAACAGACTCTTAATTATAGAGAACAAACTGAGGGTTGCTGGAGGGGAGGTGGATGTGGGGATGGGTTGAACAGGTGATGGGTATTAAGGAGAGCACTTTTCATGAGCATTGAGTATATACGTGATGAGTCACTAAATTCTATACCTGAAACTAATTTTACACTATATGTTAACTAATCGAATAGAAATAGAATTTAAATAGAATTTAAATAAAAACTTGAAACTCAGGATGTCTGGGTGGCTCGGTCAGCTGAGCATCTGCCTTTGGCTCAGGTCATGATCCCAGGGTCCTGGGATTGAGTCCAGCACCCAGCTCCTTGCTCAGCAGGGAGCTTGCTTTTCCCTCTGCCTGCTCTGTCTGTGTCTCCCACTGCTTGTGGTATATCTCTCTCTCTTTCTGACAAATAAATACATAAAAATCTTTACAAAAACCCTTGAAATTTAAAAAAAGAAGAAAGAAAAAAGAAAATCTGGAAGCATTGCAATTCCAAACTTTAAGTTATATTACAGAGTTGTAGTGATCAAGTCAGTATGGTACCAGCAAAAAAAGTAGACACACAGATCAATGGAACAGAATAGAAAAAGCCAGCAATGAACCCAAAACTATATCAAGTAGTCTTCGATAAAGAAGAAGAGAATATCCAATGAAAAAAAGACAGCCTCTACAACCAATAGTGTTGGGAAAACTGGACAGCAACAAGCAAAAGAATGAAACTGGGCCACTTTCTCACATCATACAGAAAATAAATTCAAAATGGATTAAACATTTAATTGTGAGACAGGAAACCATTAAAATCCTAGAGAAGAACACAGGCAGTAACCTCTTTGACATCAGCCATAGCAACTTCTTGCTAGATATGTCTCCTGAGGCAAGGGAAACAAAAGCAAATCTAAAGTATTGGAACTTCATCAAAATTAAAAGCTTCTGCACAGTGAAGGAAACAATCAACAAAACTAAAAGGCAACCTACAGAACGGGAGAAGAAAGTTGTAAATGACATACCTGATAAGGACTAGTATCCAAAATATATAAAAAACTTATAAAACTCAACAACTAAAAATCAAATAATTCAATTCAAAAATGGGTAGATGACACGAATAGACATTTTTCCAAAGAAGATGTACAGATGGCCAGCAGACACATGAAAAGATGCTCAACATCGTTCACCACCAGGGAAATACAAGTTAAAACTAGAATGAGATATCACTTCACACCTGTCAGAATGGCTAAAATTAACAAGAGGGGAAACAACAAATGTTGGTGAGAATGCAGAAAAAGGGGAACCCTCTTGCACTGTTGGTGGGAATTCAAACTGGTGTAGTTATTCTGGAAAACAGTATAGAGGTTCCTCAGGGAGTTAAAAATAGATCTGCTGTATGATTCCAGCAATTGTACTGCTAGGTATTTACCCGAAGAATACAAAAATACTAATTTGAAGGGATATATTCACCATGTTGGATATAACAGCATTAGCTACAATAGCCATATAATGGAAACAGCCCAAGTGTCCATGAACTGATGAATGGATAAGGAAGATACAGTATACATACACAATGGAATATTACCTGCCATAAAAAAAGAATAAAATCTTGTCATTTGCAATGACATGGATGGAGCTAGAGAGTATCACGGTAAACAAAATTAATCAGAGAAAGACAAAAACCATATGATTTCACTCATTGTGGAATTTGGGAGGTTTTAGTATTACTTAAATCTTTACTTATTATAGGTCTGTTGAGATTTTCCATTTCTTCTTGAGTCAGGTTATCTAACAGATATGTAATCAGATTATATAATCAGATATATAAGCAGTTTATATAATCTGTTGGCATACAATTGTTTATAGTTACATACTTATAATTTTTTAAGTCTCTGTAAGGTTGGTAGTAATGTCCCAGTTTAATGACTGGATCTTACCTTCACCCTAAAGTTTTGTCAGTTTTGTTGAACTTTTCGAATAACCACCTTTTGGTTTCATTAGTTTTCTCTATTGTTTTCCTATTCTCTATTTAAAATTCAATCTAATCTTTATTATTTCATTTCTTCTACTAGCTTTGGATTCATCTTACGCTGCTTTTACTAATACCTTAAGTTGAGAAGTTAGGTTATTGATTTGAGATCTTTCTTCCTTTTTGGAGTAGATATTTACAACTACAAATTTCCTTTGAGGACTGCTTTTGTGGCATTTCATATGTTTTGGTATGTTGTTTTTTCTTTTTCAGTTGACTCTAAGAATTTTTTAATTCCCTCATGATTTGTTGTTTAAGAATGTATTGTTTAATTTCCACATATATGTGAACATTTTCTCTTTTTGTCATTGGTTTGTAACTGCATCCTCTTGTAAGTGAAAATACTTAGTATGATATCTGTTTTAAGAGATCTATTGAGATATGTTTTATGATATAATTTATGGTCTATCCTAGAGAATTTCCCATGTGCTCTTGAGAAGAATGTCTGTTAGGTTTAGTTGGTTCTTGTGTTGTTCAACTGTTTTATTTCCTTATTACAATCTGTCTGGTAGTTCTATGTATTATTGTAAAGTTAGCTATTGAAGTCCCCAACCATGACTGTAGAACTATGTCCCCCTTCAATACTGTCAATTTTGTTTCATGTATTTGAAACAATTTTGTTTCACCCAATTTCATGAGGGTTTGTTATTAGGTTTGTAAATGGTATATCTTCTTTCTATAACCTTTTATTAACATATAATATATTTATTATAATTTTTTAAAAAGATTTTATTTATTTATTTGACAGACAGAGATCACAAGTAGGCAGAGAAGCAGGCAGAGAAGCAGGCAGAAAGAGAGGAGGAAGCAGGATCCCTGCTGAGCAGAGAGCCCGATACAGGGCTTGATCCCAGGACCCTGGGATCATGACCTGAGCCAAAGGCTGAGGCTTTAACCCACTGAGCCACCCAGGCACCCCTATTATAATTTTTTAATTTAAAATCTATTTGTCCGATATTAGTATAATCATTGTAGCTCTCTTTTATTTATTATTTGCATGGAATTTCCTTTTCTGTCCTTTCACTTTCAACCTATTTGAGTTTTTGGATTGAAAGTGAACACTTATAGGAAGCATATAGTTAGATCATGTGTTTTAATCCATTCTTAATGACTGTCATGTGACTAGTGGGTTTAATTTAGTTACATAAAGTAGTAATAATAAGAAAGGAATTCTACTATTGTGCTATTGCTTTCTTATATTCCTCATAGACTTTTTGTATACCTCATTCTCTCCATTACTGTCTTTTTGTGTTTAGTTAATAATTTCTGTAGTAAAGTTTTTGGTTAGCCCAGTGATGAGTATTGAGGAGGGCATATATTGCATGGAGCACTGGGTGTTATATGCAAACTATGAATCTTGGAACACTACATCAAAAACTAAATGATGTACTGTATAGTGACTAACATAACATAATAATAAAAAAGTTTTTATTCCCTTATTTCCTTTTGTGTATGTTGTATATTTTTTTGTAATAACCATGAGGATTAAATTTAATATCCTAAAGTTAAAACAATCTAATTTGAATTTATACTAACTTAAACTCAGTGTCATACAAAAACTCTCTTCCTATACAGCTAATTCTCCCTTTTTTCAGTTTCTGATGTCACAAATAACATATTTATATTTTTGGTGCTCAATGCCACAGATTAGTAATTTTTATGCACTTGTCCTTTAAATAATGTGGAAAATGAAGAAATGGAATTACAAGGTAAAATTGAACTAACACATAGAGTTTTGATTTTCTCTATAGCATCCTTTCATTTCAATTTGAAGGATTCCCTTTAGCATTTCTTGTGGAACAGCTCTAGTGGTAAAACAGTCTGTCTGTTTTTGTTTATCTGAGAATGTCTTAATTTCTCCCTTATTTTTGGAGGATAGTTTGGCTGGATATAGAAATCAGAGTGGATTTTTTTTCCCCTTTTAAACACTTTGAATATATCAGCCCAGTGCATTCTGTCCTCCAAGAAATTGGAGGATTTCATGAGAAATCAGTTGATAATCTTATTGAGGATCACTTCTTGCGAGGAGCTGCTTTTCTGTTGCTGCTTTCAAGATTGTCTTTGGCTTTTCATAGTTTGACTATAATGTGTATTGGTGTGGGTTTCTTGTTGGTTTGTTTATCCTCGTTGGAATTTGTTGAGTTTCTTGGATTTATAGATTTGTATCTTACATCAAATTTGGGGAGTTTTCAGCCATTACTTCCTCACATGTTCTTTCTACTCACTATTTTCTACTTATGCAATTCCCACAAGACGTATTCGTGTTGGACTGTTTAATAGTGTCCTACAGATCATTTAGGTTCTGTTCACTTTTCTCCATTTCTTTATCTTTTTGTTCCTCAGACTTTATAATGTCAATGGTATTAACTTAAAATTTTCCAGTTCTTTCTTCTGCTTGCCCCAATATGCTTTTAAAGCATTCTAGTGAATTTTTATTTCACTTATTGTACTTTTCAGTTCAAGAATTTCTTTTTGGTTTCTTTAAAAAAATAAATTCTAGGGATGCTGGGGTGGCGCAGTTAGATAAGCATCTGCCTTCAGCTCAGGTCATGATCTCAGGGTCCTGAGATCGAGTCCCGCATCGGGCTCCCTGCTCAGCGTGGGAAGCTGCTTCTCCCTCTCCTCCCTGCTTATCCTCTCTCTTGCTATCTCTGTCTCTGTCTCTTTCTCTCAAATAAATAAAAAAATCTTAAAAAAAATTAAATTCTACCTCTTTATTGATATTCTTATTTTGTTCATCATTTTCTTGTATTTTCCCATGCTTTCCTTTAACTCTTTAAGCATCTTTAAGAAAGTTGCTTTTTAATGTTTTATCTAGTAAGTCTGATGTCTGGGGTTCCTCAAGGACAGTTCATTGCAATTTATTTTGTTCCTTTAAATGGGACAAATGTTTGTTTGCTTTTGTATGTTTGTGATATTTTGTTGTTGTTCAAAACTGGACATTTGAATTTCATAATGTGGTAACTCTGGAATCAGATTGTTTCCCTTCCCTAGAATCTGATTTTTTTTTTCAGTTGTTCAAGGGTGTCTTTGCTTGAGATCAACTTGAGATGAAAACCTGAGATTTTCTCTTGTCTTTTCTGAGACTTTGTTTCCTTGGGCATGCATAGAGGTTTTCTAAATTCCCCTGTACACATGTTAGATTTTGAATGTCATCATCCTTAAATGTCTGACTTTCAAAGGGGGAAAAGTTTTGTAAAAAGAAAAACAGAAAAATACCCCAAGGGATGTTCCTTTAAATCCCCTGGAAGGAATTTCAACTGGTGCAAGTTAAAGCAATAGTGGTCAGCCTCTGGACCTGCAACCCTGCATCTCAGTGGTCAAAATCAGTCAAAAATCAGAGAAACAAACTGAGGGATTTGGAAAGAAGGGTAGAAGGAGGATGGGTTAGTCTGGTGGTGGGCATTTTTTTTTTATTTTAAGTTTGTTTATTTATTTTTATGTACCTTTTTTTAAAAAAATTTTTTATTTTTTATAAACATATATTTTTATCCCCAGGGGTACAGGTCTGTGAATCACCAGGTTTACACACTTCACAGCACTCACCAAAGCACATACCCTCCCCAATGTCCATAATCCCACCCCCTTCTCCCAAACCCACTCCCCCCAGCAACCCTCAGTTTGTTTTGTGAGATTAAGAGTCACTTATGGTTTGTCTCCCTCCCAATCCCATCTTGTTTCATTTATTCTTCTCCTACCCACTTAAGCCTCCATGTTGCATCACCACTTCCTCATATCAGGGAGATCATATGATAGTTGTCTTTCTCCGCTTGACTTATTTCGCTAAGCATGATACGCTCTAGTTCCATCCATGTTGTCGCAAATGGCAAGATTTCATTTCTTTTGATGGCTGCATAGTATTCCATTGTGTATATATACCACATCTTCTTGATCCATTCATCTGTTGATGGACATCTAGGTTCTTTCCATAGTTTGGCTATTGTGGACATTGCTGCTATAAACATTCGGGTGCATGTGCCCCTTTGGATCACTACATTTGTATCTTTAGGGTAAATACCCAATAGTGCAATTGCTGGGTCATAGGGCAGTTCTATTTTCAACATTTTGAGGAACCTCCATGCTGTTTTCCAGAGTGGCTGCACCAGCTTGCATTCCCACCAACAGTGTAGGAGGGTTCCCCTTTCTCCGCATCCTCGCCAGCATCTGTCATTTCCTGACTTGTTGATTTTAGCCATTCTGACTGGTGTGAGGTGATATCTCATTGTGGTTTTGATTTGTATTTCCCTGATGCCGAGTGATATGGAGCACTTTTTCATGTGTCTGTTCGCCATCTGGATGTCTTCTTTGCAGAAATGTCTGTTCATGTCCTCTGCCCATTTCTTGATTGGATTATTTGTTCTTTGGGTGTTGAGTTTGCTAAGTTCTTTATAGATTCTGGACACTAGTCCTTTATCTGATATGTCGTTTGCAAATATCTTCTCCCATTCTGTCAGTTGTCTTTTGATTTTGTTAACTGTTTCCTTTGCTGTGCAAAAGCTTTTGATCTTGATGAAATCCCAATAGTTCATTTTTTCCCTTGCTTCCCTTGCCTTTTGCGTTGTTCCTAGGAAGATGTTGCTGCGGCAGAGGTTGAAGAGGTTGCTGCCCGTGTTCTCCTCAAGGATTTTGATGGATTCCTTTCGCACATTGAGGTCCTTCATCCATTTTGAGTCTATTTTTGTGTGTGGTGTAAGGAAAATTTTCATTTTTCTGCATGTGGCTGTCCAATTTTCCCAGCACCATTTATTGAAGAGGCTGTCTTTTTTCCATTGGACATTCTTTCCTGCTTTGTCGAAGATTAGTTGACCATAGATTTGAGGGTCTATTTCTGGGCTCTCTATTCTGTTCCATTGATCTATGGGTCTGTTTTTGTGCCAGTACCATGCTGTCTTGATGATGACAGCTTTGTAATAGAGCTTGAAGTCCGGAATTGTGATGCCACCAACGTTGGCTTTCTTTTTCAATATCCCTTTGGCTATTCGAGGTCTTTTCTGGTTCCATATAAATTTTAGCATTATTTGTTCCATTTCTTTGAAAAAGATGGATGGTACTTTGATAGGAATTGCATTAAATGTGTAGATTGCTTTAGGTAGCATAGACATTTTCACAATATTTATTCTTCCAATCCAGGAGCATGGAACATTTTTCCATTTCTTTGTGTCTTCCTCAATTTCTTTCATGAGTGCTTTATAGTTTTCTGAGTATAGATTCTGTGTCTCTTTGGTTGGGTTTATTCCTAGGTATCTTATGCTTTTGGATGCAATTGTAAATGGGATTGACTCCTTAATATCTCTTTCTTCTGTCTTGCTGTTGGTGTAGAGAAATGCAACTGATTTCTGTGCATTGATTTTATATCCTGACACTTTACTGAATTCCTGTATAAGTTCTAGCAGTTTTGGAGTGGACTCTTTTGGGTTTTCCACATATAGTATCATATCATCTGTGAAGAGTGATAATTTGACTTCTTCTTTGCCGATTTGGATGCCTTTAATTTCCTTTTGTTGTCTGATTGCTGAGGCTAGGACCTCTTGTACTATGTTGAATAGCAGTGGTGATAATGGACATCCCTGCCGTGTTCCTGACCTTAGCAGAAAAGCTTTCAGTTTTTCTCCATTGAGAATGATATTTGCGGTGGGTTTTTCATAGATGGCTTTGATGATATTGAGGTATGTGCCCTCTATCCCTACACTTTGAAGAGTTTTGATCAGGAAGGGATGCTGTACTTTGTCAAATGCTTTTTCAGCATCTATTGAGAGTATCATATGGTTCTTGTTCTTTCTTTTATTCATGTGTTGTATCACATTGACTGATTTGCGGATGTTGAACCAACCTTGCAGCCCTGGAATAAATCCCACTTGGTCGTGGTGAATAATCTTTTTAATGTACTGTTGAATCCTATTGGCTAGTATTTTGTTGAGTATTTTCGCATCTGTGTTCATCAAGGATATCGGTCTATAGCTCTCTGTTTTGGTGGGATCCTTGTCTGGTTTTGGGATCAAGGTGATGCTGGCCTCATAAAATGAGTTTGGAAGTTTTCCTTCCATTTCTATTTTTTATTTTTTTTTAAAGATTTTATTTATTTATTTGAGAGAGAGACCGTGAGAGAGAACATGAGTGAGGAGAAGGTCAGAGAGAGAAGCAGACTCCCCGCAGAGCTGGGAGCCCGATGCGGGACTCCGGGATCATGACCTGAGCCGAAGGCAGTCGTCCAACCAACTGAGCCACCCAGGCGTCCCTGGTGGTGGGTATTAAGGAAGGCACATATTGCATGGAGCATTGGGTGTGATGCATAAACAATGAATCTTGGAACACTGAAAAAATAAAATAAAAAAATTAGAATACCAAATACCAGTATTTGAGACAAAGTCCTTATTGCTCACAGTGGCAATAACAATCACTAATATTTGGGGACAAGGTCTTTCTTGCCCACGGTGGTTCCAGAACACCACACCAGGAACCAAGATTATGGCTTGCCATAGGCTTGGTGGAAAGAAGATTCGTATCCATTACTGTGCTGAAATGGAAATTAATAAAAATGAACTGCAATTTACCAGCCAAGCTTTCCCTTGGTAGTGGCAATCATTCAAATAAACTTGAATTCCAGTATAATTATCAGACAGTTTCTGCCAGTACAATTTTTATCTAGGTGGAAAGATAGGTTCCTGATTCTTCTTACTCTTTATCTTCCTTTACTTCACTCCAATGTTTTAATGTTAATGACATATGTTTTAGATTTCTTGTCATATTTCATGCTTTTGTGTTATTGCTAAGAACCCTCAGTTACTCAGATTTCCTCATATGTTTTCTCTTAGAAAATTTATAGTTTTAGCTCTTACATTTAGGTCTTTACTCCATTTTGAGATTTAAAAAAAATATATGTTGTATGAACTGAAGTTCATTATTTAAACAAATGGATGTCAAATTTTTCCAGCAACATTTGTTGAAAATATTATTTTTCTTTACTGAGTTATTTTGATGACTTTGTTGAAAATAATTTTTTTTTTAACTTTTTATTTTTTATAAACATATATTTTTATCCCCAGGGGTACAGGTCTGTGAATCACCAGGTTTACACACTTCACAGCACTCACCAAAGCACATACCCTCCCCAATGTCCATAATCCCACCCCCTTCTCCCAAACCCCCTCCCCCCAGCAACCCTCAGTTTGTTTTGTGAGATTAAGAGTCACTTATGGTTAGTCTCCCTCCCAATTAAGTGGGTAGAGGGAGGAAAATAATTTTTTAAAGATTTTATTTATTTATTTATTTATTTGAGTGGGGGGAGAGAGAGAGAGTGCGATTGATAGAGAGAGAGAGAACAAGCAGGCAGTGGGGTGGGCAGACAGGAGAAGCAGACTCTCTGTTGAGCACGGAGCCCAATGCAAATCTTGATCCCAGGACCCTGGGATCATGACCTGAGTTGAAGGCAGATACTTAACCAACTGAGCCAGCCAGGTGTCCCAGGGGAACCCTCTTACACTGTTGGTGGGAATGCAACCTGGTGTAGCCACTCTGGAAAACAGTGTGGAGCTTCCACAAAAAAGTTGAAAATGGAGCTACCCTATGACCCAGCAATTGCACTACTAGGGATTTACTCCAAAGATACTAATGCAATTATCTGAAGGGGCACCTGCACCGTAATATTTCTAGCAGCAATGTCCACAGTAGAAAAACTATGGAAAGAGCCCATATGTCCATTGACAGATGAATGGATAAAGAAGATGTGGTATAGATATACAATGGACTACTACTCAGGCATCAAGAAAATGAAATCTGGTCCATTTGCAATGATGTGGATGGAACTAAAGGGTATTAGGCTAAGTGAAATAAGTCAATCAGAGAAATAGAATTATCATATGTGGAATTTAAGAAACAAAACAGGATCATAGGGAAGGGAGGGAAAAATAAAACAAGATGAATTCAGAGAGGGAGACAAACCATATAAACTCTTAATCATAGGAAATAAAACTGAGGGTTGCTGGAGGGAGGTGGGTGATGGAATGGGGTATCTGGGTGATGGGTATTAAGGAGGACACATGATGTGTCATGAGCACTGGGTAATATCACTGGCGAATCACTGAACTCTATCTCTGAAACTAATAATAGACCACAGGTTAACTAATTGAATTTAAATAAAAATGTCACAGAATGAATAATATAAAAAATGGATCAAAGTCTTAAATATTAGAGCCAAAGCTATAAAACTCTTAGTAGAAAACACAGGGATAAATTTATATAACCTCAGATTTATCAACAGTTTCTTAGGTACGAGATGAGAAGAATAAGCAACAAATGGAAAAATAAATTGGACTTCACCAAAACTGAGGACTTCTATGCTTCAAGACACTATCAAGAAAGTAAATGTATGGGGCGCCTGGGTGGCTCAGAGGGTTAAGCCTCTGCCTTCGGCTCGGGTCATGATCTCAGGGTCCTGGGATCGAGCCCCGCATCAGGCTCTCTGCTCAGCAGTGAGCCTGCTTCCCCCCTCTCTCTCTGCCTGCCTCTCTGCCTACTTGTGATCTCTGTCTGTCAAATAAATAAAATCTTTAAAAAAAAAGAAAAAGGAAAGAAAGTAAATGTACAACCTGCAGAATGGGAGGAAATGTTTGTAAATCATATATCCAAGAAGGAACTTGTATTAGAATGTATAAAATACTCTTAAAACTCATTAATAAAGACATAATCCAATTTAAAAATTGGCAAAGGATCTGAAAAGACATTCTCTAAATAAGATATTTAAACGACTGATAAGTACATTAGAAGATGCTCACCATATTTAGTCATTTGGGAAATGCAAGTGGAGATACTTTTTCACACTCAAGAGGGCTATAATAAAAAAGTTAGATAACAAGAATCAGAACCCTCATATATTGCTGATAACAAATGTAAAATGTGGGGCACCTGGGTGGCTCAGTAAGTTAAAGCCTCAGCTCAGGTCATGATCTCAGGGTGTTGGGATTGAGCCCTGCATCTGGCTCTCTGCTGAGCAGGGAACATATTTCCCCCTCCACCTCTGCCTGCCTTTCTGCCTACTTGTGATCTCTGTCTGTCAAATAATTAAATAAAATCTTAAACAAAACAAAATAAAACAAAAAAACAAATGTACAATGATGCACCCATTTGGAAGGTAGTCTAGAAGTTCCTCAAACAGTTAATTATAGAGTCACCATATGACCTAGCAATTCTACTCCTATGTATATATTCACGAGAAATGAAAACATGTCCATACAAAAATGTGAACACAAATGTTGATGGCAGCATTATGCATAATCATCAAAAAGGTGAAATCAACCCACATGTCCATTAACAGATGGATAAGCCAAATGTGGTATTCCAAACAATTGAATATTATCTGACCATAAGAAGGAATGAAGTACTAATACACGTTACAACATGGTTGAACCTTCAAAACATGCTAAGTGAAATAAAGCAGTCACAAAATACTACATATTCTATGATTCCATTTATATGAAATATCCAGAATAGGCAAATTATAGAGACAGAAAGTAGATTGATAATTGCTTAGGAATGACAGGAATGGATCATAATAAAGGCTGTGGAGTTTGTTTTTGAGGTGATCAGAATGTTCTAATAGTGACTGTGGTGATGGTTGCACATATGTGTAACTCTGAAAAACCACTGAATTGTACACTTTAAATAGGTGAACTGCATGTTATGTGAATTATATTTCAATAATTTTTTCAAAGGGCATCATGAGGGTGTTGTGTTGATGAAAATATTTTATATCTTTAAAAATAAAACAAAACCAAAAACCTAGGAATGGGTCCTATGGTGTGTATTTTTAACTTTATAAGGCACTGTCAAACTTGATCAAAGTGGCTATTTTGTCTTCCTGCTAGCAATGTATAAAAGTTCCAGTTGTTGCACATTCTTATCAATATTCAGTAGTATATATGGTGTGTGTTATATGCAACTAATGAATCATTGAACACTACATCAAAAAGTAATGGTGTACTATTATGTTGGTTAATTGAATTTAAATTTAAAAAAAGAAAAAAATAGGATATGGACAAAGGGGAAGCTATCTGTATATTAGAGCAGAAAGTTAATAAAAAGAGCTACTTAAATGTGTGGTGAAGTTGATTTAAAAAAATGGAAATTCCAGGAGATAAATAGAAGGAGCTGATCTAAAAAAAATTTAAGTCATTCAAATAGATATGTCTTGTTATATCATTGTGGTTTTATCATTTATCATTTGTATTTTCTGAATGACTAATGATGTTGAACATCTTTTCATGTACTTTAAAAAAATTTTATTTATTTATTTGACAGACAGAGATCACAAGCAGGCAGAGAGAGAGAAGGAAGCAGGCTCCCCAGTGAGCAGAGAGCCTGATGTGGGGCTCGATCCCAGGACCCTGAGATCATGACCTGAGCCGAAGGCAGAGGCTTAACTCTCATGTACTTATTTTAGTTGCCATCCATGTATCTTTGGTGAAGTGTCCTAAGTTCAAAATAATTAGTTACAAAAGTAATTAAATTTTGATGAAATTTAAGATACAAAAGAACAATAATTAAATTTCACAAAAATTTTAAACTTAAAACCAAAATACCAATAACATTTAAAGGTGAAAAACCATCTAGAGAAAATATTTGCCATGTATATGAAAGGACAGGGATAAGGGCTCTGATATGGGAAGGGGTGATGGGTTTTTGTTCTTTCTCTTGAGTGTACCTATGTGTATATACTTCTCACTGCACCAACCTAATTTGTAAAGGGTTCTGACTCCTTACATGTGATCTGAAGGCTAAAGCTGGAGATGCCCAAGATGATCAGGTCAGAACTCTGAGAAGCAAGGAGTCCCAGCCCTGGAAGACACAGGCCTCCAGTGTTCTGCTAGCAAGAGGTCAGTGGGCAGAGGTAGTGGGAAGGTGTGGGCATCAGTGGACAGAGTAGGGACGTCAGCAGGCCTTAGGGTAGGGGTGAGGAGAAAAGGACAGTGGCAGAGGGGTCACAAGCAGAAGCACAAAGAATAAGAGAGGGTCAAGTTTTTGCCATTGTTTCTCCAAATACTTTTTTCTGTCACCTCCTTTTCTCTTCTCCTTTGCCCTTTGAGGATTTCAATTGCTTGTATTTTGCATTACTTGGCAGTGTCCCATGGTGTATGACACTATTTTTTTTCTTTCCTCTTATGAATTTTTTTTTTTTTCTGTTTTGGACCATTTTTATTGCTATGGCTTTACACTCACAGATTTTTTCTTCTGCAATGTTTCATCTTTTTCATCTTTAGAAGTTTGTGATTTTCTTATGGTCTTCTATGTTTGCACTCAATTTTTTTTTTTAAATGCAGAGTGTTATAATAACCATTTTACTGTCTTTTGCTAATTTTAATATCTATATAAATTCAGGGTCAGTTTTGATAGATCAGTCAAGATTGACTTTTCTCATTTTGGATCATGTCCCTGCTTTGTGTGCCTGGTAGTCTTTGTTTGGATGCTAGACATTGTAAACTTCACTTTGTTGGATGTTGCATACTTTAGTTTTGTTATAAAGCCTGTTTTTTCTTTTTTTTTAAGGTTTTATTTATTTGACAGAGAGAGATAGAGAGATAGAGAGAGAGAGATAGAGAGCAGACAGAGAGGCAGGCAGTAAGAGGGAGAGGCAGGCTCCCTGCTGAGCAGAGAGCCCAATTTGGGGCTTAATCCCAGGATCCTGAGATCATGACCTGAGCTGAGGGCAGAAGCTTAACTCACTGAGCCACCTAGGCACCCCAAAGTCCATTTAAAAAATTTTTTTTAAAGATTTATTTATTTGTCAGAGAGAGAAAACCTAAGTGGGGTTGGGGGCAGCAGGCAGAGCAGGCAGAGAAAGGATCCTCCCCACTGAGCAAGGAGCCTGATGCAGGACTTGATCCTAGGACCCTGGGATGGTGACCTGAGCCAAAGGCAGC
Source organism: Mustela nivalis (assembly GCF_964662115.1). Taxonomy (NCBI): domain Eukaryota; kingdom Metazoa; phylum Chordata; class Mammalia; order Carnivora; family Mustelidae; genus Mustela; species Mustela nivalis. The sequence goes on along the minus strand of NC_139033.1, from coordinate 81,297,396 downwards.
AGCTTAACTGACTGAGCCACCCAGGTGTCCCTGTTTTAAAGCCTCTTGAAATTTGCTTTGCAATGTAATTAATTAGTTGGAAACCGTTTGATACTTTTGGGTCTTGCTTTTATTTTTGTTAGATGAATCTGGAGTAGTAATTATTCTTCAATATTTAGGCAATACTTCCTGAGTACTCTAAGCCTGTGAATTACAAGGTTTTCTAATCTGGTTGGTAGGAATAGGTACTGTTATTAGCCCTAAGTGATACCTAGGCAATTTTCACTCTAATCCTTTCAGGTGGTTGGTTCTCTGCCTACCCTTGGCAGTCTCATTTCCACACCCTGATCAGTGCTCAGTTAAATATGCACTGATAGGGTAGGGCTCCCTCTATTGAGAGTAGGGTTCTCTATGGAGCTTTTCCTTTCTGGTATTGTCCTGAGTTCTAGCTGCCCTGGTCTCCCTGGGCTCTCAACTTTATTCCTTTAATTCAAGTAGTTGTAGGACTCTACCTCAGCTTCTCCTCCCTTTGCTGCAGCCTGGAAACCCTCTGGGTAAGTTGAGACAGTCATGGAGGTTATCTTGTTTGCTTTTTCCCATCTCTCTGGATTATTGTCCTTTGTTTTCTGATATTCAGTGTCTTGAGATCATTGTTTCATGTATGTTGACTGGCTTTTTTGGTTGGTTCAGGTAGGAGGGTCAATTTGGTCCCTGTTAGTCCATCTTGGCTGGAAGTAGAAGTCCCTAACATCTTTCTGCTTATTTTCCTCTCTTCTCCAAATAATAGTGTTAGGCTGCTCAGTTGTTGGTCATCTGACTCTTAATCTTGGCTCAGGTCCTGATCTAAGGGTTTTTTGAGTTCAGGCCCTATGTTGGTTTCTGAGCTGGGCGTGAAGCCAACTTAAAAAACAAACAAACAAAACCCCCACAAATAAAGTGAAAAATACTGATTGTTAGTTTTCTTCAAGGAGGCATTTGTTAAGCTCCAGGACTTTGCCTGTGTGATTCTGGTTAGTCTTTACAACCATACAGGTTTTCTTAACCTCATCTCCATTTGACAGCTGAAAAGGCGGCCCAGATTTTTGCTGATTTGGACTCTGGACAAGTCTGTCAGTCCCAAGGCTGTGTGATCCTGTGGCTCCACAAAGTTCTCCATGCCTTGCTACAGAATTGCCAGGGAAGCTGCCTGACCTGCATAGCATCCCTGGCTCCTCATTCCTTAAAGAAAAGCTCATACTTGCAGCCTGGCTTTTGAGGTGTTCATACCCACATGCACTCTGTGCTCTGGCTTTGTCAGGCATGCATGTATGCCTGTGTCTCATCCAGCTACTTGATATGAATGAGAAGGCAGTAAGAAGGTAGGAAAGCATCCAGAGATGGGATATCAGTGGCCAGAGTTACCCATGTCTTCTACTAATTCCAAATCCATGCCTCTTCCACGAGACTCAGGATCCCACACAGCTGGCAGGAAGGCAACATTGAGATGCATGACACAGAAGTAAAGGTGCTCCATTCTCACCATGCTTGAAGATTCTGTGATTCTAGCTATTTCCTCTCCTGAACGTCAGCTTCTGGACAACTTTCTAGGAAAATCATAGCTTTCAGATAATTCTTCAGAAAACTCAAATCTGTATTTACTGATTTCCTTCCATGAAATTGGAAAGCCAGCTATAGCCCTTGGTGCCTAGCACAGCCAGAAGGACCTTGATGACTCGCTTGGAAGGAGACTCATGTGAGGTGGCCTGCTAGCTGCAGAAGCCTCAGATGCTTCATAGTCAAGAAAGTGACCTCTGTGCTGGGAAATGAATTTCTGCATGGAGAAGCTGGGGCCATTAAATGACATCAAAGATTCCTTCCGGTTCCGATGTTTCATAACTACCCATTTCTGGAGAGGGATCAATAACAGGGGAAGAAGGTGGAAGTTAGAAGGAAAAGGCAGGGGAAGCCAGGATGATTTGGTATCCAATGCGTGTTCATTTATTTTACACTTACAAAAGAAATCGCCCACCCCTCTGCCCCATTCCCCAAAAAACAGTCTCTTTTTACAAACATTTAAAAATTAAAACCAAATGAAGATAGACAAGTTAATTTCAGTACAATTATTTTTCAATGTAGCTGTCATAATTAGAGTTTAAATTTCCTACAAGTGACCAATGTCCAAGTGACTTATAGGGAAATCCTGATTATTGGCCAAAAGGAAAATTCCGTATTACAAGTTAGCAAATTCTAGTACAAAAATAGTCCGTGTTGGAATAGCCTTTCCTTTTACATAGGTCTCGGGTCAGTCTACTGACTGCATAATACACTAACATTTCAGGGTTCTCTCTTTCACAAATGGCTCATTCGTCATAGCTGAAGCAGCACGATGCCTGCAGTGGCAGGGACTAGTGTCCACCTTGGGACCGTGCTGGAAACGGCAGGCCTGGGAGTGCCTCACTGACCCCAGGGCAGCAGGGCAGGGCCCCAGCCCCAGCTCCGCACAGGGGTCCTGGAGGGAGGGATGAGTGGCGGGCAGAGCTGCCCCCTTCTGAGGGAGCAACAGGCCCAGGATATAGGGGAAGTCCGCCCAGGTAGCTGGGCCAGCGCTGGCACAGGACAGCCCGCCTCCTGCCAGTGTCTCCTCGTCCTTCTGTAGTCTGACGAGGTGAGAGGGGGCCCTGTGCATTATCAGCAGCGTGAGGGTGGCCTTGCCCTTGCTGCAGCGAGGGAAGGTGTGGGCAGGCTACTTGTCCCTCAGGATGTCGAGCTGCTCCTGACACTCGGTAAAGAGGCGCTGAAAGCGGAGATTCTGCCCGATGACTGGCAGCAGCTCCTTCAGCAGCTCCCTCTTCCGCAGACCCTGTGGACATGAAGAATGACAACTGAGTGCAAGTGTCAGTGAGGAGACCTGGATGGTGCTAGGTTTCCCTGGCCTGGCAGAGACCCTGTGTCTGCCCATTTGACCCCCAGACACCTCCTGGAGAAAACAGGGATGGATGAGAACAATTTCTCTACATGCTGGGAAGCTCCAGGCAAGCTAAAAGTCTGAGCTGGAGCATACGAGTGGCAGGGAGCAGGGGAGAGACACAGTGCAAGGTTACAGCAAAGAATACCAGAGTAGGTTCTGCTCCTCTGTGTCCCCTAAGTCTGCTCGCACAGTCACTGCTGGCCTTCAACTGCACTGATTAGTGGCTATAGTAACTTAGCCTCCAGAGCAGGATGGGAGTAGGATATTAGGGTAAAAGGGCATGTGGATGGCCATCCAGGAGGAGTTGTTCCCTAATGTGAATGCTCTCTGGGGGCCTGAGGTCAAGTCTAGGGGTGAAGAGGCACCTGGGAGGCAGTGGCTGGCCTCTTATAATCCTGGGGCCTCTGCCCTTGGGCCTTGCCCAGGGCTCTTTTATGCCTGGGTGTACTGGTACCATGGTCTGCCTGGGCTCTTTTGCTATATGCACTGCAAGGAGGGGTCTCCAATGCACAGAACCCTGAGGAGCCCAGCCACTGCAAAGAAAAAAACACCAAACGATAACTCTGACCACTGGAAGAGAAGGAAGGTCCAGGATGTTAAAATAAGAATGGCAGAAAGACAAGGAATTATAGAAAAGAACCGAGTGTAGATATTAAGTTTGAGAAACACAATGGTTGAAGGGATGGAATCTGCAGAGGAATGGACACTGCTAAAGACCAAGTCAGAGTGGAGACAGATGGAGGACCAGACCATGCTTGAGAAGGGAGGTACACAGAGAGGAAAATGCAAGAGGAGAAGCCATACAGGATAAGTTAAGGCAGATGGAGAAGGACGGAAGGGCCCAATACCTATATAATGGGTCCCACAGGAGAGAGAGAAAGAAGAAAGAAGGAAATATTTAAGGAAATAATACAGGTAGATTTCACGCAATTAAAGAAAGTCAAATGGCCTTAAGTTGAAAGCCTCCCTGAGTGCTGATCATGTAAGATATGGAAACAAAATAAAGGCCATATATGAAAAGCCCACAGCTAACATCATACTCAGTGAAAAACTGAGAGCTTTTCCTCTAAGATCAGGAATAAGACAGGGGTGCCCACTCTCACTGCTTTTTTTTCCAACACAGTACTGGGAGTCCTAGCCACAGCAGTCAGATAAGAAAAAGAAATAGGAATCTAAATTGGTAAGGAGTAAGTAACATTCACTATTTGCAGATGACATGATACTACTATACCATACTATATAGAAAACCCTAAAGGACTCCAAAAAACTACTAGATAAATGAATAAATGAATTCAGCCAAATAACAGGATACAAAGTTAGTATACAGAAATCTGTTGCATTTCTTCACACTAATAATGAAATAGCAGAAGAGAAATTAAGAAAACAATCCCATTTATAATTGCACCAAGTGTAATAAAATACCTAGGAATAAATCTAACCAAGGAGGTGAAACTGTACTCCAAAAACTATAAAACACTGATGAAAGAAATTAAAGATGACACAAATAAATGGAAAGCTATTCCATGGTCATGGGTTAGAACAGCCAATATCGTGAAAGTATCTGTATCACCCAAGCAATCTACAGACTTAATGCAATCTACTTACCAAAATACCAACAACATTTTTCATAGAACTAGGAAAAAAGGGGCGCCTGGGTGGCTCAGTGGGTTAAAGCCTCTGCCTTTGGCTCAGGTCATGATCTCAGGGTCCTGGGAGTGAGCCCCATATTGGGCTCTCTGCTCAGCGGGGAGCCTGCTCCCCGCACCTGCCGGGCCTGCCTCTCTGCCTATTTGTGATCTCTGTCTGTAAATAAATTAATAAATAAATCTTAAAAAGAAAAATAAAAGAACTAGGGAAAAAAAAGTAAGATATGGAAAAACAGATATCTAGACATGTAGAATGAAATATATAGAATTTGAGAGTATCAAAGATAGAAAAATTCTGAAAGTTTCTAAAAAAACAGGATCATATCACCTACAAAAAAGGAGAGACCAAGGTACACAATGAAGTAGTATTTTTAATATATTAGAAAAAAACCCTCACAACCTAAACCTTTTTTTTTTTTTTAAGATTTTATTTATTTATTTGACAGAGAGAAATCACAAGTAGACGGAGAGGCAGGTAGAGAGAGAGGAAGGGAAGCAGGCTCCCTGCTGAGCAGAGAGCCCGATGCGGGACTCGATCCCAGGACCCTGAGATCATGACCTGAGCCGAAGGCAGCGGCTTAACCCACTGAGCCACCCAGGCGCCCACAACCTAAACCTTTTTACCCAGTTATTCAAACAATAGAGTATAATAAAAAATATTAAAATAATATTCTTAGGCTTTTAAGACCTCAAAAGGCTTGCTACAATAAAGATCTACCATGAAAATGTTTTAGAGGAAATACTCAAAGTAAGAAGAGATAAATCTAGATAATGCTACAAGAGATATGAAAAGAAATGTGGATAACTCAGGCTAAAGTTTATGTTGGCCTTGAGAAAACCAAGAAAACAAAGAATATGGATGGTTTGAGCTTGGTGATTTAAAAAAAAAAAATCTGTCAGACTGGATAACATAAAAAGTCAGCCATCTGATTTTAGTAAGGAATGTTTAAACATGGATGAAGAAGGGTTAAAAATTAAAGACAGAAAGATATGTTAGTAAAGAATGAAAAGAGAGCTAGTATTTTTAAATTACCAAAGTAGATTTTGTTACAAAAACATCACTGGGGAAAGGGCCAATCAAAAGAAAGAGACAAAACTACCCTCAGGGAGATTTTAATACACACTCAACTAGTGATGGGTCATAGAAAGGCAAAAATCTGCAGATTCAGGTAATCCGAACTGACCAGTTAGTAAACATAACTAAATGGGTATGTATAAAATGAAAACAAACAGTCTTTGGCACATGTGGACATATAAAAAATTGCTCTAAAAGCAAACCTCCACAAAATAGCAGGTATCATGTACACAGCAGACTGGCATAGCCAAATATAGCCCATTATTTATTTTTGTAAATAGTTTTATCAAAATGTAGCCACCCCTGCCTATTTGTTGGTCTATCACGCTACAACAGCAGAGTGGAGTAGTTGCAGCAGACTGTATGGCTTTGCAAAGCCTGAAATATTAACTCTCTTCCCTGACAGAAAAAGTTTACCAACCCCGGATATAAATCATCTTCTCTAACCAAAATACAATTGAGTAGAACTCATGACTGATTAATCGATTAAGTTAATTAACTTAGTTAACTGATATTTAAAAATGATTTACAAGTAAATGGTAATAAAAACACTAACTGTTGCAAAACTGTTGTAGAAATGCCACAGAAATGGGGCTTTATAAGGATCCTTACAAACATAAAACATCTTCTATTAGAGAACATAAAAGAATGACAACCAATTACCTGAGTCTGACCTAAGGTGGGAAAGAAGGGAGGAAGGGAGGGAGGCAAAGAGAAAGGGAGGGAAGGAAAGAAGAAGATATCAGAAAATATATATTAAAAATGAGCCTCATAACTGGCTGAGTAGTGAATTCAGTCTGCCAAGACTGGGAAAGGTGGCCATTTTTTCAAATGCCCAATATTCAACAAAAGACCATGGGGCATACAAAAAAACAGAGAAACATGGAAATGATTGGATATGGTATTGGCCCATTCAAAATCACAAAATAAACATCCAGAAAACTGACCCTAATGAAACATAGGCCTAGAACTTATGTGACAAAGACATTAAAACAATTGCCTTAAATATTCTCAAAGAGAACATGAACAGATGGACATATCAGGAAAATGGTATGTGAACAGAATGAGAGTATCAACAAAGAGGTAGAAATTATAAAAAAAGATCCAAACCAAAATTCTAGAACTTAAAAACATAGTAACTAAATAGAAAAATTCAGTCAAGTGGTTCAACAGTAGACATGAACAGACAAAGAATCAATGAACTTGAAAATGAAGAAAAATGAAAATAGTCTAAGGGACTTATAGGACACCATCAAGCAGACCAATATATGCATTATGCAAGTCCCAAAAGAATAATAGAAAAAGAAAGGGGAAAAGAGCTTATTTGGAGAAATAATGGCTGAAAAGTTCCCAGGGTTGAGGAAAAACATGAATTTACAAATCCAAGCTCAACAAATACTCTATGTAGGAAAACCCAAAGGAACCCATACCATGATAGATTTTACTTGAACTATGGAACATCAAAGATAAAGAGACAATCTAGAAAGCAGAAACTTGGCTCATTGTGTAAAACGCATACTCAATAAGCATATTTCTCAGCAGAAACACTGAAGGCCAGAGGGCAGTGGAATGACATATTTAAGGTGCTAAAAGAAAAACTAACATCTGAGAATACCATAGTCAGTGAAACTACTCTTGAAAAATAAGGGAAAAACAAACACATTTCCAGATAAATGAAAACTGATGGAATTCACTACTATTAGATCTACCCTACAAGAAATGCTAAACGGAGTCCAAGTTGAAATGAAAGGATACTAGACAATAAAACAGAAAGTTCTCTGGTAAAAGTAAAAGTAAGGACAAATAAAATAACCCATATTTTGTAATTTTATTTGGTAATTCCATTTTTTTATTCTATAAGATTTAAAAGACAAAAGCATAAGAAACTATAAGTCTATGTTAAAGGCTATAGAATATATAAAGATATAATTTGTGATTTCAATAACAAAGTGGGTGGAGTGGAACTGTAAGGGAGTGGGCAATTTTTCTGTATACAATTGAAATTAAACTGTTATTAGTTTAAAATAGATTGTTATAACTTCAGAATGTTTTTGTTATCCCTATAGTTACTAAAAAGAAAATATCTATAGAACATACATAAAAGTTAAAGAAGAGAATCAAAACATGTCTCTAAAAAAATCAACTAAAATGCAAAGTAAAATAGTAAAGGAGGAAATGAGGAACAAAAACTATAAAACATACAGAAAATAAATAACAAAATGGCAATATTAAGTATCTGTCAGTAATTATTTTTTGTCAGTAATTATTATTATTATTATTATTATTTAGAGAGAGAGAGAGGAAAGGCAAAAGGAAAAGGAGAGAAAGAGAATTTTAAGCAGGCTACATGCTTGGTGTGGAGCCTGACATGGGACTCAGTCTCCCAACTCAGATCATGACCTGAGCCAAAATCAAGAGTTGGATGCTTAACCGACTGAGCCACCAGGTACCCCTGCAATAATTACTTCAAATGTAAATGTATTAAACTCCCCAATTAAAAAGAAAAGAAAACAACGGGTAAAAAACCAGAATCAAACTAGATGCTACCTACAAGGAACTCACTTCAGAGCTGAGAACACATACAGGTTGAATATAAAGGATAAAAAAGAGAGTCCATGGAAATAGTAACCAAAACATAGAAGAGTTGGCTATACTTGTATCATACGAAATAGATGTTATTTCAAAAACTGTTAAGAGACAAAGAAGGACATTGTATAATGATAAAAGGGTCAATTCACCAAAGATGATGTAACAATTATAAACATATGCACCAAACATCAGAGCTCCTAAATATATGATGAAAACATTGAGTTGAAAGGAAAAATAATTCTACAATAATTGTAGTAGACTTCAATATCCCATTTTTGATAATGGATAGAACAACCAGAAAGAAGATCAATAAGGAACCAGAAGTCCTGAAAAACAACATAGACCAATTGTACATTATGTACATATATAGGACATTCCACTCAACAACAGCAGAATCCACTTTTCTCAAATGCACATTACACACTCTCTAGGAGAGACCACATGTTAGGTCAGAAAACAAATCTCAATAGGTTTAAAAAGACTGACATCATAAAACTATCTTTTCCAATCACAATGGGATGAAACCAGAATCAAAAGCTAAAGGAAAACTGGACAATCCACACATATGTGGAAATGAAACAACACATTGCCTTTTTTTTTTTTTTTAAGATTTTATTTATTTATTTCACAGAGAGAGAGAGATTACAAGTAGGCAGAAAGGCAGGCAGGGGTTGGGGGTGGGGGAGGGAAGCAGGCCCCCTGCTGAGTAGAAAGACCTGATGCAGGACTCCGTCCTAGGACCTGAGATCATGACCTGAGCCGAAGGCAGAGGCTTAACCCACTGAGTCACCCCTAAATAACACATTGTTAAGCAATGATTCAAGAAGAAATCTCAAGGGAAATTAGAGAATATCCTGAGACAAATGAAAATGAAAACAACATACGAAGAAATATAGGATCCAGTAAATGCACTTGTTAGAAATTTATAGCTGTAAGAATCTACAAAGAAAGACCTCAAATAAATACCATAGCTTTCCATCCTTTGAAACTAGAAAATAAAAGCAAGCTAAACCCAAATCAAACAGATGCTAGAAAATCATTATTTCAGAGAAAATAAAATGGAGAATAGAAAGATCGAGAAAATAAATGAAACCAAAATGTACTACTAGAAAGGATCATCCAAACTGATAAACTCGTAACTAGCTGGACTAAGAAAAACAGAGCGAAGACTGGAATGACAATCAGAAATGACACAGGGACATTACAACTGATGTCACAAAAGTAAAAATTATAAATATGGGGTTACTATAAGTAATTGTTCACCAACAAATTAGACAACTTAGATAAAATGGACACAATCCTAGAGACATATAGCCTACTAAGACCGAATCATGAAGAAATACAAAATCTGAATGGATCTCTAACTAGTAAGGAGACTGCATCAATAATCACCAACTTCCTAAAAAAAGGAGCCCATGACTTACCAAATGGCTTCACTGGTGTATTTCACCAATTATTTAAAGAAGAATTAATAACAATCTTCAATTGATGCAAAAAAATTTTTTTGATCAAGTTCAACACTCTTCATTACAAAAACACCCAGCAAACTAGTAATAGAAGTCAACTACCTCAATATGATACAGACCATATATGAAAACATCACACTCAATGTTTAAAAAACTGAAAGCTTTTGCTCTAAGATCAGGAGAAAGGTGAGGATGCCAGCTTTCACACTTCTACTCACCTTAGTACTGGAAGTTCTAGCCAGAGCAAAGAGGCAAGAAAAAAATAAAAGGCATCAATATTGGAAAGGAAGAAGTAAATTTTTTTGTTTGTAGACATCATTTTATATGTAGAAACCCTAAAGACTCTACAAAAAACTTGGTAGAACAAGTGAATTCAGCAAATTTGCAGAATAGGAAATCAGGTCACCAAAACCAGCTACATTTTTATATACCAACAACAAACATTCTGAAAAGAAAACTAAGAAAACAGTTCCGTTTACAATAGCTCCTGAAGAATAAAATACTTAGGAATAAAAAACTTAACCAAGGAGGTGAAAGACTAGTACACTGAAAACTACAAAATGTTCCTGAAAGAAATTAAAGAAGACACAACTAAATGGAAAGACAGCCCCTGTTCATGGATTAGAAGACTTAATATTGCTAAGATGTCAATATCATCAAAAACAATCTATAGATTTAATGTACTCCCTATCAAAACCCTAATGGTGTTTTTCTACAGAAATAGAATAATTCATCCTAAAATTCAAATGGAATCTCAAGGGATCCTGAAGAGCCACAAGAATCTTGAAAAAGAAGATGAAAGGTGGAGGCCTGTTTCTGACTTCAAAACTTATTTCTGCTCTTCCCATAAGTGGCCTGAGGTGACCTCTGAAAATGGTTCACTATTTACTTGACCCAGAAAGCCTTACAAAATCATGCAAATCAAGAGGTTCAAAGCTTTGTGTTCACTTTATGAATGCACCAAAAGTTTGCATATCTGAGAAGCCACCACGTATCTGAAGGATGTCATTATATAGAAGCAATGTGTGCCATTCTGTTGCTATAATTGTGGAGTTGGTAGGCGTGCTCAGGTCAAACACTGGGGGTGGGCACAGTGTCAGTGACCCGAAAAGGGTGCTGAATTTTTACTGCACATGCTTAAAATTGCATAACAATGAACTTAAGGGTTTAGATGTAGATTCTCTGGTTATTGAGGATATCCAGGTGAACAAACCCCCCGAGATGTGTTGAGAACTTACAGAAGGCATGTTTGGATTAACCTGTACATGAGCTCTCCCTGCCACAGAGATGACCCTTTACTGAAAAAGAGCAGATGGTTTCTAAACCAGAAGATGCGGTTGCAAAGAAGAAAAAGATATCCCCAAGAAAATGAGGAGACAAAAACTTAACAGTCTGGTTGGGGTACCAGGTGGTGGGTATTATAGAGGGCATGGATTGCATGGAGCATTGGGTGTGGTGAAAAAATAATGAATACTGTTATGTTGAAAATAAGTAAAAAATAAACTTAAAAAAACAAAACAAAACAAAACTTAATGGTCTGAGAATAAATTCTGCATAAAATAAATGTAAGTAGAAAAACACCCAAAACAAAAACCAACCAAAACCAACCCCCCCAAACTTACTTCAAAACTATTATACCTTTTAGTTTTGAACTATGTGACTATATTACCATCCAAAATTAAATTAATTTATTTATTTAAAAATATTTTATTTATTTATTTGACAGAGAGAGACACAGTGAGAAAGGGAACATAAGCAGGGGGAGTGGGAGAGGGAGAATCAGGGAGGTGGGGCTTAATCCCAGGACCCCAGGATCATGACCTGAGCTGAAGGAAAGATGCTTAATGACTGAGCCACCCAGGCGCCCACAAAATAAAATTTAAAATAAAATAAAACTCAAACATTTAATTAAAAAATCAAAGGGGGTGAAGTAAACTGTTAGAAACAAAGCAGAATACTCTGTCTGCCTCTGGCAACAGAGGAAAGCTGCATGAGGATCCAACCTGAAGGTTGGTGTAAAAACCAACTGCCACAGAGTACCATCTCCCAAAATGGGCTCTCAGTATGTCTCTCTACTGTTTAAAGCAGCAGCCGGAGACATTGCTCATCACCACATTTTTGGCCATTGTCACAGGTCCTACCGTGAAGACTGGCAGAGGGAGGCTTCCAAAACCAGGATCTGGCTGGGAAGACAATGGCCAGCAAAGAGCTCTGGCGCCTGAAGGATAACTGTTTAGTGACCCAGCCCTTGGTTTTCAGTCTCCCTCCTGTGCAGACAGAGCCATGATCTTTGAGGGAAAGAAGCCTGGACCTTTGGGGTCTCCTGAAGCAAACTGGTAATTCATATCACAAAGAGTAATTTCCCAATATATGAAGAATTCCTATGAACCAATAAAAAAAATATAACAATGAAGTATTTCAATAGATAGTTAAAAAAACAAAAGGAAGTGTAAGTGGCTCTAAAATATACTAAATGATGCTTCCTAATACGCCTCTTGGGAGGGCTGCTGAGTCAGCATTGCTGGTTGGTTGTTTTTTGTTTTTTAAAAGCATTGCTGGCTTTTTTTTTTTTTAAATTTATTTATTTGACAGACAGAGATCACAAGTAGGCAGAGAGGCAGGCAGAGAGAGAGAGAAGAGGAAGCAGGCTCCCTGCTGAGCAGAGAGCCTGAGTCGGGGCTCAATCCCAGGACCCTGAGATCATGACCTGAGCTGAAGGCAGAGGCTTTAACCCACTGAGCCACCCAGGCACCCCTAAAGCACTGCTGGTTTTAAGTCCATCTTCCATCTACTGATCCTTTTTCCCCGTAACTCTGAGGATCAGTTACATTGGAATGATCCATTCTTACTGTTAAAGTGTTTATGGAGAAACTCAACAAGAGAGCAGGGTGCTCATACTCCACAAACTTGCCCTTAATATCTAGATAAAGAGATAGTAAAAAAGTTTTTGTAAAAAAGGAATAAATTCAGCATAGTGCTGAAGTCAGGAGGAAATGTGGCAGACATCAAGAGTTGGCTGTGTCCATACCTGCTCTAAAACCTCTCCTATATATGCTTTACTGGTCACTTCCCCAGACTCCCTTGCAATGAGGGTGTTCAGGTGACTTGCTGGTTGCCTGTGAGGCACAGACTAGCTTTTGGGAGAGCTTTTCTTTTTCTTTTTCCTTTTTTTAAAAAGATTTTATTTATTTGTTTATTTTAGATTTTATTTATTTATTTATTTGACAGAGATCACAAGTAGGCAGAGAGGCAGGGAGAGAGAGATGGGGGAGCAGGCTCCCCGCTGAGCAGAGAGCCCAATGCAGGGCTCTATCCCAGGATTCTGAGACCATGACCTGAGCCAAAGGCAGAGGCTTAACCCACTGAGCCACCCAAGTGCCCTAGCTTTTCTTTTTCTGGTAAGAATTGTAGATGCTATTGGTACTGGTTCCCCCCCCCCCCCCCGACTGACTTATTTGGAGGACAGAAAACAACAACAATATTTCAGTCACTTTTGGGAGTACCACTTACCTGCAGCTGAGAGCATTTGTCATAGATACCAAGGACCATGAGCAGACTAGCTGTGTTAGGCAGTTTACAGAAGATGAAAAGCAGATGGGACGGAAAGGGAGTGTCAGGCTCTTCTGGGCAAAGCTCCAATAAGGTGTCCTGCTCAGAGCTGGTAAGAATAAGTGGCAGGAAGGAGAGGGAGAAAAGAGCACATGGCTAATAAATGGTGGCCTGTCTGTGCCTCCTTCCATCGGCACCTTATTGGCCTAGTACCCCTGCCTTCAGTCTGAGACAGAAAGCTGTTATGTAGAGCTCCAGCTCACGTCTTGGGCTAATGCTCCCAGAGTGGCAGCTAAATCACAGAATGAGGCTCTACAACCTGTCCAGGGAAGAGGTTGGTCAGGCACATGCTGACCTATCTCCCACTCAAGAAGACATACTGTCAGGGTACCCCAGAGCTGACGTGTGGTAGGGAATTACTGGTAATTTGGAACCACCCTTCCTATTGAGGTACACAAATACCTACACAAGTATCTTGAGGTACACGGAGGTACACAAATAGAAATGGACCTCAGGGAGCTAATGTGCTAATGACCTAGGGTTGAGCTGGGATGTGGGGAAGGTAGAAATTCAGAGAGGGATGCCTTTGCCTTGGGAATGTTTATTGATGAGAAAGAGGCTGAGCGAGCTTCTGTCAGACTTGAGGGCCTAGGGAGACAAAAGCAGGGGCCAAAATGAAAAGTGGGGATTCCTGTTAAGTCATTCCTCTTTGTGCTGACACCCCAAAGGGATGTAACCCAGAATAAAGGTAAACCAGAAGTAAATCCGCCCCTACACAAATGAGTGTCTGGCTTTGAATCATGAGACAGCCCGGAAAACCTCAATCCCAGAACTGGGCTGAGGGGAGTCTGCAGTGCTGCTGGTGCCTCAAGAACTGGCAACAGCAAATAAAAGCACTCTGTAAAAGAAGATAACATCACCTGAGGCCTCAAACCATTTCTACAAATAATTTTTCAAACATGTCCAGCAGATAGAAATGATCAGGCACGTAAGGAAACAAGGTAATATAAATGAGACCCGGCAGAGACATTTATAGGCAATTGAAACAGATCCAAGAGGGCTCCCAATAGAACTATCAGACATACAACTTTAAAACAACTAAGGTTACTATGCTCAAGCAGATAAAAGACTAAATTGAAAATATGGGGGGAGAACTGCAACCATAAAAAATGATACAGCAGATTTTAAAAAGAGAGGGCATTACATCTCTCTGAAAATGTGGAAAATGGAAGGGAAGATATCACTGAGGAAGAGAACCAAGGTAGATCCACAGAATGAATGAAAGAAACAGACTTTCAGGTTTGTGGAACTTCAAAACAAGAGATGGAGCCAAAAGAACTTACACAGCAATGGAAATCAGATTTGCAGCAGAGATTTTAGCAACAACAGTGGATGTTAAAAGTCTGTGGTGCCACACCTTCAAAGATGTAAGGAAGGGGAACTGGACTTTGAAGTTAGGATTCTAGTAACCAACCAAATTAAGATCTACTGCTACAAAATAAAAATCAAATAAAACACACAGGCCATTCACACACCAAGGCCTGTAGAGCCTGTGAGGTCTGACCCTCCACCCTTTCTGACTGCAACCCATTTCACCCTCCCACTGCCATTCTGCTTGGCTATTCCTTCCACACGGCAGGCCCTTCCACCTTGGGCCTTTAGACTTGCTGTTCCCGCTGCCTGTATGTTCTTCCCCCAAACATTTGTGGGGCTTTGCCCTTCACCTTTTCTGGTCTCTGCTCAGTTAGTTAAGACTTCCTTGATTACTCATTATAAAATAGCATCCTGCCAGTATGCCCCTGGCCACTTGATGTTTGTTCTCAGCACCTACCCCCACCCAACACAATACATGTACTTGCTCAGCTGTTTAGAATCTGCCTCTCTGCACAAGAATGGAGACCTAGGAAGGTGGGGGCCGTTAGCTTTGTTCACTGCTCACTGTCCCGTGCCAAGCCAGAGCAGGTGCTCCATCAGTATTTGCTCAGTGACTGCATGAAGCAGGGGAGCTAACTTATATCCACAACCCCCAATCCCTCACCAAGCTGGTCCTTTCAAGGCACTAGCAGGCACACGTGCAAGCCAAAAAATTTGGAGGTGACTATATGCATGTTCATTATTCTCTGTCTCTTAATCTATTCTACCCATCCACCCACTAAGTCTTGTTGGGTCTGCCTCTAAAATACAACTTCAATCTGTCTCCTTTCCCCTCTCCATGGCCCTCACACTGATCCAAGTCACCTTTGTCTATTGCCTGGACCGCTACAAAAACAAGTTCTGACTGCTCTCCTATGTCAGTTCGCATTACCACCCCTGCTAATCGATCTCTTGCCACCAGCTCCTCCAAAGCTCCAGCTCCTCACAAGATCTCAGTGATCTTCTTTCCTGCTCCTCTGTCTTACCTCATCTCCTACCACCCTGTCCTTTGCCTACTATGCTGCAGCCACAGTGGCCTCCAGGTTTGCATTCACTATCACCTCTACCAGGAGACTCCCAGGTCCTGGTAGAGCTGGTGCATTTTCATCCCTGGGTTTCATCCTAAAAGACCCCTCCCTCTCATGTCTTCCCTGGCCATGCGTTCCCAGGCCCCCTTGTCTGATTGCTCTGCTTATTTCTGGGCATAGTATAATCCACAGTCTAAAACTATCTTGTTGACTGAATTGCTTCCTTGCTTTTGTCTGCCTTCCTATTAGACTGGGAGCTCCATGAAGGCAGGGAAGGATCTTTCATCTTCTCTACCGAACAAACCCATAACCCCAGCAGGCAACTCTCCTCAGGCTGAGCACTCTCTAGGCCCCTGATGCTGAGGGCCCAGCTGCTGCCTGGCAGTGCAGTGCTGGCATTTCACCCTCCCACTGATCCTGGGGCCTGTGGCAGTGTGCTCAAGAAGACTAATGGGGAAGAATTCCAAAGCACTTTGGCTTATTTTTCATCTCCACTTTCACTTTTCAAGACAGAATTCTTGTGGCAAGAACGAAAGCAGCACCTACCACTACCGTTGACTCCCACTGGCTTCCAGTGGAGTAGTGAACCGGACCCAGTAAGTCCTTGCATATTTCTCGGAGCCGGTATTCAAACCCTAATTACGGAAAAAAACAAAACAAAACAAAACAAAACAACAAAACAGAAATAGGAACACATTACAAAAAGAAACAAAAAAATCAAGAATATGCTAAGTTGTTGTGTATAGCAAACCAGATTGAACAAATGTTTATTTTATTGCCTGCTTAGAGCAAAATGCCTCTTGCATGTCTCTCAGTTTGGGGCACTGAGATTCATAATGACAGACTCTCACTCAGGAACCCACTCCCTTGACAGCATAAAGAGCAGCCCCTCTGTGTGCTGGGCCCATGGGAAAAATAAATGTGGCCAGCTCTGGGAAAAACTCCCCAAGGTGATGGGAAAATGCAGGAATTGTGGAAGGAGGGGAGTGGGCTAGTTAGATTTGCTTCAGAGAAGACATGTTGGTAGTGAGAGGAGATCAGCAGGGTCAGGAGGCAGCCTGCAGGAGATGGCAAGGGTATGAATTTAGGCTGAGGAGGTGGTGACAGAGTGGAGAAGACAGGAGAAGCAGTCACGGGCCTGTCAACTCATGGGTTATGGCACAGGTATGTGGAGTGCCAGAAGTGCTGGTGGCAGAATGTGGGGGCCTGTCAGCACTGGCGGCAGCTGAAGCCACAGGGAATGATGAAATCACCCCAAGATGAGGGTAGAGAGTAAGAGGGTGATGCTGGAATCTGAGGAATTTTAGAAGTGAGAAGGGTCTTCCTTTACAATTTGAGTCCTTTTATGGTCAAGGAAGCAAGAGATAGAGTGGAGGTGACTTGTGTATGGACGGAGAAACAGACGTGTGGAAGATGGACAAAGAGAAGCAAGTGGTAGAAGTGATCCCACAACTGGTGCAGGCCCTCGAGGAGGCAGCGACCTCATACAGGGCATCAGGATGAGTCCTGATCAGTCCCCAGGATGAAGAAAATTAGAGAGGCCAGGGGAGCAGTCTCCCCAGTGGAATGGGGTATAAAGCCCAGATGGGACAGGAGCATCCCAGCAAAGGTATGGGTTTGGGAAGACTGATTATTCAGAAGAGTCAGTGACCACACAGGCTGGGCAAACACACAGACTGGGCAGGAAGAGAAAAATTAAACTCCTGTACGGAGTCTGCTGGGGAGGGGCAAGGGACTTCGAGTTGGTCGGCCATGGCTGTTGTCATCAGAGGTGTATATATACATGTCATCAGGGGCAATGTGGCATGTCTGAGTTCTGGGAATAACATTTTTAGGGGTTTGGCATGTTTTTCTCTTTTTCTGTACTCTAAATTTTAAACAAAATAGGGAGGGTGTCGTCAAAAGCAAAGCAGGAAGGCCAGGAAAGGCTGTGGGGAAGGCTGCTTGCTCTGTGACCAGGCCTGGAGCTGTGTGGTAACACAGGGAGCTTTGGGAGGGCTGGTTCCCAAGCCACAACCCTGGAGGCCAAGCTCAGGGAAGAGGAAGACTGGTAAGAAAAACACCACACATGCCTAGCAAACAGATGAAAGGCTATTTATTGGAGGTCGCCCTGAAAGCAGGATGGCCACCTCTTTCAACAAACCTAGCTTTCTGTTGGCCAAAATGGGCAAGAGGAGGTGGTGGGGAAGATACTGGGGAAGGGAAGTGCTGGCAGGGAAAGCTGGGCTGGAAGGCCATGGGAAGGCACTGGATGGGCTGGCCCTTCCAGGCCAGGAGGGGCTTGGGGGAAGAGAAATACAGGCTCACTGGATGCTGCCAGAAGATGCCCTTCCCTGGTGTGACCAGCTGACCACTGAGGATGCAGGGTGTGAGGGAGGGCAGGAGTGTGAGCATCTCATCTGCTCCTTTGGAGAATGTCTATCTGAGCATCCTGTGCCCCCACCCCCTCCTACCTTCAAACCTTCTGGCCCTCAGGGCCTACCTGATTCAGAGCCTCAGAGCCTCTAATGCTGGATGCCTGCTGAGCTGCCTTGATTATAGCTCAGGCTAAGAGATGGGGCGAGGGCCATCTTTGCCTTGATTCACAGGCTTTCAGGAGGGTCATGTTGGGACAGAAATTGAGTCAGTCCCAGAAAGATGGAAGGGCCGCAAGAAACCTCACCTTCATTCACAAGGTACCGAGCGTAGAGGAGGAGCCAATGGCGGTACTCATGGCTGGACTGCAGGGTGAGTGCCGCCGCAACCTGATTCTCCAGATAGGCCAGGGTGGTCTCCTGCTGCACTACATGAGGCACGGAGAAGAGCCGGGCTGCCTGTCTTCCTGAACTGCAGAGACCGGCAGAGCAAGCATCATGAGGCAGTGGGTACTGCATGGGTCAGGAGGCTGCTACCTCGAGCCCCTGGGCCCCAGTGAGGAGCCAGTAAAGGGGCAGGTGTCCGACACCATGCTGGCTAACCTGTCCCCATGTCCCGCGACAGGCCTCCTGGTCACTCTAGCACCCCAGGTGTATCCCACCTGTCCTTTCTATATCTAGGCCTGAGGTGACAGGTCAGCAGCTCATTTCTCCCCACCCCAAATACTGCCCATCACGGTGTCCATGACTCATAGCACCTCAGACCGCCATCTATGCCCTGAAGTGACAGGGCTTGTGACCTAGCACCCTGAGATATTACCCAACGTGGGCCCACAACCCTTGGCACCTTGAGCCGACTTGTGCTAAGCAGCAGTTAGGCAGAGGGCTGGGCAGTCAGAGAGCAGGCCTGGGTGGGACTCTGCTTGCATGACCCAGCCACCTCCCCCACACTTGAGTCACCTACGTGGAGGCACGGCCCTGGACTATGGCTAAAGGTCCGGAGCATAGCATGGCATCCTGGGGAGGCAGGCTGCTCCTGAAGTCCGCACACTGGGCCAGGGAGTCCTGCTTGTCAGAAACCAGGTTCCTGGGGAGGCAACAGCAGGAGCAGAGGTCAGAAAAACCAGGAGGTCCACCAGAAAGGCTGGGGGTGAGGCCGCCAAGGAGCAGGTACCACATGACTCTGCCAGAGTGTCAGCAGAGGCCAAGTAGCACCGCATTCTCCCCACAGGGCCCTTAGGGACAGGTTTCATGAGGCAAAATCAATGACGGTGAAGGTCATCAACAGGGTTCTTGCTGGGACCACCTTAGTACCATAGTCTCAGAACTTGAGGACAGGAACCTGTGTATGAAGTGTACACAGGATGCCCACTTGCTGGGGGCCCATACGGACTGGCCCTTGGAAGCGTCCAGGAATGCCAGGTGCTAGCCTTCCCGAGCCTCTCTAGCATCCCAAGCAGATAGTTTTCACCTTCTTGGGACCTTTCACATCTTTGTTGAAAACATTCCAGCCACACTTTAAAAACAGTTGGGTGAATTTGTAAAATACCAGGCCAACGTTTCCCTTCTTAAATAAGTTTCCACTTATTTAAGTTTAACTTATAAGTTTCCAGTCTGTTTCCACTATTATAGTAATCACATAAAATACACAAGTTTGCAATTTGGGAGAGCTGGGAATGGGGAGGCTTTTTTTTAAAGATTAAATTTTACTTTTTTTAAATTTTAATTTTGTTTTTAAAGAATTTATTTAATTGAGAGAGAACTCAAGCAGGCAGAGTGGCAGGCAGAGGAGAAGGAGAAGCAGGCTCTCCACTGAGCAGGGAGTCCAATGTGGGACTCAATTCCAGGACCTTGGGATGATGAACTGAGCCGAAGGCAGCCACTTAACTGACTAAGCCACCTAGGCACTCCTTAAGATTTTATTTTTAAGTAATCTCTACACCTAACATAGTGCTCGAACTTAAAACTGTAAGATCAAGAGTTGCTTACTTTAATGACTGAACCAGCCAGGGGCAGCGGCTCCCCATCCCCTCACCCTTCTTTTTTAAACTCAAGAAAGAAATCTCAGTGGGAGGATAAACTTGTGCCTGGCAACTCTTAACAGAAGAGGGCTGGAAGGCAGCTGGTCTGGGTATGATGGACCAAAGGTGCAGGCAGAAGAAAAGAATTTCTGATTGGCTGGTACACAATGTACACACTTCACAAATCTGGATTAAAATCTTGGAGGAATAAAGATTTTGCAAATACAGAAAAGGCCTCCAAACTCCAAAATGGGCCGAGGAAAGACAGACCATGACACAAGGTGAGTGACTATGCAACCTCATTAATTTACAAAGTCATCCAGAAGTACTACTTAGCTCCTGCTAAGCTACAAGAAGTGAGGAATGATGGTGAAGTTGTTATGAAGCCGACTCACTTATGCTGACAATGGCTAAGGAGGTGAGGCTGGAAATGTGTATTGACAACCTTAAGAATTTTCAAATGCCTGTTCCAAACAAAGTGATCTCAGGAAACAATGTAGAAGGAAAGCATCCCTGCCCACAGGGACAGTGGAGCCTGTACTGGCAATTTTGAACTCTCTCTCTTCTCTAGCAGACAGAGTCCAGCAGGGCTGCCACCATGGCACCCACTCCAGGGCTTGACTGTCAGAAGCCGAGTCAGGCAGGCCTGACTGTTTTTGTTCCAGCTCAGATGGACACTCTCCCAGAAGGGTAGGGCCAGGAGCTGGCTTACTTACCATGTAGAAAGTGATGGATTAAAGCAGTATGCCTTCCCATCAGACAGATTCATCACTGGGATTCCATGCTGTGTCAGCAAGATCTGTGACACTGTCATGTCACTTCCTGGGGAGACAGCACAAGAATGGGTTCTTGGGTGTGTTCTGATCAGCAGGTGCCTGCACACACACCTAAGGAGAAATGCAAAGCACAGCTCCCACAGTCCTAGCAACAGGTGTCTTAACACTTACACATAACTAGTCAGTCACTGCTCTACTCTGCACATGCTGGTCTCGCTGCTATCTATACGCTATTCGTCACCTCTCAGGGACCCATTAAAACATGTCCCTGGAGAGAATGCATTGTCCTACAACGTACTGACATCCCCTACAATACAAAATGCCTCAGGCTGGGCCCAGAGCTTGGCTCTCCATCTAGGCTGAACAGGGTGCTTCCATGTCAGGAACCCAAGCTGCCAAGTCCTCCCCCAACTCCAACGTACAAGGGGAGGTCCACTGCTGAGGTTACCTGCCAAGATGGAGTGTAGAGATTCTTCTTTCACCACAACCACCTGTCTGTGAACATCCCTAGGAGGGAGAAAGGGAACAGCTTACTCTGCAGCAGGGGTAAAAGCATCACAATGTGCCCCAATGATCAGACCCCACTCCATGGTCCCTGGTACATACCCAGCCCTTGCTTTGAGGAGAGGGGCTCTGTACTAGAAGTGGCTTCTACTTCCCATGTGTCACTACACTACCTCTGCACAAGTCTATAGCAGAGGGCCTAGGAAACAGCTGTGGGCCCCGCCACCAACACCATGCCAACTCTGGGAGAAGCGTGGCCATGCTCTGGCAGCCGAGATCCCCTTTCTGGACCCTGGCACATGCAATTAGGCATTGTGATTTGTCATGAGGTTTCAGGATGCTCTAACGATGGCAGCAGGGCCAGGCAGCTTGTGCCACTTCCATTGCACACTCTTCCTCCTCCAGTGCGGGGTGGCTATCACAAGCAATGTGTGACTGACTACTCAGGGCTCCTCAGGGATTAAGATGCCCAGGCCAGCAGGGCCCCAAGACATGTCTGCCGAGTAGCCGCCTTTGCTGCCTTCCTTACCCTGCAGTGAGAGGGGACCTGCACAGTCCCCTCCCATCCTGCTTAGAGCCCACCCCATCTTGGGCCTGCCTCTCACCAGACAGATAACGTGGCTGCAGCAGTGAGCGCCATGACGTAGGAGCCCGTGCAGTGCAAAGTGGAGATTGGGGATGGCAGGAGGATGGGAGGGAGGAGGCGGCGACCACAGGCGGAGAACACGGACAGCATCCTCTTTTCACAGGCAACACATACCACGTCACTGAAAAGGCAGAGAGGGGACAGGTGTCATGATCATCAGGAGCTGTGGCAGAGGCAGCAGCCCTGAAATGCAGAGCCTTCCCTCTGTCTGTGCTTGACCCGTGCCTGCTGTGGCCTTCCTCTGAGCAGGTGCAGCAAAGTAAGAGGTGGGTGAGGCCTTGTCCAAGGACTGGGGCAGCAGGGCTGATGCAGCCTAGTCTCAATGAAACCTCTGATTAAGAAGAATGTGTTCTCTTTCCTTCAGGGGCTGCTTGAGCTTTACTGAGCTCACACTAATGCTAATCCAAGGGGAGCCCACAGCAAGGCCCAGGACACAGGCCCATTTGCCCATTGTGAGTGCCTGGGATCAGGAAGCTCAGTTTGCTTATCTTGGCAAAGAATGAAAAAGAGGTACAGAATTATGGTTTCTTTTAAGTGCAACACCATGCACTCACTCAGGGTCCATGGGAACCTGACCTAAGATCGAAGGTCAAGTACTCACAGACATTTTGAAAGCATTGTACATGCAGCCTTATGATAACTGACTAAGGGCTTAGTTAAAGTTACTGTATCTAAGCCAATTATCTTTGCAAAATCCTTTTAAGAGTCAAAGACACGGTACTGACTAGAGACCCTACACCTCAACAGGCACCTGAGGAAAATGCTGGTCCTCTTTCCAGATCAAGCACATGTGAAACAGCGCTAGGGCATCATGGCCTGGAAGTCCATGGGAAGACATTAGGAGACTAACCACTGAGTTAAGGTTCCCCTCAAAGTGCAGAATATGGAGAGGGCTGGGCTACGGACTCACAGGACAATCAGAAATCCATCGTGACTTCTTTAGTTGAAAATCTGGGGTCCAGAGGAAGAATCATCCCATGTTAGAGAGAGCCAGGCAGAGTTCAGCCTGGAACCTGAGACTTTAGGAATATGGCCAGATAAGGGAATCAGAACATCGGGGTAGAAATCCTGCCTGGGTTGACCCTCAAAGACAGTTTCCCCACCTATAACATGGTGATAATGATACTGACTGTATTAGGTTTTGTGGGGGATGCGAAGACATGCTTAGCCTAGGGCAAGGCATGGCACAGGCCATTGTGGAAGCTAGCATGTAGGGCAATGCCTCCTGCCTCAGACAGTAACAGGGCCACACAGCATAGCACATGGTGCTTGTCTGACATTAAAAGCTGGTTTGGGTAAAGACCCTCGCCCTTACCAGCTGCCGGCAGCAGTGAGGATCCGGCTGGTGAGTACTGTCTCCCACTCCTTCCCTTCCCGGTTACACTTCAAACGACTTAGCTTCACACCCCCCACGGCAGTCACTTCATTCTCCACTTCAATGTACATGGAGGGATCGGAGCTCACCTGGGTGGAAGAAAGCAAACACAATGTCTTATCAGGTGATGGTGGGCCCACTGAGACTTGGGTCATGTGACAGGTGAGATGATCAGAGAGCCCAAAGTAGGAGAAAGACAGAGAGGCAGACAGAACTGGCTGGTAAGTAGGAGGGTGGCAGTGTGTGCAGTAACAGGGTGGGACAAGAAGGCTAGATATTTGGATGTGTGGCCCCTAGGGCCGGGCGAGGGCTGGGAGCTTGCTTGGTCTCATCTCTTATGCCCAAGGAGCTCATGGACTAGATACGCCTATATGGAAAACCCAGGCAGAATGGGTGAATAGTTTGTACTCATGTGGGCACAAAAGTGGGTGACTGGGAAAGACCCGTTTATAGACTCCTGGAAACCAAGAATAGCCCCATGCAGCACTCAGTGGTAAAGGCCCTGGATGGGGGTTGCGGGGGCGGTGGCTAGGGTTTGGAAGGGGGTTTGTGTGCCCTATTTCCATGCACAACAGCAACAGGAACAAACCACGTGGGTCCTTATCCTTAGGCCCAGAAGACCTGTAATGGGAAGGGCTGACATCAGCTCTCAGGTGTCCCAGGAAGACCAGCATGCATGGGACAGTTGTGCCCAGTGGAAAGTGACCTCCATGTGGGGTCCTAGAAGGTGTTCTGAGGACATGCACCTGAGCTGAGGAATAACAGGCATGAACCTAAGGCATGTCCAAGGTCAGGTGCTAGATGGAATGAATGGAAGGCTTCTGGGCATAAAGGATTCTTTGTTTTAGAGGTGTGTTTTGAATAAGCACACAGTCATAAGCTTCTACTTTAAGAACTCAAATAGCCCCGATGATGACAGGGACAGGGCCAGCAAGGGAGGATGACAGGGAGGTAGGCCATTACCATGCAGTCCAACCGTACCAAGCCCAAGGCTGCCCAGGGTGGAGTGTGGAGCTCAAGGAGGCTTCCAGAAGAATACCTGAGACAAGTTTTGAAGGAGCTGGCCATCCAGAAGATGGCAGCAGGACTATAAGAGCAAAGCATAGAGGAGAGAAATTCGAGGTGGGGGCAGCAAGGAAGCCCCTGGGGAAGAGGCTAGTTGATCTGGCTCTGATTAACTATAACTTCCCCCAGAAAGTGATGGAGAACCATTGAAAAGCAGGTTTTACAGAGGGGGATGGTGGACAGAGTGTGCAGGGGTAGGAAGCCTGCTCACCTGGAGGGTGAATGCTCTCTGGGGGCCTGGCATGGGTAGTTTCAGTGCAGGTGCTGGTACAGACAAACACACGGCGTCCTTCTCTGCATTCAGGGCAGCTGGGGACTGCAAGAGGAGAAATGTCTCTGAGCCCCGCCCCAGCACCGTAGGGCAAAGTCAGGTAAAGGTTAAGTCACCCAATGGTGAAGCCAGGCAAGTTCCCCAGGCGTTTCCTCCTACTCTGTGAGGGTGAAAGTGCAGATGAATGCTATAAAGACCCCCACTTTCCAGATGAGTAGTTGACCCCAGGGAACTGGTCAAGGACTCTGAATGGGCTGAGGGCAGATGTGGGGGCCTGCAAGTTTCTGCCGATTGTTCCCACACTGATGAGGCACACAGTGGCATGCACCACCTCTCCTATCCCACTCGGGCACGTGCAGATTCCAGCACTGAGTTCCCAAGGTGGGCTGGGGGAGACTGCATGGGCCCACTGGCCTCACCTGGACAGACAGAGACACAGGCATGAGCCGAGAGTCCTTCCGAGGCCGCCCTTTTTTCTTCTTTTCCACTGTTTCCACCTCAAGCTCCAGTTTTCGCTTGGACAGCGAGGATGGCTTGGCCACAGGGACCTTTTCGTCGCTGTCACTGCTGCTCTCCAGGAGGTCCCGTGGCCTCAGCTCCTTCACAAGGTTTTGCTCTTTCAACCTGCACAAACACAGACATCCATGGCCTACTCCATATGACTACTAAGTTTATAATAATTAATAAAATCCATACTCATCATCAAAAATTAATAAATAAAAATAGTAAAAAATAACTTCTTGTTTCTGCCCCAACATGTGAAGAACTTGGAAGTCATTACTCTCATTCTCTTTTTTTTTTTTTAAAGATTTATTTATTTATTTATTTATTTATTTGACAGAAAGAGATCACAAGCAGGCAGACAGGCAGGCAGAGAGACAGGAGGAAGCAGGTTCCCTGCTGAGCAGAGAGCCCGATGCAGGGCTTGATCCCAGGACTCTGGGATCATGACCTGAGCCGAAGGCAGAGGCTTTAATCCATTGAGCCACCCAGGTGCCACAATTACTCTCATTCTTAATGAGGAAAGCTGAAAAAGTGAAAATCAACAACTTTTCTTGGATTCATCAGAGAAGTAAGATCACAAGGCAAACTACCACCCTGGAAACTGGAGATGCCAGGTGAAGACAGAAAGTCGGAACGCACCTGGAGCTAAGCCCCTGGAGCCCTAACTAAAAGGAAGACTTAAAGTAACTGGTTCACTGCTGGAGGCTGAGTGTGGGCTGGCTTGTAAATCAAAACTCTTGGGGGTCTGGTGGCAGGAGGGTCCCCACACTTATGTTGGTTTTACCTCCAGGAGCTCTAACAGGCTTTCACGGGTGAAGATAAGGGATGAAAAAAATCCCCTCTGTTCTTTGGGCTAGTGGAGGGGAAAAAGAACCATTGAAACATAGTCAGAGTTCCCTTCTCCTTAACAAAAGTCTGCCTTCAAGTGAAACTACTTTACTAGACCCCATGTGACTTAGTGGCAGGGAAATTAACCAACTATAGCCTGGCCCCCCCATCCACACCCCCACCCTACATAGACTACAGAATTCTTCTGAAGGTCATAGCTCAGGGTCACCAGTCCAAAAACAACTGAAAAAGATTTTTCACGTGATAACAGAATGCCTCTCCTCCCCGAAACCTTACCACCAGTTCAACATGGCTCTTGTATAACAGGAGTAGAATAACTAGTTTGAAGCTAGCATAGGGTGGTTCATGAGTTTGAAGGAAAGAAGCTGGTTTCATAACTAAAAGTGCAAGGAGAAGCTTCAAGTGCTAATGCAGAAGGGGCAGGAAGTTGTCGAGAAGATCTAGCTAAGATAATTAGTGAAGGCGGCTACATTAAACAGCAGATTTTCAATATACATGAAACAGCCTTGTTTTAAAAAGTAGAAGCTGGGGTGCCTGGGTGGCTCAGTGGTTTGGGCTGCTGCCTTTGGTTCGGGTCATGATCTCAGGGTCCTGGGATTGAGCCCCGCATCGGGCTCCCTGCTCCGCAGGAAGCCTGCTTCCCTCTCTCTCTCTCTCTCTGCCTGCCTCTCTGCCTACTTGTGATCTCTGTCTAATAAATAAATAAAATCTTAAAAAAATAAAAAATAAAAAGTAGAAGCTATCTAGGATTTTCACAGTTGGAGAGAAGTCATGCCTGGCTTCAAAGAACAGGCTAACTCTCTTGTTAGGGGCCAATGCAGCTAGTGACTTTAAAGTGGAAGCCAATGCTCATTTACCACCCCCAAATCCTAGGGTCTTAAGAATTATGCTAAATCTACTCTGCCTTACCCTATATGAGTGGAACAACAAAGCCTAGATGAGAGCATATCTGCTTATAGCGTGGTTTACTAAATATTTTAAGTATTTCAAGCTCATTGTTGAGACCTACTGCTCTGAAAAAGATTCCTTTAAAAATATTACTGTTCAGGGGCACCTGGGTGGCTCAGTCAGTTAAGCAGCTGCCTTCAGCTCAGGTCCTGTTCCCAGGGGCCTGCGACTGAGCCCCACATCAGGCTCCCTGCTCAGCGGAGAGCCTGCTTCTCCCTCTGCCTCTGCCTGCTGCTCTGCCTACTTGTGATCTCTATCTCTGTGTCAAATAAGTAAAAACCTTTAAAAAAAATTACTATTCATTGCCAATACCCCCAGTTACCCAAGAGCTCTAATACGGATATATGAAATTAATGTTGCTTTCATGCCTGCTAACATAACATCTGTTATGCAGGCCATGGATCAAGAGTAGTTTTGACTTTCAATTCTTTTTATTAAAGAAATACATTTTGTAAGGCTCTAGCTGCCAATGAGAGTGATTCCTGTGACGGATCTGTACAAAGTAAATGGAAAACTTTCTGAAAAGGATTCATCATCTAGATGTCAATAGGAACATTCAAGATTCACAGGGTCAAAATAGCAACATGAACAGGAGTTTTGAAGAAGTAGATTCCAATTCTCATGGATGACTTTCAGCAGTTCAAGACTTCAGTGGAGGAAGCAACTGCAGATGTGGTGGAAACAGCAAGAGACCTAGAATTAGAAGTGAAACCTAAAGATGTGCCTGAATTCCTGCAATCTCATGAGAAAACCTGAATGGATGAGAAGTTGCTTCTCATGGAGGAGCAGAGAAAGTTTCTTGAAATGGAATCTACTCCCAGAGAAGATGCTGTAAAGGTTGTTGAAAAGACAATAAAGGATTTAGAATACTACATAACTTAGCTGATAAAACAGTGGCATGTTTTGAGAGGATTGACTTCAATTTTGAAAGAAGTGTTGTGTATAAATGTTGGCAAACGGCATTGCTACAGAGAAATTGTTCATAAAAGGAAGAGTCAACCGATGTAGCAAACTTCATTGTCTTAAAATTGCCACAGCCGCCACAGCCATCCCAACCTCCAGCAACCACCACCCAGAACAGTTAGAAACCATTAGCATTGAGGCAAGACCCTCCATTTGCAAAAATTATGACTTGCTGAAAGCTCAGATGATGGTTAGCATTTTGTAACAATGAAGTATTTTTTCCATTAGGGTATAAAAAATGTTTTTCTTAGATACAATGCTGTTATTGGACACTTAACAGGCTACAGTAGTTGTCAACAACTTTTACATGTACTGGGAAACGAAAAAATTCATTTGACTTGCTTTATTGCAATATTAAATTTATTGTGGTGGTCTGGAACCAAACTTGCAACTCTCCAGCATATGCCTACATGCCATGCTAACTCTAACTAAAAGAAAATTGGAGTAGCTATATTACTTTCAGACAAAGTGGACACCATAGTAAGGAAAAGTATTAAGAATAAAGAGGAACATTACATAATGATAAAAGGATCAATTTTCCAAGAAGACATAGCAATCCTTAATGTACATGCCTAACAAAAAAGCATAAAACACATGTGGCAAAACCTGATAGAACCACAAGGAGAACTACACAACTCCACAACCATAAGTGGAGATTTCAATTTACCTCTATTAGTAACCGACATATCCAGCTGACAGAAAATCAGTTAACAAATTTACTCAAACGAACAGTACTATCATTCATTTGAATTTGGTTGATATTTATAAGATACTTAATATAACAATAGCAGAATACACATTCTTCTCAAGATCACACAGAATATTCACTAAGACCACATTCTGGGCCATAAAACATACTCTAACAAATTTAAAAGGATAAAAAGCATACAAAGTATGCTTTAAGCCCACAACATTGAATCCTGAATGTTCGATAGACAACAACAACAAAAATATACCTGAAAAACTCCCAAACACAGACTGAAGCACACACTTCTAAACAACATATGGTCAAAGAAAAAGTCACAAGAGACTTACAAAAATATTTAATTAAATTAAAACAAAAATGTAATTTATAAAAATTTGTGGGATGCAGTAGAAACAGTGCTTAGAAGGAAATTTATAGCAGAGAATATATTTTATTTTACTCCTATGATTTTTAAAAAGATTTATTTATTGGGGCACCTGGGTGGCTCAGTTGGTTAAGTGCCTGTCTTCGGCTCAGGTCATGATCCTGGAGTCCCATGACTGAGTCCTGCATTGGGCTCCTGAGCAGATAGTCTGCTTCTCCCTCTGATCTTCTCCCCTCTCGTGCCTCTCCCCATTCAAATAAGTAAATAAAATCTAAAAAGAGATTAATTTGTTTATTTTTTTGGGAGAGGGGCAGAGGGTGAGAGTCTTAAGCAGACTCTGCACTGAAAGTGGAGTCCAAACACAGGGCTTGATCTCAGGATCCTGAGATTCATTACCTGAGTCAAAACCAAGAGTCAGACACTTAACAGACAGCCACCCAGACACCCCTTTGTTTTTGTTTTTTTAAAAGATTTTACTTATTTGAGAGAGAGAGAGCACAAGTAGGCAGAGCAGCAGGCAGAGAAAAAGGGAGAAACAGGCTCCCTGCTGGGGGGAGGGCTCTAATGCAGGGCTCGATCCCAAGGCCCTAGGTCATGACCCAAGCCAAAGGCAGGCTCCCAACCAACTGAGCCACCCATGCGCCCCCTCCCTTTGCTTTTTCTTAAATATTTATTTATTTGAGAGAGAGAACAAGAGTGAGGGTGGGGGGAAAGGTAGAGGAATCTTCAAGCAGACTCCCTGATGAGCATGGACCCTGATGTGGGGCTCAATCTCCTGTCCCGGGATCATGATGTGAGCCACAATCAAGAGTCTGCAGCTTACCCAACTGAGCCATCCAGGTGCCCCAAGAGTGCATATTTTAGAAAAGAAGAAAGACCTGAAATAAAAAACTTTACCTTCAGGAACTAGAAAAAGATGAAAAAAAAAGAAAAGAGAAAGCAGATGCAAATAAATAATAAATAGCAATACAATAATATAATAATAAGGCAGTAATAAGTAAAATAATACAAAGCAAGGAGAAGACAATAAATCATAAAAATTAGAGCAGAAATCCATGAAATTTAAAACAGGAAAACGACAGAGAAAAATCAATGAAATAAAAAGCTCGTTCTTTGAAAAGAGCAATAAAATTAATGAACTTGTAGCCAGGCTAATTAAGAAAAGAGAGGACACTAGGGCGCCTGGGTGGCTCAGTGGGTTAAGCCGCTGCCTTCGGCTCAGGTCATGATCTCAGGGTCCTGGGATCGAGTCCCGCATCGGGCTCTCTGCTCGGCAGTGAGCCTGCTTCCTCCTCTCTCTCTGTCTCTCTCTCTCTCTCTGCCTGCCTCTCTGCCTACTTGTGACCTCTGTGTCAAATAAAAAAAAAAAAAAAAAGAAAAAGAAAAGAGAGGACACAAATCACTAATGTCAGAAATGCAAAAGGGGCCTTTACTACTGCTCCCATAGACAATAATAAAAGGAACACAGAGGAATATTATGAATAATTCTAAACCCAAAGATCGGGTAACTTTGAGGAAATGGGCCAGTTCCTGAAAAAAACAAAA
Source organism: Mustela nivalis (assembly GCF_964662115.1). Classification (NCBI taxonomy): domain Eukaryota; kingdom Metazoa; phylum Chordata; class Mammalia; order Carnivora; family Mustelidae; genus Mustela; species Mustela nivalis. The sequence continues at coordinate 81,266,813 of NC_139033.1, read as the reverse complement.
AACAATCAACTTAAACTCACACAAGGAAAAATAACTAATCTGAATAGTTGTATTAAAGAAAATGAATCAATTAATAACCTTCTAAGAAAAAAAGTACCAGGCCCAGAGAGTTTTACTGGTCAGTTCTACCAAATATTTAAGGAAGAAATTATAACAATTCTCTACAATATGTTCTACAAAAGAGAAGCAGAGGAAAATAAATTCTAACACCCATGATGCAAGCATTACCCAAATAAAAACCAGATACTGATATTACAAGGAAGAACAACTATAGGCCAGTATCTCTCATGAAGATAGATGTAAAAATCTTCAACAAAATACTGGCAAACTAGATCCAACAATGTATAAGAATTATATACAACAATCAAATGGTATTTACACCAGATACACATACTACTCAACATTCAAAATGATTAATGTAATCCATCACATCTAATAAAGCTAAAGAAGAAAAATATTATTGTCTTATAAACAGATGCAGAAAGGGCATTTGACAAAACCCAACATCCATTCATGATAAAAAACAACAACAAACCCACCCCTCTTAGCAGTAAAAAAACTCTTAGCAAACCAAGATTAGAGGAGAATTCCCTCGATTTGATAAAGGATATTCATAAAAATACCTATAGCTAACATCATTTTTAATTGTGAGACACTAAATGAGAAGGCAAGGATGTCCCCTCTCACTGCTTCTATTTAATATAATATGGTACTAGAAATCCTAGCTGATGCAGTAAGATAAGAGAAAGAAATCAAAGGCATTAAGATTAGGAAGGAGAAATAAAATTATCTTTATTTGCAGATGACATAATTCTCTTTGTAGAAAATCTCAAAGAATCAAAGACAACAAAAAATGGAACTAATAAGCAATTATGGCAAGGCTATAGGATATAAAGTTAAGATACAAAAGTCAACTGCTTTTCTACATATCAGTAAGGAACAAGTGGTACTTGAAATTCTAAACACAATACTTTTTACATTAGCATAAAAAATGAAATAATTAGATATAAATCTAACAAAATATGTCTAAATTCCATATGAAGAAAACTACAAGACTCTGATGAAAGAAATCAAAGATCTACATAAATGGAGATATACTACATTTATGGATAAGAAGACTCAATATGTATTTTTTAAAAAGTTTTTTTTTTTCTTCAAGATTTTATTTATTTATTTATTTGAGAGAGTGAGTGTGCACACAAGGAGGAGGAGAAGCAGAGGCAGAGGAAGAAGCAGGCTCTGTGCTAAACAGGGAGCCTGAAGTGAGGCTCAATCCCGGGACCCTGAGAATCACGACCTGAATTGAAAGTAGACTCTTAACCAACTGAGCCCCAGATGCCCCAGAAGACTCAATATTGTTAAGATGTCAATTTTTCATAACTTGATCTAGAGATTAAATGGAATCCCAATAAAAGTCCCAGGAAATTATACTGTATATACTGACAAACTGATTCTAAAGTTTATATGGAAAGATAAAAGACCTAGAAATAGATCCATGCAAATATACTCAAGTGATCTGATTAAGGCAAAGGCACAGAAAGGACACTCTTTTCAACAAATGATGCTGAAACAACCAGACAACCTCATGCAAAAATGAGATCTAGACTCATTCCTTACATCTCCCACAAAAATTAACTCAAAATGGATCATAGATCTAAGTGTAAAATGTAAAACTATAAAAGGAGAACTTAGAAGAAAACATGGTAGGAAGTCAGGTGTTCAGGGAAGAAGGGAAGGATTAATAGCAAAGTACAAGGGATATTTAGGGAGGTGAAGTTACTGTGCATGATGCTATAATGCTGGATACAAGACATACATTCGTCAGAACAGATACAACTGTACAACACAAAGAGAAAACTCTAAATGATGGACAGTACTTTATAAATATTTTTAAAAAACATTTTAAAGTGTAGGACTAAATACCTACTGGAGTATGATAATGGAATGTGATTATGTAGGAGAACATCCTTGCTTAGGAAATGACTCACAGCAGGAAGGACAGAAGTGTTTTGTTTCTGTCATGTGTGCTGTAGAGTAAAAGAAAAATAAAAACGGGCAAAAGTGATAAAAACTGCTGAATCCAGGTGAAGGATACAAAGAAAGATGTTTGATGTTGCTGAAGGTATGGAAGTTTTCAAAACAGAAGCCTATAAAAAACTCCATTTAGAAGTCCTAGGTACTGCTGACATAGAAACATGGTATCTCATGCATTTTATTGCACTTCTCCACTGGAATCTGTGTATGTGTACATGTATGTGTGTGTATGTTATGTGTCTAATGTGTTTATTTTTGGTAATAGCTTTACTGAGATGTAACCCACACACAATTCATGAATTTAAAGTATACAATCCAATAGTTCTTGCTGTCTTCACAAAGTTGTGCAACAATCACAATAGCAATTTCAGAATATTTTCATCATCTGAAAAAGAAATCCTATACCTCTAGGTTATAACCCCTTCCCTCCCCCAACAAATTCTCCCATTCACCACAGCTTGGGAAGCCACTAATCTACTTTCTATTCCCATAGATGTCCCCATTCTGGACATTTTCTATAAATGGAATCACAGAATAGGAAATATCCAGAATTGGCTTCTTTTACTTAGCATGTTTTCAAGGTTCATTTGTGCTGTAGACTGTATTGTACTTTACTTCTTTTTTTATGATTGAATAATATTTCATTGTATGCACAACCACACCTTGCTTATCCATACTTCAGGTAACAGACATTTGGTTGGTTTCAAGCTTTTGGCTATTGAAAGAATGCTGATATGAACATTCATGTATAAGTTATTTGTGTAGGCATGTTTTCATTTTTCTTGGGTGTTTTTACCTAGGACTGAAATTCCTGTGTCAAATGTTAGGTCTACATCTAACTTTTAAAGGAACTGCTGAACTATTTTCCAAAGTGCCTGTACCATTTTATATAACCACCAGCAGCGTATGAAAGTCTCAATTTCCTCACATTGATGCCAACACTTATTATTTATCTTTTGATTTCCTAGCATTACAAAGTAGAATCTTGTGGTTTTACTTGTATTTCCCCAATAGCTAATAAGGTTGAATATCTTTTCATCTGCTTATTATTTGTATATCATATATATTAAGATTTTATTTATTTGACAAAGAGACAGAGACAGCAAGAGGGGGAAAAAAAGCAGGGGGAGGGAAAGGAGGAGGACAGGCTTCCGGCTGAGCAGGGAGCCAGTGCAGAGCTCGATCCCAGGACCCTGGGATTGTGACCTGAACTGAAGGCAGATGCTTAATGACTGAGCTACCCAGGTACCCCTATATCATATTTTTAAAGAAGATTTTAATTTATTTATTTTAGAGAAAGAGAGATTGTGAGCGGCAAGACAGACAGAAGGAAAACGAGAATCCCAAGCAGACTCCCCACTGAGCGTGGAACCTGATGTGGGGTTTAATCCCAGAAACCTGAGATCATGACATGAACTGAAATCAAGAATCAATGCTCAACTGACTGAGCCACCCAGGCACCCCTCATATACTGTATCTTAAAAATGCCGGGGCACCTGTGTGGCTCAGTGGGTTAAAGCCTCTCTGCCTTTGGCTCGGGTCATGATCCCAGGGTCCTGGGATCAAGCCCCACACCCGCCTCTCTGCTCAGCGGGGAGCCTGCTCCCCCCACATCACTGCCTCTCAGCCTACTTGTGATCTCTGTCTGTCAAATAAATAAATAACCTAAAAAAACGATACCTATTCAAATCCTTGGACTGCCTAAAAATTGCGTCATTAGTCTACTACTGAGTTGTAAGAATACTTGTATTCTAGACACAAGTCCTTTATTATAGGATTAGTAAATATTTTCTCCAGTTCTTACAGTTTTTTCCCCCACCATCATGATGGTCTCCTTTTTTTTTTTATTTTAAAGATTTTATTTATTTATTTGACAGAGAGAGATCACAAGTAGGCAGAGAGAGAGGAGGAAGCAGGGAAGCAGGCTCCCCGCGGAGCAGAGAGCCAGATGCGGGGCTCGATTCCAGGACCATGGGATCATGATCTGACCCAAAGGCAGAGGCTTTAACCCACTGAGCCACCCAGGTGCCCTGTGATGGTCCCCTTTAAAGCACAAAAGTTTTAGGGGCGTCTGGGTGGATTGAGCCTCTGCCTTTCACTTGGGTCATGATCTTGGGGTCTTGGGACTGAGCCCCGTGTCGGGCTCTCTGCTCAGTGGGGAGCCTGCTTCCCTTTCTCTCTGCCTGCTGCTCTGCCTACTTGTGATCTGTCAAATAAATAAATAAAATCTTAAAAAAAAAAAGGCACGAAAGTTTTAAATTTTAATGAAACCCACTTTATCAATTTTTTCTTTGATTACTTGTGATTTTGTTGTCACAGATTATCGAAAAATGCATTAACAAATCCAAAGTAACAGAGTTTTCTATTTTGGCTCTTAAAATTAAGTTCTTTGATTAATTTTGAGATAATTTTGTATGTAATGTGAAGTAAGGATCGACTTTATATTTTTGCATATGTGGATATCCTGCTGTCCCAGTTAACAACTGTTGTTAAGACTCTTCTTTCTTTAACCATTGAATGGTCTTGGCACCCTTGTTGAAAATAAACTGATCCCAGACTTCAGCTTATTTCCGGGATTTCAGTTCTACTCTTTTGATCTACATGTCTATCCTTGTGTTAGTACCACACTGTCTTATTATTGTTCTGTACTAAAGTTTGAACTCAGGAAGTGTGAGTTCTCCAACTTTGCTCTTTTTCTCCAAGACTATTTTGGCTGTTCGGGGGCCCCTGTGTTTCTACATGACCTTTGGGATCAGCTTGTCGATTTCTAAAAGGAAGACAGAATTTTGCAAAGGACTGCACTAAATCTGTAAATCAATTTGGGAGCTACTACCATCTTAACAATATTAAGATAACCAAAGGAATGTCTTTCCATTTATTCAGGTCTTTAGTTTCTTTAAACAATTTTATTCTTTTATGTGCCATTATAAATAGAACTATTATCTTAAGTTCTTTTTTGGATTGTTCTTTACAAGCGTATAGAAATACAACTGATTTTTGTATACAGATCTTGTATCTTGCAATCTTGAAGTCATTTAGTCTAGAAACTCTAGTACAGTATTGAAAAGAAATGGCAAGAGCTGACATCCTTGTCTTGCTCCTGTTCATTTTCCTTAGGGGGAAAACATCCAGTCTTTCACCATTAAGTATGATCTTAGTTGTGTGGATTTTTCAAAGATGTCCTTTGATCATGTTGAGGGAGTTTCATTCTCTTCCTAGTTTGTTATTTGTTTAGGTCATGAATGGGTGCTAGATTCAATCAATGGGGTGTCTGTTTTTATTCTATTGATATCGTATATTACAACAGCTGATTTTCATATGTTGAACCAACCTTGTATTTCTGGGATAAATCCCACTTAGTTATTGTGTATGATTAAAAAAAAAAAAAAAGTTGTATTTTTGAGGATGTCTTCTGCTGTTCTTCCTACCGGTAGCCCTAGGTTATAGAAAGGTAGACAGGCGCACTAGGGTCTACAAATCCTGAACTCTTTCCAATATGTACCCATGTACAGAACTGGGAAAACCCAGAAATTCCTAGTTCTACTCCATGAAACCAGAAAGCCTGCTCCCCATTCTTCTGATGCCCTACAGCAGAGCAAAGCATCCACCTTTGGATGTAACTTGATGGTTTAGACACCCTAAGTTAGTGTTTCCCAAAATCCTTTCAAAAATCCTTTCTAGAATTTGTAGACTTTTGTGTAATTATGGTTTTAGAAAATACAGTAAGAATGTCATAGCAATGTCAAACTCATATAAGCTTCTAAATTATCTGATCACTTTCTAAACTCAACACCAGTGCATGAATCTCACTTTGCTTAGCACTGCCCTAGCTCAGGCTGTATCACTCTATGGCTGAGACTTCTTTGAGAGCCCTCAGGAGTTTCTCCCTTTTACCTCTACCTGACATCCCATTCAGGGCTCTAAGGCTAGGGACCCACTGAAAACTGCACTTCCCAGCCTGTGTGGGCCTGTACCAGAGATCACCCAGTACCCCCTAGGAGAACCAAGCTATGGATCTATAGCAGCTGTCTCTTAGATCCAGGTATCTGCTGAGAAAGAGCACACCTGGTCAGAGATGCCATACTTACAAATGGGCTCCATCCTAGTTCTGCCTGCACAGGCCAACTTGGAACCCTAATCTGTGTCTTTCACTGACACACAGCCCTAAGGCAGGGTGGAGTGGAGGACCCACCCACAGGTTCAACTAGGATGGCCACCCTACACCTGGGAGGCTAGCATTAGGCTTCCAGACTCATCTAACACTCTTGGCAAAGAAGTACCAGTCAGGTTGCAGAGACCAAATTGCCAAACCACTAGGAGGTATAATGAAGGAGTAACAGCAGGAGACCAGGATCAGGATATGGTTTTACAGGCACTGCCTTCCTCTTCAACCCTCAAGATGGATCTCCTATGAGTTAGGTGTTCCTCATAGAGCTGTTCTGCCTAGTAGGGAGATGGGCTGAGAAAGACTGTGTGTCTTACTTAAGATCACCCCACCATAGAGTGGGGAGGTAGGACAACCTCAGAGTGTATGGCTCTGAGTGCTGCTCTTAACTATGCATGACACTGTGACCCCAAAGGAAGACCTCTACTGATGGGTGATTTAAAGGATTACAAGAAACAGCCATATCAAGAAAGCTGCATTTTGGGGCACCTGTGTGGCTCATGACCTGAGCCGAAGGCAGACGCTTACCTGACTGAACTATCCAGGTACCCCCTCATATCACTTCTCCTCCTTCTTCTTCTTCTTTTTTTTTTTTTTCAAGATTTTATTTATTTGACAGGGAGAGACACAGCCAGAGTGAACACAGGCAGGGGGAGTGGAAGAAGAAGAAGCAGGCTTCCTGCCGAGCAGGGACCCAATGCAGGGTTCCATCTCAGGACCCTGGGATCATGACCTGAGGCAAAGGCAGACGCTTAATGACCGATATTATGACTTTTTGAGTACAGCCAGGCTAGTGGTATCTCATTGTGGTTTCCAGTTTGCATTTCCCTAATGACTATTGACAGTAACAGTCTTTTATGTGTTTATTGGTCATTTGTATATTTTTGGAGAAATTTCTATTCAAATCCTTTGTTCATTTTCAAATTGGGTTATTAGTCCTTTTATTGTTGAATTGTAAGTTCTTTATACATTTTGGATCCTAAGTCTTTTAGTTGATTTTAGTTGTTTAGTTCTTTAGTTGCTTGTGCTTTAGGTATCATAACCAAGAAACAATTTTTTAATCCAGGGTCATATAGATCTACATCTGTTTTCTTAAAACAGTTTTAAAGTTTTAGCTCTTACATTTAGTTCTTTGGCAGATTTTGAGTTAACTTTTTACATGAGATGGCAGATTAGAGTTTCCTCACATTTTATCTTTCATGTCTTCATTTAAGCATATTTATTTTATAGTCTTTATCTGGCGATTCTCTATGATCAAATTTATAAAAAGGTCTAAACCCACTCATTATGTCTCCAGACATTTGTGTGTAATGCACGGTCCCTGCATGTTTTTTGTTACTTCGGATTTTGAGTGTCCCTTTTTGGCAGTGCTTCTCAGTGGGAATGCTGGACTTCTTGGGGTCAGAGAAACATCACTGGGATGGGGCAGGGGCGGGGGGCAGTTTGCGTCAGTTTTGCCAAGTGCCTCTGGGTGTTAATTAGGCCTAAATCTCCTTTTGTGTTCATTTCTTTTCTTGGTTTCCAGATGACCTAGGTAGCATTAAACATCCCAATCCACAGGAGGGCAGGTCTGTGGCTGTATAGTCTGTTTTCCTAACCCACAGGACTGACTGAGATATTTCAACTTTTTGGCCATCCTGCCCTTCAGGTTTTTTCTATCCTCTCCCTCACTGGTGGTGTACTTTCTCAAGCAGCTTGACTTAATGGTAGTGTCTTAGTTCCAACCCCCTACATGGCTCAGGCCCAAGGCCCTGTCTTGAATCTGTGTGGCCATTAAAACTCAAGGTTACCATGTCAGTAACCCCCAGCCCAACACCCACAGTGTGGTCCTGCCCACTGTTCTGGCTGTCTTATCATCCTTAGATTTCGGCTCCTGGGGCCTTCCCTTACTTTCTCACAAACTGGTTACATGTTTTAGGCGTATGTGTTGCAGTTCATCCATCGTTTCAAAGTACTGAGCAGCAGGAAGGTTCTCAGATCATCCATACTGCTGGACAGAGGAACTGCTACATAAAGAGATCCCATAGAATATCTTTATATGTAAATAGGCATGATCACAATAGAGAAGAATACAGGTCCCGCGCCAAAGTCATAGACGCAGCTGATGATTTGAAGGGAGAGTCCTCCCATGCTCATTTCCAGAGGCTATTCTCCAAGGAGAACAAATCCTGATCAGACAAGCGATTTTGAGATCATGAGTCCAGTCCTAGGGACAGTGTCCCACAGCTTTAGCTCTAAGACATTACCTACTGCCAACGTCAGATCTTATCACAAATGCTCCCTTCATTAAGTACCTACCTGTTGTGTGGCTACTATGAGTCTATGACCAATGTCCCTGAATTTGGCTGACAGCGGCAAAGGGCTGCTGAGCCCCTATCACCTCAAGGTAGAGTGCAACCCCAAGTCTTTAAGTCCTTTGCCCCTCTGTAGGAAGCTAGCCCAGCCCACCTCTAACCCCCTCAGCCCCAACCTCACTGAGCTCTGTCTCGTGGTGGGTTCATGGTCATGGGGGTGGAGATACGCTCCCTAGGAATCAGAAAAGTTCTGTGCCAACAAACACACCTGCTCTAGTCACCTCAAGAGGACTCCTGTAATTCTAATAAATAGATATCCTAGATGGTTTGGTTGCTGTGTGCTAAGGGAGGTGCAGAGAATGGGCGAGTAGCATAGAGCCTGAAAACGCGCAGAAGCTCATTTCATAAAAACCTCTTATCACTTTTATCTCAAGCTCCCAAATGCCTGGTGTCTAAGCAGGCTATTACTTCCATGGTACAACAGTATCAGAGCCAATCTCCTGCTCCACTTTAGGCAAACTTTGGGCCATATTCAAATGACAACCTTATCATCAGCATAGTCTCTGCACCGACCAGCCCTGGTGTCATTATCTTCATTGTCCTTTATGCCTGTTCTGTGCCCCCATGGCTCCCTGCAACCATTTTCCCACTAAAAGAAGATGCTCCTTTCTCTTCCTTTCAGGTCTCTTGAGACCCCACACAGTCACCACCTACCTTTCCACGGCTGTTGGAGTCACACTGGTCAAGGAAGGAGCACCTGGCGTGGCTTTGGACCGCTCCGTGAATCGGGAGTCAAATGCTTTCATGGGTTCAATCTTGGATGGGGTTGTTAACATGGAGGGTGATGATACAGCAGGAGTAGAGGTAGCATTCACACTGGGGGTCGAGGGGTAAAAAGGGGAACATGTTAAGCACAATCCATCAAATATCTGGGAGTCCTAGATTTGTGTTACTTGGAGCCAACTAACAGGGGCATGAATATCAAAGTTACATAGACCCAACTTCAAGATGTAATCTAATACTACTGACTATTCCTTCAATAGTTTCATGTGTTAAAATCTGGAAGTCTGTCTATCTGAGAAGGTTATGAGCAAATGTACTCATATTTCCCCACTGCATGTTGACAGCTTCTGGGGTAGTATGAGGCCTAGAAAGTGGCTCTTATAACCTTTTTTTCTCACCATACAGCCTTATCTCCACAACCTGAATATAGCACCTCCACCCCAAACCAAATCCAAACCCACCAGCTTTTCCTGCTTCAACAAATGGTCTGAGAGAAGTCCCCACCAGCATCCTAAAGCCACTATCTATACCTGCCCTTCAACCTCAGCCAAAGACTGTGGCCTGGGTGGCCCCTCTCATCTTACCTTGGCAATTATGCATTCTTCATACACTCGTCCAAGTGCACACCCCATAGCCCTTGTGTTCTCCACAGGAGGGGCCCAGGCTTGAGCCTGCAGGTTTTCCCCCATGCCCAAGCAGGTCACATAAGCTGAGTCCCAAAGCCATTGGGCCTCCTATTGACCACATCCACCTGCCTGGATCCCGCACCAGGCACCTGGCTGGTATCTGGGAGCCCCCCTCCTTACCCAAGATCTGTAGGGCCAACTGTTAAAAATGTCTTACAGATCTAGAGCTGTCCTTCCCCAGATACCCTTTCTGAGATGACTGGTGTGGCAATGCTCCTGACTGTGCAATGACCTAAGCCACTTCCAGTGTAGAACTGCTGACAGGTGGGGCTGACTCTGAGGCAGGTGATCTGTCCCTGGCCAGGTCCCACCCTCAGGAACACATCTTGGGACTCCATCTTGTCCCAGGAGGTAAAGTCCTTATGGCCCTGTGCATCAGAGACTCACCTGAACAAGGTCTCCCTCCCAAGCAGGCCCTTATAAACAAACAAACAAAAAAAAAATCAAGCATCTCTTTCTTTTTTTATTGAAGGAGCCATGAAGTGTCAGTGAAACTGTGTCCAAATCTGAACTTTCCCCAGAGACAGAAGCAAACCTTGGCATGCCCACTCACCTGTCCTTACTGACAGTATCACCAGCCGGCCTGGCGCCAGTTGTAGCCACAGGCTCTGTGGAGGGCTTCGAGGCGCCAAAGGAGTTGGGGGTACTGGAATCCAGTGGCAGTAGCTGTGGATTGCTATGAGAGGAGAGCATGGTGCCCGCCAGGGAGCCTGAGAGTGGGATGCTGTTAAAGAATGCCGTGGAGAAGTCCCTGTTGTCAAGAACAAAAATCAGCCTGGGAAATCAGACACCACATCAAGTACTTTCTGTGTTTGAAGTAATTTTTTTCTGGGTCCATAGATGAAGTATTTTTGTGGAAGAAAATGTGCAAAATTACAGAAAAGTAAAAAGAAAACTAGACTTACGTCATACACTATGTGTAATTGAAGCTAACATGAACTGGTACTTTATGTACCACTAATAAAGAAAAAATTACTACCAAATATAATTGTTAGATGCCACTGATTATAAAATGTACCCTGATTTCAGAGATAGTAAAATGTGCAAACATGTGTCTCAGAACTCAGGAAATGCAGCATACAGAGCAAAACTCCCTTTCATTATGGGCTGTATGGATATACCATAATTTACCTAACCAGCCTCTAATGAAGAATGCCAGGGCTTTCTCCCAGCTTTTCCTGTAACAGACACTGCTGTAACAGGAGGCAAGACACTGCAGTGTTAAGGCTAAGGGCCCTGGGCCGATCCAGCCAGGTCTCATTCCTTTGCCATATAGAAGCTCTGGGATCTTAGGCACTTTAACCACTCTGTGCTTCAGGTTCCTATCTGCAAAACGGGAAGTGACAGGCCCCTCCCCATGACTTCAGGACTGTGGTCAGTGTAGCACATACTTAGAACACATAGTAGCTGCTCAAAGTTGCTCCCTATCATAATCATCCTTGCACTAGTTGTTTCACATATTACATAGGATAAATTCCTAGAAGTGGAATTGCAGCAGCAGATGGAATGTTCACTAATGAGTTCTGATTAATAGTTCTAAAGTGCCTTCCATGGAGGTTTAAATTCCAGCTGCGCATGAGAGTGCTTATTTCCCCAAATCCTCACCAACAGTCTTGCCAAATTTTTTGATACTTGACAATCTGGTAAAAAACAGTAACTTACTATCATTTTAATTTGCAATTATTTTGATGTGAGATTGGAATTTTTAAATATAGAAGCATCTGATTTCTTTTTTTGGTGATCTGTTTATATCCTTTGTATATTGTTCTATCTGGTACTGGTCTTTATTATTGATTATAAGACCTATTTATAGAATTAAATTTTCCTTATATGAAGAATTAGTATTTTCCCTAGGATTTTTAAAAAGATTTTATTTGTAAATAATCTCTACAACCATTGTGGAGCTTAGCTCACAATCCCTAGATTAAGAGCTGTGTGGTCTTCTGACTTAGCCAGCCAGGTGTTCCCAAGATGCTGTGTTTTGACTTTTTATGGTGCAATTTTCCTTGCCCCCAAAATGTTATTTTTGTGTGATCTAAATTTTATGTCATTTAAAAAAATGTCTTTTTTTTTTTTAAATCTCTGAGATCCTAAAAATATTCT